>NW_027411644.1:99271189-99909270 GCF_047663935.1 Musca autumnalis
TCGTTTATTGCAATTGATTTTAATTTACTTGTACAAGCGGACATTGCGTGGATAATACAGACTATTTTGTAGGCAAATTGTTTACTATCGATATAAATTATTATAAACCATAAATTGTAGACAGTATGTCTATAAATTACAAGGCAAATATTGGCAAATATGTGACATGATTGTGCGTTAAACAAATAGCCTGCAAGTAAATTAGTTTAGACGAAGAATGTTGTTGTAGCGTAGGATGTTTTTTATACCCTACACCACTATGTGGGGAGGGTTATTATAAGTTGGTTTTGGCCAAAAAGTTTGTAACGCATCGAAATAATGGTCGTAGACCCATACTTATATATACCAAAATTAATGTCTCGACGAGCTGAGTCGATCTGGCTATGTGTGTCCGTCCGTCAGTCCGTCGTCCGTCCGTCCGTCTGTCTGTCTGTCCATCTAAACCTTGTAATCACGCTACAGGTCGCAATTTTGATCGGATCGTCACGAAATTTTGGATATTGATGGGGGTCCCGGAGGGGAAGAAGCCTATTGATTTTAGTGATGGTCGGATAATATTTAGGGGTCGGAAAGGGCCAAAAACTTAGGTGGATAAAAAGACAACGTTTTTTTTTCCAAAACGAATATCTCAGCTTCTTTATGGGGTATACCAAAAGCAAAACCTGACAATGAAAGTAGAAAATATAACCTTTCTAATGATGTAAAGTAGGTGCTCGTAGGTGATCAAACAACGAAGATATAACAATACTAGCAAATAAAACCCCAATTTTCATTTTTGCGATTTTAATTATATTGACGAATATCACAGCTTTGGTTGGAAACTTTCCAAAAGCAAAGCCTGACTATGAAAGTAGAAGATCCCTTCTTTACAATGATGTAAACTATGCCTGCGTAGGTAACCAAATAACGGAGATATCGCAATAGTCGGTAATACATCCCATTTATCCATTTTTTTTGGAAATCACGCTACAGGTCCCAATTTTGATCGGATCGTCACGAAATTTTGGGGGTTAATGGGGGTCCCAAAGAGAAAGAAGCCTATTGATTTTGGTGATGGTCGGATAATATTTAGGGGTCGGAATGGGCAAAAAACTTATTTGGAGAAAAGTCAACATTTTAGTTCAAAGCCAATATCTCTGTTTCTTTAAGAGGTATATCAAAAGCAAAACCTGGCAAGGAAAGTAGAAAATATCACCTTTCTAGCGATGTACATTAGGTTGTCGTAGATGGTCAAATAGTAGAGATATGGCAATAGTTGATAATGCATCCCATTTTCCGATTTGTTTGTAATCACGCTACAGGTCGCAATTTTGATCGGATCGTCACGTATATTTTGGGAGTTGATGCGGGTCCCACAGAGGAAGAAGCCTATTGATTTTGGTGATAGTCGGATAATATTTAGGGGTCGGAATGCGGGAAAACTCATTTGGAGACTAATTCAAAGTTTTATTCTTTGTGAATATTTTGGCTTCTAGTAGGGTATTCCAACGGCAAAATCTGTCAATTGAAGAAGAAAATATTACCTTTACATTGGTGTAAAGCAGGTTGGCGAAGGTGGTCAAACAAGGGAGATACCACAATAGTCGGTAATGCATCCAATTCTTCCATTTTTTACAATCAAGCTACAGGTCGTAATTTTGATCGGATGGTCACGAAAATTTGGTTGCTTATGGGGGTCCCAGAGAGAAAGAGGCATATTATTTTTGGTGGTAGTCGGATTATATTCCCTAAAAGAAATGTTTACCAGTGAAAATCTTATGCACAGGGTAGTGGTGTAGGGTATCACATGGTCGGCCCCGTCCCGACTATAGCCTTTGCTCACTTGTTTGTTTATTGTTATAACAACAATATGTAGTTATTACTGTGAAGCAGAGGGTTGAGTAAGTTAGTAATAAATATTTTTATTGATTTTATGTATATTTCAAACATTATATAAATAAAATTGCAGAATATGCTTAGCGTTTATACAACTTCACAAACGTTTAAAAAACTACGAGCCTGGAATCATCACATGGAATGTGCGCCCACAGAACATAACATCTGTACATAGATTTCTCACTGACGCACTGTTGTCCCACTTGAAGGGGAAGGAGTGAGAAATGTATATTTATTATTTCTAAAACGGATTACTGAGTGTAGGTCTACAGTTTAAGTTTTAACGTTTAAGTAAACGTTTAACGGCTGTAAACATTTATAAACATATGTAGGTGCCGTCTTTTTGCATTTTAGCGGAATAATATTTTGAGAGGATATCTCCTGTGCACGTAGGGGTGGAAGATACCAAGCAACGGACTCGACTGGTTTTAACGTGACAGAGCCCAGGACATATCTTGACCCCTCTTTTATCTGAAGTGAACACTGACTTGCCCGTGGTGTCACCTGGGGAGTTGGCTTTAACACATGTTGAAAGTTGTGAGCTAACATGTGCCCCGCTTTCACCCACCAGAACGATAAAATTGGACAGATATAAGGAGTTTGGTGTATCAAAAACGTGAAACTGGTCGAAAATATATATGGGAGCTATATCTAAATCTGAGAGCATGTATTCATTCTAATTTTTGTACAATCTTATTATTTTAGATACAGCCCACATCGAATCTACCATGTATTCATATATTTTAATCTTAATAATTAAACTCCAATCTTTTTTACGCAGGACGCGAGAATGTTAAAATAACTTTTGTACATACTTCTGGCTCATGTCGAGGCGCTGGGAAATCTGATAGTTAAAAATAAATGTTCCATTTGAATTTCCAGCAGCCTAAATCAATAAATATTTTTATGAGCACTCGTCATAAGTTGTAAATTATGTTCAGGGCACATAAAAGATAAAAGATAAAAAAATAAAAATTCCAAAGAAAGACAAAACAGACTTTAATAAGAGAAACAAGTTTGCAAAGGCCATAGTCGGGACGGGGCCGACCATGTGACACCCTACACCACTACCCCTTTGCATACGCTTTTCACTGGTAAACATTTATTTTAGGGAATATAATCCGACTACCACCAAACATAATATGCCTCTTTCTCTTTGGGACCCCCATAAGCAACCAAAATTTCGTGACCATCCGATCAAAATTGCGAACTGTATCGTGATTGCAAAAAAAATGGATTGCAAAAAAATGGAATTGGATGCATTACCGACTATTGTGGGATCTCCCTTGTTTAACCACCTTCTCCAACCTACTTTACACCAATGTAAAGGTAATATTTTCTTCTTCCATTGACAGGCTTTGCCATTGGATTACCCCTACTAGACGCCGATATATTCACAAAGAATAAAACTTTGAATTTGTCTCTACATGAGTTTTTCCCCATTCCCTAAATATTAAATATTATTTCGTGACTATCAAAATCAAAAATTCAACCTGTAGCGTGATTACAAAAAATGGAAAATTGTGTATATTATTGACTTTTGCGATATCTCGGTTGTTTTCCCACATACGACAACTTACTTACTTACTTACTATAAAGGAAATCTTTTCTTCTTACATTGACGGGCTTTCCTTTTGGAATAGTCCTACCAGAAGCGGAGATATTCGCCTAAGAAAAACACGTTGACTTTTCTTTACATAAGCTTTCTGCTTATTCCGACTCCTAGATATTATCCGACCCTCACCAAACTTAAATAGGCTTTTCCTATGTGGGACCCGCATCAACTCCCAAAAAATTTGTGACGATCCGTTCAAAATTGCGACCTGTAGCGTGAATACAAAAAAATCGGAAAATGGGATGCATTACCGACTATAGCGATATCTCTGTTGTTTGACCACCTACGACAACCTACTTTACTTTACAACCTACTTTACTTTACAACCTACTTTACAACTCTAGTTTCCTTGCCAGGTTTTGCTTTTGATATACCCCTTATAGACGCTGAGATATTTGCTTTGAAATAAAACGTTGACCTTTTCTCCAAATAAGTTTTTGCCCATTCCGACCCCTGAATGTTATCCGACTATCACCAAAATCAATAGGCTTCTTCCTCTGCGGGACCCCCACTAACCACCAACGTTTTGTGACGATCCGATCAAACTTGCGACCTGTAGAACATTTTCGAAAAAAATGAAAAATGTGATGTATTACCGACTATTGCTATATCTCAGTTATTTCGCCACCTATGCCAACCTACTTTGCATCATTGTAAAGGTGGCATATTCTACTTTCATTGTTAGGCTTTGCTTTTGGAAGCTCCCCAACCAAAGCTGTGATATTCGTCATTATAATTAAAATCGCAAAAATGAAAATTTGGGTTGTATTAGCTACTATTGCAATATCTTCGTTGTTTGACCACCTACGACAACTATACATCGTTGTAAAGGTGGTATTTTCTACTTTCATTAGCAGGTTTTGCTTTTGATATACCACTTATAGATGCGGAGATATTCGTTTTGAAAATAAAACGTTGAATTTTCTCCAAATAAGTTTTTTGCCATTCCGACCCCTGAATATTATCCGACCATCACCAAAATAAATAGGCTTCTTCCCCTCCGGGACCCTCATCAACAACATAAATTTGGTGACGATCCAATAAAAATTGCGACATGTAGCGTGATTACAAAGTTTAGATGGACAGACGGACGGACACACATAGCCAGGTCGACTCAGCTCGTCGAGACATTTATTTTGACATATATATGTATGGGTCTACGACCATTATTTCGATGCGTTACAAACTTTTTGGCCAAAACCAACTTATAAAGCCCTCCCCACATAGTGGCGTAGGGTATAAAAACTGAATGAAATAACTTATAAAAAGTCGCACTTATAAAAAGAAACAAATTATAAAGAAACATCGTTGAACGCTTCTCCTTAGTTGTGAAAAAAACACATTTTCTTCAAAGTTCAAATCATCAGCGGGAAATCGGCATCTGGAATAAAATGATTATATAATGTAATAAATAGGTACATCCATATTTCAAATATACATAAGTATGTATATGAAAAAATGTATTGATGCAATTACCAATATTAAATAAGATTTCTGCCTTGTCCAATAATATATTTCCATACACCTTTTTGATTCAATTATAAAATGTATTGGACATTGAATTTACTAAAAAGTACAATTTCTTTAAGAAAAGACAAAACACTGATTAATTCACTCACTTTACCGTTGATTAAGATTGTCTCTAGAACACTGAAGAAAAAAGATTAATACCATTTTTTTATTTTCCTCTTCGCTTGCTACGTTGGTTAACAACAACAGAGCACGAAAAACACGTGTTTTACGCATACACACCACAAAACTTCTGCATCTCCTATTACACCATACACACAGCTCTTTATTATAAACCGGCATTCCGCAGCCGCGAGAGCCCTGTTGTTACTCTCTCTGACTAACATCTTCTCTCAACCCATGAAAAATATGTTCTATCATAAAAAATTGTTGGTACCCAAACCAATGATGAACACAAAGAGAGCATTTGTATGGTGAATAGTACGAAAACGTAAAGGCGAGTGCTCATCTTGTTCATCAATGACCCAAACATATACAATTGAGATATGTTACAAATTTATAAAATGTTTGTAAGAAAAAAAAATGTTTTTGAAATTTATTTTGTGCGTTTGTTGAAGAAAATATTTTTGTTAAATTTCACGCAAAAATGCACATTTATTATTGTAATCACTTCTCGTTTACACGCTTACATCTTGCCGAAGACAACAATTCTGTTCCAATGAATGAATCATGGGTTCCTTTAAATGGGGAATATTCTTGAAATAAAACTGTGTATTTTGAAATGCATGTAAATCGCGAAATCGACAAAATTTGCATGATGCGCATTCGGTTTCCGAATTCTTTTCTTTTCATGTGTATACATTTATGAGGTCATCCAGATAAACCTCCATCGTAGCGAGACGGCAACCATGGCCCTGATGGAGCAAATCAATACAGGTAAAATCCATATTGGATTGATCCAGGAACCTCGGACTATTCAGAACAAGGTTTCTGGATTAAACCATATAAACTACCAACTGTTTTATGCAAATACGGGGTCTCGACCGAGAACCTGTATAATATGTCACAAAAACTTATGTTTTCTTTTCTCTCCAGAGTTGTCAACATCGGACGCAACTGTGCTGAAGCTGGGGAATGGCAATATATACCTTGCGTCAGTATATTTACCGTTTGACTCGCCGACACTACCACCTACGTCGGAGCTGCAGCGGTTGGTGAAGAAAGCAAAACAAACAGGTAACGAAGTACTAGTAGGTAGCGATGCTAACTCACACCACATTGCGTGGGGTAGTACTAATACTAACAAAAGGGGCCAAGCCCATTTAGTTGAATACTATCGACCTAATAACCCTTAACATAGGAAATAAAGCCACCTTTGTTAACAAGATTAGGGAAGAGGTATTAGAAATAACAATATGTTCCGAAAATCTTATAAACGAGGTGCAGAATTGGAGGGTCTCGGAAGAGCATTCCTTCTCGGATCATCGGTATATAAGATTTGAACTAACACGGCCACCGCAGAAACCTATAAGTTTCCGAAATAAATCCAAAACCATAAAATTTGGACAACTAATAAAAGATAGGCTAGGGCACGATAGATATGAATGCCTAAGCACGGAAGATATAGACAGAAATGTCAACATTATAACGGAGTTCTTAGTAAAGTTATTCGAAGAAAGTTGTCCCCTTCGAGAGAGGAAATCTGCCTACGAAAAACCCTGGATGACAGGAGAAATTCGTAACAAAGGCAAAGAGGTTCGAAGGCTTTACAACAGAGCTCGACGAAAGAATTTAGCTGTATTCTGTGACAACTATCACACAAAACTTAAAGAATACAACAAAATGACTAGAACAGCAAAGCGCAATTCGTGGAAACTTTTCTGTGAACAGGTAGACAGCGTAAATGATGTATCCAAAATAAACAAGTAAGAAAAGTCTATAGTCGGACGCAGCCGACCATGGGATACCCTATACCACTATCCCTGGACAATCTCTCTCCACGGAACTTCTTTTCAATGATTGTGAAAATTTAATTATCAAATATCACAGATGTAATGTATAATACTTATGACCAAAACCAAAAAGTTATCTAGCATGACAAAGATATTTTTGTAGCAGGAAAGAAAAATAGTACTACTACTTCCGTTGTTTAACCGCTACGTTATTGAAATATTTACCAATTTCACACAAAAGTTTCAGTCCATTTAACCCGCTAAGTATTATCTGATCTTCACGTTGGTTTCTACGCTTCTTCTTTGTCATAAACTCTAACTTTGTTTAAAATTTTGCGGGTTATTATTTTGACCTACAGAGCCGCTACAAAATTGGTTAAAATTTTGTTTTTGGTCCATTTCATCCCCTGAACATTTCACGATCATTACCAAAACTAATCATTTCTATTCTGTCTCGAACCCAACCTCCTTAAAAAATTCGTTACAATCGGTCCATAATTGCGGCCTTAAGCTTGTTTACAATTTTTAATGGACGGACACACATCGCTAAATCGCTTTATCTCGTCGAGATATGAATTTTGGCATACCAAATAAGGACGAATATTTCGTGGTGTTACATAAACTTTTGGAGAGACAATATGTAGCATGGGATAAAAATGTGGTTCTCTACACAGAACCCATTATATATTAGGCAGTAGGCCCGTTATCTAGCAAACACTGTATTGCAATTTACATCAGAGGAAAGGTCAGTAGTTTTTCCCATATGTAGGCTACTTTGCGAAATACATATGTCCTCAAGGAATTAAAATATCGACCAAAAATAAAATTTGTATATTTTTCATACAAAAGTAATGGTCCATTTCACCCGCAAAAAATTATCATCATCATTCAAAATTGTAGGCATCTTTTTCGACCTATACCCTTACCCGGTGCAAAATTTCACACCAACGTAAGTGGCATCAATTGACAGGTCAAGCGTTCCACTTTCAAGTATATTCCACTTGTCCGGAATGTCACTTCCAGGAATTAAGATATAAGCTGTATATTAAAAATTTTCACAATTTTCACACATAAGTTTTGGTCCATTTAACCCTCTAAATATTATCCGATCGCCATCTAAAATTGCAAGCTTCTCCTTTGTGATATATTTTACCTTATTTAAAATTACGCGTTGATCGGACTATTATTGAGACCTATAGAGCCGCTTGAAAATTGGATAAATATATTATTTTTGGTCCATTTCACCCGTTAAATATTTCACGATCATCACCAATAAGAATAGGGATTTATTCGGATCTGAACCCGACCTCTATACAATTTATAATGGACAGACGGACGGACGGACGGACGGACACACATCTCAAAATCGCTTTATCTCGTCGAGATATGAAGATTGGTATACCACATTGGGGGTCTCCGACGAATATTTCGCGGTGTTACATGAATTTTTACCAAAACAAACTTATAATACCCTTTTCCACATTGTGGTATAGGGTATAAAAAGTTTCTATCGAAAACCCATACACAAACCGAGATCATGGTGAATGATATGGGAAATAAGATGGAAACAATCGAGGACACGCTGGGGCTTCTGATGAGTACACATTTCCCGCCGAACACTACGACGCACGCAAGGGTGTCGGTAGTTAGGGAATGTGTTACAGAGGAAGCACCAACAATTGATGAAGCGATTGTAAAGGATGCCATCAAGAGCTTCAAACCCTTCAAAGCAGCGGGGCCGGATGAGATATTTCCGGCCTTACTCCAGAAAGAGGTGGACTACATTGCGCCCAAACTATCTGGAATTTTTAACGCATTCTTAGGGTAGTATTTATCCCCAAACCTGGGAAGGCAAGTTACGCAATTCCTAAGTCTTATCGTCCGATAAGCCTAACATCCTTCCTGCTTAAAACCATGGAACGAATAGTCGACACCATGATTAAGAGCAAGATTCCAAACGATATGCTTAAATACAAATAACATGCATACGTTAAAGGTAGATCAGTGGAAACAGCATTACATGAGGTTGTACACCACATCGGGAGAACCATCGACAGGAAGATGTATACACTAGCGGTATGCATTGATATCGAGGGTGCTTTCAACAACGTCAGCACCGAAACCCTTATCCAACCCTTAGAATCGGACCCTTAGGGACTGAATAAGCCACATGCTAAGGAATAGATGGATAAGCTGCGGGCTACTTGACGTAAAAATAAAGGACAAAGTTGGCCAGGGTACGCCACAGGGGGGGATTTTATCCCCACTCCTATGGGTCACTACCATAAATAGCCTATTAAGGACTTTAACCGATGAGGGATTTGACCCAGTCTGTTATGCAGACGACGTTATAATACTTCTGAGGGGTAAGAATCCAAACTTGCTATGCAGAAGAGCTGAATAAGCCCTAAATCTAGCGTACAACTGGGCTAGACCAAGAGGTCTTAATGTAAATCCGGAAAAAACGGAAATATGTCTGTTTACTAGGAAAACAAAACTGGGACACTTTGAAGAACCAGTTTTCCTAAACAAGACGATCAATATTTCCAACAAAGTCAAATATCTGGGAGTAATTCTGGATAGGAAACTTAAATGGAAAGACCATATTCAAGAAAGAGCCAATAAAGCTCATAGATGTTGGTCAACCTGTAGAAGGGCTGTAGGCGCCAAGTGGGGTCTTAATCCTAAGATGACACACTGGCGTAGTTAGACCTATTCTAACATACGCTTCAGTAGTCTGGTGAACAGCTATGGATAAAAAGTGTAATATTAAAATACTACAGAAAGTCCAACGAATGTGCTGTCTAAGTGTAAGCGGCGCAATGAGGACAACGATGATTTGTGGAAAGCTAATTCCCAGGGTTATTTCTGTAAGGTATCACACAGAACTACCCCTGGGAATTAGCTTTCCACAAATCAAAATTCCTATATGGAACAAATTCTCTTCTCTCATATCAATGAGTGCACCCCGATTCATATCTCCGAGTTCGAACGGCGTGTCCTAAGACACCACTTGTAGAGAAGTTTTACATGGATGAAATACTCAGAAAATGTCGCAAACATTACTGAATGGTATTTTACCATCGTTGAACATTTGATGTTGCATGGCTGGGGAATCGTTTTGAAAAAGGTGGCAAAGCGAGCCATGCTGCAATGTATGTATAAAAATCCAATTGGGCAATGTAATTTGCAATAACCATGTAATTTAGAATAATGCAAAAACTGGGAATAGGAAAATGTGGTTCTCTACACAAAACCCATTATATAAGACCGTAGGTCCGTTATCTAGCAGACACGTAATTGCAATTTGCATAATTGGGAAATGTCAGTAGTTCTTTTTCCATATGTAGCCTACTTTTCTGGTCCAGGAAATAAAATATAGACCAAAAATATTTTTTTTTTATTTTTCATACAAAAGTAATGGTCCATTTCACCCGCTACATAATATCATATCATCACCCAAAATTGAAGGCATCTTCTTCTACCTAAATTCCTAACTCGTGCAAAATTTCGTGATTATTGAGCTATAACTGCGACCTCTAGCGTGTTTATGATTGCACTGCAAACAAATTACTGGGTATATTAGGCTGTAACTCTGTTATCTTATCATGTACGCCAACACAATTTAAATCAATTGAAATGTCAAGTGTTCCTCTTCCAAGTATAGCTTACTTGCCCGGAATGTCTCTTCCAGGAATAAGGATATAATCTGTATATTAAGAATTTTCACACAAAAGTTGTGGTCCATTACGCTCTTAATATTATCTGATCGCCATCTCAAATTTCCAGCTTCTTTTTTGTCATATACTCTTACCTTATTTAAAATTTCGCGTTGATCGGAGTATTATTGCGACCTACAGTGTCTGGTCTGGACCCGACCTCCATACAAAATTTCGTGACGATCGGTCCATAACTGCGGCCTGGAGTTTGATTACAATTTATAATGGACAGACGGACGGACGAACACACATCTGAAAATCGCTTTATCTCGTCGAGATATGAAGATTGGTATACCACATTGGGGGTCTCCGACGAATATTTCGCCGTGTTACATGAATTTTTACCAAAACAAATTTATAATAAATACCCTTTCCACATAGTGGTATAGGGTATAATTATGGCGTTGGAACAAAGACTAATAAAAGCTTTACTCCAAGAGGTCCACGAAAGAGTGCACTAGAATATTGTGACATTTCGTGGAGTGGAATCAATATTTTCAGTTGTTTTTATCAAGTCAAATATTCTGTACCGAGTCACCTAAGTAAGTAATTAAGTAGTATGTCACAAAAGCCGATATATGTATGCTTAATTTATGTGCAATATTAGGAAGTATACTCCCCAAACTAGCCAATGTCACATTTTATGTTTCATTACCCACTACTGTAATACAAATACACACATCTATTTATTATTAATCATATGTGTAATTACAAACTAAAGTCATGATTCAACTTCAGGCTAAAGTGTTGCAGTTAATTACAATTTATTGCAAAAATGTTATTACAAAAATATATTGCTTGCCATTGGTTGGCAATGCTAACAAAGTGTATTGCAACAAAAATCAATATCAACACCAACACTTTTTTTCTATAAGCAATTTTCGTTTTTGCAGCATTCCCTCCTCCGCTACGCAATTTCTCTACAACATACTTGGGTAGATACTTCAAAGTAATGGAACAATTATTGTGCGTTTCCGCTGGCTGGCTGGCAGCAACCATTCGACCGACAACAATTGCTCGATATGTTGAACAATAGTCGCACATGCGCAGCAACATTTCATTGATCGCGCACGCACACAAATACAACCGAACACGCGATGCAAGCTGTCGATTCGGTTATTGTAGTCGATGTTAATAAAGTGGTTGCACACAAAAATTCTTAAAATTTCAAAATTTATGAAAAACACAATTGACAGGTAGCAGTGGTCTGTAGAAGCAGAAAAAAAATAATGATCTGAAACGAAATTTAAAAAAATCGTATTACATTTAGCAAAAAGCAGTAACAGCACCAACATCAAGCAACACATAATTTTAAATGCTAATTAACCTGCCGGCAGAATTTAAACGCACGAAGCGAGTTCATTTATTACTCCAACACACAATAATTATTCCATCTGTTAAACAGGTTGTATGAAATGTTTGGTCAGTGTGTTCAAAAAAAGTGGGAGGTGTAATGTATTGATTTTAACACAAACGTCCAGCCATACGAAAAACAATAACGTGGGTTGAGGTGGCGGGTTGATAATAACCCCTTAGAAAAAAATACGATTCTATGAATGGGCAAAAGTTTTTATACCGTTCACAACGGGAACGAAACGGAGGCTGAAATATTCGGATACCGGCGTATTATCTGGAACAGTTTTTCATGTACTAAAATTAATCTGTTTCAGAACCTGCAAGACTCTAATAGTTATTGTAACAACATTTTTATATTCTTTCAGGTTCTGGAGCAGAACAAATCGCTTTTAACATGTAGCAAAACCCTCAAAATAAATATCAAAATAGGAAATGATCGTGAATTGATATTAGTTTGTTTTCTGCTACGATTGAATGCCTTAAATGCTAATCTACAGTTAATAAAAAATAACTAAAATCGGGAGATATCATTTTATGGGGGCCATCCAATGTCCTCAATTTGTGTTGCTATCTGACCACTGAGAACCTAAAATACGAAATTACGGTTAATTTTGTCAGAATTTCCAACAAAAAATTCAAAATATATCAATTTTGGAGACGCCGGGCTATAGCAAAACACGGACTTATGGCCACAAGCGAAAAAAATTGGCTAGAGAACCTGAAGAACCTGAACCATTGCTACAGAATTGAATAAATTGTGGGCAAGGGCTAATTCACTTCCGAATCCAAATGACAAAACTGCTGTTACTTTCAACTTCGTACAGTACCAAATTCAAAGAGGTGCGCGTATTACTTTCACCTGCAGTTTATAGACACTCCGAGTGTGACAGGGCGAAGAGGAGTTTGCTACGCCGCTCTGTGGTTCAGAAATCGATTTTTCTGGCCAAAACACCAATTTTTTGTCGTCGCCGAGTGTTAATTTCTATATAGGATTCGATAGTAAACATATTGAAACTAAGAAACCCAAACCTTGGGTCAACATTTTGGAAGGTGTGGGCGTGGACTGCGCCTAAAGACGACCATTTAGGAAAATACGTAATTTTTGCAATTTTCTGGAAACCATAACAGATATTGTATTCATTATACCCTCAGCATTTATGCTAACGAGGATATATACACTTTCATACGGGCAAAATGTGCCTCATCGAAATAATGGTTTTAGACCCCAAGTTCGGAAAATTTGTACGTACGATAACTCTTGAGGGAAGTAACCGAAATGTCTACCAGACTTAGATGAGGTTTCAATATGGACTCAATCGATCCACTCCTTCGGGTACCTCCCACACAAAATTTCGGATAAGTTCAGTTTATGACCTGCTCTCGATTCGCTTTGATTTTTCTTTAGCAACTTGTATTCACTGCCCCCCATACGACGGTAAAAGTTTCATCAGGGGCAAGTCCATACTTCCTGAGAAAATAGCCTGAAAGTTGCACAAAACCCCTATGACACCGTGTGAGGTGGTTGGAGCGCAAGATAACTCTCGAACGGATCTGTCGATTGGGTCCAACATTTTTCCTGAGTAATATTTTGTACAAACATAGTTTAAGTTCGAAGATAAGCCATATCGGTCCACTTCTTCAGGTACCTCCCCCACAAATTTTCAAAAATGTTCGGAAAAATTGTTCGTACGGTAACTTTTGAAGGGAGTGGCCGAATTTGTCCATACTTTACACATCCTAATATTTCTACAGAATATAGATCAGGTTCAAATATGTACTATATTTGTCCACTTCATCCGGTACCTCCCAAACAAAATTTCGGATAAGTTCACTTTAAGACCTGCTATCGAATCACTTTTATTTTTGTTGAAGCATCTTGCATTCGCTGCCTCAATTACGATGGTAAAAGTTTTTTCAGGGGCAAATCCACACTTCTTGAGCAAACAGCCCGAAGGGTGTAAAAACCCCCTATGGCACCATATGTTGTGGTTGGAGATCCACTTCCATAATGGTCAATGTCGATCCATTCCTTTAAGTATTTCCTCCGCAAAACTTTTGCTCTTTAGTCCTAATCAACATTTTTGTCGGTTCATACGCCCAAAAATTTTAAAACCCTCTAAATACGTTTTTGGGAAAAAAATTGTTTCAATATACACAGGCTGAGGGTATATATCTGTCGGCCAAGCCGACTGATACTTTTTTAATTGTTTTTACAATGTTTTATTTAACTTGTTTTAGTCCATTTAGTTCAAATCTGGTAACTCATTTTTAACACAGTTGCAGTTGACCAATCGAACTGAAACTTTGCACACTTTTCAGATTTGGATGACAGTAAATGAATATGGAATCAAAACCAATATTGGCCCATTCTATAGTGTTTTAACGGTGTTTTATTTAAATTGCATTTCAAATCTGGTAACTCTATTTTGACACAATTGCAGTTGACCAATCGGACTAAAACTTTACACACTTTTCAGATTTGGATGACAATACATGAATATGAAATTAAAACAAAGATTGGTCAATTTTACAGTGTTTTAACGGTGTTTTATTAAACTTGCATTTCAACTCTGGTAACTCATTTTCCACACAGTTGCAGTTGACAAATCGAACTGAAACTTTGCACACTTTTCAGATTTGGATGACAATACATGAATATGGGCCCAATTTTTCCTACAGCCCCCATATGGCGGTACCACCCGATTTCAGGTATTTTGAGGATTTTATCTTCATTTTTGCCCGAATTAGCGGTCATTTGGCATTTCCAATGATACAGACATTTCCCCACCAAAAATTGTGAACATAGGTCCAGATTTTGGTATAGCCCCCGATTTCAAGTATTATGAGGATTTTATCTTCATTTTGAGGCCGAACTGGCTGTAACTTGGCATTTGGAGTCCCCAATGGTACAGAAACTTCTCCACCAAAAATTGTTGACAGAGGTCCTGGTTTTGATATAACCCCCATATAGTGGTACCACCCGATTTCAAGTGTTTTAAGGAATTTATTTTAATTTTTAGTCAGAATTGGCTGTAACTTGGCATTTGGAGTCCCCAATGGTACAAAAACTTCCCCACCAAATATTATGGACATAAGTTCTGGTACTACACGATTTCAGGCATTTTAAAGTTTTTATATAAATTTTCTGCCTAATTGACTATAAAAAAAATAAAATATAATTAAAAAAATTAAGTTTCAGTGTTTTATTTAGAAATGCACTTAAAACTAGGAAATAATTTGCCGCTTAGCCTCAATAAATATATTCTTTCTCATGATGGAATCTCTCAAATAAAAAGCTTGCATTTAAATTATAAATGGTGTCAAAATTAAACGGCAAGCGTTTTATTTGAGAGACTCCATCATGAGAAAGAATATATTTATTGAGGCTAAGCGACAAATGTGGAGTCGTTTTAGTCATTTCCGTCCGTCTGTCTGCTCCAACCAGACACAATAACTTTCGAACGCTTCTATCAAAAATTTGGCCCTCGTAATATTTTGTCCAAACTTAGATCAAATTCGAAGATGGTCCTAATCGATCCACTCTCTTCGCTAAAATGATGCGCATAATAACTCTCGACGGGAGAAACCGATGTGGTCCATACTTTGTAAATCATAAAATTTCTACCATACGTAGACTATATCGGTATCATTCGAATACCTGCCACACAAAATTTCGGAAAATTGGTTTGATTTTTTGCAACATATTGTTCTCGGGCCCATATTACGATGGAACAAGTTTTTTTTTCACGAAAAGTCCATGAAAAACCCAACGGAGTTTACGAGTTGGTCCAAACTGTTCATATCGTAATATTTCTGCGAATATTATCTAAAGTTTAAGAGGTTGCTTATCGGTCCACTAATACGGTACCTTACTTTACAAACTTTGGATCTTTTAATATTTGGTCCGAACTTATTTTAAGATCGAAAATGGACCATATCGGTCCACTTATTAGGATACCATTCTTACAAAAGTTTAAGACCTGTTCAAGGACCCTTTGAACATTTTTCCACTTCAAAATGGACTATGCACATCCATTCCTTCAGGTACCTCCTCCGCAATATTTTTGAGTTTTAATCCAAATCCATATTTTTGTCGATAAGTCCAAAGAAATGGTCTTCCAATTTTGCGTGCACCGCCATGAGTTACGTATTTTTACGCCTTTTTAGCAAATCCAACGCAATCGTTTTATATCGATACCTTTAACTGTACTAGTGTCGTCGTATAGCCGTAACAGGTTCATACCACGTCGATATTCAACGTTAACGCATATTGGCCTGAAGATCTTTCGAAGAATTTTTCTCTCAAACGCACCAAAAACTGCCTTCTCTGTTTGTGCAAGTACCCAGGCTTCGAAACCATACATTTGCACGGGTAGTATCAGTGTTGTGTAAAGGGTTATTTTTGTTTGACCAGATGTGGCTTTGTTTTTAAACTGCCTACTTAAGTCAAAGCAGCATCTGTTAGCCATTACAATTCTTTGTCTTATTTCACAACTAATTTTGTTTAGAGTCGAGGTAGACGAAGTCTTTCAGTTGGTCCGAGTTCTGTGGACGCATTTCGCGTTGAAACTTTTCACCCTTTATTGAGTTTTTTTAGAGGTATGAGTTTCACTGATTGACCCGGCATGTCAATGTCCTCGGCATGAGCGAATAACATGTGGCTATTGGTGTATATTGTGCCATTCGTTATGACGTTTCGTATAACCTTTTCTAGCAGAATGTTGAAGAGATCACAAGAAAGTCTGTCTCTTTTCTGAAACCTTCTTCGGTATTACACTATTCAGTGAGGTTTTTTCTATTTTAACTGATAACCGGTAGGGTGCCACAGTGATGCAATGGTATGCACAACCGCCTTGCACGCAGATTCCGCGGCTAGGCAACATCACATTTTCAACGGTGGCAAAATACCCCTCAGTAATGTTGGCGACATTTCTTGAGTATTTCACCATGTAAAATTAGTGGTGTCTTAGGACACGCGCGTTAGGACTCGGCGATAAACTGTAGGTTCCATATCATTGAGCTAATATGAATCGGGGTGCACTCATTGATAATTGTGGAACAATTATAACTGATAACCTGTATAAGTTAATGTCACTTTACAAAACCAAATTAGATTTTCAGGAATATCAAATTCAGGCATGGCTTGGAATACTTTTGTGCATATGCAGCTTCCGAAGTTCATTTTATAATGGACAAAAATATGGTAGGGGTCGATCTGCATCTCTTGGATCTTTGCCAGGATTTATCGCAAGGTAAATATTTGGTCAATGGCGAATTTGCTTGGTCAATAGGTATGGTCCAATTATTTCGTTGATAATAGGCTTAATCGTTCCCGCAATATCCCTGACATCTTATAAGTAATAGGGAGCAGACTTTTTTAACTATAAGCGCATAAGTTTTATCTCCTTTCTTGTGGACAGGACACAGGATGCTCAGGTTCCAATCATCGGGTTCGCGTTCTTTCTGCCAGATGGTACTTACTGGCTGATGCATACACCTTATCGCATGTCGCCTCAGGTTTTGAAAAGCTTGGCTGTTAAGCCATCGGCTTTTGCAGCCTGGTTATTGCTGTCTTTACCTCATCTTGCCATGGAGGTATACATTCAATATCATCTTCTGAGATAGAATTTGTGGTATTTTCATCATCTTCGCTAGAATTGTATACCAATAGTTTGAAAAAATATTCTTTCTATATCCTGAGCACAGTATCTGTTATCAGATTACCTTGCTTACCATTAGTTTGATGTTTCACTCTTCGTTGGAATTTTCAGACTTCATTCTGGCTCTTCTATTTCTCTCCCTCTCTTTTCACCGGAAAAGACTTTTCTCCTCTCTCCTTTTCCCACAATAATTTTCCGTGCGCTACCCGCATTCTTCTCTTTGGCAGCAGCCCGACACTCCTGATCATACCATGGGTTCCTTGGTGGAGGTCTCTGATATCCTCTCTGTTAATCTGCGTCAATGCTTGCTCCTCGGAACAATAGTACATCCAACACGATCGATAAATGTTTTCCATCTGTGACAACGTGCTCAATTTGATTTAATGCTTTTTTTGGTCTGGTGACCGCCAGGTGCACTTATAAATGTCGAGATGCTTAAATCTGGTATTGCTAACTAGCATGTATTTTGCCGCTGCGAAGCGCATCAGCCTCATTGCATGGTCAGGCGTTTTGCTGCTCCATTTAAATTGCCTAGAATAATTTTCATGTTATGGACACGGCAACGGTTTTTTCTTCTAAGTGCTCGTAAAATATATCTTTGGTCTGCTCGTCCTTGTCTTCAGTGGGAGCATTAGCGCATATAAAACTGATGTTGTCAAATTTAGCTTTTATACGAGTTGAAGCAAGTCTTTCATTCACCGGGGACAAGCTGGAGACCACGGGGAGGCGAAAGTCAACTTGAGATGAAAGAGGGACGAAGGTCTGGTCTGGGCTTTACTATATTACAGCCGGCCATGGCCGTTGCTTCGCAGCTTTTATCCCCTAAATCACCCTGGAAAAATTTTGAATGTGTAGCTTTAAGTATGTCCAAGAGAGAAATCATTAAACCTCGGCCGAATGCTGGGTATTTAAAGAAAATTTGAGTTTAGAGTTGCCTATAAAGTGAAGTAGGTTCCATATGCGTAGCCAACTGTGCGTCTGTCAAGGGATGAAAATGTAGAAATCCGGAGGCAAAAAAAATTTTTGGGCTTCCTATCTCAAAAAGTTCAAAACAGTATAAAAACTGTTGACGGATCTTTTTGATTTTAGTGTGAATATTATATTTCTTGTGGCTAGCCAATGTTCCCAACATAACCCAGCAAAAACTCTCATTACCAAATAATGAAGTTTTTAGTAGCCGTATCAACCTACTACCCCATTATTTTAATAATAGTATGTCCCACTAAATGACTATTTAGTTATTCTATGGCCACTAAAAATATATAAATAAGCTGAAATTAATTTTAGAAATGTTTAGGTGAATTTATGTTCAATTTCACAACTCCAACTGTTTCTGATGCCTACCTCTCTGATCATTTTGTATTTATTTCTTTCTGAGTTCAGTGTGACAATGTTCAACAAAATTTCTGCCGTCTTTCGAAGAAAATAGCATCACATTACAAACAACAACTACAAACCCAAATGTCGTGATGTAGCTGTAGAAGTCACTGTCATTAGGTGATCAATTAATAGGAAAAAAATCAACAACAACAGCTACAGATTTCTAGATCAAGGTAAATATCAACTTAAAAAAATATTTATTAGCTACATATGTTTATACAATTAAATATATAAAAAATCTTAATCTACGCATTAAAAATATTCTTGTTGTGGTGCGGTGCGTCAGTTGATACAAATATTACGAAAAATCAGATTAGCTGTTGACGACAATAAGATTTGGTTTTGATTTTAAATCTTGTCGCCACTTATTATGATCGGTTATGAATTTAAAATCATAAATTAAGTTAATTGGCAGTGATTCCATGAGTAGCTGACCAAATAATGTGAAGAGACAGATGACTTAAATATCAAGTGGTTGTAGTTGTATTTTTGTACTGTTTGTGGTCATCAATCAATGTTTTTATAGTCGTTATTATAATGTCAAACATTTTGATTATATTGATGAAGAAACTACTGAATCATAGTCAATATTTCCACTAAACTTAAAAAAAATACACCAACCTACTTAAACATTTATGTGAATTTACACAGTTACGCTTGAAATGTGTCGAGGGCCAGCAAAACAAATTTATGTAGCTATTGTTGTAACAGTATTTGATATGTTATATGTTCGTTTTGCTACATAATCTAGCTCTGAGACTATCTCCAGTTCTTGCATATAACCACAAATTTTCTGAAGTTGGTTGAGTATGCTTGGAAGGCAGTTGAAAAAGTTCAGTGTGTTGTGCGACCTGTGCCGCATGCTGGGCAAATGTTTTGAACGGTGTCATCGATCCCTCCCCCATAGGAGTTCAGACGGCGGCACCATCCCAAGCGTAGTTGAGCAAAAACTACTCTGGTTTGTCGTGGCAGCTGACGATCATCAGCTGCGATATATGGGGGATGTTCTCCGAGGACCGTATTCACACGATAGTTGTTTATGGCACCTGCGACTGGGTTCACTAGCGTTTTCACCGCGAAGCTCATCATGCTCATTGGCTAATCCCATTGCATATGCAGGGAAATTTGGTTTCATTTCGGGTATTCGACCAGCAGG
Source organism: Musca autumnalis (assembly GCF_047663935.1). Classification (NCBI taxonomy): domain Eukaryota; kingdom Metazoa; phylum Arthropoda; class Insecta; order Diptera; family Muscidae; genus Musca; species Musca autumnalis. The sequence continues at coordinate 99,291,373 of NW_027411644.1, forward strand.
TATATGGCGAGCGGCTGCGGCAGTGTTGATGTCTCTGAACTTCCTTTCTGTTGCCCGAACATCAGAAGCGTTGGCCAGATCTCTGAAGCGGTGATTAGTGAACTCTCTGAAGATTTCCCATGATTGACCGAAAACAACAATTGAGTAAAGTCCTACAAGACCAGACAGTTATGACCTTCCCAAGAAAACATCGATGTCTCCTTTGAATTTAACCTTGTTAAAAGAAAGTAATATACTTCGCTTAGCATATTCCACTTCTCCTAGGAATAAGCCTTGACGGTCTTTAACTTCAATGCAGCTCGTAGTGATGGGTATAAAAAGTTATACCCGGTCGAGTTTAACGCCTTTCTTACTTGTTAATTATTTGGATTTTTTTAATTATAATGGCACACATCTCCTACATCCTACCGCCACCAACTAAAATGACTAATGCGCAATGTATTTCGCGAAGATGGAGTATTTTTGTCCACTCCTACAGTTATCTCTCCCACAAAGGTTCAAATATTTTGGGCTAAATAATGGTTGAGTCCTACTCGTGGATAAATTTAAAAGCTTATTTCCATTATTATTACAACAGTATACCTTTTTTCTGTGGGACCTTACTAAAAATTGTTGACATAAGTGAAGATTTTGGCATAGTCCATATAGGCCGGTATTTGGATATTTCACATATTTTTGAAGGTTACTTGATATCTATACACCACTTTGGTATTTCGTGGTTTGAACAATTTGTATACCCTCCACCATAATATGAAGGGTATTAATTAAATTTGTCATTCCGTCTGTAAAGTATGTAATATTAAAGCAACGACTGACTATTTTTGAAAAACAAAATAGAAGTCGTCATCCCAAATAAAAAACGCCAACCCTCCTAATTGTGAGACCCTCCTAATTGTTTATTGCTGCAGTATGCAATACGTATAGATGGGATTCTACCCGGTATTTACCCAAAACTTGGGAAAATACCAGGTAAATACCAAATACATATCTTTTTTGGGTGTTTATTTGGGTAAATAAAATTTTATTTTGAAATCAAAATTTTGTTTTTTCTGTCAGACAGAAAATCGAAAAGAATACAAGAAAAGCGGTAAAACCACGCGGACTAAACTTTTTATACGTCAAATCGGTCGTTGGAGTTGCTCGTGCGAAACAGTTAGCGAAGAATGCAAAAATTATAGCTTTTTCGAGGAGGACGCAAATCCCAAGATTATCTGCTGAAATCGTGGGTTAATCCATCTGATATATCATAAAGTTTGGATTTCGATCCAGCATTTAGGATTTTCTGCAAGAAGATATACAACAAACTGCCCTAAAAGTTGTCAAATACCGAAAATATTATGTATATACAATATATGAGAGATTTACCAATACATGGACCAAAATTGATCATATTTTAACTTGCCCCGTATCCAAAAACGGTAATTTTATTCATAGTCATTTAAAATTTTGTAAAACACTGCGTTTTCGCATCTAATTTCATGATTTTAGTTTTTGTAGTTTATACCCACAATTTGGGTAAATACCCGGGTATGTGCCCATTTCAACACAAATTAACCCATTTTAATGGGTATTTACCCATTTCCCATCTCTAGCAATACTAACAATTTAGTTATGTGTTTTTCGTTGTAACTCAACGAACACATAGCAATGGGAAAGATTTGGTTTTGTTTGCAAGTGAAGTTGCCCGAGTTTAGGTAGTGCCAAAGAAATTCTCGATCAGAGTGTTTCTTGGGTATAAAAAGTTTCTTGTTGAAAAACAAGAAACTACTGAGTAGTCACGCGCGCAAAATTTGCGGTAAGGAAAATTGAGTATTTGGGAGAGATCGGAGAGGAAAGAGCCCCTCTCTACCTTTTCCTCCCAGCTCTCACCCCAAACCTAGGTCAGGCAATTAGGCGCCCGTGTGCGCTCATTTAGCGTTGCTCTCTCCACACATACAATTCAACCCATTGAAAAAGCATGCACTCACACAATGACGCCCCGTGAAGTATGCAATAGAAAAGTATGGTGCCTGACCTGGCCCCAAACTCAATTTTCTTGACCGCAAATTTTACGTGTGTGACTACTGAATTAGCTCCTCTCGTTCATTTCATTCAGTGGCTGATATCGTTTCGTTTGAACGAAAAATAGCCAACGAACGAAGTGAACGACCCGGATCTTTTTGGTGAACGGAATGAAAAATATTGATCCGCTCAATGAACGAGATTGCCCAACACTAGTATTGCTAAATGTTCAGAAAAAGACACCGTTAACTATTTCAGCTTAAGACAAAGGGTGCACGCACGCTCTTTGGGAGCGTAAATTTATTCACGTATACAAGATTTGGAGAGAACAAAACAATTTAGTCTCATCCATGGTACAATTAAAAAGGTAGAAACAACGGCGAATTGCTACAACAAAGCAACTTTTTTTTTTGTAATGTAAAATGTCAAAATTTTCGCCAAATGATCTCTTGTTGTCTCTTTTTATCGCTTGTGTTTGTCTATAAAGTGAACACATGCTATCTCTTACTTACCGAATCATATGGTTTTTTGTTTTGATTTTTCATGGCGAATTCCTAGTTTTTTGATGTTTTAGATTCGATCTGCTGGGCTGAGGCATCTACCTTTTTTATTGTATCATGGTCTCATCTGAGCAGTCATTGGAGAAGGTTGTGCGTCGGTTGTTTTGTTTTTTGTGTATGCGTCCCAATAGCGAAATAACTATTAAACATGTTATGTATCCAATACTAACACAAACAACGCGTTGGTATGGGTTGCCTGATCCTGAACTATTTGCATCGCCCACAGTGCGTTCGTCCGTTTTTTAAGATAGAGCTTTATAATTTGGTATAGAAGTTTCCATTACTCCTGTATTGAAAATCAGCAACATCGGTCCACGTTTTGACATAGCCCCCATTGCACGGTGCCTCCCGATTTTGAAGGTTTTACCCTCATTATAACACCAAAATGGCTTAAATTTTGTATTTAGCCCTCGGTGGGGGTTTAAAACTTTCCACCTGAAATTTGTTGGTATAAGTCCATGTCTTCATATAGCACCCTAAGAACGGAACTTCCCCTTTTTCGGTACTTTGAAGGTTGTGACCTCAATATCGCCACGAAATTGCTGAAGTTAGGGGTATACAACTTTCCACCTGCAATTTGTCGACATAAGCCGACGTCTTTATATAGCCCCCTTAGAACGGAACCTCCCGATTTTCAGTATTTTGAAGGTTGTGACCTCAATATGGCCTCGAAATGGCTGAAATTTGGTATTTAGTCTTCGTTGGGGTATACAACTTTAAATTTGAAATTTGTCGGTATAGGCCCACGTCTTCATATAGTCCCCATAGAACGGTACCTTCCGATTTTTGGTATGGCTTAAATTTGATATTTAGTCTTCGTTGAGGGGATTAAGACTTTCAAGCTGAAATTTGTTGGTGTGACGTGGATCTGTCTTAATATAGTCACCATAGAATGGTACCTTCCGATTTTTCTTTTTTGAAGGTTATGGCCTCAACTTCCAATGGAATGGCTGAAATTTGGTACTTAGTGTTCGGGGGTGTATTCAACTTAAGACGAGAAATTTGTCGATATAAGTCTTTATATAGCCCACATAGAACGGCACTCACGGATTTTCGATATATTGAAAGGTATAGCTAGGGCTACAACACACTATAAAAGGTACAAAATATCCCTTGCAAAAAATCAGACAGCATACGCCCACGTTTTGCCAAAGACGCCATGTAATGGTACCACCCAATTTAAGATTTTCTTGAAGATTTTTGTCACATTTTCATACCGAATTGGTTGTTAGTTGGAATTTTGTGTTCCCAAAAATATCGATATAAATTTCGAACCGAGATTGCTGTAATTTGGTGTTATATTTAGTCAGAGAATAGAAAGAACAACAATGAGCTCCTTCAAATAGTGTTGCTAAATTTTCCTTCTAAAATGGATGTAACTGGATTTTTTTCAAATCTCAATGGGTAGAAATACTCCACACAGAAAATTTTCAGTATAAAGCAGCCAAGATCACTCATATACGTTAACGTGACTGCAACAACAACATATGTTCTCTTTATTCTCAATATTTCGTGGTATAGCAAAGCAAAGACTCGCTAAGAGAGACTTATGCACAAAATATTTTGAGCACCACCGGTATAAAGTGATTATCATCAGTTAAGACATTATTCTCCTCCAACACGCAGAGAGCACAAAATGATTGATCCTACAATATTCGAAGAGCAAAATATGTATTGTAAAGATATTGTTAGATTCCGCATGTAGTATTGTGAGTGCAACAATCGTTTTTGTTAACTAGAAAAATTGCTTTTGTCATATCCAACAATAGTTTTTGTCTGCTGCACAATCCCAGCAAAATGTTTGTAGCCAACGAAGTAGTTGAATCATGAGTGCAAGTGATTTCGGACTACATCTTTTTACGTGAAAGAAGTCATGATTCTTACAAGGGCATGGTGCAGTGAGGATACTGTCTATTTTGCTTCTTAAGCACATACATATTTTGCATTTGTTCTTTGTAGTGAATAAATATACATTCCAAGGAATGTATTTTGAATTGATTTTTCGATTCATTAAAAATTAAATTAAGTATGCATTTTGAGGATATGGGAGAAGTTAACATCTATTAAGCGAGGTTTTTACTGATTTGAGACCTCAGGCCCAAAAAAAGTATTTAAAGGAGTTGTGGTAACTTCTAATTGATATTTATGGCCTCTTTCTCGAGTTTCGTTCAAATTACTACCATACTCATGATTTTGTAGAACATTTTTGTTTAAAAAAAACAGTAGTTTGATAATAGTTCGATAGTCTTAGGGCCATTACTATACGTTTTCTTTTACTATCGGATGTATTTGAAAACGAAAAATAAACCAGTTTGGAGGAATTAAAAATATAAAAATAAACCAATTTGGAGACAATATAAATATATAATATATATTTAAAGTTAAAAAATTTTATCATCACATTTAACTTTAAGTTAACCGCCACGCTATAAACATGTTCGGTAAACCCAAACTATAACAAAAGAAGACTTTTAATAATGGGGGTTAATGAAATTGAAATATAATGAATATAAAACAATGGAATATCTCAAATAAATGATTTTAAAAAGCGAGTGAGTGCAAAAAAAAATGAAATCATTTTATTCTAGAAAGTTAGCTTTTATTATTCAAAAATACCCACAAACATCTTAAAACGCTTCTTGCATAGAGTCATGCAAAATAGGTGATAAACATCTAAAATTGAATGCATCCTAGCTGCACCATGCCCTTGTACAAATCATGACTTCTTTGACGTAAAAAGAAATAGTCACTTGCACTCATGATTCAACTACTTTTTTGGCTACAAACAAATATGCAGTCTGACATTTTTATACCCTCCACCATAGTATGGAGGGTATATTAAGTTTGTCATTCCGTTTGTAACACATCGAACTAATCATTTGCGACCATATAAAGTATAAATGAAGAAAAAACAAAATTTTTTAGTTTTCCATAAAAAAAATTAAACATTTTTTTTAAGCTACATGAAAGATTTTTGGTACATAGATTGGGAAAAAAATCCCATTCTTAAATCTGTTCGAGATACTAATTTTGGTTGTTGCGCGCAAAAGTTATGGCGGTTTCAATTCTGATAAAAAGAAAAAAATCTTTAAAAGACTCTAATCATTATATTGAGAAACACTCTTAATTAGGGGCTCCCTACATACTATATGTTTACTGAGGTCCCATAACTTTAGTGAAAAAGTTGTAAATTTTCGCGGAAATTAGGAAAGCATTCAAAACAATTGTTCTAATAAAATTCAAGCTGTTAATGCATCTGAAAAATATATAAAAAATATGTACGTAATCTAAACATCGCGAAGATTCAAATGAAACCAAAACTATACAAATCCGTTTAGCGGTTTGCATATTATAGCAAAAAACAAAAAATATATTGAGGAAATTTATAAAATTTTTGTAAGAGAAAATATTTATTAAAATTTATTTTGTGAGTTAGTTGAACAAAATGTAAGAAAAATAGGTCGGAGTTTTTCTTCTATTTTAGTTAAATTTCACGCAATAAATCACATTTTTTATTCTAATCACTTCTCGAAAACACGCTAACATCTAGCAGAAGATATGGATATCTTTCAAATAAATGTTGGGTTCCTTTAAATGGGGTATAATCTTGAAATTAAATTGTATCGGGTAATGTTCATTTTGAAATGCGTGTAAATCGCGAAATCCTCAAAATCACTTGATGCGCATGCGGTTTACCAATACAGCGAATTCTTCTCTTTTAATTTGTACACATTTGCCAGGATTTACTTTGGCCGCTAAGATGTAGCATCGTCTGCAGTTTAGTGTGCAACAAACTGTATAACGCTTATATTTTGCACAAAGTGCATACACTTTTTATGCGCATCCGATTTCACTATCAACCGTGAAAAAATACATCGATCTAAACATATTTCAATAAAATCCATCAAGAACCGTGGATGTAGCATCACACAGTATTTTTTGGATAAATCGGATACAGCTCCCATGCCATTAAATTTTTCAAACCGCTGTTTTCGCACAAACGCGAGTGTTGATTCACTTTCTTCATTGAAATGGAAACGATCCACATAAAACGCGAATTAGTCAGCGATATTTTGAAAAACATTATTCGCAAATTTTTCAATTTTTGCAGTAGCTACTTCCGCCGTTCTAGTAGATGGATTTTTACGATCTGTGATTCATATGATCCGGATCGTCGAAAAACAAAAATATCGCGGGGTACCAGCACACTCAAAACGATATTGTAAATACTGTACCCAAAAAATAGGTTTTTTAGAAAAAATATCGCACTAAATTTTGGCCTTTGGCAGTAGATTACTCTGCTGCTGTGTGGGCTATATACTCAATATACATATCAGATTATGCGAAATCGCGAGTTCTTTAATCCTATAATTGGTTTTTCGAAATATCCGAATACGCGTCCCAGTTACATAAAAAATACAAAAAACACCTGAAATCCGGCTTCAAAATGTCAGCATCCATAAAAGGTGGATGCAGTGGAAATTTTGGAAAGTGATACATTAGAAGTGTAATCTTCATTTTGTATTCTCCTACTTTTACTTTGGGCAGATGTCCGTCATTTGAATGGTTTAATCAGAAATCGAATAGCAATGTAAAAAATCTGTTTAGCTTCAACGTGTTTTTATCTATGTTTTTTCCTTTACGCGGTCGTAACTACCACGTAAATTAAATTTTTTTGCTAAATTTTTGAGCTTTGTACAAAAACATCTAAATTAATCCAGCAATAGTCATAGTTACTGGTAAACTACAATAGTTCGCGTATTATAATAGTGCAAACCTTGGCTTCATGGAAACTAAAAAATTTTGACTTTTCCTCATATATTCTTGATCAGGATCAAATTCTAAGGCGATCTAGCCATGTCCGTCTGTCCGTCCGTCTGTCCGTCTGTTGTAATCACTCTAGCGTCCGCAATAATTGAGATAGAGTGCTGAAATTTTGCACCCGAGGGTCTTTTTTCAATAGGCAGGTCAAGTTCGAAGATGGGCTATATCGGTCCACTCTTTGGTATAGCCCCCATATAACGGTACCTCCGGATTTGAGGTATTTTGACGTTCTTCGCCACGTTTGCAGACCGAATTAGCTATAATTTGGCACTTAGGGTTCCTATTGATCAACAAACGTATATCCCAAAGGATATGTGCATAGGTTGATGTTCTGGTATAGTCCTCATTAACGGTACCTCCCGATTTTCGGTATTTTGAGAATTTTAGCCACAATTTTTAACCGAACTATCTGCAATTTGACACTTGAGGTTCTCAGTGGTCATGAAACATCTCCACGAAACATCGTCAAGATAGGTCCATGTTTTGGTATAGCCCCCATATATCGGTACCTCCCGATTTTCGGTATTTTGAGAATTTTAGCTACAATTTTTAACCGAACTAGCTGTAATTTTCCATTTGAGCTTCTCAGTGGTCATGAAATATCTCCACCAAACATCGTCAACATAGATCCATGTTTTGGTATAGCCCCCATATAAGGGTACCTCCCAATTTTCGGTAGTTTGAGAATCTTAGCCACAATTTGTAACCGACCTATCTGCAATTTGACATTTGAAGTTCTCTGTGGTCATGAAACATCTCCAGCAAACATCGTCAACATAGGTCCATGTTTTGGTATGGCCCCCTTATAACCGTACCTCCCGATTTTCCGTATTTTGAGCATTTTAGTTACAACTTTTAACCGAACTAGCTGTAATATGACATTTGAGGTTCTCAGTGGTCATGAAACAAGGTTAACATAGGTCCATGTTTTGGTATAGCCCCATATAACGGTACCTCCCGATTTTCGGTATTTTGAGAATTTTAGCTACAGTTTTTAACCGAAGTAGCTGTAATTTGACATTTGAAGTTCTCAGTGGTCATAAAACATCTCCAACGAAACATCGTCAACATAGGTCCATGTTTTGGTATAGCCCCCATATAACGGTATCTCCCGATTTTCGGTATTTTGAGAATTTTAGCTGCAATTGTTAACCGATCGTATTTGATCGGTATTTTGAGAATTTTAGCTACAAGTTTGTCTATTCAAAAATAATCGTCGATATAGGTCCATGTTTTGGTATATCCTCCCATATAACTGTACCTCCCGATTTTCGGGAATTTTCAGTGGTCACGAAATTTCTTCACTAAAATTCGTCAACATGGGTCCATTTTTGAGGGTCTACATTGTTTTGCTGAAACTACCCTCAATTTGACTCTTGAAGTTCCCTGCAGCTATAAAACTTTGCCGCCAAAAAATTTAAAAATAGGTTGACTCTTTGATATAGCCCCGTAGGTGGTACCTTTCACCTAGCAGAACACATTTTTTTAGATTAGATTAGATAAGACTGTGCAACAAAATGGAGGTGGAAGTCTGGGGCACGGAAAATTCCTCTTGGGGAAGAAAGGCCTTGGGAGGCAGTAGGAGCCTATCCATTGTCGAAAAGTTGTTCCACCTAAAATTGTGAAAGGACCCTAATTATTCCATTATAATTAAGACTATTTTATGGTGGAGGGTATAAAAAGTTCGGCCCGGCCGAACTTAACGACTTTTTACTTGTTTTCACCTATGATCTTTCTCTGATCTGATATCTTTTTGGATACAACCATTTTGCTGAGTAATTAAAATACCATAAAATAAGTTGTTTCTTGTGTTCTTAAGAATTTTATTTGCAAAAAGTTATTATAAATGTAAACATTGCTAAATGTGAACATTTTATGAAATGGATTCAAATGGGACATTGTCAAAATGTGAAGAACGGTATGAATTTTTCATGGCTCTGCGTGGATTGGCAAGGGAGCAGTTATGTTTCTTTATTTAATTTGTTGTTTTTTTAGTTAGACCTTGCCATATGTTTGTCAATATTATACGTGACATTTATGTCAAAAGTGCATATGAGAATTATATACGAGTACGATCAAATCAAAGTGTAATCTTCATTTTGTATTCTCCTACTTTTACTTTGGGCAGATGTCCGTCATTTGAATGGTTTAATCAGAAATCGAATAGCAATGTAAAAAATCTGTTTAGCTTCAACGTGTTTTTATCTATGTTTTTTCCTTTACGCGGTCGTAACTACCACGTAAATTAAATTTTTTTGCTAAATTTTTGAGCTTTGTACAAAAACATCTAAATTAATCCAGCAATAGTCATAGTTACTGGTAAACTACAATAGTTCGCGTATTATAATAGTGCAAACCTTGGCTTCATGGAAACTAAAAAATTTTGACTTTTCCTCATATATTCTTGATCAGGATCAAATTCTAAGGCGATCTAGCCATGTCCGTCTGTCCGTCCGTCTGTCCGTCTGTTGTAATCACTCTAGCGTCCGCAATAATTGAGATAGAGTGCTGAAATTTTGCACCCGAGGGTCTTTTTTCAATAGGCAGGTCAAGTTCGAAGATGGGCTATATCGGTCCACTCTTTGGTATAGCCCCCATATAACGGTACCTCCGGATTTGAGGTATTTTGACGTTCTTCGCCACGTTTGCAGACCGAATTAGCTATAATTTGGCACTTAGGGTTCCTATTGATCAACAAACGTATATCCCAAAGGATATGTGCATAGGTTGATGTTCTGGTATAGTCCTCATTAACGGTACCTCCCGATTTTCGGTATTTTGAGAATTTTAGCCACAATTTTTAACCGAACTATCTGCAATTTGACACTTGAGGTTCTCAGTGGTCATGAAACATCTCCACGAAACATCGTCAAGATAGGTCCATGTTTTGGTATAGCCCCCATATATCGGTACCTCCCGATTTTCGGTATTTTGAGAATTTTAGCTACAATTTTTAACCGAACTAGCTGTAATTTTCCATTTGAGCTTCTCAGTGGTCATGAAATATCTCCACCAAACATCGTCAACATAGATCCATGTTTTGGTATAGCCCCCATATAAGGGTACCTCCCAATTTTCGGTAGTTTGAGAATCTTAGCCACAATTTGTAACCGACCTATCTGCAATTTGACATTTGAAGTTCTCTGTGGTCATGAAACATCTCCAGCAAACATCGTCAACATAGGTCCATGTTTTGGTATGGCCCCCTTATAACCGTACCTCCCGATTTTCCGTATTTTGAGCATTTTAGTTACAACTTTTAACCGAACTAGCTGTAATATGACATTTGAGGTTCTCAGTGGTCATGAAACAAGGTTAACATAGGTCCATGTTTTGGTATAGCCCCATATAACGGTACCTCCCGATTTTCGGTATTTTGAGAATTTTAGCTACAGTTTTTAACCGAAGTAGCTGTAATTTGACATTTGAAGTTCTCAGTGGTCATAAAACATCTCCAACGAAACATCGTCAACATAGGTCCATGTTTTGGTATAGCCCCCATATAACGGTATCTCCCGATTTTCGGTATTTTGAGAATTTTAGCTGCAATTGTTAACCGATCGTATTTGATCGGTATTTTGAGAATTTTAGCTACAAGTTTGTCTATTCAAAAATAATCGTCGATATAGGTCCATGTTTTGGTATATCCTCCCATATAACTGTACCTCCCGATTTTCGGGAATTTTCAGTGGTCACGAAATTTCTTCACTAAAATTCGTCAACATGGGTCCATTTTTGAGGGTCTACATTGTTTTGCTGAAACTACCCTCAATTTGACTCTTGAAGTTCCCTGCAGCTATAAAACTTTGCCGCCAAAAAATTTAAAAATAGGTTGACTCTTTGATATAGCCCCGTAGGTGGTACCTTTCACCTAGCAGAACACATTTTTTTAGATTAGATTAGATAAGACTGTGCAACAAAATGGAGGTGGAAGTCTGGGGCACGGAAAATTCCTCTTGGGGAAGAAAGGCCTTGGGAGGCAGTAGGAGCCTATCCATTGTCGAAAAGTTGTTCCACCTAAAATTGTGAAAGGACCCTAATTATTCCATTATAATTAAGACTATTTTATGGTGGAGGGTATAAAAAGTTCGGCCCGGCCGAACTTAACGACTTTTTACTTGTTTTCACCTATGATCTTTCTCTGATCTGATATCTTTTTGGATACAACCATTTTGCTGAGTAATTAAAATACCATAAAATAAGTTGTTTCTTGTGTTCTTAAGAATTTTATTTGCAAAAAGTTATTATAAATGTAAACATTGCTAAATGTGAACATTTTATGAAATGGATTCAAATGGGACATTGTCAAAATGTGAAGAACGGTATGAATTTTTCATGGCTCTGCGTGGACTGGCAAGGGAGCAGTTATGTTTCTTTATTTAATTTGTTGTTTTTTTAGTTAGACCTTGCCATATGTTTGTCAATATTATACGTGACATTTATGTCAAAAGTGCATATGAGAATTATATACGAGTACGATCAAATCAAAAATTTCAGTAACAGGTTTTCTGGGCTGACAATAGTTTTTGTAAAAATTCTAGATTATGATAGTTCCTCCCATAGGTATTGTCAATGATTTTTACAATATTGAGGAATTTCGCAAGTTGTTATACCCTACACCACTATGTAGGGAGGGTATTATTAGTTAGTTTTGGCCATGGTCGAAGATCCATACTTATACATACCAAAATTAATGCCTCGACGAGATGGGTCGATCTGGCAATGTGTGTCCGTCCGTCTGTCCATCTAAACCTTGTAATCACGCTACAGGTCCCAATTTTGATCGGAACGTCACCAAATTTTGGGTACTACTGACTTTAGTAATGGATGGATAATGTTCAGGGCTCGAATAGAGCAAAAAACTTATTTGGAGAAAAAGTCAAAGTTTTATTTCAAAGCGAATATCTCCGCTTCTATAAGGGGTATATCAAAAGCAAAACCTGTTAATGAAAGTAGTAGGTGGTCAAACAATGAATATATCGCAATTGTCGCTAATGAAACCCAATTTTTCATTTTTGCGGTTTTTTTTATATGACGAATATCACAACTTTAGTCGGAGACTTTCCAAAAGCAAAGCGTGACTATGAAAGTAGAAAATCCCATCTTTACAATGATGTAAAGTAGGTTGGCCTAGGTGGCCAAATAACGGAGATATCGAAACAGTCGGCAATACATCCCATTTTTCCATTTTTATAATCACCCTATTGGTCGCAATTTTGATCGGATCCTCACGAAATTTTGGGGGTTAATGGGGGTCCCAGAGAGGAAAAAGCCTATTGAGTATGTGAAGAAAATTCAACCTTTTATTCTTATGCGAATATATCCGCTTCTAGTAAGAGTATTAAAAAAGGAAAGCCCATCAACGGAAGAAGAAAAGTTCTCTGTTACATTGATGCAAACTAGGTTGGCGTAGGTGGTTAACAGACGGAGACATGAGCGTAGCCAAGTAAAAGTAGGGGGGGGGGCAGCTGTACCCCCACCAAAGTTTTATTCTTTTGCGAATATCTCGGTTTCTAGTAGGGTATTCCAACTGCAAAGACTACCTATATATGAAGAAAATATCGCCTTTACATTGATGCAAAGTAGGTTACGTTACATGTTGCAATTTTTATCGGATCGTCACAAAATTTTGGTGGCCTGAGGTGTTCCCAGAGAGGAAGAAGCATATTGAATTTGCTTAAAATCGGATAATATTCCCTAAAATAAATGTTTAACAGTGAAAAGCTTATTTACATGAGTAGTGGTGTAGGGTATCACATAGTCGGCGCCGTCCCGCCTATAGCCTTTGCTCACTTGTTATACCCTATACCACAATAAGGAAAAGGGTATTATAAGTTTGTTTTGGTAAAAATTCATGTAACACCGCGAAATATTCGTCGGATACCCCCAATGTGGTATACCAATCTTCATATCTCGACGAGATAAAGCGATTTTGAGATGTGTGTCTGTCCGTCCGTCTGTCCATTATAAATTGTAAACACGCTCCAGGCCGCAATTATGGACCGATCGCCACGAAATTTTGTATGAAGGTCGCGTTCAGATCAGAATAGATCCCTATTCTTATTGGTGATGATCGAGAAATATTTAGCGGGTGAAATGGACCACAAACATAATATTTATCCAATTTTCTAGCGTCTCTGTAGGTCTCAATAATAGTCCGATCAACGCGTAATTTTAAATAAGGTAAGAGTATATCACAAAGGAGAGGCTTGCAATTTGAAATTGCGATCGGATAATATTTAGAGGGTTAAATGGACCAAAACTTTTGTGTGAAAATTGTGAACATTTTTAATATACAGCTTATATCTTAATTCCTGGAAGTGACATTCCGGACAAGTGAGATATACTTGAAAGTGGAACGCTTGACCTTTCAATTTATGCCAATTATGTTGGTGTGCATGATCAGATAACAGAGTTACAGCCTAATATATTCCGTTATTTGTTTGTAGTATAATAACAAACTCGCTAGAAGTCGCAATAGTCACGAAATTTGGCACCGGGTAAGAGTATAGTTCGAAAAAGATGCCTACAATTTTGAATGATGATCTGATATTCTTTAGCGGGTGAAATGGACCATTACTTTTGTATGAAAAATATAAACATTTTAATTTTGGTCGATATTTTAATTCCTTGAGGACATATGTATATATTTCGCAAAGTAGCCTACATATGGAAAAAACTACTGACCTTTCCTCTGATGTAAATTGCAATAAAGTGTTTGCTAGATAACGGGCCTACTGCCTTATATATAAGGGGTTCTGTGTAGAGAACCACATTTTATCCCATGCTACATATTGCCTCTCCAAAAGTTTATGTAACACCACGAAATATTCGTCCTAGACCCCTTATTTGGTATGCCAAAATTCATATCTCGACGAGATAAAGCGATTTAGCGATGTGTGTCCGTCCATTAAAAATTGTAAACAAGTTTAAGGCTACAATTATGGACCGATTATAACGAATTTTGTAAGGAGGTTGGGTTCGGGCCAGAATAGAAATGATTAGTTTTTGGTAATGATCGTGAAATGTTCAGGGGATGAAATGGACCAAAAACAAAATTTTAACCAATTTTGTAGCGGCTCTGTAGGTCAAAATAATAACCAGCAAAATTTTAAACAACGTTTGAGTTTATGATGTAGAAGAAGCGTACAAACCAACGTGAAGATCAGATAATACTTAGCGGTTTAAATGGACTGAAACTTTTGTGTGAAATTGGTAAAAATTTCAATAACGTAGCGGTTAAACAACGGAAGTAGTAGTACTACATAAGTGGGTTTCATTACATTTTAGTTTGTGTGAACTAAATTTTCCTTTCCTGCTACCAAAATGTCTTTGTCATGCTAGATAACTTTTTGGTTTTGGTCATAAGTATTTTACATTACATCTCTGATATTTGATAACTAAATTTTCACATTTATTGAAAAGAAGTTCCGTGGAGAGCGATTGTCCAGGGATAGTGGTATAGGGTATCAAATAGTCGGCGCCGTCCCGCCTATAGCCTTTGCTCACTTGTTTTTGTTTTGTATCTTTGGAGCAAACGATGGTATTTTTGGATTTGCAATTGCAATGCTTGAACAAAACAAATGAATTGATGGAACAAAAAAAGATATTGTTGTTCCAACTAAATATTTTTTCTCTGCGTGAAGGAATTATACTTAACGTAGAGAAAGAGCTTAGAGCTAATTGTTCATATTTACTGCAATACAGTGGTGGAGGAGGGTATAAAAATTTCGGCCGGCCGAACTTAACGAATTTCTTACTTGTTTTAGTAATATTTTGGCAAAACCTATTATTTTCGTTTCGAATTGTTAGTGCTTGTATTATTAATTACGCGAGATTTGGTTACATTGATCCATACTGCATATCTAATTGGCTGCACTTGCTAAATAACACAAAATATTCAAAAATATAAATAATGTTCTCCGTGAAATACACCAAGAACACGCATAAGAAATTATTATTGTTTTGTTTTTGTCTGTGTGTTTGAGAGTTACAGGTTCGTGTAGGTATGACCATATGATTGGTCATAAGTTATGCGTTTATGCGAATTTAAAATATCGCCAGCAATCTATAATGATTTGTTGCTTGTTTGTCATCTAAATGCGATGCTGTAAATCACCATAAATATAAGTAAAACATATTTCAAATCCCAAATCAAAAGCCCAATAAACAAAACCTCAATGAAAACAACCTCAATACAAACGGAACATGTAAACAAACACCAGGCTAGCAGGCAGGCTGACAATCAGGGAGGTAGACTTGTTGTTGGCTGGCATATCAACTGGCAGACAAATCGACAAGCTGGAAATTAAATGGCAAAACAGTTCTAACTATTCTAATAAAAACTTTACCTTAAAATTGCCTATAATCATAACTTTAACATCACGATTTCGTTCAGTTTATGAGTTTCTCAGAAAATCTGAAATCTGTAAATGAAACAAACAATTCAAATGAAATCGAACAATAATAAAATAATGAAAAAAATACATATTTCGAAAACAGAATAATGCAGCTCAACATACATATCTACGCATTATTTATGCTTGTAATGCATGTAAATGAAGGAATGAACGAACGACGTATGCTAATGATAACAATCTTAGAATTTATTTCGCCTGCCAACCCAAACCAATAGCAAACAAAATGAAAAGACAACGAACGGGCAACAGCAAAATCAAAATAAACAATTCAAGTTTTTGGCTTTGTGTGGAGGAACTGCGTCAAACAAAAATTAATAATCACCTTGGAGTGCTTTCATATTTTGCGTCAAAATGTTAAAATATTGTTTAAGATTGAAACAAAATTTAGACAAAAATTAAAATTATTTTCGTTGAGTATAGATTGTATACTTCAAACGCCAGCGAAACAATTATATTTAAGTATGTACTATAATAATCGATTTCATGATGCCATCCCACTGTGCACGATGCACAAACATCACAACGCTTTGGAATACAACATTTTGTTATTGCTTTTAACGCTTCAAAACATGAGAGGTTCTCACGCACCTACTGGTCAATAAAAATCAGACAAAGTCAATATGTTAAAACCGCAAAAAGACCATATACTGGTTTTATGCGTTTATACTCGTAAACAAATCAAGTTCAAAATTAAATTGCAGTGTTCATGTAAAAAAAAAAAAAAACAAACAAACATAACATATTGCATTGTAACACAAAACCAACAACAATATTTATAATTGTCCAAATCTCGATTGGAATATATTACAACAGAAGAATGATACCCATTTATCAATATTAAATTAATGTAACATCCTGCATTGGTCAAGATCATTGGGAACATGAAGACTCACGAGAAGAAGATTTTTAATGGAGTGTTCTTGGAGTACATATCGAACTCTCAACTCGTGATGGGAAGACAATATAAGAACCCCTTTAGAAAATGAACATTTCAGCTTGGATTAAATGGAGAGCGGAGGAAACAAACAGTTGTGATTAAATTTTATAGAAATATCATAATTTGTGTTAATGTAATAAAGAAAAGAAAAACAAACCCCTCTAAAGTTGACGAACCCGGCAAACGTTTTAAGGACCATGATCTGCGAATCTGCACCTGGAATGTTCGCACTCTTTATAGAGAAGGTTCAGTCTTCGCATTGGCAGACGTACTTGAAAAGTACAAGGCCGATATTACTGCCATACAGGAAATACGATGGATTGGGAAAGGCGTCACAACAACACCTAAAGGTGACGCACTGTATTATAGCTGCCATGACGTAAAGCATGAGTTTGGTTGCGGATTCGTAGTTAGTAGGAGACTAAAACATCTGGTATCCAGCTTCACCCCAGTGAATGAAAGACTTGTTGCAATTCGAATAAAAGCTAAATTCTTCGACATCAGCTTTATTTGTGCTCATGCTCCCACTGAAGAAAAGGACGAACAGACCAAAGATATATTTTACGAGCGTTTAGAAGAAACATGGGACCGTTGCCCTGCCCATGACATTAAAATCATTCTAGGCGATTTTAATGCCAAAATTGGAAAGGAGAATATCTTTGGCCCAACAGTCGGGAAATTCAGTCTCCACAGTAAAACATCTGACAATGATATGAGGCTGATAGACTTTGCAGCTGCAAAAAACATGGTAGTTAGCAGTACCAGATTTAATCATCTCGATATTCATAAGGGCACCTGGCTGTCTCCAGATCAAAGAACAAGTAATCAAATTGATCATGTTGTAATAGATGGAAGACATTCATCGAGCGTGTTGGATGTACGATCGTTCCCAGGCGCAAACATTGATTCGGACCACTACCTTGTTGCAGCAAAGGTACGTACCCGTATAAACGTTGCAAATAAAGCACGAACAGACTCAACGCGGAAGTTGGACATCGATAGGCTGCAAACACAACAGATAGCCACAGCATATTTCACTCAACTAGCCCAATTGCTTAACGCGAGCACTCCTTGTCCCGATAACATAACAACACAATGGCAACATATTGCCCACTCCATGCAAACAGCCGCAAAATCCATACTTGGATTCCAGAGACCTCCACAAAGGAATTCATGGTATGACCAGGAGAAAAATGCGGCATATAGAGCTACTTTACAATCAGTAGCAACGCGTAGCGCGCGAGAGAGATATCGGGAGAAAAGGAGAGAAGAGAAACGTCTTTTCCGCAAGAAAAAGAGAGAAATGGAAAAGCGGGAGTGTGAAAAAATCGAGATGTACAGGAGCCAGAATGAAGTCCGAAAATTCTACCAAGAGTGAAACATCAAACAGATGGCTTTGGTACAGGCACATTCTCCTGTAGAGACCAGCAAGGTAATCTGGTAGCAGATACAGATAGCGTGCTCAGGATATGGAAGGAACATTTCTCCAATCTGCTGGTATCCAATAGTAGCGAAGACGATGACTATAGGGGCATAAGTCTTCTCCCTATTGCCTATAAGATAGTGTCAGGGATATTGTGCGAACGACTAAAGCCAATGGTCAACGAAATAATTGGACCATACCAATGTGGCTTTAGACCTGGCAAGTCCACCATTGACCAGATATTTACCCTGCGGCAAATCCTAGAGAAGACCCAAGAGATGCAGATCGACATATTTCACCTTTTTGTCGATTATAAAGCAGCATTCGACAGTCCCCTCCGCTCAAAGGTATTCCACGCAATGTCTGAATTTGGTATCCCTGCAAAGCTCATCCGGCTTTGTAAGATGACATTAACTGATACTAGGTCCTCAGTTAAAATTGGAAAGAACCTCTCCGAAGAATTTTGTACCAAAAGAGGTTTCAGACAAGGAGACAGCCTTTCGTGTGACCTATTCAACATTTTGCTGGAAAAGGTAATACGAGATGCAAATGTCAAAAGAAATGGCACAATTTACACCAATAGCCACATGTTACTTGCCTATGCTGATGACATAGACATCATGGGACGATCAGTAAAGGAAGTAACAGATACCTTTAGGAAGGTCGAAGCAGAATCTGCGAAAGCGGGTCTGGCGGTAAACGGCGAAAAGACCAAATTGATGGTGTCAACGCGCAAAGCGTCCATAGAGCTCGGACTGTGAAAGTTGGTACCTACAATTTTGAGGTAGTTAAAGACTTTGTCTACCTCGGCACTGCCATAAACACAACAAACAACATCAGTTGTGAAATAAGAAGAAGAATTGTATTGGCCAACAGATGCTACTATGGTCTAAGTAAGCAATTTAAAAACAAAGCCACATCTCGTTAAACAAAAATAACACTATACAAAACGCTGATACTACCCGTGATAATGTATGGCTCCGAAGCATGGGTACTTGCGCAAGCAGATAAGGCAGTGCTTGGTGTGTTTGAGAGGAAAATTCTTCGAAAGATCTACGGGCCGATTTGCGTTGACGGTGAATATCGACGTCGTATGAACCACGAGCTATATAAGCTATACAAAGACGTGAATATAGTTAAACGTATCGAGATGCAACGATTGCGTTGGCTAGGCCATATCATGAGAATGAGCGATGATGAACCCGCTAAAAAGGCGTATGAATACATGCCACATGGCGGTGCACGCAGAATCGGCAGGCCTAAGCTTCGATGGAGCAAACAAGTGGATGAAGAAATGGAAAGGCGCGGTATTCCAAAAAGTCAAGCGAAAAACAGAGAGGAATGGAGATCTTTTCTTAGTTCGGTCTATGGAACAAATGTTCTGTAATGGGCCAACTAAGTAAGTAAGTAATAAAGTTCGTAATATTCTTGATTTACACAAATAATAAATTCATTTTATTTATTCTGGGATATTTTGCAATGGCTTGCATTTTTATTGCATCTTTGAAATGATTAAAAACACATTCCGAAGAGTGCCTTTAAATTCAATCCAAAGCACTGCATTAAAACACGTGCTTTGGATGCAAATTGGACTGCATGATATTTGACTCTGAAGGTTTAGTTAAAATGCAATGCCAAAGGGTTAGTTAAAATGCAGTGCTAATGGAGTGCATCTTTCGGTAGTCACGCTCTTGTAAAAATCTTGGGTGAAAATGTATAATTTGATGTGATTCCAAATCACTTGTACATATGATTTAACTGCATCTTTGGAGGCAAACTTTTTTTTTGGGTGATCGTACAATGGATTTTAATGTGGTGATTTTTGGCACCCAAGAATAGATGTTGCTGCAATTTGAAGAGAGTGGCTATTCTTTGTCACTGGGCTTCCACATTATCAGGAAATGGAGTGCCGTCTTCGAGCTTGTGGGTCTGTTGAACGGGCCAGGTTTGTGCTTTATTACATCCACTTTTGGCTACTACAAGGAAATGGACCGAATCGATGTTTGCTCCTCGAATCGATCGGACATCCAAAACACTGGCCTTTGTATGTCGAGGTGTAAGTATCTGGTGCTGCTCACTACCATGTTTTTTGCTTCTGCAAAATTGTTCAGCCTCATTCCGTTGTCGGATGTTATATCATAAAGGTTGAATTTACTGAACGTTGGGCAAAAGATATTTTCCTTCCCAATTTTTGTCTGTTCGTGTTTTGGTCGATCATGGCATAGGCGCAGATGAGACTGATGTTAAAGAACTATCCTTTATACGGATTGAGGTAATTCTCAATCGACAAAATCGATTAGATATCAATGAGAGGCGTACCTAAAATGTTCTGAGCGACATTTTGCAGAACATTTCGATGCTGAGAAACGTCATCTTGTGGTATTTTATAGCGGATCTTAAAACAAAGGACGAAAAGGACATTGAAGGAAGGGAGTTAGAAGGTCGAAGTGCTCTACGAAAATAATCCTCACTCGACTTGACTGAAGACATGTCTTCTCAAAAATAAGCTAAAGCAACAGTGCACAAAGATACAACGCTAATTTCAGATGCCTTACAGTGTCTTCAGTAGAAACTTAATCACGCCATAACTCGGAAGTTCGACTCACGGCGGATCTGTCCTTCGGGATTCTTAATATACTCATCAAGGTCTTTCATCCCCAAAGAGAATTATCTCTGCCCCAGATTTTCACCTCCATTTTGTTGCACAGTGTATTTGGTATTTAGCCTTTTTTGTGAGCTACAAAACTTTTCCTTGAAATTTGTCAGTATAGGTTCACGTCTTTATATAAACCTGTTGAGACAGTCTGAACTCCATTGTTAAATAACTTTGTAATTTTTTAAATATTTTTTCAATCACATACGTTTGAATTTTCTGTTTAATACATATTTTCTGTAACCATATTTTTTCTTCACTTCAAATTGTTTTCTCCTTCGTGTATATACATTTTTGTTGAATTTGTTCTCTCATTAATAAATTTTATAAAAAATAAATATCCACCGCGTTTTATCTCTGCAAAAAGATTATAAGAGGTTATGGGCGATACCAAGCAAGAGTCTACCCACGGAATCTTACAATTCCGTGGTACTAATTTTGAGAACTGGAGTTATCGAGTATGGATGTATCTGGATTCGTTGGATTTGCTGGATGCCATAGAGAATACTCCGCCCGCCGAACCAAATTTAGCTGCATCATTCTCTAAAAAGGATAAAAAGGCTAAGACAACTATTATCAGCCTAATAGCAGATGATTATTTGGAATGTGTTCGCGATAAGAAAACAGCGAAGGAGATGTGGTCTGCTCTGCAAAATACATTTGCTAAGAAGTCGGTTACGAGTCAGACATTGGTAAGGAAGCAGTTAGCGCTTTTAAGAATGAAGCCTGGTGATGACTTGCAGAAACATTTACTGGTTTTTGATGAACTTATACGGAAATTGAAGACATCTGGAGCAAAAGTGGATGAAAGAGATGCCGTTGCTCAACTTTTTGTCACACTACCAGAAGCCTTTGACCCGGTAGTGGCCGCGTTGGAAAATATGAAGGAAGAAGACCTGTCAATTGAAATAGTTAAGCAGAGGCTATTGGCAGATGAATCAAAAAGGCAAGATCGTTGTGACGAGGATACTTCAAAGTCGTCTGCATTTAGTGGTGAGAAGAAATCGAAGAAGTTCCTTGGTGTGTGCTTCCGATGTAAGAAAAAGGGACATACACAGAAGAATTGCCGCGTTCGTTTGGAAAACGGAAAAGCCAATTCAGCGTCGACATCAAAGTCAATATGTTTTATGTCAAGCGTTTCTGATGGTAAGAAAATTAAGGATAAGTCTGAAATTTTAACATTCAAAATAGATTCTGGAGCCACGGATCACATGTGTAAAGCGGAATGCAGTTTCAATGATCTTTATAATATGAACGAACCCATTACCATATGTGTTGCTAAAGATACGGAAAAGCTTTTGGCTTACAAGATAGGTACAATCAGAGGATATTGGAGAGATTTGGCAATCACCATGACGGATGTTCTCTATGTTAAAGGACTTCGGGATAACTTGTTATCTGTACCAAAGCTAACTGAATATGGAATAAGCGTTGAATTTTCCAAAAATGTTGCTCTATTGAAGAAAGATGGTAAGGTGATTATGAAAGCACCTAAGAAAGGAAGTTTGTACGAGATGCAAATAAGAATAACACATGAGGCAAATGCAAGTTTAAGTACAACAGATATTGGGAAATTGTGGCACTCAAGAATGGGTCACCCTAGTGATAGTAATCTTGAAGAACTGGTCCAACATAAAATGGTCGATGGTGTGGAAGCTGTGGCGCCTGTTGGCATTTGTAATGTATGCATGCAAGGTAAGCAGAGTCGGCAGCCTTTTAAAGGAAGTCGTCCAAAGTCCAGTCGCATTCTTGAAAGAATTCACACTGATATTTGTGGACCAATTGATCCCCAAACATGAGATGGTCACAGATACTTTGTAAGCTTCATAGATGATTATAGCCATTTCGCATTCATATACCTACTGAAAAGAAAATCCGATGTATTCGACAAATTTGTCGAATTTGAATCAATGGTTACAGCAATGCATGGTGTCTCAATATCTGCAATAACTGCCGACCAGGGCACAGAATATCTTTCAACCAAAGCAAAGGAATATTTTAAGAGAAAAGGAATTCAGATTCAAAATACAATTTCCTATACTCCCCAGCAAAACGGAGTTGCTGAAAGATTTAACCGTACCTTGGTTGAAAAAGTAAGAAGTATGTTAATTGAATCTGGTACTCCGAAAGAATTATGGGGTGAAGCTGCATTAACGGCAACATATCTAATAAACAGAAGCGCATGCAAATCTCTTTCGGATAAGAAAACACCTGCAGAAATTTGGTACAAGCATAAGCCTAATGTTTCAAAATTACGTGTTTTTGGATGTAAAGCATTTGTGTGGGTTCCTAAGCAGAAAAGAAAGAAATTGGATTCAAAGTCGGAGGAAATGGTTATGATGGGTTATACATGCAACGGATACCGATTGTGGAATCCTAAGAAAAGGAATATAATTTTTGCAAGAGATGTTCGTTTTGATGAAAGTTGTTTTCCTTATTTGCAACAGACAAAGGAAGAAGAAAATCCTCAATTACTTATAAGATCCCACAGTAACGAGCAAGAGGGGGAATGTGTGGAAAATGTCGTTCCTGGTGAAAATGTCAAAAATTATGAAGGTAGTTCCGATGATGAATTGGTTTCTGCTGAAAATGATAGCGATATCGATGAAGATAATACTACCAATGACGAAGATAATACTATCAACGAAAATGAAGGCAAATCTACCCAACCTGAACCGAGGAGAAGTCAAAGGTTAAAAGCAAAATTGATGGGGTACATAACAGGTAATGCAAACTCTGCAATTTCTCAATGTATGTTGGAACCTAAAACTTATGGAGAAATCATGAATGATTCCAATAAAGAAAATTGGATGAGGGCTGTGAAGGATGAGCTTGATTCTATTGAAGATAATCGGGTTTGGGATTTGGTCCCACGACCAAACAACCAGAAAATATTAAAGTCTAAATGGGTATTTCGTATCAAAGAGGACGCAAATGGTAATCCTGTTCGCTATAAAGCTAGGCTTGTAGCGAAAGGCTTCCTTCAGAGAGCTGGGATTGACTATGAAGAAACGTATTCACCGGTAGCGAAACTTAGTACAATTCGAATAATATTAGCGGTAAGCGTTAAGAGACATTTGCATATTCACCAGCTGGACGTAAAAGCTGCATTTCTTTACGGAGATTTAAAAGAAGACATTTTCATGGAAGTTCCTGACGGATTAAATGCTCCTAAAAATCAAGTATGTAAATTACGAAAATCGCTTTATGGACTTAAACAGAGCCCAAGATGCTGGAACGAAAAAATTAACAACTTCTTGCTCCAACTTGGTTTCAAGAAATCTTTGCATGATTCGTGCCTTTACACAATGTTCCAAGGTAATTCTGTTCTGTATTTGCTACTATATGTGGACGATGTGTTGATTGCAGGAGATGAGTTGCAAGCAATAGAAAAGGTAAAATCTGATCTGCGTGCATCATTCAAAATGTCTGATTGTGGACCCTTACAATATTACTTGGGAACGAAGATTGAATATGACAGCACTGGGGGCGTAATGAAGCTGAACCAGAGAAATCACATCGAAAAGATCCTTGAAAAATTTTCAATGACAGAGTGCAATCCTACAAAAACTCCAATGGAGAAAGCTTTGATTCTACCAAAAGAAACCCAAGATTTAACTGATAAACCATATCGTGAAATGCTGGGAAGTTTAATGTATTTAATGCTAAGTGTTCGACCAGACATATGTTATCAAATATCATATATGGGTAGATTTCAAAACAGTCCTGGTGATATACATTGGTCGGCGTTAAAAAGAATTGTTCGCTACATTAAAGGAACTAAAGACTTCCATTTGGTTTATCAAGATAATTTAAGTGCTGAAGAACTTGTTGGATACGTAGATGCCGATCGGGCATCAGATAGTACAGACCGTAGATCTGTAAGCGGATTTATTTTCAAAGTTTTTGGTTGTACCGTATCATGGAGCAGTAAGAAACAGACAATAGTTGCAACGTCTTCCAGCGAAGCGGAATACATCGCTCTTAGTAATGCAGTTTCAGAAGCAGTTTGGATAAGGGGTATCCTTTTAGATTTAAAAGTTCTAAATGAAAATACACCTATTAAACTATATGAAGACAATAAAGGATGTATTGGTATAGCGCAAAATTCCGGCAGTAAAAGATCAAAATATATTGACGTGAAGTATCACTTCATCCGAGATTACATTTCTAAAGGGATTATAAAAATTCAACATATATCAACATAATCTCAAGTTGCTGATATGTTTACAAAAGCGCTGGATACTAGCAAGTTCGTAAAGTTTCGAGATGAACTACAATTAAAACGCAGTGATTGAGAGGGGGTGTTGAGACAGTCTGAACTCCATTGTTAAATAACTTTGTAATTTTTTAAATATTTTTTCAATCACATACGTTTGAATTTTCTGTTTAATACATATTTTCTGTAACCATATTTTTTCTTCACTTCAAATTGTTTTCTCCTTCGTGTATATACATTTTTGTTGAATTTGTTCTCTCATTAATAAATTTTATAAAAAATAAATATCCACCGCGTTTTATCTCTGCAAAAAGATTATAAGAAAACCCAATAGAACGGCACCTCCCGATTTCGGTATTTTGAAGGTTTTAGCCACATAACCTCACCACCATCGCTGAAATTTTGTATTTAGTCTTCATTGGGCTACAAAACTTTCCCCCACAATTTTTTTCAGTGTTGGAATTCGTGTTAGTATAGCCTCCTCATAGAACGGAACCTCACAATTTTTGGTATTTTGAAGGTTTTAGCCACAGAATCTTACAGAATTGGCTAGTATTGATATTTGGTCCACATTGGGCCAACAAAAATTTTCCCAAAAATGTTGTTATTTTGTAGTTTTTAGACACATTATCTAACCAAAATGTCTGAATTTTTTTACTTAGTCTTCTTTGAGGCTGCAAAGCTTTCCCCAGAAATTAGTGGGTATAGGTCTAGGTTTTGATATAGCCCCAAAGAACAGGACATCCCGATTTTCAATTTTTTTATAGTCTTAGCTACAATATCTTATCGAAATTTGTTGGTATAGGTCCACGGCTGCCTATAGCCCCCATAGAACGGACCTCCCGATTTTCCGTACTGTGAATGTTGTTCAACCCAAATGGCTGAAATATGGTATTTAGTCCTCGTTGGGGGTATAAAACTTTCCACCTGAAATTTGTCCGTACAACTTCCACCTGAAATTTGTCCGTCCAGGTACATGTCTTCATGTCTGTAATGTGGTATTTCGTATTCGGATGAATGGGTAGAAACTATCGATGCCTCGATATCGATGCCTAAACCTTGTTTATAAGAAAGCGATATTTTTCAGGTAGCTTTGCGGCAGAGCTTGGCACTTTCATAAACGAACGGAAACTATTTGTTCCATTTGATTTCAGTACATTTCGTGGTAGAGGGTATAAAAAGGTCGGCCTGGCCGAACTTAACGCTGTTCTTACTTGTTTTTAAGTTACTTCCTCGATATTGGGGAAGAAAAAAGGCTTCAAGTATTTGGTCGTTGAGGAGAAAAAAGGTGACCCCTTTTTTATTTATTTTTTTCCGATGGTGAATTACTATCAGGACGCCTTATCTTTCTTATGTGTAAATGTTTATCCAACATATGTTAGCTATATTTAACGGGTGTTAAATGAATGTAGCTCTCAAAGTAATCACATGTGTAATTTTAATAAGAACCTTCCCTGTAGGAAGCATGGGGTCATGTGTCAACATGTCACCACTTTGTCCACTATTATGGTGAAAAAGTCAACACTCTGTCAACATGTTGTCAACAATTGATACTTTCACCTTAAAAGAAGAAGCATTGTTTATATTGACAGCTGATAGCCCAGCTAAGCATCTTCTTATTTTTTCTACATTTGCTTAATTGTTTGGTGAAGAATAATTTTGGCGGTTCGTGAAAAATTGTTTTTGTAAAAAATCAATAAAATATCGTGAATTTAACGAGTGATTAAACATATGGTAAATAATTTTAAGAACAACAAGTATGAGCAAAAGAAATTATGAAAGACAAGTGAAAAAATAGACAATTCTATATCAAACAAGTAAGAAAGTATCAGTCAGCTGTGCTGACGGAGATATACCCTCAGCCGCTGACAAAAAACACGAATTTGCTTTCAAATACGTGGAGTTATCGCAGTGTGGGGCAATACCAAATCACCGACATATACAAACAATTTTTAGTATTAAATTACCTAAAACTAAGTTTGGAAGAAATTTTTGAAAAAAATTTAGAGTTATCTTGCACAATAACCATTTTAGTATGTGTTGGCAGGGTTATTGGAGCTTTTGGGCCATTATCTCAGGAAGTAAATGGGGTCAATATGACAACCCACTGAAAAAATAATCAAAACGATCCGCGAGGTGCTCTTAAACTTCATTTTACCCGAATTTTGAGTGGGAGTAACCCGAAGGAGTGGACCGATATAGTCCATATAAGAACCCGATCTATTTCTGGAAGGAATAATCCGATGTGCAAAACTTGGACCAAATTGATTGCTCCCTTAGAGTGTTATCGTTCACATCATTTTACAGAAAAAATTAGAACTTTTGTGGGGGAGGTACCCGAAGGAGTGGACCGATATGGCCCATCTTCGACCATAAACTAAGCTTGGACAAAATATTATATCAATGGATCCGTTCGAGAGTTATAGTGCGCACCAGCCAGCCAGGCAGAGAGACAGACGGACAGACCGACAGACGGACCGACATGCCTAAATCGACTCCAAATTGTTTGAAATGAATTTCGTCCAAACATACTTGGGGTCTATAGCCGTTATTTCTATGAGGCACATGTTTGGTCGTATCAAAGTGTATATGGCAAAAACCAAAAATGTTTTACAATCGGTGAATCCGAGTTTCACCCATTCAGAATTCGCGAACTGTTAACATATTCTATATAGTATGATTGTAATTCTTTAAAATGAAGTGTTTTAGGATGAATGCCATAAGGTTGACCATTAAAATTAATTTACGTTGAAGCTGTGTTGGCATCAATGTAGAAAAATAGGTAAAAATGGGTTCAAGCCAACAAGTTTTTTATGCTCCCTTCCGATTTCTGGCTTAACCTTATATTTTATAGACATATGCCCAAACAAAGACTCGAAGAATACTTCAAGGACAATATGATGCTAGTGTATCATTTTTCGATACATCCATTGAATCCACCTAAAATTGATGCTGACATTTTGAAGCCGGAATTTCGGGGTTTTTTGATTTTTTTTAATAATTCGGACGCGCAAAGAGATAATATTAAGTCGTTTAATGCATATCTAATGACTGTGCTCCTTACAGCATCGTAATAATTGGAGTCTAAAGGCCAATATTTGATGCGTGAATTTTAAAAAAAACTGTTTTTTGCGTTTAAAATTTACAAGTGCCATTCAATTTCCTTTGTTTCCCGCGTGAATTTAGTTTTTTTACGCGATGGATCTAATGAGACCTTCCGCGATCGAATCCACCCACTAAAACCGCGGATATAGATACCTTGGAAATACGAAAATCGGCAAAAATTTATTTTGACAAATCGGCGTATTAATCCGCGATTTTCTTTAAATTTTTTTTACATAAATGGACGCGATTATAATATGTGCGAAAACGCGTGTCATAAATTACAGAGATTCACTAGTAATATGGTTTTTTTTGCCAAAAAATAGAATGTGGAGGCACATCCGCGGTTCTTGAAGAATCTATTTGAAATATACGTATTTTTGATGGGTGCTACTGAAACCGGATGCGCATCAAAATCGTATGCAAATTGCTCGATTTTTACCCACTTTAAGGTTTTTGCCATGGTGTGATGCAACTGGCGGCACACTTTGACCACTGAGTGAAACATCGAAATACACATAAATATTGAGCGAGACTGATGCGCTGTATCCAAAAACGGATGCGCATAAGCTGATTTTAATTAAGTCGCGAATAATAGGATTTTTAATTTCCAAATTTTTTGAATGATTGTAATTTCAATATTACCCTTTATTTCCTATCCTTATAAGTTATCACAGTAAGCAACTAAGCTTTTACGATTGTAAACCATATTTCTTGATGAAGTTTTAGCAGTACACATTAATTATTGTATGGGATTTTAGCGAAATAGTTGGAGAACTCCCAAATATTTTTTTCTAATTTTTCGAATCAAACCACAAAATATATTTGCAACAATATTTTCCAACAATTAGTTTTTCTCTTTTGTTGTTGCTATAATATGCAATTTATGTACCCATTAGGGTTATGACTTTTTGACATTTTTCCTCAAAAATGATTTCCTGTAGCAGGGATGAATGAACTTTTGCCTATTAATCACCATGCTATCGTTTATTCCATCTAATATATAAAAGGCAATGTGTGTATGTTAGTATGTTTGTTTGTTTGTATGTTTGTATGTTTGTATGTTCCGAATAGACTCAAAAACGACTGAATAGATTTTCTTGAAAATTTCAGATAATGTACTGGGAACACCGGTGGTGAAAATAGGCTATATATTTTTTTGAATGGTCGTCGCGGAAGTGAATTATCGCGGTCATCCCAAATTATTCAAAAATGTATTATTTCAGATAATATACCTAATTTTAGTAAGCGTGACTAAAACCCTGGCTTCAATATGTGGGATAACGCGGTCAACGCCATATTTTGGAATACAGTAAAATCCCGATGACTTGAGATGTCACTATATAGAAATTCCGAAAAATCGATTGGGAAATCTTATGAAATTTTGTATGTGGAGTTTTTAGGTGTGAGAATAGGTCGTAATATATTTTTTATCCCGCTAAGTGTAGGGAGGACCACCGGTCACTCCCCACAAATTGTTTAAGAAAACCGCGAAATTCAAGATACTCTTTAATATATTGTTTACAAATTGTTTGCATTGCTATGGTAATTACTGTCTTGACCCTGAATGGTCGTTGCGGAAGTGAAATATCGCGTTCATCCCAAAATTTTCAAAAATGTATTATTTCAGTTAATTAGAACGGTCGTAAGCTGTTTTTTACTGCTAAGAATAGTGACCGGTGGTCCTCCCCACAATGTTTTTAAGAAAATCAGAAATCTTTGATATTTTTGAACGTATTGTTTACAGATTGTTTTCCCTGAATGATCGCGGTCATCACAAAGTTTTCAAAAATGTATTATTTCAATTAATATACATAATTTTAGTAAGCGTGACACAAAAATGATATGAACACTAGCTTGAACAAGTGGGATAGCGCGGTCGTGAGCTATTTTAATATGGCTAAGTGTAGTGACCGGAGGTTCTCCTTAAATTTTTTTTAAAGTCCATGATATTTTTGAACATATTGTTTACAGATTGTTTGCAATACTACTGTAATTACCGTCTTGACCCTGAATGGTCTTCGCGGAAGTGAAATATCGCGGTCATCACAAAATGTTCAAACATTTATTATTTCAGATAATATACATAATTTTGCGTGCCTAAAAATGCTATAAACGCTGAACACTAAACAATAAGTGGGATAGCGCGATCAACTCCACATTTTGGAATACAGTAAAATCCCGATAACTTGAGATGTCACTATCCAGAGGTTAAATCCACCAAAAATAGCGAAAGGGCGCCACCCTTCTATGGTAGCTATATCAAAACGAGGACGTATACTGAAAATTCTCTGCAAGACTGTTTACGACCACCAACAGTGGCTATATCTCTGAACTATCGAAAATCGGGAGGTACGTTTTATGGGAGCTATATCAAAACGTGAACCTATAACTGTTACATACCGAGCGCAAATGAAAAGGCGTGTCTTTCGGTCGATCCGAATATATATGCTCTCCTCTTTAAAATATATTAAAACCAGATTTCAGCCATTTCGGTGTGATAATGATGTTAAATCCTAAAAAATAGCGAAAATCAGCCGGTACCGTTCTGTGAGAGCTATATCAAAACGTGGACCTATACTGACAATTCTCTGCAGTAATAATTACGACCCCAACCGAGACCAACAATCCAATATATAGCAATGTTAATTGACGTGCACCGACCATTATATGTGGGTCACAAAGTGCTTTAAACTGTCGATTTATGGTGAAGGGTATAATAAAAGAGATTTTATATCTTAAATTTGGGGGATACCATTACATGGAATTTATGTCAAAACATTGATTTATATTATGAAGTTTCTAGAGGGATGCCTAATTATGGCTGTATCAATACTGGATAGATAACTAAAGTTTACACGGAGAACCCAAACAAAGGGCCAGCAACGCGGACCGGGTCAGCTAGTCTAATATATAAAAGGCAATGTGTGTATGTTAGTATGTTTGTTTGTTTGTATGTTTGTATGTTCCGAATAGACTCAAAAACGGCTGAATTGATTTTCTTGAAAATTTCAGATAATGTACTGGGAACACCGGTGGTGAAAATAGGCTATATATTTTTTTGAATGGTCGTCGCGGAAGTGAAATATCGCGGTCATCCCAAATTATTCAAAAATGTATTATTTCAGATAATATACCTAATTTTAATAAGCGTGACTACAAAACCGCTAAAACACTGGCTTCAATATGTGGGATAACGCGGTCAACGCCATATTTTGGAATACAGTAAAATCCCGATAACTTGAGATGTCACTATATAGAAATTCCGAAAAATCGATTGGGAAATCTTATGAAATTTTGTATGTGGAGTTTTTAGGTCTGAGAATAGGCCGTAATCTATTTTTTATCCGCTAAGTGTAGTGACCGGTGGTCCTCCCCACAATTTTTTTAAGAAAACCGCGAAATTCAAGATACTTTTTAATATATTGTTTACAAATTGTTTGCAATGCTATGGTAATTACAGTCTTGACGACCATTCGTCGCGGAAGTGAAAATCGCGGTCATCCCAAAATTTTCAAAAATGTATTATTTCAATTAATTAGAACTGTCGTAAGCTGTTTTTATAGTGACCGGTGGTCCTCCCCCACAATGTTTTTAAGAAAATCTGAAATCTTTGATATTTTTGAACGTATTGTTTACAGATTGTTTTCCCTGAATGATCGCGGTCATCACAAAGTTTTCAAAAATCTATTATTTCAATTAATATACATAATTTTAGTAAGCGTGACACAAAAATGATATAAACACTACCTTGAACAAGTGGGATAGCGCGGTCGTGAGCTATTTTA
This sequence comes from Musca autumnalis, assembly GCF_047663935.1. Lineage (NCBI taxonomy): Eukaryota > Metazoa > Arthropoda > Insecta > Diptera > Muscidae > Musca > Musca autumnalis. The sequence goes on from NW_027411644.1 coordinate 99,323,300, forward strand.
ATACGGCTATGTGTAGTGACCGGAGGTTCTCCTTCAATTTTTTTTTTTTTTAAATCTGAAGTCCATGATATTTTTGAACGTATTGTTTACAGATTGTTTGCAATACTACTGTAATTACTGTCTTGACCCTGAATAGTCTTCGCGGAAGTGAAATATCGCGAAAAGTGAAATATCGCGGTCATCACAAAATTTGCAAACATTTATTATTTCAGATAATATACACAATTTTGTAAGCGTGCCTAAAAAACGCTATAAACGCTGAACACTAAACAATAAGTGGGAAAGCGAGATCAACTCCACATTTTGGAATACAGTAAAATCCGGATAACTTGAGATGTCACAAGATCGAAATTCCAGAAAGATCCATTGGAAATCAGACAAAGTTATTGATATACAATACAATATCATCATTGGAATCAGAATACCGCGATCGTGTTCGATTTTTGAAAATATTATAATTACGGATAAAATCTCAAAATGTGGGAAGTGAAACTTCATGAGCATTGATTTCAGTCCTTGGAATAGCTAGGTAAAGATACATTTTTTAAATACAGCAAAATCTCGATAATAACTACTACAATTTATAGAAGTAATTTTTTATGAATTATATAAATGTTGCCATACATATCCCGAAGGAACATACATTTCGCTGAGGGGTATTTTACCACTATTGCATATAGAGCGCGAAGAAAAAAAGCGTTACGTTCGATCGGCCTGAATGAGGTTAAATCCACCAATAATAGCGAAAATCAGGTGCTACCGATCTATGGGAGCTATATCAAAACGAGGACATATACTGAACAGTGGCTATATCTCTGAACTATCGAAAATCGGGAGGTACTGTTTTATGAGAGCTGTATCAAAACGTGAACCTATTACTGTTACATACCGAGCGCAAATAAAAAGGCGTGTCTTTCGGTCGATACGAATATTTATGTCCTCCTCTTTAAAATATATTAAAACCAGATTTCAGCCATTTCGGTGTGATAATGATGTTAAATCCTCAAAAATAGCGAAAATCAGCCGGTACCGTTCTATGGGAGCTATATCAAAACGTGGACCTATACCAACAATTCTTTGCAGTAATAATTACTATCCCAACCGAGACCAACAATCCAATATATAGCAATGTCAATTGACGTGCACCGACCATTATATGTGGGTCACAAAGTGCTTTAAACTGTCGATTTATGGTGAAGGGTATAATAAAAGAGATTTTATATCTTATATGGAATTTATGTCAAAACATTGATTTATATTATGAAGTTTCTAGAGGGATGCCTAATTATGGGTGTATCAATACTGGATAATTAACTAAAGTTTACACTCATTGATATGAGAGAAGTCTCCCTTGTCCCGTATGGGATGTTGTGGAACAATGTTTTTTTTTTTTTTTTTACACGGAGAACCCAAACAACGGGCCAGCAACGCGGACCGGGTCAGCTAGTTGAAATATAAAAAAAAGTTCACGCACAAATCGATTTTAAAAAAATAATTTTTTTAAAAAAATATATGAAATGAAAAAAAATTTTTTTTTTCAAAAAATTATTTTTTGTTGCACGAATGAATAAATATAAGCCTACCAATAACTATAATAACGTTTATCTCATTCAAATATTAAAAAAGTAGCGAAAAAAGTTACTTTGAAAAAATTTTAAATTTTTTGTTTTTTGTTAAAAAATTATATTTTTGAATAAAAGCGTTTACGACATTTTTACGATTCCCAGAATTGAAGAAAACTAGTGAGAAATAAATTTTATGTAATTTTAATTATCTCATGTGGCTCTAAAGTTTATTTTCAATTATATATCTGTTTTCAGTGTCTTCAAAAAATTGTCCATAATTTTGATAAATTCAAATTTTAAAATCATTTTGTGCGTGAGGTTTTTTCACGAAATCACCTTTTAATTAAGATTTTATGTAATCTTATGGCAAAACTCATCACGCTATGATACAGGGATATGAGGTTGTAAAAAAGTCATAACCCTATTGCGCATATATTTTTTAATTTATTTTTTGAGGGTTTGTACGGACTCTGGGAGATGATTTACTTCCAAATTTTTTTATTATTTGTTGATTTTCCGCGAAAATAATAATACGTTTAATAACTATTTGAACATCTACGAAAAGATATGGAATGCTGTTAACGATTTATGCATACATTTTCTCATAACAACAAATAAGATATTTTCAAATATTTTTTCTTTATATGAGAATAAAATCCGCTATAAATGTGCGCGCATCGTCCAATTTTTTGAACTCGAACAGATTTGAAACCAGAATTTTTTTCTTAACCTCTATGCAAAAATTGTAGATGTGCTCGCAAAAATTTTTTTAATTTTTTTTTCAAATGGAATGGAAACGACATAATAATGAATTATAATATTGAAATATTATTTGGCAAAAATCCAATGTTTATACAGCTGCAATAGGTAAGAAAATTTAAGCGCATTTTCGATCTGTTCTAGAACTGCAAGAATCTACTAATTTTTACTAATTTTTTTCGATAACATAAAGGAAAATTTGTTATCATAGTAAAAATTTGTAAATTCTTGCAGGTTCTGGAACAGGCATTTTGTTTATTTATATTTATACATTTTTATTCTTTTCAATTCCTAGATGTTATATCAACAGCAGAAGAAGAAATATTTTAAGCAGACAAGTCGCACCAAGTCCTATGGCCAAGAAAATAAAAAAGGCGATGATATTTCTGACAATGAAAACGATTTTGTTATTATTTAAATGTTAATTTTGTTTTTTCAAAATAATCTGGCTTAATACCATTGTTGTTGTTTTAATATTTTAAAACAACTACAGATTTGGAAAAGATTTGGCATTGTTCGCCAAGGGGTAAGTCAGGGAATACTACAGTTTCGATCCACGCCACTGGATCTCATCAGTTCCCTTGTTTCTTGTTTGTGGATATTCTCCACCGAAGTTATTTTTCAATAACTTCTTCAACAAGAAACTTTTTATACCCAAACATCAATCGTCAGCTCGAAGTATAAAGGTAAGCAAAGAAAAAAGTTCAATGAGAAGTTTTTCCTTGGCAACCTCACACAACTCCGACGAAAGTGTCTGCGAAAACAATTCAAACCTCTTCCACTAGTATGTGTCGTCGAATTTCAACGAATGCACTCACCAAAATTTGGTTGGTCTGCTTTACAGCAAAAACAACACACGTCGTGCCAGTGTCTTCAATTAGAAACATTGTGGCGTTTTTTATGGGGATAGCGTTTGCAATTTTGTTTTTTCAAAATAGTCTGGCTTAATCCCATTGTTGTTGTTTTAATATGATGAGATCCAGTGGCGTGGATCGAAACTATAGTATTCCCTGCCTTACCCCTTGGCGAACAATGCCAAATCTTTTCCACTAATAAACTAGTTGTTTTAAAATAATAAAACAACAACAATGGGATTAGGCCAGACTATTTTGAAAAAAACAAAATTGCAAACGCTATCCCAATAAAAAACGCCAAAATGTTTCTAAATGTTAAAATATTTAGACAGCTTTTTGGGCTTGGGCCATGTTTATATTATAGCCTCTTGCAGGATTAACCTTCTTAATGAGGATTTACTTAACGTATACGTAAAGGAATTAACATTTGAAACCCAGTGGGTTTGTTAAATCCGGTTATATAAACGTACTAGTAGCCCTTTATAAAGATAAAAAAGATTGTAGTACACAATTTATACTTTTTTAGATTTTTCAATATTAAATGTTTTTTTTTTCTTTAATAAAATATATGTGCTATTTAAACAAAACTGTAAGCTCATCATATTTTTAATCTATAAAAAGTTCCAAATAGGCCAATGAACTTAGTAGTGAAAATCTGGTACCAATATCTTCATATGACCCTTTAGGAACTATTGACTTCAATGTCTCTATTGACTCACTACTTCCAATGTCTCTACTGACTCGCTACCTCCAATGTCTATACTGACTACTACCTCAACACATGGTCCTTCAGCAACTACTGACATACTAGTTCCAATGTCACTACTGACTTTTGAATGGCACTTTCATAAAAATGTCTATAGGAAATTACATGAGTTGTCTACACGCAGTAAAATATATTTTAGAAATATGTTTGGATCCAAACAAATATTTGTTTAGGACTGGTTGCAAACAAATCCAAACATAATTTGTTCGTGTTCAAACAAATATATTTTTGCAACATTTTGTAACATATCTTAATTTTATTTGTTTCGGTACCAACATATTAGAACATAATTTGTATGGGTCCACGCAGAAAAATTTATGTTAGAAATATGTTTGGATCCAAACAAATACATGTTTGGAACCGGTTGCAAACAAATATATGTTTGCAACATTTTGTAACATATCTCAATTTGATATGTTTGGGTAAAACATATTTTTTATGCTAGAACATTTTTTTCATGGGTGGAGAGAGGATGTTTGCCAAGGAGAGTAAAAACAGTGCTCTCGCGGCTGTGGAATGCTGTTTTGTAATAAAGAGTTGTGTGTATTGTATAATAGAAGACGTAGAAGCGAAAAAGGGGGCTTTGGTGGCGTGTATGCGTCAAACTCGTGTGTTTCTTGTTTTGTTGTTGTTATCCAACGTAGCGGGCGAAGAAGAAAAGAAGAAATGATATGAATTATATTTTTTTTCTTTCTTCAGTGTTTTAGATGCCTTTGTAGAGTCAAGACGGTAGAGTGAATAAATCAGTGTTTCGTGTTTTCTTAAGGAAATTGTGCTTTTTAGTAAATTAAATGCCCAATACATTTTATAATTGAATCGGAAAGTTGAATGGAATTATTTTATTGGACAAGGAAGAAATCGCATTTAATATTGGTAATTGCATACATACTTATGTATATTTGAAATATGGCATATCCATATTTATTTATTACATTACATAATCATTTGATTCCAGATGCCAATTCCCCGCTGATGATTTCAACTATGAGGAAAATTTGTTTTATTTCACAACTAAGGAGAAGCGTTCAACTACGTTTCTATATATTTTTCCTTTTTAAAAGTGTGACTATTTACAAATTATTTCAATCAGTTTTTCTTTTATTAAAGTGTGTTATGTATTTCTTTGGAATTTTGTATGTACTTATGTGTTTGTTGTTCTTTTGCCTTCCAATAAACAACCACAACATTTGTGTGTATACCAGGGACGGGCTTATTTGCAAAGACAGTCTAGTGAGGGCGCCTACTGAGTTGTTTTTGCATTTGCTTCTCTCTCTCACTTACAGTGTAAGTGAATGAAATCAAAAAATAAACATAATGCGCTTGTTGTTTTCCTCACTCATACATACACACATACTAAAACATTGATGGAAATTCTTGTCCGACGCTGGTGTATACTATAGAGATAGTCAGTGAGTTCTTACTGAGAGCAAGTGAGCATACATTTCAAAGTGTTTTACATTGAATTTTACGCTCCCTCCCACATTGAATTTTACGCTCAGTAGCGCCCACTGGTGCATGTGTTTGTTTGTTTGTTTTTGTGTCTTTTGGGTTTGTATTTTTTGCACCCGAACATATAAAATTTTTGCACCCAAACATAAAATTGTTTCCACCCAAACATATCTTTGTTTGCACCCAAACATAAATATGTTTGCACCCAAACATAAATATGTTTGCACCCAAACATAAATATGTTTGCACCCAAACATAAATTTGTTTGCACCCAAACTGTTGCAAACATATATATGTTTGCTGCAAAATATGTTAAGGACATATGTTAGAGAGGCCGCTTTTTTTTGCGTGTGGAGAGAGGATTTTTGTCAATGAGAGTAACAACAGGGCTCTAGCGGATGCGGAATGCTGTTTTATAACAAAGAACTGTGTGTATGGAGTAATAGGAGACGCAGAAGCTTTGGCCAAACCAGAGTACGTAAAAATACTTTAAATAAAATTTCCAATCGTTTCGTTTCGTATTTTCCATAGGAACAATACAAAACAAAACATAACCCTCGTTGGCCGAGCTCGCTGTTTAGTTTCGTTTTGTTTACATTCGTGAGTACGAACAAAACGAAAAGCGAAAAGTACTCAACTCCACAAGAGCAGATAGAAAACGGAATAGTACTAAACACATATGAATAAATTAAAAACGTTTGGTGGTTGATAAAATTCACTGTGGTATGCTGATGCTAACTTATAGGGTTGTTAAGCAATCACATGTGTGTGTGTGTGTCTGAGTGTGTCGTTTCGGTGGTGAATGAAACAACTCGGCAAAGCATAGCCGAAGTTACATTTCAGCAATCGTACCGTTTCCATCTTTTTTCGTTGAAATGTTTGTGTTTTTGTTTTGGTTGTGAGAATGAAACGATTCAGAGAAACTGAAAAGTTTGTGGCTTTGTGTGATTGGTACGGGAATCGTTTTGTTTCTTTCCGTTCATTGGGCCAAACACGTGTGTTTCGTGCTTTGTTGTTGTTAACCAACGTAGCAAGCGAAGAGGAAAAGAAAAAAATTAAGTATGTTGTTCTTTTTTTCAGTTGTCTAAATAAAATCGTTGAGTAAAGACGGTAATGTGAGTGAATCAATCAGTTTTTTAAAGAAATGGTGCTTTTATGCAAATACATTTTATAATTGAATAAAAATATTTTATTGGACAAGGAATAAATCGCATTTATATTGGTAATTACATCAATACATTTTTCATATACATACATACATACATATGCATGTTTGAAAGATGGATGTACCTATTTATTACATTTATAATCATTTAATTCCAGATGCCGATTTCCCACTGATAATTCAACTTTGAGGAAAATTTGTTTTATTTCACTACAAAGGAGAAGCGTTCATCGATGTTTCTATATATGTATTTCTTTTTAAAAGTGTAACTTTTTATAAATTATTTCATTCCGTTTTTCTTTTATTAAAGTCTGTTATGTATTTCTTTGGAATTTTTTATGTACCTATGTGTCTGTTGTTGCTTATTTCCATGAGTTTGAATAAACAACCGCCATTATTTAAAAATGTGTTCATATTTTACAGATATCCAGTGAGCGCTTATTGAGAGCAAGTGAGCATACATTTCAATGTGTTTTACATTGAAATTTATGCTCCCTTGCTCTTAGTAAGCGCCCACAGGTGCATGTGTTAGTTTTTTTTGTGGCTTTTGGGTTTGTATTTGTTTGCACCCAAACATATAATTTGTTTGCGCCCAAACATATAATTTGTTTGCACCCATACATATAATTTGTTTGCACCCAAACATATAATTTGTTTGCACCCAAATATATATTTGTTTGCAAGACCCAAGCATATCTTATGTTTGGGACTGCTTGCAAACAAATATATGGTTGCTGAAAAATATGTTTGGGACATATGTTAGACAGGCCTTTTTTTCTGTGTGTACAATTTGTCAGTAATACTGTTGGCAATGTCAGTAGTAAGTCAGTATAGATTCACTATTGATATTTCCCAAATTTTCTACCTTCTGCATCTTTCCTACACGCAGAGAAGAGATATTGTAGGTATGATTGCACCTAATAACAAAAAAGTGTATTTTAAAAATCTGAAAATATGTATTGTTATTACAACCATATATTTTTTATCAGGAAACATAATCACACCAAATATATTGTTGCATCAACAATACATATTGTTTTTAGAATATGATTGCTCCTAAAATATCTCTTCTCTGCGTGCATATTTCATAATCTCATCTAAACACTTAAAGTTAATTGTTTGTTAAACATTGTTTTTTTCGCCACCAATATTTTTAAAAAATTACATACATCTCATGGCATACGTTCCCACCAACAACTAAAATATTTTGATTAGACATTGTATTCTATGTATTTTTTGTGAAACAAATATTTCTACCCAGCAATAATGAAGCACGCGTTAAAACAAAATTTTTCTAAATTTTCCCCGTTGCTGTTGTTTATTTTTTATTTGAAATAAGATATTGTTGTTTAATGTTGCCTTGTTATATTTTAATAAAAACATATATTGAATTTGTTACCAGTATTGATATTCGCATTTGGTCTCTTGGTGCATTTTTAAGGTAGGCAAGTGATGTAATTTTCATGTTTCACGTCATGTTGCCCGTTTGATATTTAGATCCTTTATTATTGTCGTGCGTTTTTTGTTTATTTTGTGTTTTATTTTGCTGTTTTAAGAACACGTTTCTGACGTAAACTACAAACGATGTGGCAAAGCATTACTCGGTCAAGACCATGCGTAAAATATAATGGACAGCTAAGGTGCTATGAAATAATTTGACGTTATATTTCTTAGAATTTGTTAGTCTTTTTCTTGTTTTTCATATACATCTAGGTTGACAAATTAAATGAATATATTTGTTTTATTGAAGTAATTCATAAAAAAAATTCAACTGATTGAAACAAAAGACTTAAGAAACAAACATTGTTATTGAATGAAATGTGGAAAAAATCAAAAGTGACTACTGATTTATTGTGGTGCTGAAATACTACAAAACAAATGTTAGTATGGAACGGAAATGCCTTCCGAAACAGGTTAAAATTATAGAGAAAAAACCAGTTTGTAATATTGTCAAAAAAGTAATATTTATTTTGTTGATAATTACTATAAAATAACAAAAGTTTTTAGTACAGTGTATCAAAGTAAATATTATTCAACGCTATAGATGTTTTTTATACAAAGTAAAATGATCTAAAAGTACTTAGGATTTTCGGTGACTGAAGATTTTTGTGTGTTGCGTTTAAGGTATGCAACTTTTAATGAAAAAAAGCGAGTTGATTCCCGCAAACAGACTATAACTTGTCATTTTTGATCTGTGATATGTGGACTCTTTACAACGTACATACAATTTACATACTGGCGTATCTACTTTAAAAACAAAAGGACAATATCACCACCTTAGAGGGAGTGGCGTGGGATAAGAAAAGAGTCAGAACTATTCCCATATTTTTCGCACTGTATAACAGCATTGAACAAGACGTAAGTTAAATTTTAGGCTAAGTTTTAGTTTGGATAACAGACTTGCCCAAATTTGTATAATAGCTAATTTTTCCTGACCGAAAAGGTGTACTCAAAGAAATGGTATATGATCGCATTCCTGAGTATGACATTTTAATTGTTAGAGGCTACTTTTATACGGTAGATACGGAGAGTAAACACCGATTGTACTGGAAATCTGAAAACACAAAAAACATGTTTTCGTCGTCCCTGTAACACATGACTGCTATATGTTATCGTACTTCTCACTCCTGGTAAAGAGCGCGTTATTTCTTTATACCCTGAAACCTTTAGGCTAACGAGGGTATATGTATACATGTGCCTAATCAAAATAAAAGTTTTAGACCCCAAGTATGTTTGGAGGAAATTCGTTTCAGATAATTTGGAGTCGATTTAGCCCTTCCGTCTGTCTGGTTGGCTGGTGCGCACGATAACTCTCGGACTGTTTAACCGACTCGAACCAAATTTTACACTTTGTAATATTTTACCTAACCTTGGTTTAAGTTCAAAGATGGGCCATATCGTTCCACTCCTTCGACAACAGTTTTTTTTAGAAGAATACGACTTAAACCCGAAATAATTTCTAACAGCTTTTCACCCTACAAATCTCAGGGGACCGATGGTATTGTAGCAAAAATGCTACAAATAACAACTTTGGAATACTTAAAATCGGGTGGTATTTGGGGGCTATTTCAAACGTTGACCTTCGTTATATATCTTAAACTGATCAACCGATTTGGTCCAAACTTTGCGCTTGGTAATATTTCTTCGAAAAAGGGATCAATAGGCTTATAATTTTTAACAATCCGAAAATCGAAAATGTTGTCGACACTTTAAATTGTTTGCAGCAACGATTCTGCAATTTTAATTGTATTCCAAAAAAATCAAACACAATTTTAACAAGTAAGAACGGCGTTAAATTCGGACGGGCCGAACTTGTTATACCCTCCACCCCGAGTTGTATTGAAGTAAAATGGAACAATTAGTTTCCTTTCGTTTATGAACAAGACTTACTACCAAATTTCAGCAAGTTCGTTAAAACAATGTTTCTAACCTTCAAAATACCGAAATTCGGGAGGTACCGCTCTATGGGGGATATAGGAACCCGCTGATCTACACTGATAGTTCTCTTTTGGAATATTTTATAACCCCATGGAAGACTAAATAACAAATTTCAGTCTTTCGGTGGGACATTGACGTCACAACCTTCAGAATTAGGAAAATCGGGAAAATCTATGGGGGCTATATCGAAACGTGGACCTATACCGACGAATTTCAGTCAGACAGGCTTTTGTCTCCAGCAAAGACTAAGTACCAAATTTCAGCCCTTTCGGTGTGATAATAAGGGTACAACCTTCAAAATACGCAAAAATCGGGTGGTACCGTTCTATGGGGGCTATATGAAGGCCGACAATTTTCTGGTGGAAGTTTTATACCCCCAACGAAGACTAAGTACCAAATTTCAGCCATTTCGGTGTGGTAGTGAGGTTAAAACCTTCAAAATACCGAAAATCGGGGGGTACCATTCTATGGGGGAAATATTAAAACGTGGACCGATATAGCCCATTTGCAATACCAAACATCCTAGGAGTAACAGAAACTTCTATACCAAATTACACAGCTCTATCTTAAAAAATGCGAGCTGTATCGTGATTTCAACAGACGACTTAGAAGTTTGCCCTGATCAAGAATATAAATACTTTATAGGGTCTCCAATGAATATTTCGATGCGTTACAAACGGAATGACAAATTTAATTATACCCTCCATATTATGGTGGAGGGTATAAAAACCAAAGGCAAATAGAATTTTGAAGATTTTTGTCGATTTTTATACTTCGACAATCTTTGCGTTGTATTTGACCCACCACCATAGTATGGAGGGTATAATAAAATTTGTCATTCCATTTGTAACAAATCGAAATATTCGCCGGAGACCCTATAAAGTACATATATTCTTGATCAGCATAAAATTGTAAGTCGATATAAGCATGTCCGTCTGTCCGTCAGTCCGTCTGTTGAAATCAAGATACAGCTCGCAATTATAAATATAGAGGTTAATAATTTGGTATAGAAGATTCTATTGCTCCTAGGATGTTTGGTACTGAAAATGGGCTATATCGGTCCACGTGTTGATGTAGCCCCCATAGTACGGTACCTCCCGATTTACGGTATTTTGAAGGTTGTGGCCTCAATTTCCCACCGAAATCGCTTAAAATTTGTATTGAGTCTTCGTTGAAGCTACAAAACTTTCCACCTGAAATCTGACGGTATAGGTCGACGCCTTCATATAGCCTCAATAGAAGGTACCTCCCGATTTTCGGTATTTTGAAGGTTGTGACCTCAACATCCCACCGAAGTGGCTAAAATTTGTGTTTAGTCTTCGTTGAGTGAAAACTTTTCACCAGCAATTTGTCGGTATTGGTATTTATGTAGCCCCCAAAGAACGGCACTCACGGATTTCCAATATTTTATAAGTTTTAGTCATTATAACAGGCGCAACACATTTCTTGCCAAAAATCAGACAGCACACGTCCACATTTTGCCATGTAAGGTTATCACCCAATTTAAGATTTTTTTTTAAGATTTTAGTCACATACTCCTATTTCTTCTTTATCGGTCCCAGAAGATAGAAATCTTACTTACAAAAAACTATCCATATACATATCTGTTGGTTTTAGTCTAACCCCATGGACCGGTATTGCCAAATTTTATGTATTTCGAGGGTATTTTTTGCTAAATTTTCGAACCGAAATTGCTGTAATTTAGTGTTTAGTCAGAGGATAGAAAGAACAACGAGAGGGTCTTTTAAAGAGTGTTACAACATTTTCCTTCTGAAGTGGATGTGCAGAAAAACTCCACACAGAAAATTACACTGTGAACCGAAATTTTGGGGGGTGGAAAATTCCTTTTGGGGGTTAAAGCCCTTGATGAGTATATACAGAACCCCAAACGGCAGATCCGCCGTGAGTCGAACTTTTGAGTTATGGCGTGATGAATTTTTCACTAGGAATTAGGAATTAGCGTTATATCTTTGTTCGCTGTTGTTTTGGCTTATTTTTGATATGACATATCTGCAGTCAAATCTAATGAAGATCTTTTTCGTAGAACATTTCGACCTTCTAACTCACTTCCTTCCATGTCCTTTTAGTCCTTTATTTCAAGAGCCGCTACAAAAGTACCACAAGATGACGTTTTTGAGCTTCGGAATGCTCTGCAAAAATGTCGCTCAGAAAATTTTAGGTACGGCTCTTATTGACATCTAATCGATTTTGTAGCGTTTTCGTGGTCGTTTTCTGCATTTACCTTGTTTTTGTTCAGAAAAAGACTATATTTTGTTTTTTGTATATTCGTTACAGAACACACAAAATCACAAAACATAGGTTTTTCTGAGCCAAAGCAGAGTAAATGTCAAAAATTACCATGAACACGCGACAAAATCGATTAGTTGTCAATGAGAGCCGTACCTAAAATTTTCTGAGCGACATTTTTGCAGAACATTCCGAAGCTCAAAAACGTCATCTTGTGGTACTTTTATAGCGGCTCTTGAAATAAAGGACGAAAAGGACATCGAACAAAGATATAACGCTAATTCCTGATGGATTATAGGGTCTCCAGTGAAAAATTCATCACGCCATAACTCAAAAGTTCGACTCAAGGCGGATCTGCCGTTTGGGGTTCTGTATATACTCATCAACGGCTTTCACCCCCAAAAGGAATTTTCCACCCCCCAGACCTCGAGCTCCATTTTGTTGCACAGTGTTATCAGAATAAAGTGATTATCATTAGTAGAGATTTTATTCTCTTATTAGTTATTAATTGTTCATATTAATTCAATACAATGGTGCTAGAGGGTATACAATTTGGCCCGACAGACTTAACGCCGTTCCCACTTCTTTGAACTAGGACCGTGAACTATAAACTAAATTGCACAACTCTACTTCCATGCTACAAAATGTCGCAATCATGACAGAACAGTTTTGAAAACATGATACAGAAATTCCTAGTTTTTTAAATAGATGCTAACTTGCAATGTCAGGGGTCTTGAAGTTTTTGTGCTGCCCGTGGTTATAAATAGGGTGTCCAAAAAACCGGTTTTTCCAAACAAAACGGTTTTCGGTTAACCGAAATTTTGAGTTTTTTCAAAAACCGGTTTTCGGTTTTCAAAAATTTTCAAAACCGGTTAACCGGTTTAAACCGGTTTTGTAAAATAGGTACAAAATTGCTCATAATTGATAAATATTTGATTAAAAATGTGCGGCAAGGGGTAAATTAAGTATAACTAATTCGTTATTATATAATTATCTGATAATATCCTTGTTATTTAACATTCAACCTTAAAGTGGAGACAGCAAACATAAGTCAGAAATTGTGCTCTAAGAATAGTAAAAGCCCTTACAAATATACGATTGTGTACCAAAGGAATTAAATTTACATTTCATTAAGTCTGGATTCTCCTTCTTGCGTTGAGAACCTCAAATTATCCTGCCGGAATCAAAATGTACTTTGTTATCGTTACCCTTTACAACCTTAAATTCGACAAGTTCTTAGTTTACTGTAATAATTAAAAAACGTATGAATAACGTCATTCAAACAACCGTGTGATATTACGTATACGCAGTTTTTTGCATGATCGTTTAATTGAACTATATTGGAGTTGTGCTATTTTACACAAAATATTTTCAAGCTTAAAGGTATCTGACATTTATAATTTAGCCGTACCTTTTGTTTGTTAAGTTTAGTTTACTTTCAAGAATACAATTGTAATGAAATTTTAAAAATATTACTACTTTTTTAAAACCGGTTAACCGACACAAATAACCGGTTTTTTCGGTTAACCGAAAATGACGTTTTTGGAGAAAACCGGTTTCGGTTTTGTAAGTCAAAACCGGTTAACCGGTTAACCGGTTTCGGTTTTGGACACCCTAGTTATAAATTAGTGTGATACCTCGAAATATTGGCTGGAAAGGGCTATGTCTAACTGCCTTTGGTATTTTTTCTCAATACAAATTTTAATTTTTTAAAGAAATATGTTTGTATACAACAAATTCCGTGGAAAACTCGTCCCTAGGGGAATTGGTGTGGGGTATCACATGTTCTGTCCTGTACAACTATAGCCCTTATTTATACCCTCCACCATAGTATGGAGGGTATATTAAGTTTGTTTTTCCGTTTGTAACGCATTGAAATACTCATTTGTATATATATTCTATAAAGTATATATATTCTTGATCAGGGTAAAATTCTGAGTCGACCTGTGCACGTCCGTCCGTCCGTCCGTCCGTCTGTGGTAATCACTCTAGCATCCACAAAAATGGAGATAGGACGCTGAAATTTTGGGAAAATGCGTCTTTTGTTTGCAGGCAGGTCAAGTTCGATGATGGGCTATATCGGTCCACGTTTTGGTATAGCCCCCATATAACGGTACCCCCCGATTTACGGTATTTTGACGTTTTTAGCTACATTTTCAGACCGATTTAGGTATAATTTGACATTTAGGGTTCTTAAGTGGCAATAAACTTATATAACAAAACTTGTTGACATAGGTCCACGTTTTGGTATAGCCCCCATATAACGGTACCCCCGATTTCAGGTATTTTGACGTTTTAAGTCACATTTCTAGACCGAATTAGCTATAATTTGATATTTAGGGTTCTTAGTGACCAAAAAACTTATATTCGAAAAAATTATGAACATAGGTACATGTTTTGGTATAGCCCCATATAACGGTACCTCCCGATTTTCGTTATTTTGAGATTTTTACCTACAAGTTTTAACCGAATTAGCTGTAATTTGAACATTTGACATTTGAAGTTCTTAGTGGTCACCACACCTCTCCACCAAAATTCTCTGAAATTTGAGGAAAATGTTTGCAGACAGGTCAAGTTCGATGATGGGCTATATCGGTCCACGTTTTGGTATAGCCCCCATATAACGGTACCCCCCGATTTACGGTATTTGGTGGTTTTAGCTACATTTTCAGACCGATGTGGCTATAATTTGACATTTAGGGTTCTTAAATGTCAATAAACTTATATAATTAAACTTGTGGACATAGGTCCACGTTTTGGTATAGACCCCATATAACGGTGGTCCTCGATTTACGTTATTTTGACGTTTTTAGCTACATTTTCAGACCGATTTAGCTATAAAATGACATTTAGGGTTCTTTAGTGTAAATAAACTTTTATGACAAAAGTTGTGGACATAGGTCCACGTTTTGGTATTGCCCCCATATAACGGTACCGCCTGATTTCAGGTATTTTGACGTTTTAAGTCACATTTCCAGACCGAATTAGCTATAATTTGATATTTAGGGTTCTTACTGACCAAAAAAACTTATATTCGAAAAAATTATGAACATATGTCCATGTTTTGGTATAGCCCCATATAACGGTACCTCCCGATTTTCGGTAATTTGATGATTTTAGCTACAATATTAAACCGAACTAGCAGTAATTTAATATTTGAAGTTTTTAGTGGTCACAACACCTCTCCATCAAAAATTTTCAACATAGGTCCATGTTCGGATATATAACGGTACCTCCCCATTTTCAGTAATATTGCAATTTTAGCTACAATTTTTAACCGAACTAACTGTAATTTGACATTTGAAGGTTGTAGTGGTCACCACACACACACATAATTTTCAACATAGCCCCAATATATACTTCCCGATTTTCGGTACTTTGAGGATGTTACTTAAAATGTTTAACCAACGCAGGTCAATGTTTTGGTATAGCCCCAAAACAAACCTCCCGATTTTCCGTACCTTAGCTTTACTTTTTGGACGAACTTTCTGTAATTTGAAATTTAAAAGCCAACAAAAATTCTGCAACAAAAATTGTTCATTTAAGTTCATATTTTCGTATAGCCCATATACCTTCGAACTAGCTGTTAATGACATTTGAAGTTCCCACGTTATGTACCGATTTTCGGTATTTTGAGGATCCTAGCTGCAATTTTTAACCGAATTAGGAGTTATTTCACATTAAAGGCTCCCATCAAAAACGGTCAACATAGGTCCATGTTTTATTATAACCCCTATATAACGGTACCTCCCAATTTCTAGCCCACCAAAAATTGTCAACATACATAGTTAGATATAGGCACCATAAAAAGGGCCTCCCGAATGAAGCATTTTATGTACATTATCTGACATTTTAACGTACCCACTTAAAGTTGGGGACAGGAATGAAAACTAATTATTCCATTTTAGTTCAGAATATTTTATGGTGGAGGGTATGAAAAGTTCGGCCCGGCCGAACATAACGCTTTTTTACTTGTTTTTACTTATTTAATGATATTTTTTACACAAGTTGTTAAAAATTATTATAGAATACAAAAGTGGTTAAATATGTTGTTTAATTGAGTTTCATTAAAAAGTTACTGAATGGTCCCCCTGGTCCGAGAATGAACTATAACGGACCATTTCAGGCAACACACACAAAATTTCAACATTATTGCAAAAGTGATCGGTTTGCATTTTTCTCAGAACATTGCTCGATTAGGGCTGTAGAAATATGTATTACATAAATGCCATTTCGGCTTATTTTCATACATAGCTTTAGCTGAGTATATTTATTAAAAATTAAACATACATTTAGGCCAACTCCAACAAGCCTCCCGTTGTTTTATAAAAAGCTATTTACCCATGTGTTTTTGCTCATTTGTCTATGGGAAACTTTTCGCGGCAGGTGCATGAACTATAAATTTCGTTTACAATTGGAATATTAACCAATAATCTAATAGTCATCGGAAGAATTATCACGAAATATTAACGCTGATGACATCGTTAAAAATAACATAAAATAGTAATAGTAGCTCATTAATGATTTTCTCAAGCAATTGCACTAACAGAGATTGCTGCTCACTACAGCTAATGAGATTAGCAGAATCATGTAGGTACATGTCATAACTAATTAAAGTGAAATTTCGAATATTAAATGTTTGATGTGCTGACAAGGGAAATAGTTTTCTCAAAGCTTGTTAAGGGGGTAAATGACAAAAGGTTACTTTGTTTTCTTTCATCTTTGATGTGTAATTCAATTTTATTGTGGCCATAGACAACAGCAACGATAATTCAATAAAAAATATGCATAAAATAAAAGTTAAAAACAGCAAAATTAAGATTAAACTCAAAGCGGAAATGTTCAGTATGGAATTTAATCAACAACAATTATCTTCATATGTCAAATGTTGAGTTAAAAACTAAAAAACAATATAAATAAAAAACAATTACCAGAAATTTTTGTAATTGCAATACTAAAAAACTAGTTTAATTGTTATTAAAAACAAGACTACAACAAGCTGTACTTCATGTCATGTATTTGCCACCGATTAACGCCCAACGGCAAGCCGTACCGGATATACTTGTGCCACGAAATTGTTATTCAATTTCATGATAATAGAAAGAACCACCCAAGAAGAGTTTATCCCCCGTTGTTTAACAGGTCAATATTGGATTTTATGCGAACAATTTGCAGCATAGGTAGCGAAACTTTTTATTTTACTTTATGCGCATTTTGTTAATTCTCTAGTTGAGAAAGAAGTACATATAAGAAATTTCCATTGATAGCTTTTTTATGCATAGATCCGTTTTTTGGCATGAGAGAAATAATTTCGGATAAAACGCAGGCCTGTCGACTCCGAGAATAATTTCCAATACCACACAAAACAATAAAATATGAAAACTGGTTCACTCATTACACTGTGCCACAAATTGGAACTCAAGGTCTGTGTGGTGGAAAATTCCTTTTGGAGATGAAAGCCCTTATTGAGTATATTAAGAACCCAAAAGGAAATTTTCCCCATAGGTCAAGTTTCTGAGATATCGCGCGATGAATTTTTTGAATTTTCGCCTATGATGCTTGAGAAAATAGCTTTATATCTCTGTTTGCCATTACTGTAGCTTCGTTTTGAGATTACATGTCTTCAGTCAAATCGAATGGCAAATCTTTTTGTAGAACATTTCATTCTTCTAACTCAATTCCTTTCATGTCCTTTTCGTCCTTTCTTTCTTGAACCGTAGTAAAAGTACCACAAGATGAGATTTTACAGCATCCAAATATTCCACAAAAATGTTGCTCAGAGAATTTTAGGTACGGTTATCATTGACAACTAATCGATATTGTCACGTTTTCATTGTCTTTTTTGACATTTACCCGGTTTTTGTACAGAAAAACTTATGTTTTGTTTTTCTGTATATTCGTTATTTGTTATGTATTGGTAGGTAGACATACCCTTTGGTTATCGCCTATATTGACATCTGGGATGTATCTGAAATATTTACCATATATAGCTCCCGATACGCTGAACACGTTAATGACAAATTTTCTTGGAAAATAGATCCGGTTATCTAATATTTTGAACCGGATATAGCGATATATAACCCGGATTTTGTACCGATTTTAAGTAACCGATTAAGCTTATATGTATACCATTAGAAAGCTAATAAAATTGCCAAACTGGGAAAATAAACTTTTTGACAGCATCTTACCTGGGTTCGGTGCTAAAACAAAAAACCCATATTCTTGAACCGTTTTTAAGGAAAAATATCACTGCGCGTAAATATGAAGATAAAAGCTTGGTGGGTGAAATATTCTTTTTGGCGATGAAAGTCGATGAAGTTAATATAATGAACACGGAAGGACAGTTATGCCATAGGTCAAACTTCTGAGTTATAGCGAAAGGGAATTTATGTTACGCGTTTATTGTCGTGCTCTTAAAGTTCATCAAGAATGTATGCATCACGCCATAACTCAGAAGTTTGACCTATGGCATAACTGTCCTTCCGGGTTCATTATATTAACTTCATCGACTTTCATCGGCAAAAAGAATATTTCACCCACCAAGCTTTTATCTTCATATTTACGCGCAGTGATATTTTTCCTTAAAAACGGTTCAAGAATACGGGTTTTTTGTTTTAGCACCGAACCCAGGTAAGATGCTGTCAAAAAGTTTATTTTCCCAGTTTGGCAATTTTATTAGCTTTCTAATGGTATACATATAAGCTTAATCGGTTACTTAAAATCGGTACAAAATCCGGGTTTTATATCGCTATATCCGGTTCAAAATATTAGATAACCGGATCTATTTTCCAAGAAAATTTGTCATTAACGTGTTCAGCGTATCGGGAGCTATATATGGTAAATATTTCAGATACATCCCAGATGTCAATATAGGCGATAACCAAAGGGTATGTCTACCTACCAATACATAACAAATAACGAATATACAGAAAAACAAAACATAAGTTTTTTCTGTACAAAAACCGGGTAAATGTCAAAAAAGACAATGAAAACGTGACAATATCGATTAGTTGTCAATGATAACCGTACCTAAAATTCTCTGAGCAACATTTTTGTGGAATATTTGGATGCTGTAAAATCTCATCTTGTGGTACTTTTACTACGGTTCAAGAAAGAAAGGACGAAAAGGACATGAAAGGAATTGAGTTAGAAGAATTAAATGTTCTACAAAAAGATTCGCTATTCGATTTGACTGAAGACATGTAATCTCAAAACGAAGCTACAGTAATGGCAAACAGAGATATAACGCTATTTTCTCAAGCATCATAGGCGAAAATTCAAAAAATTCATCGTGCGATATCTCAGAAACTTGACCTATGGGGAAAATTTCCTTTTGGGTTCTTAATATACTCAATAAGGGCTTTCATCTCCAAAAGGAATTTTCCACCGCACAGAAACCTTGTTGCACAGTGTTATCAGTCATGCTGTCGGGACGATGAACCCCTTCATATTTCACACTTGTCAACTGTGTGCAATAAATTTTGGGTTATGGTCTGGGGTGTGGAAGATTCCAAGTAGGGTTATAGTATTATGTTAGTAGTTTTTAGAAAAAAAAAACTTGATACAGACCTTTGGATTACATATAGAGTCATTGGTACCAAAACGAGTCATGTCTGTACACTTTTTGGTATAGCCCTAATATAGGGGTATATTCGGATTTGCAGTATTTTTAACGCGTGTCCCCTTTTTGCCAACTAATTTCGCCAAATGTGAGTTCTTAGTAACCATTTATGAAAAAAATCATCGATATAGGTCCATGTTTTCGTATAGCCCTCATATACAGGTACCCCCTTAATTTAACTATTTCGAGGATCTTGGCTATATTTTCCAATTGATTAGGCTCTAAGTTGGCATCTTCTTTTCTCAGGGGGTAGCAAAACTTTTCGCAGAAATTTTTCAATGTATGTCCATGTTTCGGAGTGCCGCCCATATAAGGCCACATTTCCCAAACGATCTAGCTGAAATTTTGTATTTTGGTTTCTTTGGGAATGGAACATTTTCCTACAGAATATTTTCAATATAGGTATATATTTTTGTATAAGGGTGGGTTTTGGTAAATTCCAAGTGGAGGTGATGGATTATATCAGAAGAGCAAAACCTCTAACGGGTGTTGAATTCTTAGACCAATTTTTTAATTTTATTTACCCAAGTCCAGGTTCTGTGCCGATTTTGTATGGGGTGTGAAAATTTCATGTTGAGGTGCTGGTATTACATCAGAAGAGGAAAACCTAAAACGGGTTTTGAATGCGCAGGCCAATATGTCCCTATAAAGTCCCTTTATAAAGCTACCTTCCCAACGGATTTGGTAAAAAGGTTACAAACTCTCAGTGAAGGTTACAAAGTCTTAGGACACGTCGTTGGGACTCGGCGATAAACAGTAGGTCCCTTAACATTGAGCTAGTATGAATCGGGGTGCACTCATGTATATCATTATACATTTCTAATAAAAGATTCAAAATTGGAAAATTGTCATTGGTGGCCCCTTCTGATACATCTATAATTTTTCTTTGAATATCAGGTTCATCTTGGAATACACTTAATATTAATAAATACATATATAATCCGCTGCAAATATACCTAATTATAATGCAATTTGCAATATCTGACCGTGAAATTTTCGACAAACGGACGCAGCTTCAATTTTATTGAACACTACAAATGCAATATACAAATTTTGAAAGGGAACATTGTGAGTTTTTTGAATATCTATTGTCAAAAAAGTGAATTTGTACCATACACATGCATGGAAATGCACGAGATTTTATGCTTTTTAGGGTATATCGAAAATAGTTCATTGTGGGTATATATTGTGATATCAAAAGTATATTTTAAGCGGTAAAAAACTGCTAATAATGAGTAGAAATTCAAATAATTTGCATGCACGAAAATTGATGACTCTAAAAAGTATTTATATTTAATTATACGCCAGGAGGGGGTGGGTGCATTTACCAAAATTAATATTTCAAAAAAACTTTAACGGTAGCGACACCGAGTGCACTTTGAAAAAAGGTGGCGAAGCGACCCCATGCTACAATATACATATGTATAAAACAATCAATTGGACAATTAATATGCTAGGGCTCCACGTAATTTGCAATAATGCTGGGAATTTCTCTATCATGATAGAGACATATTGTAGCATGGGAGGGAAATGTAGTATTCTACACAAAAATTAATATATGTTAGGCAGTAGGCCCGTTAGTTACTCAGAAGACACATTATTGCAATTTGCATCAGGGGAAAGGTCAGTAGTTCTTTTTCCATGTGTAGGTTACTTTGCTAGTATATGCCCTCCAGGAAGTTAAACTGGACCAAATTTTAAATTTTTATATTTTTCATACAAAATTAATGGTCCATTTAACCCATCAGAAAATATGAGATCATCATCCAAAATTGTAGGCATGTTTTTCGATCTGAACTCTTACAGCGTGCAAAATCTCGTGACTATGACTGATTACACAACTGGATAAATTACTTACCCGTCATAAAATTACATACTAATTATTTTCGAATAAAAAAATGAAATGAGACCAACTTTATAAAAATTGTTAATCAATATTAATTATTGATTGTAACGCAACTTTTTTATTTAAAATAAACAATCATTTACCCGTCATACAATTACATACAAATTATTTTCGAATAAAAAAAATCAAATGAGACCAACTTCATAAAAATTGTTATAATAATTTTGACTATTATAAAAATGGATAATTCGGATTCCCAGTGGTCATCACCAATTGTGGACATTGGTACGTTCGCAACAGAAAGAAACCCAATTATTTCTTTTTAATTTGGAATTTTTCATGGTAGAGGGTAAGAAACGTTTTTTTTTTACATGGTTAAATATCAATGTTGCTCCCATGACATTAATTTGCTTTTGTTTTTACGTGGGGGATTCTTGTCAGCTCTTCCATTTTCCTTCTTTACTTACGTTTATACTAAACAGAATGTATTGTTCCATAAGCCATACTAAGAAAAAAATTTCCAAACGCACCAATCTGCTACTTTAATTCTCCAATGTTAGATGCCATGTTTTGTGATATTTTATTTAACTCGGTCTTTCCATCGGAGTTTTGGCCTTCCCTTGGCGCATACCGTCGAGTGGCTCGTTTGTAAATGCTTTTCTGTTCGATACGTTTTACTATATCGATGTCGGTTGGCTGGTATATCTCGTGATTCATACGACGCACAGTGTTGCCGCTTCCATACAAAAGTGGACAAAAATAGAAGGAGTTGACCTAGGTTGATGAATTTTTGCACAAGTACTTGTAAGGGCATAGGAATGAAAATGTTCAACTTTGGTCCATATGGGTTCAGATTTGGATATAGCCCCCATATATATCTTTCTCCGATTTTGCTATAACTCGGTCAATTTTGATCGAATAGCCTTCAAATTTAATATGTAATATTTTCTTAGGCCCCTGAGTAGCTCTACCGATTTTCACAAATATCGGTTCAGATTTGGATATAGCCTCCATATATATCTTTCTCCGATTTTGCTATAACTCGGTCAATTTTGATCGAATAGCCTTCAAATTTAATATGTAATATATTCTTAGGTCCCTGAGTAGTTCTACCGATTTTCACAAAAAATCGGTTCAGATTTGGATATAGCCCCCATATATATCTTTCCCCGATTTTGCTATAACTCGGTCAATTTTGATCGAATAGCCAAATCTGAACCGATTTTTACGAAAATCGGTGAACCTATTCAGGGACTTAAGAAAATATCACATATCAAATTTGAAGGCTATTCGATTAAAATTGACGGAGTTATAGCAAAATCGGGGAAAGATATATATGAGGGCTATATCCAAATCTGAACCGCTTTTTGTGAAAATCGGTGTAGCTATTTAGAGGCCTAAGAAAATAACACATATTTAATTTCAAGGCTATTCGACCGAAATTGAACAAGCTGTAGCAAAATCGGGAAAAGATATATATGGGGGCTATATAAAATTTGAACTGATATATCTCAGAAGGTTGCAGGGATGGGCAGAATGTTTTTACACATTTCGCTTCGGAAGAGATGTCCAATTAACGGAAATCAAGAGCCAAGGTGGCAATAGGTGGCAATCAAAAGATCTACTCTACGAAATATTAAGAATTTATATATTTTTTTATCAAATTTGAATTTTTAGTTCTTGATAACGGTACTTTGCCCATGTGCAGTCAACTGTTTGTACTATAATTTTTTACTTATAGCCCACCATCAAATCCCCATCCAAAACTTTTAATATTATGAACAAACTTTTCAGAAAATGTTATTTTAAATGTCGTCTAATTTTCATATGATTATCGCTTTAGATTATCTGGGAAATATTTTTCATATTTAAAGAGCTATAACTTCATTGTGGATGCACATATCGACAAAATTCTTTCAGATTCGTTTCATTAGATGTGTTTACTGTAAGAAAAAAACATAAACATATGTAAATGTTAACAGCACATTTTTTGATTTTTGTCCACGCGGCAACACTGTGCGACGTCGGTATTCACCGTCAAAGCATATTTGTCCATAAATCTTTCGAAGAATTTTCTCTCAAACACACCAAGTTCTACCTAATCTGATTTTACAAGTACACATGTTTCAAATACATAAATAAGTACCGGTAGTATCAGTGTCTGGTAGAGTGTAAGTTTTGTTTGACGAGCTGATTTTGCTTTTAAACTGTTTACTTAAACCAAAGTAGCATCTGTTGGCCAATTTTATTTTTCTCTTTATTTCAAAACTGATGTTGCGAAATCGTCTACAGGATGCCATCGCACTTCTTGTAAGGTGACAATATCAGCTTTGTACTTACCAAGTACATACGCCAGTGCGCAATTTTTTCTTTCTTTACTGATTCTAAAAATATTCTTCCACAGTAAGGACCGAACACAAAAAAGTCGCACTGGATTAATATAAAACATGAAATAGCACGCTAAAAATCAAAAAGGTTTACTACTTTCATTTTTATTAAATTTCCTGCGAAAATGAATTTTGCTTTATCTTCTTTTATATAAAAGGATGTATGTCCACCCGTCCGTCTGTGGTAATCACTCTAACATCCAGACAAATTGAGATAGAGCCCGGAATAGGGATAAGAATATTTTTGACATTTTAAGTTAATTTAGGCTTTAGCTTTATCATTATTTTTAACACTAATACCCTAGACAGACGTCCTAATTTGAATTAATTTTCCACCCTGACAGACGATAGTATCTGCATTTATGAAACAGCTGTTTGTGTTGTTTGTTTGTACCCAGCAGACCATTTCATAAAGCTTTACAAAAGTTCGCCAAAATATGCGAAACAAATACACTTTCTACCTTTGATATTTTCACCACGATGAAGCAAAAATAAATTTAATTTATTCGCGATATTTTTGAGTCTTTGTAATATTATAAAAATATTGCCAAACTTTAAAAAACATTTGAGGAAGATATAATTTTCGATAGAATTGGTATGGTGGGTAATGAAATGTTTTGTGAAAATAAAAATTTGAAAAAGAGATTTGTTAGAAGGCGTGAAAAACGATTAGCTGCTATTCTACTCGCGAAAGACCACTACTTATTTTGAAGAAACGCGAAAATTGCTGATTTGCTTTCCCTTTTTATTTTCTTAAACATGGAAATTTGACAAAAGACAATTGATTTTCAACAGCATTGCCATATTGAAATTGCTAAATTCAGTTTATATTTCCTTTGATTTTGTGCATTAAGAATGTGGATAATGCACGAATTAATTTGATTTAAGACAGTTAATGCAAATTAACGCTGCCGTCTGTCTAGGGTATAAGCCTTCAAAATATCTAAACATTTCGGGTATTTATCTAAAGGATTGATGATGTTCCGAATAAATGCTCAAGTTTTAATAATAAATTTGATTTGGATTAAAGAAAGAGGATCTTATTTTGGGAGTTATCCCTTTAGATAGATGGCATAATGGTCCAAGAGCTGTAAATCCTACGGTGTCTAACCTTTATATCAGGAAACATGGACTTTGCCCACGAAAAACATAATATAGCTCTAAGCAGGACCACAAAGAGCACTTTCGATACAATTTCCAAAAGTTCAGCAAAAAGACCTTCAACTGCACTCAAGCAAAATGTTGAACTTCTATGAGGGAAGTACCTAATTTGATATACGTTTGGAAGTACTTTTACAATGTGCAAAGTTTCGGCCAAATCGGATGGTCAGTTCGTTCACTCATCGCTCATCTCAGTTGGTTCCGATGGGGTTTTTTGCAGCTTTTGGTCTCAGAAAATTTGAATTGTCCCCACAAAATTATACCGTCGAAATATGGACAGCGGGGGGCAACGTACTGCGGAAAATTCAAAACGTTTAGTCACATGTCCTTAAGCAGCACTCATGCTGGAAAGAACTGATCTATGTGTGGAAGAAATATTGCGATGTCCGAAGTTTGACCACATAGGTTACTCCCTTTGAGAATTAAATTACGATTTTAGCGAAAATTTGTTAACTGTTGAGGGTGAGGTACCTGTAAAAGTTTACCGATATGACCCATATTCGAACTTATACTAAGGTTGTACAAAATAATAAGATATGCCAAGTTTGGACATATAAACCGACAGACCAGACATACAAACTGACATGGCTAAATCGACTCCAAATTGTATGAAACTGATTTCGTCCAAACATACAAATTTGGAGTCTTAAACCGTTATTTCGACAATGGTACAGTTTTATCATATCAGAGTATAAACCCTACCCTCGTTAACCTAAATGCTGAGGGTAATAAAGGGTATTGCGAGAAATTGTTTGTCTTTTAGAGGGAGCGGTATATGAAGGGATGTACCGAACTTGCAATTGAGTGAACACACTGCGTAGAGGGTGTAAGGGCGACCCCTGTCTATACATTCATAAGTCTATGTTGATACCCCGTCTCACTACATAAGAGTGAGTAATCGTTATCCGATCCTGTACAAACCATATGCATATGTATGTATTTAACAAATACCTTTAGTTATGGAATATTTACAAAATTACAAACAATAAGTAAATAGTATCCCCAAGAGGAAAGAAAACACCTTCAACGTCATTCTTTATTAGTTATACTTGATTTCTGTTATCAAAATCAAAATTGAGTTTTCTGGTTCAAGTACGTTGCATACACAGATGCAACGCAACAACAACAGCAGCGACTATATTAAAAGAAACACAACTGCAACATGACCACCACCACCACAGACAAAGACCATCAAATAAAAAATCGAAATAACCTTAAGAAGAAAAAAGCACTCGGTACCAAACTTGAAACTCGTTCATTTGCAAATTCCATTTCATGGTCATTTGCATGGAAATGCTGAACAAACGTGTTTGTTGTTGCTGTTGTTGGTTATGTTGTTGTCGCTGATGCAGTTTACTGGTATTGTTGTGGCACTGTTGTTTTCTTGGCAAATATAACGAAACTTTAACCGGAGTTGGGGAATAGTTACGATGCTAAGAAAGCAAAAGGAGACGAATCTGAAGAACTAAAAAATGAAACAAAACTTACAGCTGAAGTCTTCCGTCACTAGTGATTTTCATCATTAACGTCATCAGCCTCATCGTCGTCGTCATCATTATTACTATGGTGGTTTACAATGAAGAAAAAATGAAACTGTAACATAAACGGATCAAAGTCCTGTTTTGATGAGAATATACGAAGGTTGGGTGCTAAATTTGAGCAAAATTGTGAAAAAAAGATGAAATGAATAAAGTAAGATGTCAGACAACAACCTTCATCTCTAGCAGATTTTGTTATATTGCTATGTACGTATTTTGTGGCTTTGAGATCTCTGATTTAAGGTTCATCAAAGTCTCTGTCCCCTTTTATGTTTGGGTGGTTTACAAGAATTCTAGAGCACCCAGTGTCAGTTTGATCAACCCTTCTTGATAGAATATTTCATACTTTGCAGTATACTCTGTTATTCCAGGAATCAGGCGACGCACAGTGATATGAGAGAGTCTCCTTTTGCCTGTTCAGGGGTGTTCGTAGGAAATAGTGTTAGTTTTGATTGGCACTTTGTGCTTCCACAACAACAGAATACAACGTTATTTTGTGAAGACACCAGATGGATGTCCAATCAATTCAATCTTCGAACATAGAACAAATATTATGGTGTGCATAGTTTAGAGGGTATATTAAGTTTGTTTCCGTTTGTAACGCATAGAAATTTGTCATTTTGAGTGGATCTAGTAATGTGGGTCTATTGTAATCACTCTAGCGTCTACAATAATTGAGATAAAACGCTGTATTGTTGAAACCGAGTGCTTGTTGCCTCGCAACACTTCTTCACCAGAACATGGTCAACGTAGGACCATGTTCTGGTATTGCCACCATATAACGGTACCTCCCGATTTTCGGCATTTTGAGAATTTAGCAACAATTTTAATCGAACTAGCTGTAATTTGACATTTGAGATCCGCTGCAGTCACGAAACTTCTTTACCAAAAATTTTCAATTTTGGTATAGCCATCAAATAATGGTACATCCCGATTTTCGGTATTTTGAGAATTTTAGCTACAATTTAAACCTAACTACCTGTAATATGATATTTGAGGATCCTATTGGTCGCCATAAGTTGTCAGCATAGACCCATGTTTTGGCATTGTCGCCATATAACGGTACCTCCCGATTTTCGGTATTTTGAGAATTTTGGCTATAATTTTTTTGATTGAATTGCCCATAATTTAAAATTCAAGGTTCCCAGTGGTCACCAAAAATTGTATACATACAATAGGTCTGTCTTTGTTTTCGTGTAGCTCACATATAACGGTACCTTCCGATTTGCGGTATTGTGGGAATTTTAGCAGCATTTTTGACCAAACAACCTTTTTTGACATTTGAAATTCTGATTGGTCCATTATTTGGTATAGACCGTATATAACTGTACCTCCCTATGTTAAGTGTTTTCTGGACTTAATTGACATTTGTTTGATTAAGCCCCCATATGAAGTTACCGCCCGATTGAAGACATTTTTATACCGTGTACCACCGTGTGGGTAGGGTATTATAAGCTACTTTTAGCCAAAAAGTTTGTAACACATCGAAATAATTGTCGTAGACCTATACTTTTATATACCAAAACAAGTGAGCAAAGGCTATAGTCGGACCGGGGCCGACTATGTGAGACCCTACACCACTATCCCTGTGATTTAAAAAAATGGAGAAATGGGATTATTACCGACTATTGCGATATCTCCGTTATTTGGCCACCTACGTCAACCTACTTTGCATCCATGTAAAAATACGATCTTCTACTTTCATAATATGATATTCGTCATTATAATTCAAATCAGAGAAATGAAAAGTTGGGTTTAATTAGCGATACCCCTTATAGACGCTGAGATATTTGCTTTGGAATAAAACGTCGACTTTTTCTCCAAATAAGTTTTTTGCCCATTCCGCCCATTCAGGCGGACGGACGGACACACATAGCCAGATCGACTCAGCTTGTCGAGACAATAATTTTGGTATATACATATAAGTATGGGTCTACGCCCATTATTTCGATGCGGTACAATCTTTTTGGCCAACACCAACTTATAATACCCTCCCCACATAGTGGTGAATTAATGAATGTCTTGACGAGCTGAGTCAATCTGGCTATGTGTGTCCGTCCGTCCGTCTGTCCATGTAAACTTTGTAATCACGCTACAGGTCTCAGGGGAAAAGCCTATTGATTTTGGTCATGGTTACATAATATTCAGGGGTCGGAATGTGCAAAAAACTTATGTGGGGAAAATACAATATTTTATCACCAATGGAAGAAGAAAAGTTCTCCTTTACAAAGGTGCAAAGTAGGTTGTCAAACAATGGAAATATCGCAATAGGCAGTAATACATCCCATTTTTGGCTTTTTTTGTAATCACGCTACAGGTCGCAATTTTGATCGGATTCGAACGAAATTTTTGT
Source organism: Musca autumnalis (assembly GCF_047663935.1). Taxonomy (NCBI): domain Eukaryota; kingdom Metazoa; phylum Arthropoda; class Insecta; order Diptera; family Muscidae; genus Musca; species Musca autumnalis. The sequence continues at coordinate 99,352,449 of NW_027411644.1, forward strand.
GGCTATTGATTTTGGTGATGCTAGGATAATAATCAGGAGTCAGAATTGGCAAAAATGCTTTTATTTTTATGCTAATAGTAACACAACCGGGTCCGCGTTATTAACACATCGTATTGAGCTTTTATGACAACTTCTATGGTTTAAAATTCAAAAATAGGCATTTTCTACCTCATTTCTTCTTACATAGCCAGATCGACTCTATGCTTTAAAATTCAAAAATAGGCATTTTCTACCTCATTTCTTCTTACGGACTTTGTCGGATTTTTTCGGCCATTGATGCTGTTTAGGATTTATTATCGTCCATGTCCCCTATCTTTATCCTAAAGCGATCTAATTATAAAAGCTAAAAATGGTAAAGTGGTATTCTCCCGCTTACACTGTGCAACACGAAAATTATTAACCATATTCTGACACCGCAGTGTGATAGAACACCAAAAATGAGAAGACACGTGTCTTGCCGTTTTTCCCTATCTCATCAACTTTCGCGGTTATAGGCCTCCAAAGGTTTGAGGCTTTGATGTAAAAAGGGTCAATTAGTCAGGACTATATCTTCCAAACCGTTAGGAAATTTGAATGTATCTCAGAGGGAAAGTTGTATCCCTTATCTTAAAGAACAAATATTGTGAACACATATAACCAATCAAGCTTGATCTGCAAGGTCAAAATCGCCATGGTCAAATTTCTTTTAAATTTTTTTCTCAAGTTTGGTTTACAGATTTCAAACCGATCAAGTTTGAAGCAAACAACCAAATACAAAAATGTACCTCAGATCTCAGTAAACATCTTTCTAGAATATACGAACTCTGTAGAAATGGATCTTAATGGTCAAAATAGCAAAACAATTGCGATTTTTATCCTCTTTTCTAGGATCCTGCTCCATAGATATTAAACCGTTCAAAATTCAAGAAAAGAGGATAAATATCGCAATTGTTTTGCTATTTTAACCACTATGATCCATTTCTACAGAGTTCGTATATTCTAGAAAGATGTTTACTGAGATCTGAGGTACATTTTTGTAGTTGGTTGTTTGCTTAAAATTTTATCGGTTTGAAAGCTGTAAACCAAACTTGAGAAACAATTTTAAAAGAAATTTGACCATGGCGATTTTGACCTTGCATATGAAGTTTGATTGGTTATATGTGTTCACAATTTTTGTACTTTAAGATAAGAGCAACAACTTTCCCTCTGAGATACATTCAAATTTCCTAACGGTTTGGAAGATATAGTCCTGACTAAATTACCCTTTTTACATCAAAGCCTCAAACCTTTGGAGCCCTATAACCGCGAAAGTTGATGAGATAGGGAAAAACGGCGGGACACGTGTCTTTTCATTTTTGGTGTTCTATCGCACTGTGGAGTCAGAATATGGTTAATAAAACATGACTCAAAAAATTACACACAGTGTTATTGAAACTTATATGCTTTAGTTTTTACAGTGTTTTATTTAACTTGCTTTGGCGTCCGTTTAGTTTCAATCTGGTAACTCATTTTTAACACAGTTGCAGTTGACCAATCAAGCTGAAACTTTGCACACTTTTCAGATTTGGACGACAATACATGAATATGAAATAAAACCCAATATTGGTCCACTTTTACAGTGTTTTAAAGGTTTTTTATTTAAATTGCATTTCAAATCTGGTAAATCATTTTTGACAAAGTTGCAGTTGACCAATCGAACTAAAACTTTGCACACTTTTCAGATTTGGATGACAATACATGAATGTGAAATCAACACCAATATCGGTCCATTTTTACAGTGTTTTTTTAACTTGTTACATTGTATCCTTTAACTTGCTTTTCAAATCTGGCAACTCATTTTTGACACAGTTGCAGTTGACCTATCGAACTAAAACTTTGCACACTTTTCAGACTTGGATGACAATACATGAATATGAAATCAAAACCAATATTGCTCAATTTTTACAGTGCTTTTACAGTGTTTTATTTAACTTGTTACATTGTTTCATTTATCTTGCTTTTCAAATCTGGTAACTCAATTTTGACACAGTTGCAGTTGACCAATCGAACTAAAACTTTGCCCACTTTTCAGATTTGGATGACAATACATGAATATGAAATCAAAACCAATATGTGTCCATTTTTACCTACAGCCCCCCATATAACGGTACCACCCGATTTCAAGAATTTTGAGGATTTTGCTCCATTTTTAGGTCGAATTGGCTGTAACTTGCCATTTTGAGTTCACAATGGTCCAGGAATTTCCCCACTGAAAATTGTAGACATAGGTCAATGTTTGGTATAGCCCCAATATAGCACTATGCAACATTTTTAAGGTGATCTTGTGCAAACAATTCGAACTGAGGATTTTTTGAAAGTACAGACCCAAACGACAAGAAACCCTAGTTGAGTTTTGTTGTGTCAGATCCAGCTCGGATTTTATGGCCCCATCTAAACATGGCTAAATATTGAGGTTTTAAAGAAATTCGGGGTTATATTTCTGAAACCAAGGCAAATCTTCTTGTGACCTATGAAGCAAATTTGTAGATAAGGACAAGAATAAAATATTGCCTCAAATTTCAAAATATATGCAAAAATTCCACAATTTGTATACATTTCTCCAAAACCGTTAATTTTTTCTGAATATTTTCTTTTGGAAAAATATTCCCTAGAATGTAATACACAACTCTTCAGAACATGTCATTGTTGTAAAATGCCTCTATCCCGTTGTTTTCAGTACATTTTTCACCGACAATTTAATAAAAATATCAATAATGTAGTGAAATCCGAAATGCGAGAATAAACTGTTGGTGTGAACTGTGTTTGAAATACGTGTTGTAAAAGATATGATGCAAACTACCGCTGAAACAACATGAAGTAAGCATTTTAGAGTTTCAGAATGTTCCAGAGAATTGTTGATAACTTTATTTGGAAGATTTTTGCAAAAGGTTACTTGGTTCAACTCCCACTAGTTTAGCCGATACTGACCAGAATTTCAGCAATTAAGTAAAATTGTCTATATTTTATAGATTTTGATGCCCTAGATGGAGTTTTTCTTATATAGGTTTTTCTAAAGATAAGTTCTACTAGTTCAGGGCTATAATATTGCTAAAGACAGCAAGGCCAAATTCCGAATCGTTTCTGAGATAAAGGCCCGTTAAATGCTAAAAACTGTTTTATTTATAAATGCACTTAAAACTAGAAAAAAAATGTGTCGCTTAGCCTCAATAAGTATATTCTTCCTCATGATGGAATCTCTCAAATAAAACGCTTGCATTTAAATTAAAAATTGTGGAAACTGAAACGGCAAGCGTTTTATTTGAGCGATTCCATCATGTGGAAGAATATACTTATTGAGGCTAAGCGAATTATTTTCTAGTTTTAAGTGCATTTATAAATAAAACACTGAAACTTTATTATACCCTATACCACAATGTGGAAAAGGGTATTATAAGTTTGTTTTGGTAAATATTCATGTAACGCCGCGAAATATTCGTCGGAGACCCCCAATGTGATATACCAATCTTCATATGTCGACGAGATAAAGCGATTTTGAGATGTGTGTCCGTCCGTCCGTCCGTCTGTCCATTATAAATTGTAAACACGCTCCAGGCCGCAATTATTGACCGATCGTCACGAAATTGTGTATGGAGGTCGGGTTCAGATCATAATAGATCCCTATTCTTATTGGTGATGATCGTGAAATATTTAGCGGGTGAAATGGACCAAAAACATAATATTTATCCAATTTTCTAGCGGCTCTGTAGGTCTCAATAATAGTCCGATCAACGCGTAATTTTAAATAAGGTAAGAGTATATCACAAAGGAGAAGCTTGCAATTTGAGATGGCGATCGGATAATATTTAGAGGGTTAAATGGACCAAAACTTTTGTGTGAAAATTGTGAAAATTTTTAATATACAGCTTATATCTTAATTCCTGGAAGTGACATTCCAGACAGGTGAGATATACTTGAAAGTGGAACGCTTGACCTTTCAATTGATGTCAATTATGTTGGTGTGCATGATCAGATAACAGAGTTACAGCCTAATATATTCCGTTATTTGTTTGTAGTGTAATAATAAACTCGCTAGAAGTCACAATTATACATCAGTAGTCACGAAATTTAGCTCCGGGTAAGAGTATAGGTCGAAAAAGATGCCTACAATTTTGAATGATGATCTGATATTTTTTAGCGGGTGAAATGGACCATTACTTTTGTATGAAAAATATAAAAATTTTATTTTTGGTCGATATTTTAATTCCTTGAGGACATATGTATTTCGCAAAGTAGCCTACATATGGGAAAAAACTACTGACCTTTCCTCTGATGTAAATTGCAATAAAGTGTTTGCTAGATAACGGGCCTACTGCCTAATATATAATGGGTTCTGTGTAGAGAACCACATTTTTATCCCATGCTACATATTGTCTCTCCAAAAGTTTATGTAACACCACGAAATATTCGCCCAAGACCCCTTATTTGGTATGCCAAAATTCATATCTCGACAAGATAAAGCGATTTAGCGATGTGTGTGTCCATTGAAAATTGTAAACAAGCTTAAGGCCGCAATTATGGACCGATTGTAACGAATTTTTTAAGGAGGTTGGGTTCGGGCCAGAATAGAAATTATTAGTTTTTGCTGCTGATCGTGAAATGTTCAGGGAATGAAATGGACCAAAAACAAAATTTTAACCAATTTTGTAGCGACTCTGTAGGTCAAAATAATAACCCGCAAAATTTTAAACAAAGTTTGAGTTTATGATGAAGAAGAAGCGTACAAACCAACGTGAAGATCAGATAATACTTAGCGGGTTAAATGGACTGAAACTTTTGTGTGAAATTGGTAAAAATTTCAATAACGTAGCGGTTAAACAACTGAAGTAGTAGTACTACATAAGTGGGTTTCAATACATTTTAGTTTGTGTGAACTAAATTTTCCTTTCCTGTAACAAAAATGTCTTTGTCATGCTAGATAACTTTTTTTTTTTTTTGTATATAGATATTGTTGACCTTTGATCAGTAATTTTTGTTTCCATTTGTTCGGCTTAAGGTCAGAAAATTAAAAACAGAAAATTTTTCGGTTTTTAGTTTATGTTTTATTTCCGATATTTCGACTATCTTCGATAGTCATCATCAGGGATTTGTTTGCTTTAAAAGAAACAATTATCATTTGTTTATATATAAACATAAATAAAACAATCATATAACAATATTTACTTTATTTTAGTATTATTTGTTGTTAAACTGCAACCGCTTTGTCATCCTCTTTTGCTGACATTAACTTTCCAACTAAAGTTCTTTGGTGTTTTTCAATTGTATTCCTATAAATCTGCGCACAGTATTCTGTGTCAGACTTATAATTCATTCTGTTTTCGGCAGGTACGTTCACAATATGCAACATTTCTAGTATGAATCTGCGTTTGTAATTGTTTTCCTGCGCTAGGATATCTACGTCTTTAAAATTGGGCGTGTGTCCTTCTTTGATGCAATGGGCTGCAAGAGCTGTTTTTTGCTCCAGTGGCTTACTTTTGGCCTTTTGATCAGATTTATGGGAACTGAGCCTGGTCTTTAGTTTTGTTTTTGTTGTTCCAACATATGTCTGTTTACATATATTGGATCCGTCGCCATTGCATTTGATTTTATACACCACATTAGACTTCTCTTCATTTGGTACTTTTGACTTTGTTTGACTAAAGAAGTTGTTGTTGGTATTGGAGCTTCTGAAAGCTAACTGGTATTTTTCATTATTAAATAAATTGGAATGTGAAAATCGTTCAGAAAAGCCTGGAATGTATGTTGACCTTTTGTATATTTTTTCGACTCTTTGAATGTTTCGATCGTTTTTGTTCTTTTCTACGTGTTTAATTAAGCCATTAATAGTTTTATTGGGAAACTCATTCATTTTTAGAATGGTTCTTATTTTCATTTTGTTTTTGTTGTGAAACTTCTCTATATAGAATACATGCATCTATCTATATAAAATTATAAAACAAAAATATGATGATGAAACTAAAAAAGTCATAAAACAATTTTCAAAAAGTAACAGGCAAGCAGCACGCCTTAAATCAACAGCAACATTCCTCATCAAGTGCAGAGATACAGGTATTATCCCCAATTTTATTTCCAACACAACAAAGCATATAGACAAGATATTCAAAATTAATAACACAGTACCACCACATCTAAAAACTTCATTAGAATCTCTCATTTACAATTTTCACGTAAAATTACTAAAACTTCTCATACAACAAAAACATAAACAGTCCAATATCACAAGAGATATTCTAACTAATACCACACATCGCCTTCAGGAGCTATTAGAAAGAGAAGATCTAGCCTTACTCATGGAAAGTGAAAATACCATTCTCCAAACACAGAGCACAAAATTGAAAGCCACACACAGAAAGAAACTAAATGCATTAGAACAACAACAACATTGTCAACTTAATATTCAACACAACAAAGAATGGTTCATCAACAAAACAGATATTGAAGTACCAATCAACGTTCAGTGGTTGCTTTCTCTCGGACCAAAATTCTCTTTACCAACAACAAAAACCACGCTTCCTCTGTTCAATATAATAGCAGAGGGAGAAGATTGTATTCAAACGTTGGAGAACAGAGAACAGCAAGAGAAAGCTAGAATTAACCTGATAACTCTTATAAACGATCACACAAAAACCCACACATTAGGAAAAAGAGACCGTTTTACATTAAATACAGTGGGCCAAACAGCAAAATGGTTAAAACAAAACAAACATATTTTGATACTGAATGCAGATAAGGGTGGAAAAACAGTAGTTCTTTCAAAATTGGACTATGAGTCAAAGATGAACGAAATATTATCAGATATGTGTACATATAAACGCTTAAGAAAAGATCCTACAACATCATTACAGAAAAAGAACAATAAATTAGTAGCGAAATTATTTGATCTAAATATAATAGATGAAGGAGAAAAACAAAAATTAACGAGTAGAACATCCGTAGCCCCAAAAATTTATGGACTGCCTAAAATCCACAAAGATGGAATCCCATTGCGCCCTATATGTTCATTCTTAAATTCTCCGACGTACGAACTTTCGAGGTATATGGCTAAAATTCTGAAAGTACTGACCACTAATTCAAAATACAATATCAAAGACGCGATAGATTTCAAATCAAGAATAAACAAACAACGGATTGAAGACGATGAAATGTTAATATCGTTTGATGTCGTCTCCCTGTTCCCTAGTATCCCAGTTAACTTAGCTATTAATACGATAAAAGAAAACTGGACAATTATCAAAGACCACACACACATCCCAATGAACCTTTTCATTGAAATTTTATCTACCTGTATTAAGGATGCAAGGTATTTTTTATATAAGGACAAGGTATTCGAGCAGTTAAAAGGGATGCCAATGGGATCACCAATCTCACCAGTTATCGCCGATATCATAATGGAAAAACTTCTCGATGATTCCTTGGCAAAACTGACTATAAAACCCAGAATTCTAACTAAGTATGTAGACGACATATTTTGTATCATTAAGAAGAACGAAGTAGATAAAACATTGAACATTCTAAATACATTCCACAAACAGTTACGTTTCACCATGGAAGGTGAAACTTATAATCAATTGCCATACCTTGATTCCATAATACATAGGCAGAATAATATATTGGTATTGGACTGGTATCAAAAACCAACTGCCTCCAGCAGACTCATAAACTATCATTCAAAACACCCTCGTAGAATGAAAATCAATACTGCGACAAATTTTATCAACAGGGTACTGAATATAAGTGACAAGAAGTTTCACAACAAAAACAAAATGAAAATAAGAACCATTCTAAAAATGAATGAGTTTCCCACTAAAACTATTAATGGCTTAATTAAACACGTAGAAAAGAACAAAAACGATCGAAACATTCAAAGAGTCGAAAAAATATACAAAAGGTCAACATACATTCCAGGCTTTTCTGAACGATTTTCACATTCCAATTTATTTAATAATGAAAAATACCAGTTAGCTTTCAGAAGCTCCAATACCAACACCAACTTCTTTAGTCAAACAAAGTCAAAAGTACCAAATGAAGAGAAGTCTAATGTGGTGTATAAAATCAAATGCAATGGTGACGGATCCAATATATGTAAACAGACATATGTTGGAACAACAAAAACAAAACTAAAGACCAGGCTCAGTTCCCATAAATCTGATCAAAAGGCTAAAAGTAAGCCACTGGAGCAAAAAACAGCTCTTGCAGCCCATTGCATCAAAGAAGGACACACGCCCAATTTTAAAGACGTAGATATCCTAGCGCAGGAAAACAATTACAAACGCAGACTCATACTAGAAATGTTGCATATTGTGAACGTACCTGCCGAAAACAGAATGAATTATAAGTCTGACACAGAATACTGTGCGCAGATTTATAGGAATACAATTGAAAAACACCAAAGAACTTTAGTTGGAAAGTTAATGTCAGCAAAAGAGGATGACAAAGCGGTTGCAGTTTAACAACAAATAATACTAAAATAAAGTAAATATTGTTATATGATTGTTTTATTTATGTTTATATATAAACAAATGATAATTGTTTCTTTTAAAGCAAACAAATCCCTGATGATGACTATCGTAGATAACTTTTTGGTTTTGGTCATAAGTATTATACATTACGAGTACATCTCTGATATTTGATAATTAAATTTTCGCAATCATTGAAAAGAAGTTCCGTGGAGAGCGATTGTCCAGGGATAGTGGTATAGTGAATCCCATGGTCGGCTCCGTCCGACTATAGACTCTTCTTACTTGTTTTTTTAGTTATCTTTTATTCATGGCTGATGGACCGTTTAACCTCACCATTAAAGGGAATTTGTAAATATATCATTTTTCTTAATAGTTTTCGAGATATAACATATCTAAAAAGTGGGACTTCGGCCCCAAGTAAGAACAGCTGATTGTCGTCTCGAAAATTAATTTGCAAGCCGAAGCATTCATACATTTAGCACATATAGTGAGTATAAACCAATAGGCCGCCGAAATTCATCAAGAAATATATGGGACCTACGGTTTATTGCCGAGTCCGAACGCCGTGTCTGAAGACACCACTTATAGAGAAGTTTTACGTGGCTGAAATACTCAGGAAATGTCGCCAACATTACTGAGGGGTATTTTGCCACCGCTGAAATTGTTGATGTTGGCTGTCCTTGGGATCGAACCCACGACCTTCAGCGTGCAAGGCGGCTGTGCATATTATTGCACCACGGTGGCACCCGTAAAATTTCATAGTTATTGCAAAATGCACTAAACTATACGATTTTTAATATTTTTAAGGCAAGCCGATAGATTTAGTTGCTAGTGATTTTCTAAATGCAATTTTATTGTAACTTGTAATTATAATAATTTTTTCAATAAATAAAAAATAATTATATGTTGAAGTATTTATTTTAATGACAAACAACTTTGCATCCCTTCTTCTTCTTTTCTGAAATGCTTTCAATCGGTAGATTGTCGACAATGGTCAAATATAAAATTATTAATATTTTGGTTCAGTTAGCTCTAAGTCATTTGGTATAACATTCATGGTGGGTGAAAACTGTAGTATCTCCTAAAAAGAAATGTTTTAGTGGTGCAGGGTATCACATAGTCGACCCCGTCCCGACTATAGCCTCACATGTTTGGTATATTTTCTGACCTAATTTAGACATTTGGGGTATCCGTGGTCATAAAATATCTCCACGTTAATGTGTGGACAGGAATGAAAATTAATTACTCCATTTTAGTTCAGAATGTTTTATGGTGGAGGGTAAAATATTCGGCTATTTTGTACAAATTATGAATTATGTGTGGATGAATTATATGTGGATAAATGTCCTCCCGGCCAACTACCGTGTCATAGATGTAATAAAGCTAACAAAAAACTGTCTTTGTAAATTAATTACTCATTCTTCCACTCATTGTAACTTAATTACTCATTTTTCCAATCATTATCAAACCAACTCCCATGATCCAAACTAATCACCTCCTCCCCCCTTTTTACAAAATACAAACAAAAATCTTCTTTAAGATGCTAACCTGGAAATTGTATGCTACAATTGTTGTTGACTTTGGTTTGCTTGGTTAGTTATACCCTACACCACTATGTGGTAAGGGGTATTATGTGTTAGTGCATTTGTATGTAACATACAAAAGGAAGCGAGATAGACCCATAGTTCCTTCTAGAGATATACATAGAATCACTTTCTGAGTCGATTTATGCATGTCCGTCCGTCCGTCCGTCCGTCCGTCCGTCCGTCCGTTCGCAACATACAGGTCGCATTTGTTGACCGATTTCGCTGAAAATTGGGGAATACCATTTTTTTAGCCGTCGGAAGATCAAGTTCGAAGATGGGATATATCGGTCCACGTTTTGGTATAGCCCCCATATAACGGTACCCCCCGATTTACGGTATTTTTACGTTTTCAGCTACATTTTCAGACCGATTTGGCTATAATTTGACATTTAGGGTTCTTAAGTGTCAATAAACATATATAACAAAACTTGTGGACATAGGTCCACGTTTTGGTATAGCCCCCATATAACGGTACCCCCCGATTTGCGGTATTTTGACGTTTTTAGCTACATTTTCAGACCGATTTAGCTATAACTTGACATTTAGGGTTCTTAAGTATCAATAAACTTATATAACAAAAGCTGTGGACATAGGTCAACGTTTTGGTATAGCCCCCATATAACGGTACCCCCCAATTTACGGTATTTTGACGTTTTTAGCTACATTTTCAGACCGATATAGCTATAATTTAACATTTAGGGCTCTTAAGTTTCAATAAACTTATATAACAAAAGTTGTGGACATAGGTCCCCGTTTTGGTATAGCCCCCATATAACGGTGCCCCCCGATTTACGGTGTTTTGATGTTTTTAGCTACATTTTCAGACCGATATAGCTATAATTTGACATTTAGGGTTCTTAAGTGTCAATAAACGTATACAACAAAAGTTGTGGACATAGGTCCACGTTTTGGTATAGCCCCCATATAACGGTACCCTCCGATTTGCGGTATTTTGACGTTCTTAGCTACATTTTCAGACCGATGTAGCTATAATTTGACATTTAGGGTTCTTAAATGTCAATAAACTTATATAACAAAAGTTGTGGACATAGGTCCACGTTTCGGTATAGCCCCCATATAACGGTACCCCCCGATTTACGGTATTTTGACAGTTTTAGCTACATTTTCAGACCGATTTAGCTATATTTTGACACTTAGGGTTCTTAAGTGTCAATAAACTTATATAACCAAACTTGTGGACATAGGTCCACGTTTTGGTATAGCCCCCATATAACGGTACCCCCGATTTGCGGTGTTTTGACGTTTGTAGCTACTTTTTCAGACCGATGTAGCTATAATTTGACATTTAAATTTATTAGGTCTATAAATAAATGTACCAAATTATATCGAAATCGGTTCAGATTTGGATATAGCTCCCATATATTTTTCCACCGATTTGGCGTATTTGCTGCACCAAACACGCTATATACGTCCGATTTTGATGAAATTTTGAATGTGTAACTGAATTCGGTCTCAAAATAAATGTCCCAAACTACATCGAAATCGGTTCATATTTGGATATAGCTCCCAAATATATTTTCGGCCGATTTGACGTATTTGCTGAAAACACGCTATTTACGTGCAATTTTGATGAAATTTGGAATGTGCGACTGAATTTAGTCTAGAAATAAGTGTAACAACTTATATCGAAATCGGTTCAGATTTGGATATAGCTCCTATGTATATTTTCGCCCGCTCTGTCTAATTTTGATGAAATTTGGGATGTGTATATATATGTATATAAATCAGTTCAAATTGATACATATCTCCTATATTTTACATATTCACAGTGGTGTAGGGTATCATATAGTCGGCCCCGCCCGACTATGATCCTTTCCTTACTGGTTTTTTCTTCGTCTTGTGTCAGTTTTTATGTGGTTTCCTCACAGCCGATCGACCGACCACCACAACCGGAGAAACAATAACACCGGTAACGGACAACACAACTCGCAAAAAAGTCGGTTGATATTTAATCCAGATTTGAGGCTGAAAGTGGAATTCTTAAGCTGTGGCACGCAAAATATGTAACAAAAATAATATAAGACACGAACGACAGCGACGACGACATGGTCAAATAATGCCAACAACAACACTACCACCAACCGAACATACCGCAACAACATTTCTGTATTTTTCCGCCAGCAGAAGCAGCCACAGAAGAAGAAGATTCCACTTTTTCTTCATGCAGTTATTCGATGAGGCTTTGGGGCTGGTTTTGAAAAAAAAACGGGGCTTCTGTATTTCACTTGAGTTTTTATTGGACATATGAGCGACTGAATGAGAAAACGTTAAGGCAACTGGCCTTTCAGCCGGCCGCTTGTATGCCATTTTTTGTTGACTTATTTATATTTATTTTATAATTGTGTACTTATATCATGATTCCTGTATAAGGGTTTATTTGTTACAAAAGCATATCCCCACATGTAGAGTGGTGGTGCACTTGAACACTCACACAAATGCATTCCTTGTGACTGGGTCAATTTTAAAGTAAAAACTGACATGCATTCTTTGGGTACACTACAATGTTGTGGTGGAGCAACAATGGCCTTAGGAGGGTCAGTAGGGCAACGAAAAAAAAGGAAATTGTTGAAATATATTGTCAGCAGTCCGCAATGTTACCCTGTTGCAAACTTGATCCTGTGGCTGTAACCGCAGAGCTAGAAGATGTGTGGCTGAGCTTAATGAAAAAGAGTTAGGTATGCAATAAATGTATTCCAATGAACATGTATTCGGTGAGATAAAGATATTATAGCAATAGGACGTGGAATACAAAGTAGTAAAGGAGGAAGAAAAGTTTTGGAGATATCATGTTACCGTAGCAACTGTAGTTTAAAACATAGCCAATTTGTTTTTGGATGCAATTCTTGGAACACCTCCAAATTATTCAGCTAAATTCCCCTTTCAATATACCAACCGACTGGGATTTGTGATGTAGGTTTTAAATTTTGTTTTTTCAAAATAGACTGGCTTAATCCCATCGTTGTTGTTTTAATATTTTAAAACAACTAGTTTATTACTGGAAAAGATTTGGCATTGTTCGCCAAGGGGTAAGGCAGGGAATACTATAGTTTCGATTCTCGCCACAGAATCTCATCAGTTCCCTTGTTTTTTGTTTGTGGATATTCTCCACCGAAGTTATTTTTCAATAACTTCTTCAACAAAATGCCAAATCTTTTCCACTAATAAGCTAGTTGTTTTAAAATATTAGAACAACAACAATGGGATTAAGCCAGTCTATTTTGAAAAAACAAAATAGCACACGCTATCCCAAAAAAAACGCCACAATGTTTCTAATTGAAGACACTGCACATAGGTTTCAATCAGGAAATTTTTGACCAAAACCCTATTTTTGAAGATTCGAAATTTTAATTTTTTTTTGCACAAAATAATAAAAAACACATCCTGTCATCTGAAAATAATTAGTTTTTGTAATTACCGATAGATGCTGTTAGTGGGAGCAGTGTGAAAGTCGGCACTTAATTGTAAAAAAATGGTGTAAAATAGACTTTTTTGTTGTGTTGTGTCGCTGCATAAATATAGAGAAGTGAGACCAAATTTATAATGAACCGGGAAGCTGGTGGTGAGTACTTTCATAATATTAAAAAAAGAACTAAAAATGTTGTAAAATTAGAGTAGTAAAATCCCTGTTTGTATGTATATTGAAAATTATTTTTTACAAATATTTTTAAAATATATTTAAACTGATGAGGGTATCGTTTGCCTTGTTTGTAAAATTTTTTGTGGGTTAAGGATTGTTTGGCTGCAGGCTTTTTAAATAAAAAAATCTGATGTTCTGATTTAAATTTCTTTATTTTCCAATATTTCGATTGGAACCTCCAATCATCTTCAGGGAACTACAAAAGATTATTAAAACTTAACAAATTTTACATGAAACTATTTATTAATTGATTTACTTGAAAGAGAGTTGTGGTAAGTTTGCTGCCAAGTACTTTCTTCAACTAAAACTTGTCGTGTTTGTATTTGTTCACAGTGTGTCGGTACATTTGAGCGCAGTTATCTGTGCTGTTTTGTAATTTAATCTGATATCGTTGGGAGTATTGATGATATGTAACATTTCAAGAGTGTAGCGTTTATGGTAGTTACTCTCTTGAGTCAATATTTTGATATTATTGAAATCGGGGGTGTGTTGTGTTAATGCACAGTGGGCTGCAAGTGCGGTCTTTTGTTCTGGGGGTTTATTAACAGCTTTGTGGTCTGATTTGTGGCCTGATACTCTCGTCTTAAGTTTGGTTTTGGTAGTGCCAACATATACCTTACGACATAAGTTGGACTTGTCACCATTGCATGGTATGCGGTAGACCACATTGGATTTGTCTTCATCCTTAACTCTATCCTTGAGTCTGCTAAACACCCTGCTTAGGGTATTGTTCGACCAGTAAGCAAGTTCATATTTTTGTTCGTCATATATTTTTGAGAAACAAAGGGTCTGAGAAACAAAGGGTTTCTCAGAAAGATTAAAACAATCAAAAATATATGACGAACAAAAATATGAACTTGCTTACAGGTCGAACAATACCCTAAGCAGGGTGTTTAGCAGACTCAAGGATAGAGTTAAGGATGAAGACAAATCCAATGTGGTCTACCGCATACCATGCAAAGGTGACAAGTCCAACTTATGTCGTAAGGTATATGTTGGCACTACCAAAACCAAACTTAAGACGAGAGTATCAGGCCACAAATCAGACCACAAAGCTGTTAATAAACCCCCAGAACAAAAGACCGCACTTGCAGCCCACTGTGCATTAACACAACACACCCCCGATTTCAATAATATCAAAATATTGGCTCAAGAGAGTAACTACCATAAACGCTACACTCTTGAAATGTTACATATCATCAATACTCCCAACGATATCAGATTAAATTACAAAACAGACACAGATAACTGCGCTCAAATGTACCGACACACTGTGAACAAATACAAACGCGACAAGTTTTAGTTGAAGAAAGTACTTGGCAGCAAACTTACCACAACTCTCTTTCAAGTAAATCAATTAATAAATAGTTTCATGTAAAATTTGTTAAGTTTTAATAATCTTTTGTAGTTCCCTGAAGATGATTGGAGGTTCCAATCGAAATATTGGAAAATAAAGAAATTTAAATCAGAACATCAGATTTTTTTATTTAAAAAGCCTGCAGCCAAACAATCCTTAACCCACATATATTTAAACTTTTTAAAAAAATGTCCAAGTTTGTCCACCTCCAAATTGATTTTGGAAGATAGCTGGGGGTCTTAACTAATAAATTGAGAAATAAATTCTTGCTCAAATTTGCCACAGTTAAAATAAAGTGGATTTTTCTATTTTAAGGTGGGACTGTACGTAGTATCCAGTTGAAATAGAACGATAATACACGCATCTATCAACCGATTTTTCTTAAAATTCATATTTAAGGGTTTCAGAGTGTAGACAACAAGTATGTGTAATTTTTTTGAAAATAGGTCTATTTTTTGTCATAGCCCCCACATAAAAGTACCGTCCAATTTTAGATATTTTGTGAATTTTAGCGACACTTTATGACCGATTCGACTGAAATTTGGTATTACGACCTCTTGGAAGATATAAATCCTTCGTACCAAAAATTATAAACATAGGTCAATGTTTTGGTTTAGACCCCACACAACGGGACCACCCTGTTCAACAAATTTTGGCTGTTTTTGGTAATTTTGGTCGATAAAACGTAATAATTGCTGTTTGTACACATTTAATATAAATAATAATTAATTTCAATACAAAGTGGACGTTGAAATAGTTTTGGCCAGAAAATTTGGTTTTGAGACCATTGTGCACAGGCACGACGTGTGTTGTTTTTGCTGTAAAGCAGACCAACCAAATTTTGGTGTGTGCATTCTTTGAAATTCGACGACACATACTAGTGGAAAAGGTTTGAATTGTTTTCGCAGACACTTTCGTCGGAGTTGTGTGAGGTTGCCAAGGAAAAACTTCTCATTGAACTTTTTTCTTTGCTTACCTTTATACTTTGAGCTGACGATTGATGTTTGGGTATAACAAGTTTTTTGTTGAAGAAGTTATTGAAAAATAACTTCTGTGGAGAATATTCACAAACAAAACAAATCCGAACGAAACCATCCCGAACTTAGTTGAGGCAAAACTAATCTGTGACAGCTGAGGTTCACTGAAAGAAAATTAAGTTATATCAATGAAATTTGTCATTGATTTTGAACCAACGTAAGACTTCTTTGTATTAATGAAGAAGTTTCATTGAGTTTCATAAAATAACTTTCATTATTGTTTCATAGTATTAATCTGCAAGTTTCATAGGAATAATAGAATTGTAACTTCTAACTACTTTATTGAATTAATAAATAAGTATCATTGCATAATTGAGGAAATTTCATTGAAATAATGAAAAAAAACTCATTATTGTTATTTAATAAATCTTTTCATTTATTCAATGAAACTCTACGTTGGTTCAAAATCAATGAAAGAAGAAGAAGCAGAGCGATAGCCGGACAATGGTCGTTCAATTCTAAGATAGCAAAATCAAAGCTTATGGCAATAAAACCAAAATTGAAGACACAGGGGGAAACCAAAAATATTTTTGTTTTGAAGAGTATTGGATTTCGATCTATTTACACTTTCAATGACAAGGTGTTTGCGAATCGTGGTGAATTGTCGAAACCTCAACATTTGAGGAATGAGGATGATGATGACAAGCTACTACAGGTGGCAGCAACGCATAAACCAGAGCGACGAGGATCTCAGCAGAGGATAATAAATGTGGAGCGGTCTGATAATGGGTACGAGTCGCCATCTTAAGTTGAACTTTGGTATTTATTTATTTTTGAATATTCTACAACTCATCTATTATAATGATTATTAAATACAGTATAGTCTCCATAATCCGGACACCACATGTTTCGGCGATGTCCGAATTATCGAATTGTTCGGATTACCGAGTAGTAATAAAAACATATAATTTTGAAAGTTTAAATCATTAATTAGGGGCGTTTACTATATAATAACCTGACATCAAAGGTAAACGAATTCATATTAAGCAAATATCACGGGTTGCGACCATTTTAAGACCGAGAGCAGCTTTCATGGCTACCAAATTTACTTCTTATATTCCTCCATCGTAAGGTGACATTTGCTTAGTATTTTTGTCACCTAAAACTTCCTTACAACTGGTGTATATTAATTCAAAGTTATTTTAAGGATATAAACTTTGTAGTCCGTGTACATATAATGATTTCCCTTTTCCATGGGACACGAGCCTCTTATGACTCTCGATAGAACTACAGAATTCATATGCACTTATCTCATTATGGTGAATATTTAGCGATTTCTATGAATATCACCAAATGACTTCATCTCGTCGACGAACCAAAAAGAGATGTTTTTGTACCCTCAGCATTTATGCTAACGAGGGTATATACACTTTCATACAGGCAAAATGTGCCTCATCGAAATAATGTGTTTCAGACAATTTGGAGTTGATTGAGCAATGTCCGTCCGTCTGTCTGTCTGGCTGGAGCTCACGATAACTCTCGAACGGATCAACCGATTTTGTCCAAAATTTGGCTTTCGTAATATTTTGTCCAAACTTAGTTTAAGATGTGCTATATCGGACCACTCCTTCCGGTACCTCCCCCACAAAAGTTCAGGGGCAAGACCATACTTCCTGAGAAAATAGCTTGAAAGATGCAAAAAGTCCCTATAACACCGTGTGTAGTGGATGGGGCGCAAGATAACTCTCGAACGGTTCTGCCGATTCGGTCCAAAATTTGGCCTTCGTAATATTTTGTCCCAACATAGTTTAAATTCGAAGATAAACCATATCGGTCCACTCTTACAGGTACCTTCCCCACAAAAGTTCAAAAATGTTCGAAAAAATTGTGCGCACGATAACTCTTGAAGGGAGTGACCGATGCAATCCATAATTTGCACATCCTAATATATCTACCAGATATAGATCAGGCTCGACTGTGGACTATATTTGGTGACTCCTTCTGGTACCTCTCACATACAATTTCGGATAATATCACTTTAAGACCTGATCTCGAATCACTTTGATTTTTGTTGAAGCGATTTGCATTCGCTACCTCCATTACGACGGCAAAAGTTTTTTTCAGGTGCAAGTCCATATTTCTTTGGAAAACAGCCCGAAAGGTATAAAAAATCCCTATGTCACCATATTTGTGTCTTAGTGCAGTTAATTCCTAATCCACATCTTTGTCGGCAAGTTCAAATGTCCAAAAAAGGGCCACATAATTTTGAAGAGACCTTAAATACATTCGATCTGTCCGTAGGTGAAAGTTTCACTTCACATTGGCGGAGGGTATATATCAGTCGGCAAAGCCGACTTACCCTTTTTTACTTGTTTATATAAAAGTTTTAGCTTGCGAAAAATACAAATTGGAATTCAAATCTTTTTATTGCATAATTACGAGAATGCAATACAACAATCCTTAGTCGCCAGCGATTTTAAATGTCAAAGAAAGAAAATAAAAGGAGCCATACGATTTTTTTAGTTTATTGAATCTATGGTACCTACTCGTTTCCTCGTTTAGTTATAAATCCCAATAAAAACTAATCTATTAAACCCGACGCTTCTTTAAATGATTTAAACATTTCTAGATAAAATGTCATTGGAATACATTACATGACCCAAGGGACTTTCTCACTAAACGGAGGGCGAAGAGGAAAAGAACACGCAACATTGATCTTTCTGGGTACTAGGCTACCCAACATTAGGTTTTAAATACTGTTGCTTATCATAGCCAGGCATCAATAGTTTAGTGATGAGAAAATTATTTGACAGATTCAGATAGTTAATTCCATATTGACTGTATAACTCAATCAACACTGGCTAGCCGGAAAGTCGAGATTTGAACCGAAAACTTTGAAAAGCTTAATTTTTCTCATTTATACACCAATTGCTATTGCTAAGAACGAATACGTCAATAAAATAAATAAGAATCTAATACTAAAAACATGAAAAAATTGGTGTCCGGATTATCGAGGTAAGAAAAATGTGTGGTGTCCGGATTACATAGTCTACAATGGAAAAATTCTAGTGTCCGGATTACCGCGTTGTCCGGATTAACGAGTGTCCGGATTATCGAGACTATACTGTATATAAAAAAGTTTTCTGAATTTAATAGCAAGAAAAGTTCGAATATAAAGCTTTTTACTGTTTTTTAGTAAATATAGGAGGTATGTCATCAATTAGTAAGTTTAATAGCTTTAAAACTATGATTGACAGAATTTCTATTCTCCCTACGATTATTGCGGTGCAAGAAACGTGGTTTAAATGCAATTCTTTGAAAGTCGCTGATTTTCTAGCAGGTAAGCCTGTATTTTGACTGGTGACTCGAATTTTGATGCGCTTAATAGTGTGAATTTTTGTGATGATCTCAATATACTTTTAAGTTATGACTTTAAAAACTGACATGATCTGGTCACAAGACCCGAGAGTCGTACCTGCCTTGATCATGTATATTCAAATGGTTCAAATCACATGTCGGTGGAGTGTATGTTATTGGATCATAACTTAGTTTTTTGTGAAATTGATATTGATACACGACTGTATAGTACAATCAGGCGCACTTATTCGTTTTGTGATTATAATAACCTCAAATCGTGTACAGATTCTCAACTTGGGAATTTTTCAGCCTTAGGGACACCCACAGAAGACCTTAACAGTCTCACTGCACACATTCAAGCAGCGTTAAATTGTTCCAGAGTAATGAAATCTCTCAATAAGAACCAAAACAAGGTAATTGCTCCATGGATTAATGGAAATTTGATTAAGTTAATCGAATACAAGAAAAGACTCTTGAAACTGAGAAGGAAATATCGCAATAATAACAATATTAAAAGTCAACTAAAGAGGATAAGTAACGTCATTTGAAATTCAACTAGAATTTCAACGAATAATTACTATGTTAATAATTTAATAATTAATAATTTTATCCAAAAAAGCATGGCGATTTTTAAATTAAACTCTTGGCAAAAAACCTCCAAAAACAAATATCGATTTTTGATCATGATGACAATATTTTTATGAATTATGAAATTAAAGCTACACTATTTAACAACTTCTTCTGAAACTCTGTGGAAATTCTCAAAACTATGATACCTGCGCTCTTCGGAGATGATTGCAATTCACTGAGGACACTTTCACACAATCGGAATACCCTTGTATTAAATCTTACTACTCCAAGTCAGATAGGAAGAGAAATTATGTTACTAAAATTAAATAAGAGTAGTAGCCACGATAATGTTTCCAGAAAAGCTCTTCAGATTTGTAGTAACAAGTTAATCCCTCATCTGGTAAGAATTTTTAACTCCATGATTTTAACATCGACATACCCTGGGAGCCTGAAGAAATATAAAATTATACCAGTACCTAAGGACAAAAACTTGTAACATATGGAAAATTTTGGACCAATTTCATTGTTACCATCCATAAATATAATATGTGAACCCATTATACACCGTCATGTAACTGCTTTTTGGATGGCAATAGGATATTAACAAATTGCCAGTATGGTTTTCGTAAAGAATGTGAAGCAAACCAGGATATAAATAATATACAGAACTATATATCGTCACCTGAAATGCTCAAAGACGTAACCCTCAAAGGGTTACGTTGAGGGTTACGTCTTTGGGCATTTGAGTTGACGATATGTAAAATGTTGGATGAGGGTAACAATGGTGTTGCTGGAATCTTTTTTGATCTGTCCAAAGCTTTTAATATGATTGATCACACAATACTGCTAGAAAAGCTTCGGACTTATGGTATTCGTGGGCGTGAATTGCTGCTTTTTAAATCATATCTTCAGAATCGACGACAGTTTGTGCAAATTGAGGACATCCAAAGCGAGATGACATTGATTAAACATGACGTACCACAAGGCAGTGTTCTAGGCCCATTGCTATTTTTAATTTATATCAATGATGTCTGCAATTTGGAGTCGAATCTTGCTTGGAATCAGCATATAAACCATTTATTATTGGATTATTGTATAAGTTTAAATACAAATTAAATGAAGAGACCAAATGTTTAATATATCAAACAATGATACATATTCATCTTAATTATCTGGCCGTAATTTATGCATGCAAAAAGTCAAGCGAATTAAAATCATTGCAAAATAAAGCTTTAAAAACAATAGCAAATTTACCAATTTCATTTCCCACTATTTCCTTATATAGTGATGCTTTTCCATCGATCTTGCCAATTTATGGAATCTACTGAATGTCTACAAATGTATACATCATATTGGATACCACACCGTAGAGTTTATAATAAACCAAGTTTCTTTCAACACCAGGAATAATCAACAGCTTAGAGTTGCATTGTGCCCCACTGAGACGACAAAAGAGAGAATAGAATATTCTGATAGTTATGAGTTTAACCACTTACCTAATTATGTATATAAAATTCAATCGATTTTCTATTTTTAGAAGATCGTTAAAATATCTTAAATCTAAAAACTGTTGTACTTCAGATATTGTATTATTTTATTAATTAAATGTAATTACTTTTGAATAGTGTCATTTTCCACCAAGCGTCTATAATGCCTAAAGGAGAATTAAAATATGAATTGTAAGTTTTGTAACGAATAAATTAAAATAAAATAATAAAAAAGTACTTCTCCTACACTCTATTTTTATACCCTACACCACTATGTGGAAAGGGCATTATAAGTTTGTTTTGGTAAAAATTCATGTAACACCGCGAAATATTCGTCGGAGACCCCCAATGTGGTATACCAATCTTCATATCTCGGCGAGATAAATCATTTTGAAATGTGTGTCTGTCCGTCCGTCCGTCCGTCTGTCCATTATAAATTGTAAACACGCTCCAGGCCGCAACTATGGACCGATCGTCACGAAATTTTGCATGGAGGTCGGGTTCAGACCAGAACAGATCCCTATTCTTATTGGTGATGATCGTGAAATGGACCAAAAACATAATTTTTATCCGATTTTGTAGCTGCTCTGTTGGTCGCAATAATAGCTCGATCGCCGCAAAAATTCGAACAAGGTAACAGTATATGACAAAGAAGATACTTGCAATTTGAGATGGTGATCGGGTGATGTTTAGAGGGTTAAATGGACCAAAACTTTTGTGTGAAAATTGTGCAAATTTGTAATATACCGGTTATATGTTTATTCCTGCAAGACACATTCCGCCAAAGTAAATAATATTTAGAAGGCCACTTCTTGCCCTTTCCATTGATACCAATTATGTTGATTTACGCGTTCAGATAACAGAGTTACAGCCTAATATATCCAGTTTTTTGCTTGTAGTGTAATCATAAGCACAATAGAGACCGCAACTATAGCTCAGTAGTCACGAAATTTTGCACGAGGTAAGGGTTTAGGTCGAAGAAGATGCCTAAAATGTTGGGTGATGATCTGATATTATTTAACGGGTGAAATGGACCATGACTTTTGTATGAAAAATAAAAACATTTTATTTTTCGTCCATATTTGAATTCTTGGAGGGCATATACCGGCAAAGTCGCCTATATATGGAAATATAACTATTCACCTTTCATCTGATGAAAAATGCAATAATATGTGTGTTTGATAACGGGCCTACTGCCTAAAATATAAAGAGTTTTGAGAAGAGAACCACCTCTTCCTCCCATGCTACAAATTGTCTCTATCATTACAGAGAAATTCCCAGTTTTTGCAAATTGCGTGGAGCCAATTTTCTAATTTAAGAACATTTATTAGAAATGTATAATATATAATTGTTCCACAAACATCCCAGTAGGGACAAAGAAGCCTTCTCTCATATCAGTGAGTGCACCCCGATTTATATTAGCTCAATGATAGACGGCGGAATTTTATGCTAACTCTATATTTGTCAAATTTTGTGACTGGGCATATTTTTGGCTTCTGATTAAATTCCAATCGAATTATATCACATACCCAAAAATATGGATAATGTATAAATTGTGCATATGCAAATATTAATTTTTGCATATGCAAAATTTATGTATATTTCATATTTTCGTATGCAACAATTTCGTATGCAATAAATATTTCAATGATATCTTCTAAAATGTTAATGTAATGAAAATGGGGAGCTATCGTTCTATGGAAGCTATATGAAGGCCTAAACCTATACCGAACAAGTAAAAATGTGTCAGTCGGCTTTGCCGACTGAGATATACCCTCAGCCAATGTGAATTGAAACTTTTATCTACGGACAGATTGAATGTATTTAGGGTTTCTTCAGAATTTTGTGGCCCTTTTTGAACATTTGAACTTGCCGACAAAAATGTGGATTAGGAATTAACACAAATGATGAACTTTTGTGGGGGAAGGAAGGACCGATATGGGTCCCAGGAAACTAAGTTTGGATAAAAGATGACGAAGACCAAATGTTGCACCAAATCGGTAGAACAGTTCGAGAGCCACATATGGCGACATAGGGTTTTTTACATCTTTCTGGAAATATGGACCAAGAAATAGGGACTTGCCCCTGAAAAAACTTTTACCGTCGTAATGGAGGTAGCGAATGCAAATCGCTTCAACAAAAATCAAAGTGATTCGAGAGCAGGTCTTAAAGTGAACTTATCCAAAATTGTGTGTGGGAGGTACCAAAAGGAGTAGACAAATATAGTCTATATCCGAACCTGGTCTATATCTGGTAGATATATTTGGATGTGCAGAGTATGGATTACATCGGTCACTCCCTTCAAGAGTTATCGTGCGCATAATTTTTCCGAACATTTTTGAACTTTTGTGAGGGAGGTACCTGAAGGAGTGGACCGATATGGTTTACTCGTATCTTCGAACTTAAACTATGGCCGAATTGGCAGATCCGTTCGAGATTTATCTTGCTCTCCATCTACTACACACGGTGTCATGGGGGTTTTTTTGCGAATACAAGTTGTTACAACAAAAATCAACGCGATTCGTGAGCAGGTCCTAAACTGAACTTTTCCGAAATTTTGTGTGGGAGGTACCCGAAGGAGTGGACCGATTGAGTCCATATTGGAACTTCATCTTAGTCTGTTAGAACTTTCACGATGTACAAAGTGTGGGCCAAATCGGTTACTCCCTTCAAGAGTTATCGTGCGCACAAATTTTTCGAACATTTGTGGGGGAGGTACCGGAAGGAGTGGACCTATATAACCCATCTTCGAACGTAAACTAAGTTTGAGCAAAATATTACGAAAGCCAAATTTAGGCCCGAATCGGTTGCTCCGTTCGAGAGTTATCGTGCGCACCAGCCAGCCAGACAGGGCGTGAAACATATGTAAAATCTTCAAAATTCCGAAAATCGGGAGGTACCGTTATATGGGGTCTATATCAAAACGTGGACCTATGTCCATAATTTTTGTCGGAAAAGTTTTTTGTAAAGTGAAAACCCCGCATCTCAAATTTCAACCAATTTGGTTGATAAGTTTAGCTAAAATATTCAAAATACCGAAACATTAAGAAGTACCGTTGCATGGGGACTATCCCAAAACGTGGACCTTCCCAATTTTTTGCTCTCGACATTGTCAGTGAACTATAAGTATTTATACAATTATCGTCTGCCAACGTCAACTAATTTTATATTTGGCCACCGTTTATTTGAACTCACGACATAGTGCAGCGTTTTTTTGAGGTTATGCGCCATTATCTCGGGAACTATGGACTTGCCCTCGAAAAAATTACAATGACGTAACGGGGGCCGCACAAACATCCTGTTACATAAAACGATTCGTAAGTTGTCACTAAACTGCACTTATTTCAAATTTTGTGAGGGAGGTACCTGAAAGAGTGGACCGATATAATCCATATTCGAACCTGATGTATGCCTAGAGGTAGTACTACCAAATGTAAAGTTTGGTTCAATTCGGTTACTCCCTTCGAGAGTTATCGTGCGCACAAGTTTTGCGACAATTTTTGAACATTTGTGGGGGAGGTACCTGAAGGAGTGGACCTATATGACCCATCTTCGAACTTAAATTAAATCTGGACAAAATATTTCGATACCCAAAATTTTAACCGGATCGATTGATCCGTTCGAGATTTATCGTGAGCACCAGCCAGACAGACAGACGGACGGACATTGCTAGATCTACTCAAAATTATCTGAAACGGATATCGTACAAATATACTTGGGATCTAAAACCATTATTTCGATGAGGCACATTTTTGGTCGTATCAACGTGTAAATACCCTCTTTAGCCTTAAGGCTGAGGGTATAAATATTTCGCCCATCGAAGACATATTACCAAATTTCATCCATTTCGGAGGGATATTGAGGCCGCAACCTTCAAAATGCAGAAAATCGGTAGGTACTGTTCTATGGGAGCTATATGGAGACCTGGACCTATACCGACAAATTTCAGGTCGAAAGTTTTATACCCCCAACGAATACTTAATAAAACATATCAGCCATTTTAGAGGGATATTGAGGCCACAACCTTAAAAATGCCGAAATCGAGATGTACCGTTCTATGGGAGCTATATGTAGACGCGGACCTATACCCACACATTTCGGGTGGAAAGTTTTATACCCCAACGAAGACTTAATACAAAATGTCAGCCATTTCAGTGGTAAATTGAGGCCACAACCTTCAAAATATTGGATATCGAAAGTTACTGTTCTACGGGAGCTACATGAAGACGTGGACCTATAGCGATAAATTTTAGGTCGAAGACTTAATACTAAATTTCAGTCAATTCGGTGGGATACATAGGCCACAAATCCTTGCATATGGTTTTGCATATGTTCATTTTATGCAAATATGTCAAAATATGCAAACAAATAGGTCCAGACTAATTCGTTTCATTTTGTTATAAAACTAGTTTTTGTCTAATCATATTACCTCTACGGCATTCCAAATGCATGCATAGGATTCCGCTATCTGATGATATGGCACCTACTGTTTATCGCCGAGTCCGAACGGCGTGTCCTAAGACACCACTTTTAGAGAAGTTTTTCATGGCTGATATACTCAGGAAATGTCGCCAACATTACTGAGAGGTATTTTGCCACCGTTGAAAGTTTAATACCATTGCACTACGCTGGCACCTTATTAGAAATGTCATAACAATACCAATAAATATAATATTATGCCAAAGAGTGGAGCTATAGTTCAATTGGTGCCACCGTGGTACAATTGTATGCACAACCGCCTTGCACGCTGACGGTCGGGGGTTCGATTCCCTGGCAACGATGGCAAAATACCCCTCTGTAATATTGGCGACATTTAAGGATTATATTTGCCATGTTCCAAAAGGAATTTTGATTTGCTGAAAGCTAATTCGCAGGGTAGTGGTCGGCCCTGTCCGACTATAGCCTTTGCTTACTTGTTTTTAATAATGCTATATTTAAAATAATTACGAACGTATAGGTTTGGAAATTAATTTGCCAGACAATTGGGGTTGTGTCTCCGACCTTACCTACTTTTTAGGACTCAAAGACTTGACCACGCCCACTTTTTAAAATATGTTACATCTACAAAACTATTGAATCGATTTTCCTGACATTTTCAGAGATGGCCTCCAGTGGAAATAAGATGCATATTTTCTTGAATTTCGAAGGAAGCGGGGAACTTCCTTTTGCCAAATTTTAAAAAACCTCATATCTTTATGAATAAAAATCAAATGCCGTCATAACCCAACTTAGGTTTTTAATGGAAAGAAAATGTTACCGAGCCCACTTTTTCAATTTTCATTTCAATTTATATTTAAAGTTTTTCTGCAAAAACTACTGAACCGATTTTCCTAAAATTGTTAGGGAATGTACAGGGATGGCCCCCGAAAACAGGCTAAATATTTTATTGAATTCCAGATGGGTAAGGGAACCTTCCCTATGCAATATTTTTAAGAAACTCTATATTTGCAGAAATTACGCATGTATCGGTTTAACAATTTACGGATTAATCTTTGGGGCCTGAAGACCAGACCATACCTGTTTTTTAAATGTTATATCTCCAATACTACTAAACCGATTTTCATCAAATTTGCAACAAAAGCTCAATGTTTGCCGTTGTTATGTATATTTTATGAGTTTCGGAGGAGGTGGGGTACCTTCCAAGCCTTTCCTTTAAACGCTATATGTATAGAATATAGAAAATACCTATTTTTGAATTGTTAAGCATAAAGTCCATAAAAAGTTGTCATTAAACCTCATAACGACGGGTCACGGGACCGTGGTCTGCTATTTATAAATAATAATATTAATTAATTTCTATACAAAATGGACGTTGAAATAGTTTTGGCCAGAAAATTTGGATTTGGGACCATAGTGCATAGATGAGTACACTAACCCACAAACGGGATTTTTAGAATTCACAAAAAAATATTCTAAGGGAGTCTTGAACTCCTGTTTTCCACCGTCATGTCACCGTGCTGGAGGATTCCTAGCCTGTCTCAAATAAGTTTTTGTAATATGTTCGCTTCGATTACCCAAAGCTTTTCATGTTTCTATTTTTTGATCCGATATTTACAAATAGGGTAGTTTTACTTCGAATTCGTCCTTAGTCTCAACAGATACATGCATACAAAACACTTTTGTTTTATTAAACTTGTTTTGCATTTTATTTGTTTGTCTTGCATTATGGTGAATTATGTTCCTCTTACTCTGCATCTATTCTTTGTTTTTTCTTTTCGCCTCCACGAAGATGAAAGCTGTCGTTTTGCGTAGTATTTTGCTCTATATATTCATTTCCTTGACAGTAGTGATAATCTGCCACCGGGCTTGAATAAAACACAAAACAACCAACTCCTTATTCCGGACAATGTTGGTTTAGGAAAAAAGTAGTACCCACAAAAAATCCCGAAGAAAGAAATTGTGGTTGAACTGGTTATAAACAAACGTGTGGCAGCTATGCAAGCCACCGATCATCATCATCAAAGACAGCAATAGCACAAGCCAAGACAAGAACAACAATACAAACAAACAATTGCCTATCAGACTATATTTGAACAATATGCTATTATTACAATATGTTGTTTTGTGTTACCTTTTTTAAGTTACGTTTTTGGCAGATACAAATGTTTCTATGCGTGTGTGTTTGCATTCAAATATGCTGAAATAGTTGACATTCTTCGGTTAGATGAAAAGTGAAGTTAAATCTCCAAGAAGGCTTGCGGAATATTTTAAATTTTATACCAATATTTATGAAAAAAAACAAAGCAAAGTGTTGAATGCGTGGGTGGCGATACATATATTACTTGGATTCATAAAACAGGTATTGATGGCTATTAAATAGTTCATGAATTCACAAAATTTTAAATTTATGTATATTAAAAAATGAGCGTGAAAAATATTATGTGGGGATTTTTTGTATAAATGCGATCCCCTAGGATTTGTATAATTTGCCTAGAATTGCGGAAATTATCACTAATGTGAATCAACAACTAGTATAATAAATGTTCCAGAAACGAATTTTCAGATAATTTGAGATGAGAGAGGGGTGACATTTGATTTGTGGTTAAACAGTTTGCTGCTTACTTCGAGACTTTGAGTTCTGTACTGCTGCTAGTTTTTAACGAAAAACAAGTAAAAAATTGGAAAGTTCTGCTGGGCCAAACTTTAGGTGAAGAGATTTTTCGAAAACGGATACCCCAAATGCTTAAGTATGGTCATGAATGGTATATAAGATTGTCTTCAATTGGGAGGTACATCAAAGTGTGTCCCTATGTTTACAATTGTTGGTGGAGAAGTTTTGTGAACACTAAGAACCTCGAAATTCTAATTACAGACAGTTCGGTCATGAAATGCAGCCAAATTGCTCAAAACTCCTAGAATTAAAGGTACCGTTTTCTAGTGGCTATACCAAAACATGGACATATGCTGGCAATTTATTGTGGAGAAGTTTTGTGACCATTACGGTTATGTGAGGCTATATCAGAACATTGGCCTATGTTGACAATTATTGGTGGAGAAGTTTGTTGACTGTAGGGGATCTCAAATATCAAATTACAGGTACACAGAAAAAATAATTGTAGCCATTTGATAAAGAAATTCAAAGATTCAACCAAAAATTTATCGATTTTCCGGCAATAAAAAAAATGTTCATATTGACAAAATTCGATAAAATTTTGTGATCACAAAGTAAAAATACATGTTGATAAAATAAAATTGTAATATTGATTAAAATATTTATCGATTTTTTATTTTGAACTGATAAAACATTTCACATATTGACAAAAATATTTATCAAAATATTCCACATTTTGCTAGATAAAAACAAAATATTCTCTTGATTAAAAAAATTGTTGAATGTATTTTTTCCAATCAATAAAAAAATATTTATATTTACAATTATTTTTTTGTTTTTTTTTGTTAAATACAAACCCAAACGCCGCAAAAAAGATACATACACACATTTATAAATGGTGGTGGTTATTTATTTATTATTTGAAATGCCAAGAACAAAAGCAACACCAGACGCATAGGTACATAAAAAATAACAGATGAAAGAAAGAAAAACGGGATGGAATAATTAATAACAGAAGTACATAATTATTTAGTGCCACACATTAATTTTAATACAAGAAAACAAATAAATCACTTTTAAATATAAAATACAGGGAACATCATTAAATGTGTGAAATAAAACACATTCTTCTGCCACATTGAAAATCATCAGCGGAAAATGGGTATCTGTAATGTGAGAAATAGTACATCCAGATGTACTTCAAATATATAAAATGTTTTGATGTTATTACCAATATCACATGCGGTTGCTTCTTTGTCCAATAAAATATTCTTATTATCCTTTTTCATATTCGTGAATTCAATTATAAAATGTATTGGCCATTTAATTTACTTGAAAAGCACCTTTACTTTAAGAAAACACACAAACACAGATTTATGCACTACCGATCCACATACAACGACTGCTTTAAAGGAACTGCCAAAATAAACCAAACTGATGGTTAAAAAATGTTATCTGCCTTCCTAAACCACCAAGCAGAAAAAAACATGAGAACTCGTACCGTTTTTTTCTTTCCCTCTTCGTGTGTTAGGTTCATAAAAATCAGCAACAGAAAACAGTAACAAACTTACATGCAAGCCTTCACCCGAGCACAAATAAATAAACAAGCCAAATGCCACACAAACGCTCCATCCCTTCATGCCGCAAAAATTCCATGACCATGCTTTGAAAAATACATAGCAACGACACTCACATCTCAAGAAAAAAAAAACACAGCACATTGTTGTAGCGCTCTCTTTATGCCCTAAAAATGTTGTTTCTCTCGCTCTTGAGAGCGAGAACATGCGACAAACGTTGAAACCATTTTAACTACAGATATTTATTAATAACCATAAACAAATTTCAATAAATTATTTGTTTGAAATCGTTTATTGATCGCTTTTTAGTAACATTTTCATGTTTGATAAACATTTTCCCTATATATTCGTAATATTTTATCCCCATTCGACAAAAATATGGTGATAAAGCTTTTAATCGAAATTTTCTGGGTGGCTTTTTTTTCTGTGTAGTTCAGCCCTGTGTTAATTTTGTGGACGCCAGAGTGATTGCAACAGAAAAACAAACTTAATTTACCTTCCATACTATGGTAAGGGTTAAAAAACAAAGAAAAAAGAAATAAAAATCCCTCTAAAGTTGACGAACACCACAAGGGTTGTGAGCGGTGAACAGCTCACCGTCGGCATGCGAGCTTTTTGTTGACCAAATAAAGAACAGATAGTGGTGCACATGTTAGCGTTTAAACAACCCTTATTGTTAGTACGCGTGGCCGAGTGTATAGTGTTTTCCGCAAATCCAGCAGAAAGCGAAATAAAATAAGTAGAAATATGAAGTGTGTTGAAATTGAAAACAAATTCTAAAAGTATAATTTTTTAGCTTATATTTCAACTTCTAGTGGCCACAGCAGTAAGTAAGTAAATAAGTAATTAAGTGCGACTTGCCCTTGTTAAAATAGTGATTTAGTAGGGAGTTTTGTAAGTAGTTACGACTACCAAAAAGTACTATAAAACCCCATTATTTAGTAAGGATTTTTTTGCTGGGTCCAGTTATTAACACAAGACTTCAGTTCAGTTAGTTTACACTTTACTTCTTTAATTACACTGACGGTTTTAAGTCGCGGTCAGTATTAGAACTCAACTCGCCCAACCATTACGCTCCCCTATTTACACCCGCTTGCGTATGCATAGACTGTACTTGCATTCTTCATCTGGAAGGTTCTCCAATGTTCAAACGAGATTCAGGCTATCCAAATAGGCCCATCCTCCTGTAGAGATGAGCAAGGTTATTTGGTAACAGACACACATAATGTACTCAGAATATTGAAAGAGCATTTTTCCACCCTTTTGGTATACAATACCAGTGAATTTACGGCATATGCTGGAAAAGGCTTAGCGCGATCTCTTCAACATCGTACTGGAAAAGGTTGTACGAAATGCAAACGTCAAAAGAAATGGCACAATACAATGTTGACCAACAGGCGCCATTTTGGGTAAGCAAGTTTCAAAAAACAAAGTCACATTTCGTAAAACAAAGATAATGTATGATTCTGAAGCCTGGGTATTTGACAAGCAGATAAAAATTCTTTGAAAGATATAGGGATTATAAACCACTAGCTGTATCGGCTGTACAACGACATCAGTATAGTTATCGTGATACACCGAAAGTGTTGGCTAGGCCACATCATGGGCGATTATGAACCTTTTAAAATGGGTATAAATACCGGTCGGTACATGCAGAACTGGAAGACCAAGGCTCCGATAGAGTTAAAAAATGGAAGACGATATCGAAAAACACGATACATATTCCAAATTGGAACAGTAAACCAACCAATAGAGAGGAATGGAAATAATTTTTTGTTTGGCTTATATGACAAATGTTTTGTAGAGGGTCAACTATGTTTTAATTTTTTAGGCACATTTAGGTGCAGCCCTTATAGAACGTACCTCCCGATTTTCGGTATTTGGAGGTTTAAGCTACATTTTTTGACTGACTTACCTGAAACCTGACATTTGAGATTCCCCGTAGTCACGAAACTTCTCCACCAAAAATTGTTTACATAGGTATACGTTTAGCACGGTGCTCTTGAAGCAAATTTAAAGAGAAGGTGCTTGCACCTGGGAAGTTTTTGCAGATTCTGAAACTACAATGTTCATAGATGAGAAAAATCAAAAAACAAAAAAAAAATCGCCTGAGC
Organism: Musca autumnalis; assembly: GCF_047663935.1. NCBI lineage: Eukaryota > Metazoa > Arthropoda > Insecta > Diptera > Muscidae > Musca > Musca autumnalis. The sequence goes on from NW_027411644.1 coordinate 99,384,657, forward strand.
CCTTTTTAAATAAATCGCGATTTAAGTTGGCAGTTTGAAGGGTTTTTTAGGTTTTCACGATTTTGCTTAGAAACCGCAAGTCCTATCAAAATGGGACTAAATAAAATGTTGTTGCTATGAAAATTGTCTATTAGATTGACCTTTAATGATATTTTCGTCGGTTTTACCCTTTTTGAGATATAGAAGTTTAAATTGGGACAATTAAAATTCAATTCTGTATCGCCCCCTTATAAAACAATGTCATGACTGCAAATTCCCAACTTCAACTTATATATCTAATAAATGGTACAACCTAGGAAAAGTTACATAAACCAGTCTTGTAGAGAATTTTCACAGCTTTTGGATTTTCTCAGGTCCCATATCGATACGACTTGCCGCATTCAAGAAAAATCGCGAAAAACTAACAAAAAACCTTAAAATGTAACCTGAGTTTCTTTATCTCCAAAATGGTACAACCTGGGAACAAATCATAAAGGTCATTCCTCTAGAGAATTTTCACAGCTACAACATTTTTCTTAGCACCATTTCGATAGGACACCTAAAAATGTGAATTTTGACCGCGATTTATTTAAAAATCCCTACAGCGGTTTTCAATTAAAGTTAGTTAGGGCGCACCCTTCATGACATTGTTTTATAAGGGGGCGATACAGACAATGCATTGTCCCAATTTGAACTTCTATATCTCAAAAATGGTAAAACCTACGAAAATACCATAAAGGTCAATCTTGTAGAGAATTTGATAGCTACAACATGTTTGATAGGACTTGCTGTTTCCAAGCAAAATCGTGAAAACATAAACAACCCCTAAAAATGTCAACTTGTTGTAACGTAACGAATGCCACGTACATTACAACAACGCCCACGTTCTGCCTTTAACAGCGTAGCGCCAACAAGGCAAATAGCACACACATACAACAACACCCACTGTCCGCAAGTAATATCATAACAACAGTGAGACAATACGCATTCAACAGCGCCTCCATCTACTTCAGTCGTGTAGCAGGGTTGTTTGCTCACTTTAAGTATATTAAATAATTCGCAATCACTCTGTACAACGTTGGAGTCAGCTTGCTACTGCTGGGGGCTTGCTATCCACCAAAGCATTCCTGGGTGGTTTGTTGCGTTGGCAAATTTTGGAAGGGACTACCCATTGTGGCTGTCCCATTAATAAATTGCACACAGTGATTACTGTCCCCCACAGAGACTGTCCCCCACAGAGACTTCGGTTTCCTGTTCCACACAGAGACTACGGTTTTCCGTCCCACACGGAGACTTCGGTTTCCCGTCCCACACGGAGACTTCGGTTTCCCGTACCACACGGAGACTTCGGTTTCCCGTCCCACACGGAGACTTCGGTTTCCCGTCCCACACGGAGACTTCGGTTTCCCGTCCCACACGGAGACTTCGGTTTCCCGTACCACACGGAGACTTCGGTTTCCCGTCCCACACGGAGACTTCGGTTTCCCGTACCACACAGAGACTTCGGTTTCCCGTACCATACGGAGACTTCGGTTTCCCGTCCCACACGGAGACTTCGGTTTCCCGTCCCACACGGAGACTTCGGTTTCCCGTCCCTCACAGGGACCTTGGTTCTTTGTTCCTAGTTATATGCAGTAGTCTGTATGAGTTCGTAGCTGTAATTAGTGTTGTATAGTAGTCGTTCCGAACATCGTCGTCAACACGCCCGACATCAATCAACACGTTCCCGATCACTACTGAAACGAATCAGCAACCAGGATCGTCGCTTCCGATCATCGACAGCTATCGTTATCAGCCAGCATCGTCATCACCGATCCCCGCCAGCCGTCGGCGTTCCCGAACCCCCGAGACGTCATCACCGAACGTCGCCACCCGTCGCCGTTCCCGAACAGCTTTGGACGAGTTACCGAACATCTCCGAATCGTCGTCACCGAGCTTCGTCCACCGTCGTCGTTGCCGAACAACTTTAGCCGAGTTGCCGAGTCTTCGTCACCGATCTTCGTCAACCATTTTCGTTCCCGAACATCACCGAGCTTCATCAGCCATCGTCGTCCCCGAACAGCTTTTGCCGAGTTGCCGAACACGAACACATAGAGTTGATAAAGTTCCCGATCATCTACAAATCGTCAGCATCTGTCCTATCAGCATCCTCCCCTCCGAAGAAAGGCCAAAGTAATAATATCGCATTTCATTGAAGTAGAACTTGCTAGTTTCTTTTAAATCAATAAACTACTGATTTAGCCCCAAAAGGGAAAACACTAGTCTTTTAATTAATAAGGTTTAGTGGGTCCTTATGGAGCCCCTGGACGCGACTGGAGCTACCCCAGCCGTCGAGAAAACCACGTTACATTGTATCGCGATTTATTTAAAAAGCGCTCTGGCGATTTTTTTGTTTTTGATTTATCTTATCTATGAACATTGTAGTTTCAGAATATGCAAAAACTTCCCAGGTGCAAGCACTTTCCATTTAAATTTGTTTCAAAACACCGTGTTAGGTTAGCCCCCAATTTACGGTATTTTGAGGGTTTAAGCTACTTTTTTTACTGAATTTGACGTTTGAGGTTCCCTGCAGTCACGAAACTTATTCACCAAAACTTGTCAACAATTGTTAGTTCTTGTTTGGGTATAGCCCCCTCATAACGGTACCTCCCGTTTTCGGTAGTTTGTGGGTTTAAGCAATATTTTTTGACTACCCGTAACTTGGATGTCCTTTGGCATATTTGGTTACCGGTGGTTAAAAACGGTCCGCCAGTTTTTACCTGGCCGAATTATCTAAAATTAGGAATTTTGGGGTTTTCAGTGCCCAAAAAAATTTCCACATAAAATTGTGAAAATTAAGTATTTCATAAAAATTCAGAATAATTAATCGTGGAGGGTATAAAAAGTTCGGCTCGGTCGAATTAAATGTTTGTTTCTACATGTTATTTTCCAAATTTTTCGTGGATATTTTCATTTTTTTTAATTGTTCCACAACATCCCATAGGGACAAGGGAGACTTCTCTCCTATCAATGAGTGCACCCCGATTCATATTAGCTCAATGATATGGGACTTACAGTTTATCGCCGAGTCCGAACGGCGTGCCTAAGACACCACTTTTGTAGAGCAGTTTTACATGGCTGAAATACTCAGGAAATGTCGCCAACATTACTGAGGGGTATTTTGCCACCGTTGAAAAGTGTTTTGATGTTGCCTGGCCGGGGAATAGAACCCACGACCTTATGTGTGCAAGGCGGGTGTGCATACCATTGCACCACGGTGGCACCCATTTTCATTATCTATCGTATAACACTGTGCAACATTTTTAAGGTGATCTTGTGCAAACAATTCGAACTCAGGATTTTTTGAAAGTACAGACCCAACCGACAAGAAATCCTAGTTTGGTTTTGTTGTGTCAGATCCAGCTCGGATTTTATGGCCCTATCTAAACATGGTTAAATATTGAGTTTTTAAAGAAATTCGGGGCAATATCTCTGAAACCAATGCGAATCTTCTTCTGACCTCTGAAACAAATTTGTAGATAAGGACAAGAGTAACATATTTAGAGAATAAATGAACTCGAAAACTACATTTATTGCCTCAAATTTCAAAATATATGCAAAAATTACACAATTTTTATACATTTTGCACCGTATCTCCAAAACCGTTAATTTGTTCTGAATATTTTCTTTTGGAAAAGTATTCCCTGGAATGTAATACACAACTCTTCGGAACATGTCATTGTTGTAAAATGTCTCTAAGACGTTGTTTACAGTACATTATTCAACGACGATTTAATAAAAATGTTAATAATGTAGTGAAATCCGAAATGCGAGAAAAAACTGTTGGTGTGAACTGTGTTTAAAATACGTGTTGTAAAAGATATGACGCCAAATACCGCTGAAACAACATCAAGTAAGCACTTTAGAGTTTTATAATGTTCTAAAGAATTGTTGAGAACTTTATTTGGAAGATTTTTGCAAAAGGTTACTTGGTTCAACACCCAATAGTTTAGCCGATACTGACCAGAATTTCAGCAATTACGTAAAATTTTCTATATTTATAGATTTTGATGCCCTAGATGGAGTTTTTCTTATGTGGTTTTTTCAAAATATAAGTTCTACTAGTTTAGGGCTACAATATTGTTTAAAACAGCAAGGCCAAATTCCTGTTCGTTTCTGAGATAAAGGCCTGATAAATGCAAAAAAAATGTAGATTTAGCCCGGTTTAGATGAGTCCATAAAATCCGAACTGGATCTCACAGGACAAAACCCTACTAGGGTTTTTATAGTCCAAATATGTACTTTCAAAAAATGCATACTAGAAGTTGTTTGCATTTTCAGTGTTGCATAGTGTAATCGAGACAATTTCTAGTATGTTAATCATTTACCTACATTTCCAGTTCGGAATAATATTGATATTCCGTGGTTGTGTTTTGAGTGGGTAACATTTTGGCCATTTCCAATTCGATGTTAGTCACTCAAAACATAACCACAGATTAATGGGGATATCTGTGGTTATGTTTTGAGTGGCTAACATTTTGGCCAAAAACAATTCATTGATGTCGTCACTTTACAACACTCTCTTAAATTACAAAAACTCTCTTCCTTCCCTCACCACAACGTACCTTTAATTGGATCATTTGGCATCTAATGAGCACAAAGTCAGTCAGTAAGCCACCCGGCATCATTGCAATATTATCTCAAATAACCAATTCGTTAAATACTCTAATTAAAAACACATAAAAACGGGGGTTTTGTTATCACATTTAAGTTTTTAGTTTATGGCGAAAGATTTTTAATTACAGATAAGCTTTTATTTTGCCACCGTATCTGTGAAGCTGCATTATAATCACAGATACCCCTGTTGAAGTCATGCTGACACACATACCTACAAATGAGTTAGATACATAAATGCAGATAGACAGACACACGTTCCAGCAAATGCCGTGACTTTTTGTCACATACCTACCTTGTTGGCGAAAGAGATATTCATGAAGATCCGTTTTGCACCAATGGAGGATTTCCACTTAGTCGCATTATCATGGGTCATGTTACTGATGCTGTTGTTGTTGGTTTTCATGCACTTCGAGTACTTTTCTCTGTTGTTTGTTTTATTGTTTTTTTTTTAATCAGTTTTGCTCATTTAACACAGCGTGTGCTAGGGAATTTGTATAAAAACTCCAGCACTTTTAATTGACATTTAATGTGTTGAAACGATCTATTTAATGAAATCCACGGTTGCCTAATACTAGCTGCAGTTTATCTCACAAACTTTTGACGCTATGTTGGCGGTAACACTTAAAGTCTTCCAGACCAAAGACTAAATGTAATAACTATATAGATTTTAATCGATATTTAATGAACATTTATTAATTAGCTCATTAGTTTGGTATTGGTATATGAATTAGGAAGTAAGACCATATCAGTTTCGGAAACAAGGTCACAGATAACAGTACAAATGTCGAAAAGTAACAGCAGAATTTGAAATTAATAGTATTATGGGTATTGCAATTGTTTATTTATCTATTGCTAAAAATGTTTATTGTAAATACACTGCTAACAATTAAGAAAGTGTCAATCAACTGTGCCGATGGAGATTTACCATCAGCGGCTTGAAAAAAAACCAAACACAATAATAATGCCGTATATAAAAGAGTTTGCTTCTGAAGGTACCGTAATGTGGGGCTATACCAAATTACTGACATATACCAAACATTTTTAGTAACCAAACTTCTTCATAAAGGACTCGAAATATTAAATTAGTTTTAGAGTTATCTTGCACAAGAGCCATTTTAGTATGTGCCGGCGGGGTTTTGAAGCTTTTGGGTCATTATCTCAGGAAGTATTGACTTACTTCAGAAAAAAATTGTACCGTTGTAAATGAGGCCGCTAGAACAACCTACTGAAAAAGAACCAAAACGATGCGAGAGGATATCTTAAACTTCACTTTTTCCTAGGGAGATACCCGAAGGAGTGGACAAAAGTAGTCCATATTCCAACCTGCTATATAACTGGATGAAATAATACGATGTGCAAAGTCTGCACCAATCAGAAACACCTTGCGATAATTATCTTGCGGATTTGCCATTTTCCTCAAAACGTTTGCGGGGGTTTTCAACTTTAGAGTGGTTTGTTTTTCTTTTTTCAGAACAATCGAGGATGGGTCATGTCGGTCCACTTCTTCGGGCATCTCCCACACAAAATTTTGGAAAAGATCTATTTAAGAACTACTCTCCAATCGCTTTGATTTTTATTGTAGCAACTTGTATTTGCTGCCCCCATTACGACGGTACCATGTTTTTTAGGGCAAGCTCATACTTCATTAGCAAATGGTCGGGAAGGTGTAATAACCCGCTTGGCACCATATGTAGTGGTTGGAGCGCAGAGTGCAGTTTAGACTCTATTCGAAGATCCTTTGGCAATGTGTCGTCCTGTTGACAGCGACATTATGGTTTTCTTGAGCAGGTTCATGCTTCCTAACATAGTGATCCAAAACCTCAAAGTTATACGATGATCAACTGAATTGACTTCCAAAATGGATCATGCCGATGCATTCCTTCAAGTACCTTCTCCGTATCACTTTTGACCTTTAAACCAAATATATATTTTTTTTGCAAGTTCATACGTCCAAATAGGGGCCACAAAATCTGAATAATTATTGGGGAAAAAGGCTTTCGGTTGCGTTGCTGGTATTCAATTTGATATATTGATGAAAGTTTCAATTCACACAGGCTGAGAGTATCGGCAAAGCGGTTTCATAGTATCTTGCCTTTTGGCGCTCTGCGTCTTATCCAAGTTGTTAATGTTCTTATGGGCGAACACACGACAAATGTTAGCTCATTCCCTTTAACAGATGTGGTACCACGGGGAGGTTAGCGTCCACTTGAGATGAAGGAGGCGCCAATTTAAGTCCTGAACTTTGCCTTGCTAAAGCCGGTCAGGGCCGTTGCTTGGTATCGTTCATCCCCTACGTCACTAAAACTCCAATATTTCTTTCTTCAGTTTCTCAAACATCCTCTACCATTGGCAATATTGTTTGACTTCGGTGTCATCTTATAATGAGTAAAACCAAAGCATCTGCCTATTTTAATGTCTTAGCTGCTTCACACATTTAAGTCACTGCGATTTGATATTTTAGAAGCAAAAAATGCTCACAGAAAAACGGATATTTTGCTGTCATGTTTCTTTTCGCAAAGTATTTGCAATTATTTGAAATCTCATTAAAATTTTTAACACGTTTCACACGTAAACACTTGACTGCGAATGCCACCATTGCCACTGTGGCCATTTCGCAAAACATCACAAAAAAGAGCTGTCTCAGCGCTGTACTTTGGGTCTTCATGATTCACCATATCGTCGTAACACAGAGTGGATGTGGAAGCTTGGCAGCTACTGTCTTCTCATTTGGTGGAAACGGCATAAAAATCTCTTGAGGGATTTAATGCAGACGCTGCACAGTGGTCCCACTTGTATGGGAAGGTGCGGCAAAAACATTTATAATCGTCGGATCAATCTGATTTTTTCAGTATATGCTAAAAATAAGTAAAAAATACTTTAGCCAAAAAATCATCAATATGGGTCCAGTTTTCCTATAGCCCCCATGTAGCGATACCACCCGATTTCAGGTATTTTGAAGCTTTTATCTAAATTTTCGGCCCTAATTGGCTGTACTTTGGTATTTGGGGTTCGCAATGGTCAAAAACCTTCTGCGCCAAAAATTTTGCGCTTAGGTCCAGGTTTCGGTATAGCCCTCATATTACGGTACCTCCCGATTTCAGGTATTTTGAAGATTTTATCAACATTTTCGGTCCGAATTGGTTGTAATTTGCAATTTGGAGTTCTCAATGATCAAAAACCTTCTGCGCCAAAAATTGTGGTCTTGGGTCCAGGTTTCGGTATAGCCCTCATATTACAGTACCTCCCTATTTCAATTATTTTGAGGTTTTTATCTACATTTTCGGTTCGAATTGGTTGTAATTTGCTATTTGGAGTTCTTAGTGGTCAAAAAACGTCTCCGACTGGTATCGTGGACAGGAAAGGAAACAAATTATTCCATTTGAGGTCAGAATATTTCATGGTAGGGATATAATAAAGTTCGGTGCGACCGAACTTTACATTTTTACTTGTTTTTCATATTATATGTAGGATCATACATATATCAAAAATATACAAATGTAAAAAATACACTCATAAGTAGATTCCAAAACAAAATTGTCTAAATTATTAAAGAAAAAACGTAAAACAAACAATTAAAACACAAAACAAAGAAGAAACTGAGCATACAGTAATACGGCATATTCACTGAAACGACCAGAGGCATCGTCAGTATTTTTAATGTCACGCACGGAAGCGCAAATATATGCAGCTGGAACCAAATTTTTTGTAAACTTGACACTATTTCGAACATTCTTCAAAAAATTTGGAGAGTGGCGAAGGATGGCGAAGTTAGTAAAACTCAACTTCAATTTTTAGGACTTGGAAACAAAAATCCACAAAAAAGTATTATAAAACATGTGATTTCCAGCACGTTTTATGTGAATAATGTGTACAAAATTTTATGCAAAAGTAATAAGAAAACCGTGTACTCAAACTTCCATTTCGAAAACAATAATTTCATCCTTTCAATTTTGAGTTACTTGCATTGTAAGATGTCACAACCTTACTGATGTTTCTAAAGTTTTTAAGAGAACATATGTAAATGTCAACTTCTTCTGTTTTGTCTTGTTAAATACAGTTATAAATTACAAAAACAGTGCTGGAATATTAAAATATAATATGTTTAGAGATAATTTGCTGAATTGTCGCAGAGATTTGCTGATATCGATTTTTCGATTTTTGTCGCAGGTTGGGACCAGTGTGCGCTGAGGATTGTTTTTTGTGTTGCCAGAATCCCCCAACTAAAGCGTTCAGCTTCTGTCATCATTGCGATTTTACAGTTCGGTCAATCGGTTTGACCAAAATGTTGTCGCCACTTGGCCGCTAGTGGCTCCCTCCGCAGTTACAGCCAGCCACTGCATCTCCTCGGTTGTGTAGCAGTAGCGTTATTTAACCGTTTATCAGTGGCTAAATCGATTTTTCTTGTAAAACGATGACTGACGGAGTGGGGCAAAAAGTGGGTTATGTTGTCATTTTAAAATTGATTTTAACTTTTCATTTCGTTTAACCATAACAGCGTTCAATCGTAAATGGCTGTGTAGAAAAAAAATGATGACAACATTTTTACGGTTTTAATTAGTGGCTTTAATTGAAAAGCGTTTTTCTTCTTTGTTTAGTTTTTTGCTGTTATTGTTGTTTTGCTTAAAGAAATTTCTTTTTTGTTGCAAATTGTTTTCGAAGTTTTTTTGTAGCTTCTTCTTTTTGTTGGCAATGCAGCAGAAAAACATAATGACAGATGGGTCGGTCGTCCACAACATGTTGACAACAAATTAAAGAAAATTTGTTGACAGATTATAGCAATGTTTGGGGTTCCATACTCATATCAAGTGTCACTACTTCTATTAAGTTACTAAGATTCGGTATATAGAGCAAGAGTTCGTCATGTCTATCAAACATACGTGAAATGGGTGAGAGAATTTACATTCAGCTTGTTAAAGGAAACAATTTTCGAAGCACTAGAAAGGGTTGAGTGACGTAGGGTATGAAAGATACCAAGCAACGGTATTGAACGGCTTTAACATTACAAAGCTTGGGATTTGTGTTGGTCTCTCTTTCATCTCAAGTGGACACAGACCCGTGATGTCACCTGGGGAGCTGCATTTAACACCCGTTAAATGAGCTAAAATGTGCCGCGCGTTCACCCATAAGAACGATAAAAACTTGGATTTGGGCGTCGTGTTAGTAACCCACCTCTAGAAAAACACATCCTACTATGAAAAAAAAGAAAAAGAAGAACAAAATTATCTAAAGTTGACGACGCCCGCAAACGTTTTAAGGACCATGATCTGCGAATCTGCACCTGGAAAATTGGCACTCTTTATAGAGAACGTGCAGTTTACGCATTGGCAGATGTAGTTGATGTACGATGGATTGTGAAAGGCGTAACATGACATGAAACATGAGTTTGGTTGCGAATCTGTAGTTGGTCGGAGGTGAAAACATCTGGTCCCCAGCTTCACCTCAGTGAATGAATAACTTCTAGAAAAACACATCCTACTATAAAAAAAGAAGAACAAAATTATCTAAAGTTGACGACGCCCGCAAACGTTTTAAGGACCATGATCTGCGAATCTGCACCTGGAAAATTGGCACTCTTTATAGAGAACGTGCAGTTTAAGCATTGGCAGATGTAGTTGATGTACGATGGATTGTGAAAGGCGTAATATAGCTGCCATGACATAAAGCATGAGTTTGGTGCGAATTTGTAGTTGGTCGGAGGTGAAAACATCTGGTCTCCAGCTTCACTCCAGTGAATGAAAGACTTGCTACAATTCGGATAAAAGCTAAATTTTTCAACATCAGCTTTATTTGCGCGCATGCTCCACTGAGGACAAGGACGAACAGACCCGATTAGAAGAAACGTATGACCGTTCTCCTGCCCATGACATTAAAATTATACTAGGGAATTTTAATGCCAAAATTGGAAAAAGGAATATCTTTGGCCCAACAGTCGGGAAATTCAGTCTCCACCGAGAAACATCAAAAAATGGTATGAGGCTGATAGACTTCGCAGCGGGAAAAAAAACTTGGTACAAGTTGGCGCAAAAGTAATCTTCCTATCAGTTCTGTTTTGACATTTGTGTAGTAAACACAGGTAAAATACACGTTAATAAACAATATTGGTGACTATTTATTTGGCCAATAATCGGTCGGTGACTTTGGCACAACGTGAATTTCGTCGCAGACGTTTAGCCGCTCGCCTCGAAGAGACTGGCACAACACGTGATGCTGCCATGCATGGCAGACCCCGGAGTATCCATTCTGCAGAGAATATTGCTGCTGTAGCCGAGGATGTCATGGAAGCGCCGTCGACATAGGCCAGACGACGTGCCACGCAAATGGGTATCAGTAGACGGTCTTTACAGCGAATTTTGGTACAAGATTTGAAGATGTTTCCGTACAAAGTCCAGACGGTGCATCAGCTGTTAGATGCTGACCGCCAATCGCGTCTAACATACGATCAAGCCATCCTTAATCACCACCAACAGGAAGACGATTTTTCATCAAAAATAATCCTGAGTGATGAGGCGCTCCAGACTTCTTTTTGTGGGGCTTTTTGAAGTCGCCGGTTTATGTCAACAAGCCTCAGACTCTTTCAGCTCTTAAAGACAATATCCGACAAGAATCTGAGGACCTCTCGCCGGAAGTTTTGACCAAAGTGATGGAAAATGACATAAAAAGGTCTCAAAAGACAATAAACTGTGGCGGCGGCCATTTATCTGATATAATATTCTCGACTTGATGTAAAAAAATTTAAAAGCCCAAATAAAAAATAATCCACAAGAAAAATCAAAGTTTTTCATTTTATACCCTCCACCATAGTATGGAGGGTATATTAAGTTTGTTTTTCCGTTTGTAACGCATTGAAATGCTCATTTGCATCCACAAAAATGGAGATAGGACGCTGAAATTTAAGGAAAATGCGTCTTTTGTTTGCAGGCAGGTCAAGTTCGATGATGGGCTATATCGGTCCACGTTTTGGTATAGCCCCCATATAACGGTACCCCCGATTTACGGTATTTTGACGTTTTTAGCTACATTTTCAGACTAATTTAGCTATAATTTAACATTTAGGGTTCTTAAGTGCCAATAAACTTATATAACAAAACTTGTGGACATAGGTCCACGTTTTGGTATAGCCCCCATATAACGGTACTCCCCCCCCCTCGATTTACGGTATTTTGACGTTTTTAGCTACATTTCCATACCGAATTAGCTATAATTTGACATTTAGGGTTCTTAAGTGTCAATAAACTTATATAACAAAACTTGTGGACATAGGTCCACGTTTTGGTATAGCCCCCATATAACGGTACACCCCCCCTCGATTTACGGTATTTTGACGTTTTTAGCTACATTTTCAGACTGATTTAGCTATAATTTAACATTTAGGGTTCTTAAGTGTCAATAAACTTATATAACAAAACTTGTGGACAAAGGTCCACGTTTTGGTATAGCCCCCATATAACGGGGGTTTAGGGTTCTTAGTGATCACAAAACTTATATTCGAAAAAATATTAACATAGGTCCATGTTTTGGTATAGCCCTATATAACGGTACCTCCCGATTTTCGGTATTTTGAGAATTTTACCTACAAGTTTTAACCGAATTAGGGGTAATTTGAACATTTGAAGTTCTTAGTAGTCACAACACCTCTCCATCAAAAAATTGTCAACATAGGTCCATGTTTGGATATAGCTCCCATATAACGGTACCTCCCGATTTTCATGGACCTTGTGGACATAGGTCCACGTTTTGGTATAGCCCCCATATAACGGTACCCCCCGATTTAAGGCATTTTGACGTTTTTGGCTACATTTTTCAGACCGATTTAGCTATAATTTGACATTTAGGGTTCTTAAGTGTCAGTAAACTTATATCACAAAACTTGTGGAAATAGGTCCACGTTTTAGTATAGCCCCCATATAAAGGTACCCCCCGATTTAAGGTATTTTGACGTTTTTGGCTACATTTTCAGACCGATTTAGCTAAAATTTGACATTTAGGGTTCTTAAGTGTCAATAAACTTATATAACAAAACTTGTGGACATAGGTCCACGTTTTGGTATAGCCCCCATATAACGGTACCCCCAGATTTACGGTATTTTGACGTTTTTGGCTACGTTTTCAGTCCAATTTAGCTATAATTTGACATTTAGGGTCATTAAGTGTCAGTAAACTTATATAACAAAACTTGTGGAAATAGGTCCACGTTTTGGTATAGGCCCCATATAACGGTACCCCCCGATTTACGGTATTTTGACGTTTTTTGCTACATTTTTAGACCGATTTAGCTATAATTTGACATTTAGGGTTCTTAAGTGTCAATAAACTTATATAACAAAACTTGTGGACATAGATCCACGTTTTGGTATAGCCCCCATATAACGGTACCTCCCGATTTACGGTATTTTGACGTTTTTAGCTACATTTTTAGACCGATTTAGCTAAAATTTGACATTTAGGGTTCTTAAGTGTCAATAAACTTATATAACAAAACTTGTGGGATAGGTCCACGTTTTGGTATACAACGGTACCGCCCGATTTCAGGTATTATGACGTTTTAAGTTACATTTCTAGACCGAATTAGCTATAAATTGATATTTAGGGTTCTTAGTGACCAAAAAACTTATATTCGAAAAATACGAACATAGGTCCATGTTTTGGTATAGCCCTATATAACGGTACCTCCCGATTTTCGGTATTTTGAGAATTTTACCTACAAGTTTTAACCGAATTAGCTGTAATTTGAACATTTGACATTTGAAGTTCTTAGTAGTCACAACACCTCTCCATCAAAAATTGTCAACATAGGTCCATGTTTGGATATAGCTCCCATATAACAGTACCTCCCGATTTTCAGTAATTTGGCAATTTTAGCTACAATTTTTAACCGAACTAACTGTAATTTGACATTTGAAGGTTGTAGTGGTCACCACACATCTGCATAAACAATTTTCAACATAGCCTCGATATAACGATACCTCCCGATTTTCGGTACTTTGAGGATTTTACTTAAAATGTTTAACCGAACGTAGGTCCATCTTTTGGTATAGCCCCAAAACAAACCTCCCGATTTCCGTACCCTAGCTTTATTTTTTGGACGAACTTTCTGTAATTTGAAATTTAAGAGCCAACAAAAATTATGCAACAAAAATTGTTCATTTAATTTCATATTTTCGTATAGCCCACATATAAGGGTACCTCCGAACTAGCTGTTAATGACATTTGAAGTTCTCACGTTATGTAATGATTTTCGGTATTTTGAGGATTTTAGCTAAAATTTTTAACCGAATTAGGAGTTATTTGACATTAAAGGCTCCCATCAAAAACTGTCACCCCTATATAACGGTACTTCCCAATTTCTATCCCACCAAAAATTGCCAACATACATAGTTAGATATAGGCACCATAAAAAAGGGCCTCCCGAATGAAGCATTTTATGTACATTATCTGACATTTTAACGTACCCAGTTAAAGTTGGGGACAGGAATGAAATCTAATTATTCCAGTTTAGTTCAGAATATTTTATGGTGGAGGGTATGAAAAGTTCGGCCCGTCCGAACTTAACGCTTTTTTACTTGTTTTTATATACCCTCATAACATGTGTCTCATTAAAATAATGGTTTTAGACCCCTTGTATGTTTGGACGAAATGTGTTTCAGATAATTTGGAGTCGATTTAGCCATGTCCGTCTGTCTGTCTCAAACGGATGAACCTATATGGTCCACAATTTGACGTTAGTAATATTTTATACAAACTTAGTTTAAGTTCGAAGATGAGCCATATCGGTACACTCCTTCAGATATCTCCCACACAAAAGTTCGAAAATGTCCTGAAAAATTTTGCGCACGATAATTCTTGAAGTGGGTATCCGATGTGGTCCATACTTTCGATTTGTCCACTCCTTGGGGTACCTCCCACACAAAACTTCGGATATGTTCACTTCAAGACCCGTTCTCGAATTACTTTGATTTTTGTTGAAGCAACTTGCATTCGCTGTCTCAATTACGACGTTACATTTTTTTCAGGGGAAGTACATATTTCTTAAGAAAACAGCCCGAAATGTGTAAAAACCCCTATGGTACCATATGTAGTGGCTGAAGAGCACGATAACTCTCGAACTTATAAACCGATTTTGTCCAAAATTTATGACGAAGGCCAAATTTTGTCCAAACTTAGTATGAGTTCGAAAATAGGCAATACCGGAACACAACTTCCGGTACTTCCCCCAATATTTAAAAAAAAATTCACTAAAGTAGTATGCACGATATCTCGTGAGCTGGGCAACCAATTTGGTACAAACTTTGGATATTTGGAATATTTTGTATAAATTTAGTTTAACTTCTAAAATGGCCCATATCGGCCCTCTCCTTAGGGTACCTCCCCCCAAAAGTTCAATATTTGTGTCTAAGTGCAGTTTAGGGCCTGGTCGAAGATCCTTTGGAAATGTACGATATCATGTTTTCCGTGACAAGTCCATGTTTCTTGGCATACTGGTCCAAAAGTTATACGATGACCCACTGAAAAGACTAGTGGGCGCGATATCTTTCGAAAAGATATGACTCCCAAATTAAGATCCACTTCCATAATGGACTATGTCGGTCCATTCCTTCCAGTTCCTCCTCCGCAGAACTATCGAACTTTAATTCTAATCCACATTTATGTCGGAAAGTTCACGTGTCCAAATAAGGGCCACAATATTCCCAAAATACATTCGATATCCGTGGATGAATGTTTCAATTCACGTAGGCTGAAAATAAAATTGTAGAACTACCAAAATGCGTAAACTGCAAAGGAAATCATCCTGCCAACTATAGAGGCTGTGAAGTAGCCAAAAAACTTCAAAAAATTCGTGAAAAATACCGTTCAGCAAATAAAATAAGTAATGGGACACGTACTCCAATGCAACGTCTACCAACTCAAACCATTCCTAAGCCAACTATCGAAACATACAGCAAACCAAAGCCTATTACTACACATACTGAAACGTATGCCGAAATGGCTAGTACCCAACAACAAAATATTTTCTCAGAACTCTTAAAAAGTATGGAGAAAATCAATAAACGCCTTGATATGCAAAATGAGCTTAATATAAAACTTATCGATAAATTAAATAAATTATCTTTAACATGACATTTCTTCGTAATTCGACATGGAATTGTAATGGTCTGATAAACCACATGAAGGAAGTTGAACTTTTCCTGCATTCAAAAAAAAAATAGATATTCTCTTAATATCAGAGAGTCACTTCACTAATTCTACGTTCGCCAATATAAGAGGTTATAAAATGTACAGTTCAATACATCCATCACTGAAAGCTCGGGGAGGAGCTACAGTTATTATAAAAGATACACTACAACACTATGAAGACGTCAAAGTAGAGACTGAAAAATTTCAAATAGCAACTGTTACAGTAAACTTTAAGAGCAACAAAGTATTCAAAATTGCTGCTATATACTCTCCGCCTATGCATTCAATAAAAGAAACCGAATATTCAGAAATATTAAAAATCTTAGGAGACCACTTCATATTAGGAGGAGATTTTAATGCGAAGAATAAGCTATGGGGGTCCCGACTCACAAACCCAAAGGGTTATGAACTTTACAAATCCACAAGAACGAATACTTGTCAAATTATCTCTGGAAAACTTTTGCCAAGCAATTCAAATGTCTTGCTGGGAAAGCACACCAAGTAATAAATGTCTTACAAACTATTCTAAAACCTACCCCAAAACTGTAAGGGACCTAATATCCACAAAACGCAAAGCCAGAAAAATATGGCAAAAACATAGAACGTCCGAAAATAAGAGACGTCTAAACAGATTAACCACAGAATTAAAGAATCTAATGAAAGACGTGGATAACAAGCAAATGCCAAATACCTTAGTAATTTATCCAACACTAAAGAAGGAAATTACAGCCTTTGGAAAGCTACAAAACACTTAAATCATGGAGTGCCTAAAGTCCCTCCTTTAAAAGATGATCAGGGTACATGGATCAGAAGTGACCGCGAAAAAGCTGAGCTTTTTGCTTCACATTTTCAAAATATATTCAGCCCTCCGTATAAGCAAACGGAAGATGAATCTGTAGAAATTATTCCCAAAATTGACAACGATGACTTAAAAACAGTTACATTCGGCGAACTAAAGAAATTGATAAATAGAGACTTATCAAATAAAAAATCCTCTGGTTATGGTCTAATTACAAACAAAATAAGCAAGAAACTAACCGACAAAGCCATTAGAAAACTAATGTACATTATAAATGCATGCTTTAGACTAAAACATGTGCCACTAACATGGAAAGTTGCTGAAATCATTGTTGTGAATAAACCTGGCAAACCACCAAACGAGGTGAAATCTTACCGTCCGATCTCATTACTCCCAACACTATCAAAAATATTTGAGAAGCTTTTTGTTAAACGACTGAAAAATATTGCCGAAAGAAGGAACTTAATTCCAAAACATCAATTTGGATTTAGAGAAAAACATTCTACGATACAACAAGTCCATAGAATTGTTAACATAGCTGAAAAAGCAATCGATATCAAGGAAGTTTGTTCAGCAGTCTTTCTAGACGTCGGCCAAGCCTTTGATAAAGTATGGCACGAAGGCCTCTTGTTTAAATTACACGAATATTTACCTATTCAATATTATGAAATATTGAAGTCGTATCTAGAAAATCGATATTTCCGAGTTAAACTTGATTCAGAATACTCTTCACTAAAGCCAATAAAAGCTGGTGTACCGCAAGGTAGTATACTTGGGCCACTTCTTTATCTTATTTATACAATGGATATGCCTCTAACACCACAATGTACTATAGCAACTTTTGCAGACGATACCGCATTATTAGCATCGGGAAAAAATGAAAAAATGGCATCAAATAAACTAAAAACAGCACTTTCCAACGTTGTTAGTTGGACAATAAAATGGAGACTTATTTTAAATGAGAGCAAGTCAACTCACATGCTATTTGTAAACAAAGCAAACATCACTCCAACACCGTTGTACATAAACAGGATCCAAATCCCATTTACAAATTCAGCAAAGTATTTAGGCATGACTCTGGATACAAAAATAAGGTGGAAAGAGCATGTAAAGAAAAAAATTCAAGAAATTAAAATAAAAATGAATGAACTCAACTGGCTCTTTTCGGCTAAATCAAATATTTCTATAAATAATAAACTACTCGTTTAAACACCAAATTAAAAAACCCATATGGACATATGGGATCCAGCTTTGGGGGTTGTGGAAACAAACAGGAAATACACAAACTCCATAAAATACAAAATAAAATACTACGATCTATTCTAAACGCGCCCAGGTATATACACAATTCCGATCTGCGCAGAGATCTAAGCGTAAGATCAGTACCAGAGGAAATTAAACATCAAGCACTAACATATACTATAAAACTTCGTGATCATCAAAATCCATATATGAACAACATATACTACGAACATATGTACACAACTAGCAGAAGACTTAGAAGAACACTTCCCTTGGATTTGGTCGGATAAGCCTAAGAAGCGGAAACCTTTAGAGTGTAATTGATGAATTACTCACTCACCACATATGCAACCACTATATTTCATGATATAAATAAAATAATATTACTTGATAAGTTTGTAAACTTAGTTGTAATAAATGATTGATTAAAAAAAAAGCTGACGGCAAAGCTGACTGATAATTTCTTACTTGTTTATCATTAGGATGAAAACGTAGCAAAATGGATTTGGGCCGACTATCGGACCAAATTAAAATTTAAATATTTCTTCGGACCAAATTTTGTCCGAAATACCCAAAACGGCAACGCTGATCACAACAGATTGCCACAGCATATTCCATTCAACTGTCCCAATTGCTTAATCAGAGCCCTCCCCATCCCAATAACATAACAACACATTTGCAAAGTATTGCACGCTCCATGCCAACACCCGCAAAATCAATACTTGAATACCAGAGTGCTCCACCAGGGAATCCATGTTAGGACCAGGAGTGTTGTGCTGCTACCGAAGAGACAAATGCGGCATACAGGGCTACACTACAAACAGTAGATAAGATTAGAAAGGAAAAACATCTTTTCCACAGCAAAAAAGAGAAATGTAAAATCAGGAGTGTGAAAATAATAGAGACGTAAAATAGCCAGAATGAAGTCCAAAAATACCAACAAAGAGTGAAACTTCAAATTGATGTCTTTGGTACAGCCACTTCTACCTGTGGAGATCAGCAAGGCAATTTGGTAACTGATACAGACAGTAGGCTCAGGATATGGAAAGACTTTTTTTCCATAATTTTGGTATCCAATGCTAGCGAAAACGATGAAGATACCACTGATCCAATCCCAGAATATGGTATTGAGTGAATACCGCCCGTCCAAGATGAGGTAAATACAGCAATAAACCGGCTAAAGGATAATAAGGCAGCAGGAGCCGATGGTTTACCATCCGATCTGTTCAAAACCGGAGCCGACACGCTTATACGCAACAGTTAGTTAGTACCATCTGGCAGGAAGAACGCATACGCAACGAGTGGAACCTGAGCATCCTGTGTCCCGTAGACATTAAAGGATATAAGGCTGTGTGTTCTAACTGTAGGGTCATACGTCTGCTCACTATTGCTTATTAGATGGGCATATTGTGCGAACGACTAAAACATATGATAATCGAAATAATTGCGCCATACCAATGCGGCTTTAGACTTGGCAAATCCACCGTTGCCCAGATATTTATCCTGCGGCAATTATCTGAGAAGATTACATGTACAAAATGTAAACGTCGACAGAAATGGCACAACATAAATGTTCCTTGCTTATGCTGACGATATTTACATTATGAGTCGATCAGTAAGAGATGGTACCTTTAAGAAGGTTGAGGGGGAATCTGCTAAAGTGGATCTGGCAGTAAATGGCGACAAAACCAAACTGATGGCATCGACGCGAAATGTGACCATAAAATCGGAACAACAGTGGAAGTTGGTTCATATAATATTGAGGTATTTAAAGACTTCGTCGACCTCGGCACCACCATAAACACAACAAACATCCTCAGTAGTTGAGAGAAATGGAAAACTTTAGTTCTGCTTGTATATGAAAGTAAATAAGTCCTTATGTATAAAGTCATGAACAACTTAGTGGATCTGAAGGGGTTAGTTTAGGATACCTGTGGTCCATTGTGTTCATCCTGAAAAGTGATAAAATGGTGGGAGGGGGAAAGGAAGGGAGAAGGGCCGGTAAGAGTTATGGGCAGAGTAGACATAACAGAGTGGAGGGAAGATAAAGGTATGTAGTTAGTTGTACTTGCTTTATTTAGAATGACCCACCCCATAACCACTTGAGGCTACTGCAATTACCTAACAGGGCTACAGGGCCTATTGAGGAAAAATATTAGAGAGATACCACATCATACACACTAAACAGCTTGTGTCTTTCGACAGCCGGTCTACTAAAACCACTGTAGTTGTCGTTAAGTTTATATGAATGCCTGATGTTCAGACACACCAGGTCGAGTAACTTCCTCCAGCTTCGACCCATCAGTGAACATGAACTGGCTATCAGGAAGAGGTCTGCCCACTAGAACAGTTACATATCCATGCCGTGAACAACGCCACATATTGAGCTCCTTGAACCTCAAGGCAGATCGAGTAATGAACTAGAGTATTCAGGGGTTATATATTCAGTATAGTAATCACTGCTGTCAGCTGACGGGTGCCTTTTACTGCTTCAGTAATAAGAATGGACGCAGCTGGTTGCCTGCCACCAGACGAGGCAGACATAAGTTTTAAGAGGATAGATAGACCACCGCCCTATACAGCCAGTGTATTACATGCGGTTTGAGACCCCAGCTTCTAACTAGTGCACCTTGCATCAATTTAGACAGCATATACAAAAATATCCCACTGATTAGAATGACTACGTCATCTACATAGGAAACTAACATTGTTCCTAGTATATCAAATTGCTTGAGTATCCCGTTCAGCATCAGAAGCCACAGCAAAAGCCGATAAGATTCCTCTTTAAAGGGTGCCTCTATTGATTGAGTTTTAGTTGATTTGTCTGCTTTCCAGCATTCTATCTGGAACACTCAGCAAGATCTACAACTTTGCCTCTGAGATAAATACAAATTTTCCAACGGTTTGGAAGATATAGTCCTGACTAAATGACCCTTTTTACATCAAAGCCTCAAACCTTTGGAGGACTATAACAGCGAAAGTTGATGGAAAAGGGAAAACGGCGAGACACATGTCCTCTCTTTTTCGGTGTTCTATCTCTGGTTAATAATTATCGTGTTGCACAGTGTAACCCACAACTTCGTGTAACACAGTTTTTGATGATTTTCCATTAAACATAAGCTTGTTGCGAATGGCTTATGAGATTCCGATTTATGTAATATCTTATTTCCAAGATAAGCAAGTGTTTTCTTAATAAACGGTCTATATTCCTTGGGTAACAAGTGGATTTGCTTCCCAACCTTGCCAGTTGCCTCTCTTCTTAGTACCGGTTTGGTCCTGCTAGCCTTGTTATAGGCCCCCCGCTGACTTCCCAAATTTTTATTTCACCAAACTGGCTGAGCTCTCCTACGTGGGTATGATAACGGGCAATACCTCCCATAGCAATCCAAAGCAACACTCGTGAGATCTTTATCTTGACTGTCAACTACACTCTCTTTGCGAAATTCTTGCATTTCTCACAGTGTTGAAGAAGTTTGAGAGTTGAATTGCTCCCAGTTGATCCATCTGGCTTTCCTATGAGGCGGCTGCTTTTTAAAGAAGCACTCCTCCGATACGGTTCAGTCCAATGTAACGCCCATCGTGATCGGCATCGATGCATCGCTTAGTCCAGAAATCTTATTATACCCTCCACCATATTATGGAGGGTATAATTAACGACGAAATATTCGTCGGAAATCCTATGTTTGGTATTGAAAATGGGCTAATCGGTCCAAGTTTTGATATAGCTTCGATTTTCGGTACTTCCGGATTTTCGGTATTTTGGAAGGTTTAGCCTCAATATCCCATCAAAATGGCCGAAATTTAGTCTTCGAGGCGGTATAAAACCGTACCTCCAGATTTTCGGTATTTTGAAGGTTTTATCCTCAATATCCCACCAAAATGGTTGAAATTTAGTATTAATTCTTCGTTGGCGGTATAAAACTTTCCACTCGAAATTTGCCGGTATAGATGCTCATTTTCATATATCCACAATAGAACGTACCTCCCGATTTTCGGTATTTTGAAGGTTTTAGCCTCATTATCAGATCGAAATGCCTAAAACTTGGTACATAGATTTCATTGCGGCTATACAATTTTCCACCCGTATTTTCTCGGTATAGGCCAATGTCTTCATATAGCCCCATAGAATGGTACCTCCCGATTTTCGGTATTTTGACGCTTTTAGCCTCAATATCCCAACGACATGGTTAAATTTTTTATTTCGTCTTCGTTGGTGGTACAAAACATTCCTCTTGAAATTTGTCGGTATAGGTCCACGTCTTCATATAGCCCCAATAGAACGGTATCTCCCGATTTTCGGTATTTTGAAGGTTTTAGCCTCATTATCCCACCGAAATGGCTGAAATTTGGTATTAAGTCTTCGTTGGGGGTACAAAACTTTCAACCTGAAATTTGTCGGTATACGCCCACGTCTTTATATAGCCCCTACAGACCGGTACCTCCAGATTTTCGGTATTTTGAAAAAATTAGCTTCAATATCCCACCGAAATGGCTAACATTTTGTGTTTAGTTTTCGTTGGTGGTATAAAAATTTCCAAATTTCAGCCATTTCGGTAGGATATTGAGGCCACAACCTCAAAATATCGAAAATCCGGAGGTACTGTTCTATAGTGCCTACATGACGGCGTGGGCCTATACCGACAAATTTCAAGTGGAAAGTTTTATGCCCCAACTAAGACTAACTACGAAATGTCAGTCATTTTGGTGGAATATTGAGGTCACAACCTTTAAAATACCGAAAACCGGGAAGTAAGGTTCTATGGGAGCTATACGTAAATGTTGATCTATTCTGGAAAATTGCAGATGGAAAGACTAAATACCAAATACCAAAATTTCAGCCACTTTGGTGTTATTAGGAGGCTAACACCTTCAAAATACCGACAATCGGGAGGCTATATCAAAACGTGGACCAGTATAGCCCATTGTCAATACCAAACATTCTGGGAGTAGTAGAAACTTCTATCCCTAATTATTAAGCTCTATCTTAAAGATTGCGATCTGTATATTGATTTCAAGATACGGACGGACAGACATGGCTATTTCGACTTAGAATTTTATGCTGATCAGGAATATATATTTTATAGGGTCTCCGACGCACATTTCGATATGTTACCAACAGAAAAACAATCTTAATATACCCTCTATACTATGGTGAAGAGTATAAAAAGAAAAAAATAACTGGACTCTGGTGTTGTCCATTTCGGTAAACCCTCTGTAAAAATTAAGTAACTTCATATGTGTAACAGCTAAATTTCGTATCGGTTTCTAACCCGCTCAATGTAATTACTACGAACTAATAGCTCGCAAATATGTTTACATTTTGTTCAACATTCATTTGTTGCAACGCTTTCGCAATACGGTAGCAACTAATTTTGCCTAAATATCTTCATACTTAACCCTCCCCTAATATGGTTATTTTGTATCTCAGACCCTGTGATAAGTTCTATTAAAACAAAATTTAACCCCATTACATGAGTAATTTAAAGATCACAGTTGAATTTTTATAATAAATTTAAAAAAAATGTTCAAAGGTATATTTACAGCATTCATATTTCGAATATATTTTATGCTTATAAACACTGCCAACTTAATCTTGATCTTGCCTCAGAAGAAAAAAAAAGCTATGCTAAGTACTTCGCTAAGTATGCAAGAAAGAACACATACTTAACTTGTAGTTGTTGGTGCTGTTGTAGGAATATCCATATTTCATAAGCCCAATTTTTGTATGTTGCAACAATAAAGTGTTTCGTACCCCAAAAAAAAAGCAACATAACCTAAAAATTACACTGTCAAATGTTTTGAGCTCTATGCTGGGAGCAAGAGTTTAGTAGACCTACTCTATTTGAAGGAAGAAATCATATTGGACTTCACTTACATAAATTTACTTTGGACTTAACAGCAAAAGAAGCCGATTGAAATCATACTGGCAATTGGAGTCGTTTTGTTGTTGCTGTTGTAGTTGTTGCTCTACTAAACAGCAGGCAAAAACAGGCGGGTAAACTTCAATGACGGGTGCAAATATTTTTGGCCAAAAATAGCATTTGCGGGTGTGTGTAATAAAAATGTTAAAAACGTGACTAAACTGATTAAAACTAGTGGACCTCACTAACAACAAGCGCCGCTCAATGAACAGCCACAACAACAAGAAATCATACGGGTTTTCACATCTTTTACTTTGAAAATTGTTTAATAAGAAAAAATTGATAAATTATAGAAAACAATTTTATAAGGCTGAAAATATATGTTTTATTTTCTACTTGAAGTTGTGGCTGGTATCAAAAAGAAAGGGTGTTTGCAATGGGTGATCTTATGAAAATCCTAAAGGACATTGTCTATAATAATAGTCACGGCCGTGGAACCTCGTAAGTCTGTTAGTCTTGCCGAATTATAAATATTATTCTTGATTATTACCCATATGTTTAAGATCAATTAAACTCGAAGGATGCACTATTATAGTCTGGTGAGTTACTTGTTAATTAATTTCCAGGATAATTTCCAATACCAATCAAAATGATAAAAAAGTTTTCAAAATTCCCGATTCTAATTGTTACTTAGTGATATACGACTTTCATATTAACGATCGGTCTCTATTGAGGTATGGCCATTTTGGACGTATGCACTTGTCCACAAATATATCGTAACATGGAGCACCTTCGCCACGTTCACCACCCATGGGGCAGCTTCGCCATCGATATGTTTTTGATATCAAAAAAGGTCAAGAAGATATCAATAATTTTTCCCAATACCCTGAAAACACAAAACAGGGTGCGTCCATTATCATACTTATGGCACACCTGCCATCTTTTAAGATATGATAGATCTTTGCTAAGCTCACAATTTTGCCTTTAATGGATTTTATCTAGTATTCGAAGTTTTCGAGAAAATCGGCGCTCGCGTACCCGCCCCATTTTACCACATATAGAAACTTTTGGGGCATTTATATTAACGTTTTTGTACGTTCCAAATAAAAGCGGGCATTTGGATAATAAATTTAATTCGCTATATAGTGCAAAAGCGTTGGACAATTGAGAAGGAGGTACTTGAAGTAATGCACCAACTTAATCCATTTTGGAAGTGGATCTAATTTTGGGAGTCATTCCTTTCGATAGTTATATAGTCATTTTAGTTGATCACCATGTAATTTTTGAGCTTTGGAAGTATGGACTTGTGAGCGAAAAAATATATCGTTGTAATCAAAATCACAAGGAGTACCTTCGATGGGAATGTCCTCCAATAGCCCCTAACTGCACTTAAGCGAAAAATTTAAGCCCGTGTTAGGAGTTTGGCGGATATGAGAGATCTGAGAGAAATATTACCATGTTCAAAGGTTGAACGAACGCTCAGCCATTTTGGTGGTCACTGTAGAATTTTTAAAG
Organism: Musca autumnalis; assembly: GCF_047663935.1. Classification (NCBI taxonomy): domain Eukaryota; kingdom Metazoa; phylum Arthropoda; class Insecta; order Diptera; family Muscidae; genus Musca; species Musca autumnalis. The sequence continues at coordinate 99,409,881 of NW_027411644.1, forward strand.
GTTTTGGACCAGTATGTCTGGAAGCATGGTCTTGCCCACAAAAAACAGGCATATCAGGAGGAATCTTTCTGATCTATGGAGAGAAATCTAGCGATATAAGTGATCAGACACTATATCAGCAAGCCTATCAACCGCATTGAATGTCATTTCCAAAGATGCAATGACAGAGCGTAACCAGCAACAACAAACCAGAGTAGTTTTGGCTCAACTTCATTTTAGATGGTACAGCGGTCTAATTTCTACAGGAAATGTTTGATGACGCCGTGCAACACATCTGCTGACTATGCGGTAAGCTCAGCACAACAGAATGCACCGGTTCAACTGCTCTGCCAAACCTATTCAAGTAAGTCCAATCGAGGCAGTCACATTCCTATATGCTATTGCAACAAAAACATACTGTTTATGGTTGATATGCGTTTCATTGGACTTCTGTGGGATGAAAATTTGGTATACAGCAGATTTTTCTAGTTTGAAAACGTATTGATATGATCCGATTATACCATAGGATGTAGCCATACAAAATACGATCAACAGCATTTTATATGCTATGGGTAGTATGCTTATACCTCTGCAGTTTGAACAAAACCGTATTGTCCCGTTTCTTGTGCAAGGATTCCAAACGTTAGGTATGCGCTCCTCCAGACAAATGTTGGTGTATATGTACACCTTAACAGCATCTCGCCACCCATCTTCAAGGGTTCGGCTTGCATCCCAACAGCTGCTTCTGCTGTATTGTTGTTCAGTCGATTAACTACTGTCACTTTCAGCGTACGTAAAAATACTTTAAATAACATTTCCAATCGTTTCGTTTCGTATTTTCCATAGGAACAATACAAAACGAAACATAACCCACGTTGGCCGAGCTCGCTGTTTAGTTTTGTTTTGATTACATTCGTGAGTGCAAACAAAACGAAAAGCGAAAAGTACTCAACTCCACAAGAGCAGATAGAAAACGGAATAGTACTAAACACATGTGAATAAATCAAAAACGTTTGGTGGTTGATAAAATTCACTGTGGTATGCTGATTGGTGGTTGATAAAATTCTGTGGTATGCTGATGCTAACTTATAGGGTTGTTAAGCAATCACATGTGCGTGTGTCTGAGTGTGTCATTGACAATATGCACGGGCAACGTTTCCCAAAAATACTTTTTGTTTCGGTGGTGAATGAAACAACTCGGCAAAGCATAGCCGAAGTTACAATACAGCAATCGTACGGTTTCTATCTTTTTACATTGAAAAGTTTGTGTTTTTGTTTTGGTTGTGAGAATGAAACGATTCAGAGAAGCTGAAAAATTTGTGGCTTTGTGTGATTGGTACGGGAATCGTTTTGTTTGTTTCCGTTCATTGGTCACTTTGGTTAGGTGGTAAACACTCAATACCATCTTTTGGGATTGGTTCTGCGGTATCGTCATCGCGATACCAAAATCTTGATCAAATAGTCCTTCCTAATCCTCAGTTCTCCATTTGTATAATTTACCAGATTCCCTTTATCATCTTTCATGGGTAATTTGCCTGCACCATACTCTTCAGTCTGGTGTTTTACACTTTGGTAAAAATTGCGGAATTCATTCTGAATCGTGAACATTTCGAGTTTTTCAAGCTACAGTCTTAAATACTCTTTCCTTCTTTTTCACGATGTTTTTCCTTATACCCTCCACCATAATATGTCATTCCGTTTGTATCACATCGAAATATTCATCGGAGACCCTATAAAGTATATATATTCTTGATCTGGATAAAATTCTAAATCGATAAAACCATGTCCGTCAGTCTGTTGAACTGAAGATACAGCTCGCAATTTTAAAGATAGAGCTTTGTTATTTATTATAAAAGTTTCACTTTCTCCTAGGATATTTCGTATTGCATATGGGCTATATCGGTCCACGTTTTGAAATTTGTCCCCCTGAAATTTGTCCGTACAGGTCGACGTCTTCATGTAGTGCCCATAGAACGGTACAACCCGATTTTCGATATTTTGAAAGTTTAAGCTTCATTGTCACACCGAAATGGCTGAAATTTGGTACTTAGTCTTCATTGGGGGTACAAAATTTTTCATCAGAATTTTGTCAGTATAGGCCCACGCCTTTATATAGCCTCCATAGAACAGTACCTCCCGATTTGTGGTATTTTGAAGGTTGTGGCTTCAATATTGCTCCGAAATGGCTGAAATTTGGTATTTTGTATAGGCCCACGCCTTCATATAGCCCGCATAGAATGGTACCTCCCGATTTGCGGTATTTTGAAGGTTGTGGTCTCAATATTCCTCCGAAATGGCTGAAATTTATTATTTAATCTTCATTTTGGGTATAAAACTTTCCATATGAAATTTTTTGGTATAGGTCCACGCTTTCATATAGCCACCATAGAACGTTACCTCTCGATTATCGGTATTTTGAAGTTTGTGGCCTCAATATTTCTCCGAAATGGCTGAAATTTTTTATTTAGTCGTCGTTGGTGGTATAAAACTTTCCTCTATAAATGTGTCGGTGCAGGTCCACGCCTTAGTATAGCCCCAACAGAACGGTACCTGTCGACTTTCGCCATTTTCAAGTTTATGGCCACAATAATCCATCGAAATGGCTGAAATTTGGTATTTAGTCTTCGTTGGGGTATTAAACTTTCCCCTCTAAATATATCGGTATAGGTCCACGCCTTCATATAGCTCCCATATAACGGCACATCCCACTTTTCGTTAGTTTGAAGTTTGTGGCCTCAATATTCCACCGAAATGGCTGAAATTTTGTATTTAATCTTCATTAGGGGTTCAAAACTTTCCCTCTGAAATTTGTTCGTACAGGTCGACGTCTTCATGTAGTGCCCACAGAACGGTACATCCTGAATTTCGGTATTATGAAAGTTAGCCACATTGTTGTACCGAAATTGCTGGAATTTAGTATTTAGTCTTCTTCATAAACGAGAGGAAACTAATTGTTTAGTTTTACTTTAATAAAACTTGTGGTGGAGGGTATAACAAGTCCGGCCGGGCCGAACTTAACGCCTTTCTTACTTGTTTCTTCAATCTCCTTACGACACTCCTCATCGTACCTTGGTTTTTAGATGGGGATTTGGTACCTAATTATAGATTTCGCTGCAGTTTAAAGAGAGTGGGCTATTCTTTGCTACAGTGTTTCCATATGTGTGCTACTTATTGTGCTTGCAGCTTCTCTATACTCGGCTTTAGTGGTGCGTTGTAGCTCTGTTTCAAAGAAATGGTACAATTCGACGTTTGCTCCACGAATTTATCGGGCAACTAACAAATTGGAATATTATCATCCATCTATCACAACATGATCGATCCGGTTTCTAGTCTCCTCGATCAGCCTTTATGTCGTAGCCACAACAGAGGTAATAGGTCTCTCTCCAGGCGCTCGTATATTATTGTTCTGTTGATATTTCCTTTTTTTATAAAATCTAAATGTATTTTATAACGTTATACGAAAATAAAGGGCAAGTGGAATTGAATTACGTTTACCATCATGCCAAAGTTGTCTACACTTCGCCTCATTTCCTAGCCTACAAAAAATTCTTTGTATTTAGTTGCAGTTAGTTATTAACTCTTTGCTTAAGAAATATGACAAATATGTTTTACTCTTTTTTATTGGGCTGGTCATAGGCATTTAACCATTTTTGCTAATTGCTTTCGTTCATATTAAGTCATTACACTTCACAGTAACATTTCTGACGGTTTGATGCGATGCTAGCTAGATGCGTTTTTTCTTCTTCTCCTGCAAGCAGGGAAACTGCCATGAAAAAAATTGAAAAAAAAAAACACTAACCAATATTGACAGTTCTTTGCAATCGAGGCCTACAGGAGCGGTAAATTCGTTTGTAAGACTTAATACGGGGATCCCAAGCATAATGGCAGCTAGTTTTTTGTTGTTGCTGGTTTTGGTGCTTTTTCGTTAGCTTACATACCTTACACCAAATTTGTGTGATTTTTTCTGGTCGTCGTTGTTGTTGTTGTTGTTGATATTTTAGATTTTGAGAATTATAAATATGACAAGAAAAAACTAAATCAAGTGGTTATTGCTTTGTTATACTACAGCACTAACTAACACTAATACAAGCACTACCGATAACCATGGCTAAAGCCAATGTATCAAAAACGAAAGACTTAAGACACAAACCTCCACCATTTGTTCAACAAATGAAGACAGTGAGAAGCAACAAATTGATCAACGGCATTTTTTCTAAGATTTTTTTGGAAAGAAATTTTTCATGGCTAACCGAAATTGGCCAGATTTACTTAGCATTAGATTTAATACGCAATTATTGAAATACTACAAATTTGGACAGAAATATTCAATGCGTTTGCAACAGTAGCTAATTTCAATATGTTGACCGAATGAAATAAGTAATTATTGTTGCGTCGCGTTGATTGAACGAAGAGACCAGCCAGATATTTCCATATTTGTATAAACGGGCAGTTAGTAATTAAAAATTGCAATTTGTCAAAATATGTTTTAAAACTGTTTTGATGCAAGCTATAAACGTTTCGGAGAATTCGTCATCAAGTTTTGTACGAACTTAAGGAGAAGTTGCGTATTTGATCAGGTTTTATGAAAATATATTTATGGTTGAATAGGCTACATCATGTGTTGACATTTCTATTGAACTACTAAACAGTGTGCACGAGGGCATATTCTCAGTATATTTTGGGAGAGCTGATTAATATTGATGTAGTATTTGTGCTAAGTGTTATTGCGGTGCAGTGGTGGTTATCATTTACATAAGGTTCTGGGGTGAACTCCGCCAGGACCACAATATATTATTTTGTAGTGTGGTAACTTACCAGAGTAATGATGGTTTACATTTCCTGAGTATTTTAATCATGTTCTGAGATACAAAGAAGACCGCACCTTTATGAACGAAAAATAATATGTGGGCAGTATTGGTTAAGTAAATTTTTTTTTGACTGCCGTTACCTCAAATGTTAACATCTATCATGTTAATTTTTAGTTACCATCCATACTCCTACCACACTTCTGGTTGACCACACTAATTTAGAAATCTGTATTTGTTGTACCCTTGTAATAAAATGTTAATTGCTTTCATTAGATCCCAAGTTCGTTGTTTTTTTAGTTGTTTTACGCCTATGACATTAGTAAATTCCTATCAGTAAAATATGTCTATATGTGATGTTGCATAAAGGCCATAACACGCAATAAAGCAAGTTTAGTTTAATATTTATCAGTAATTAAATGCAATTAAAAAATGAGTTTATAATGACACGCAACAAACAAAAAAACAAAATACATATTTGCATTATAAGCGTTGGCCAAATAAACATGCGTTTCTTTTTTTGGTTCATTGTTAAAGTTACATATTGACAGGTATGTGACAACACATTAGGGTGGCAATTATAATATGATATTATTAGAATATTACAAGTAAGAACTACGCAGAATTGTTTATTCCTGATCAAAATTCTGTAATTTTGAACGAATAGTGATATTTTCATATTGTTAACACAATCAGTTGCAGAAGGAAACTGTGCTGACGGAGATATACCCTAAGCCTGTGACAAAAAACGAATATATAATAATTATTATATCATATATAAAATATATTGATTTTGTATCACGAGCTTGCTTGAATGGAGGAGAGGGTATACCAAATCATGTTCATATACCAAAGGTTTTTACTAAGTAAACTTCTGATTCGTAGAGAACTCGAAATATTAAATTACGTTAAACTAAGTTTTGAAAAAAAGTTTTAGCCACTTTTGTATGTGCCGGCAAGGCTTTTTTTGGATATTTAATCTGATACATGACTGGATGAACAAATACGAAGTGCAAAGTTTGGGCCAATCACAAAATCCCTGCGAGAGTTACCTTGAGGATTTCCCATTTTAGTTGGTGTCTTCAGGGCTTCTTGGAGTCCGAAAAAAATGTACCGTCATAAGATGGCCGCATGGACAACCTGCTGAACGAAATTCAAACAGATCCGAGACGAGTCCTCAAACTGCACTTTTCCCAAATTTTGTATTAAATTTATATTAAACAAGTAAAATAGGGCTATAGTCGGACTGGGCCGACCATGTCATACCCTACACCAGTTCCCCTGGGCACTAGTTTTCCGCGGAATTTATTTATATGATTACGAAGTCTCCCTTGTTCCTTCGGCGATGTTGTGGAAATATATGTATGAACGATTGCGACACATACATTATTTTCATTATTTCGTAATCCATTTTGGCTACATATACATACACCTGTGCACTAGGGCAATAACCAAAAAAATACCACCACATAGCCGTGTAGAGCATGGAAAACTATTATGAAATACGGTGTCAATTTTTCTCTATCGCGAAAAAAGTTTCCGCACCAAATGCATGGAAGTTCAGAAATGCATTTTTTAATTTTATCTGTTATAACAACATATTTGCATTTCATTAAAATTTTTATTTTTTTGTTATCTAATTTAAAATCATTATCAAAGCGTTCTGGACCAATTTGTTCTCAAATCGCGCCATTTCGGAGCATATTAGGAACTTTTGACACTATTGCAATTTTTGGTTTTTCTTTATAAACTCGTGAATTTTATGTTTATATTTTTTGTACCTATCGGACAAGAGAATTTGGGGTCATTTGCAACGAATTCGCGAAAGTTACAGGCTGTTTTTGTTGACCTTGACTCTAGCTGTTACCTCGAACAATACATAACACGGTGCTCTTGAATCAAATTTAAATGGAAGGTGCTTACACCTGGGAAGTTTTTGCGGATTCTGAAACTACAATGTTCATAGATAAGAAAAATCAAAAAACAAAAAAATCGCCGGAGCGCTTTTTAAATAAATCGCGATTCAAGTTGACATTTTTAGGGGTTGTTTAGATTTTCACGATTTTGCTTAGAAACCGCAAGTCCTATAAAAATGGGTCCATAGAAAATGTTGTAGCTATGAAAATTCTCTACAAGATTGACCTTTACGGTATTCTCGTAGGTTTTACCATTTTTGAGATATTGAAGTTCAAATTGTGACAATGCGCTGACTGTATCGCCCCCTTATAAAATAATGTCATGAAGGGTGCGCCTTAACTAACTTTTAAAGAAAACCGCTTACACAGGTTAAGTTTTTGTGAATTCTGAAACAGCAATGTTCATAGATGAGAAAAATCCAAAAATTCATTTTTAGTTTTTTCTTAAGGGTTTCGCGATTTTGCTTGAATACGGCAAGTCTTATCGGCATGGGAGCTGAGAAAATCTTATAGCTGTGAAAATTCTTTACAAGTAATTTTTCCTAGGTTGTACCATTTTTTAGATACATAAGTTTAAGTTGGGAAATTGCAGTCATGACATTGTTTTATAAGGAGACTATACAGAATTGAATTGAATTTGAACTGTCCCAATTTCAACTTCTATATCTCAAAAGTTGTAAAACCTACGAAAATATCATTAAGGTCAATCTTGTAGAGAATTTTCAACATTTTCTTTATTCCCATTTTGATAGTACTTGCGGTTTCCAAGCAAAATCGCAAAAACCTAAACAACCACTAAAAATGTCAACTTGAATCGCGATTTATTTAAAAAGCGCTCCGGCGATTTTTTTGTTTTTTGATTTTTCTCATCTATGAACATTGCAGTTTCAGAATCCGCAAAAACTTCCCAGGTGTAAGCACCTTCCATTTAAATTTGATTCAAGAGCACCGTGATAATGATTGGTATCCTTTAAATTAGTGAGTTTTGATCCTGGAGCCATGTTTTAGCCAGTTTCCATTAGACCTTTATGTAAGGATCGACCAAAAAAGCGTATCTATAAGGCATTAATTCCTCGACCAAATAATGTTTTGAGACCCTCAGCATCTTAACTGCACGCAGAACAATTATTTTGCTTATATTTGGAAAATTAGATGATTGGCAGATATGAGCCATTTTTCTACACGCTTTGTTAAAAAGCTAACTTTAAAGAAATACTTTTTTGTTTTTCAAAATAGTCAGGCTTAATCCCATAGTCGTTGTTTTAATATTTTATTAAAACAACTTTAATTTATTAGTGGGAAAAAATTGGCGATGTTTACCAAGGGGTAAGGCAGGGAATACTATAGTTTCAGATCTCGCCACAGATCTTCATCAGTTCCCTTATTTCTTGTTTTTCAACAAGAAACTTTTTATACCCAAGTGTCAATTGCTAGCTCAAATAGATACGTGCGCAAAGAAACACTCTGATCGAGAATTTCTTTGGCACTACCTAACCTCTAGCAACTTCACTTTTCCCACTAATAAATTAAAGTTGTTTTAATAAAATATTAAAACAACGACTATGGGATTAAGCCTGACTATTTTGAAAAACAAAATAGAAGTCGTCATCCCAAACAAAAAACGCCAACCCTCCTAATTTAAAGAAATACTTTTGAAGTTGCCCTACGAACATGTTTATTAGATTTTACATCGTATAAAACACAATTCTCTATAGGAAATAATCTAAATTAAGTATTTTTGAATAGTTATAGTACGGTGTATAGCAACCATAGTGTAATCAAAGCCGGATTTTCACAAAATGGTGTAAAACTACGTTTCAACCGTTCACGCTTTCAAAAATTTTTGAATAGAAGTGACATTGATTGTATACACAAAGTTACCATCCTGAAGACCTCATAATACTATTTGATCGAGGAATAAATGGCTTATAGACGCGCTTTTTTGACCGATCCGTTCATAAGGGATTAATGGAAGCAGGATGAAACTTGGCTCATGGATCAAAATTCACTAATTTATGGGATACCAATCATTATGTTTTATTTGAGTTAACATACAGATTGTTGAACAACTCGAATCAATAAAGGTTTTGTTTATAAAATCCACTGAATTGCCCAGTAAGTGCTTAATTTATGGGAAAAGGACTTTTGTTTTCAAACAAACTTCAAATCTATTGGATTTAGTACTATCAACTAAAATAATTACAGTTTTGATCGTAGATTCAGCTAAAAATATTTTTATTGTCCTTTTTCTTCAACACTCCTATTATTTTGAACAACAAACTTCATCCGATTTGATCAATGAAAGAGATAAATCATGGTTGCGAAATTTTGTAGCATAGAATTTTGTATAAACAAATCAAGACTATAAAAGAGAAACCACTTATATGTCACAATGCGCATGAAACAACTTTAAATGGAAGGTGCATAAACCAGTGAAGTTTTTGCGGATTCTGAAACTACAATGTTCATAGATGAGAAAAAAAAAGAAAACAAAAATCGCCGGAGCGCTTTTTAAATTAATCGCGATCAAAGTTCACACTATAATTATAATAACATTTTTAGGGTTTTTTAGGTTTTCACGATTTTGCTTGGAAACCGCAAGTCCTATCGAAATGAGACTAAAGAAAATAATGTACCAGTGAAAATTCTCTACATCAGTTTCCTTATTCCCATTTCGATAGAGCTTGCGGTTTCCATGCAAAATCCTGAAATGCTAGAAAGCTCTAAAAATGTGAACTTTGACTGCGATTTATTTAAAAATCCTTCCAGCGATCTTTTTTTGTTTTTGGATTTTTCTCATCTATGAACATTACTGTTTCAGAATCTGCAAAAACTTCCCAGGTGTAAGCGGGTTTCATTTAAAGTAGGTTAAGGCGCACCGTACAAGATAATGTTTTATAAGGAGGTGTTACAGTCAGTGCATTGTCACAATTTGAATTTCTACATCACAAAAATGGTAAAACCTACGAAAAAATCTTAAAGGTCAATCTTGTAGAAAATATTCACAGCTTCACCATTTGCTCTAATCCCATTTCAATAGGACTTGCAGTTTCCATGCAAAATCGTAAAAACCCTACAAATGTGTACTTTGATCGCGATTAATTTAAAAGCGCTCTGTCCATTTTCAACCATAAAAATGTGAATTTTGATCACGAGTAATATAAAAGCGCTCTGGCCATTTTGATGTTTTTTTGATTTTTCCCATCTATGAACATTGTAGTGTCAGAATCCGCAAAAACTTCCCAGGTGTAAGCACCTTCCATTTAAAATTGGTTCAGGCGCACCATGCTATTAGACAACAGTTTCTTTGATATAATTTGCATCATGTGAGAAGTCAAGAGTTGGGTTTCAAATTTAGTTTTCGTAAGTTGTCCGAATATGCCCCCAGAATTTAAGTTACTGATTGATAATTAAATTTGGATATTATTCCCACAAAGTTATGGTCAATTTTGCACGCTAAATTCTATCCGTTAATTATCAACTGTTATTGGCACTATCCTTGACCAAAACTATTACCTCGTGCAAACATTTGTCAGTATTGAACTGTAACTGCGACCTCTAGCGTGATTAAGGTTACACTACCCAAAATTTAAACTGAGGGATGCCTGTATCGTGTATACAGTGGTCGACATTCGTTTAAGCGCAAGACAAATTTTTGTGTATATTTGTATATACTCGCGAACTAAATAAGTTTTATTAAATTTCTCATTACAAAACAATTTGTATACCCTATACCACAATGTGGAAAATGGTATTATAAGTTTGTTTTGGTAAAAATTCATGTAACACCGCGAAATATTCGTCGGAGACCCCCAATGTGGTATACCAATCTTCATATCTCGACGAGATAAAGCGATTTTGAGATGTGTGTCCGTCCGTCCTTCCGTCCGTCCGTCTGTCCATTATAAATTGTAAACACGCTCCAGACCGCAATTATGGACCGATCGTCACGAAATTTTGTATGGAGGTCGGGTTCAGATCAGAATAGATCCATATTCTTATTGGTGATGATCGTGAAATATTTAGCTGGTGAAATGGACCAAAAACATAATATTTATCCAATTTTCTAGCGGCTCTGTAGGTCTCAATAATAGTCCGATCAACGCGTAATTTTAAATAAGGTAAGAGTATATCACAAAGGAGAAGCTTGCAATTTTGTGTGAAAATTGTGAAAATTTTAAATATACAGCTTATATCTTAATTCCTGGAAGTGACATTCCGGACAAGTGAGATATACTTGAAAGTGGAACGCTTGACCTTTCAATTGATGCCAATTATGTTGGTGTGCATGATCAGATAACAGAGTTACAGCCTAATATATTCCGTTATTTGTTTGTAGTGTAATAATAAACTCGCTTGAAGTCGCAATTATACATCAATAGTCACGAAATTTTGCACCGGGTAAGAGGATAGGTCGAAAAAGATGCCTACAATTTTGAATGATTATCTGATATTCATTAGCGGGTGAAATGGACCATTACTTTTGTATGAAAAATACAAACATTTTATTTTTGGTCGATATTTTAATTCCTTGAGGACATATATATTTCGCAAAGTAGCCTAAATATGGGAAAAAATTACTGACCTTTCCTCTGATGTAAATTGCAATAAAGTGTTTGCTAGATAACGGGCCTACTGCCTAATATATAATGGGTTCTGTGTAGAGAACAACACTTTTATCCCTTGCTACATATTGTCTCTCCAAAAGTTTATGTAACACCACGAAATATTCGTCCTAGACCCCTTATTTGGTATGCCAAAATTCATATCTCGACGAGATAATGCGATTTAGCGATGTGTGTCCGTCCATTAAAAATTGTAAACAAGCTTAAGGTCGCAATTTTGGACCGATTGTAACGAATTTTTTAAGGAGGCCAGAGTAGAAATGATTAGTTTTTGCTGATGATCGTGAAATGTTCAGAGAATGAAATGGACCAAAAACAAAATTTTAACCAATTTTGTAGCGGCTCTGTAGGTCAAAATAACAACCCGCAAAATTTTAAACAAAGTTTGAGTTTATGATGAAGAAGAAGCGTACAAACTAACGTGAAGATCAGAAAATACTTAGCGGGTTAAATGGACTGAAACTTTTGTGTGAAATTGGTAAAAATTTCAATAACGTAGCGGTTAAACAACGGAAGTAGTAGTACTACACATGAGGGTTTCATTACATTTTAGTTTGTGTGAACTAAATTTTCCTTTCCTGCTACAAAAATGTCTTTGTCATGCTAGATAACTTTTTGGTTTTGGTCATAAGTATACATTATACATTACATCTCTGATATTTGATAATTCAATTTTCACAATCATTGAAAAGAAGTTCCGTGGAGAGCGATTGTCCAGGGATAGTGGAATAGGGTATCCCATGGTCGGCTCCGTCCGACTATAGACTTTTCTTACTTGTTTTATTATAATGTTAGAAAATAAGAGCAAAATAAATTCAAAACTGACACGGATGTGATTAATCGTGGAAATTTTTCTAAAAAACCTTAAAAATTGTGCGACATTCGTTTAAGCGCACACAACTTAAAACACATTTAATAAGCTTCATATCAAATTTAACCCAGATATGCCCAACGTCCTATGTATAGGACACACAAAATTCTTGCTACTTTGATATGTTATGTTTATCAAAGTACCGTTTATTTTGGTGATATACTCAGTACACATCTGCAGCTCTTGGGATATTATGTGATTCCATTATTTTGAGCTACTATTTTTGAGTTTTGAGGTCAAGTTCATCGAAGTTGCCACCTATCGCTTAGTTTTTACAATGATTTGCGTTATGACCGATTAATTATTGGGTAGTTTTATAACGAAAACATACACAATGTGGAGTCTACTACGAAAAAACGTTAACTAGATGCCGAAAAGGTGTCTTTGGACTATATGTCAAATGTTTTGTGTCCCATAACTCTCAGTTATATGATAAAACCCTGTGTCCAAAAGTGGCCTCAAAAACCACTTTTTTCAAAAAACATATAAACATACTGTTATTATTTCACATTTGCTTCTAAAATAATATAAAAATACTTTTAAAATGATCACGATCAAGCAATGGGCATATTTGGGTTAAACCAATTATTTCGGTAATTAATATAAAATCTAGTATCCTTAATGATAAAAAAATGCGAACTGCAATTGTTCATATATGACTTTGGCTGGTTTTAAAGTCAAAATTCGATTTTGACACCTTACCCGCCTATTTTTTACCGTTGATTATTGAAAACTGTTTTCAGCTGTGTGCGGAGTAGCGTTGAGAGTGTCTCTCTGTATTTATCTTCAATATCGCGCAGAACTTTAAGCTGACCGCGAAAATATATGGTGTTTTACAACATATCCCGAAGGATGGAGGACAATTTCGCAAGGAATACACAGAAATTCCGCTAACCTAAACTAACTTTGCACACAATCGTGACTTGTTGGCCACTACATGAAATTTTACAGGGTTTTTAAGAATAACAATACCCATTATATGGCCAAATTTGGGTGTAAATTGTGAAAAATTTTAATATACAGCTTATATCTTTGTTCCTGAAAGACACATTCTTCCCTCGTGAGTTATATTTGGAAGACGATCTCTTGACCTTTGCACTGATGTCGATTACGTTGATGTACGCGATCAGATAATAGAGCTACAGCCTAAACTTAAAAGGATGGAGTTATCAAAATTTAAATAACTTTGATAAAAAAAATGTAAGGATTTTAACAAAAGTGGCTAGAAACAAATAAAATTTAGCATATTTAGAGCTTTAAAGGTAGTACTTTCGCGATTTAAGTAAAAATAAATTAATTCATGGAACACCGCGAAATATTCGTCGGAGACCCCCAATGTGGTATACCAATCTTCATATCGTCGGTGTCATGCTGTAATGCAATAATCCAATACTTTAAGAGCTCAGTTCTACTTAACTAAACTCATAGAATATATCAGTAGTTTACATTACTCAGATATCTGTGATAGTCTAGAAGTTATGGTCAATTTTTATAATTGCAAAAAGTTACTGAATTGTTCCATGGAATCTTTTTTCTTGTTTTTGGCAGTTTGTGTGACATGGAACACGTTTTGTCACATTTCAACCAAAACACTTTTTATCAATCGTGTTCCACCTCCCTTATATGAAGTGCTACTGTGGAGTTTAAAAATCAGGACTTTAAATTAAACATTTATTTTTCTCATATATATGCAAAAAGGACCATAATTTTAGGTTTCCTTAACACTTATTTAAGGGATTGCTTCCACTTATCACTACTTTTTTGTGGTAAAAATTTCGATCGGACAAAACGGATTGATATTTTGCATTTCTAAGGTAACATAAAACATTTAATCACGTTTTTCTTATAATACCATTTTTGTAGTCGGTGTCCACACTAGCTTCAAGTCGAATGGACGTTTTTGCGTATATTTTTGTGGACTCGCATCAAAACATTGTCTTTAAACTAGGAATTTTTTGTTTAAACGATTGATAAATTTTCGTTTTCATATAACAATAAAATATTCAAAAATATTGGGATGTAGAAAGTATTATTCTTCAGTTTTTAAACCAAGTCCTTTAAAACAATTTGTTCCATACGCCACATTATTCGTAACTTGGCAAAAATGGGCAATTTTTTGTTCCAAACGCCATCATTTTTGGTGCGGAACAATTCGTTTTTGTCCCTTTTTGTTCCATACGCCAAACGACATGGATATGGAACTAAGAAGTTCAAAGTTGTTTTGTTCCATACGGCAGGGTTTATGGATATGGAACAAAACGACAAGATTTTTTGGGTCACAAAGCGGATATGGAACATAATGGCATCTGAATATCTCAGAAACTATAAGAGATAGAGAAAAACCGACCAAAAAATCTGAAAGAGCATGGTTCAAAACCTTGTACGGTACCTTTATCTCAAAATGTTAAAAATGGCGTATGGAACACTTAAGCATGACACCGACGATATCTCGACGAGATAAAGCGATTTTGAGATGTGTGTGTACGTCCGTCCGCCTGTCCATTATAAATTGTAATCCAACTCCAGGCCGCAATTATGGACCGATCGTCACGAAATTTTGTATGGAGGTCGGTTTTAGACCAGAATAGATCCCTGTTTTTATTTGTGATGATCGTGAAATATTTAGTGGGTGAAATGACCGAAAACATAATATTTATCCAATTTTGTATCTGCTCTGTAGGTCGCAATAATTTTCCGATCGCCTTGAAATAAGTTAAGAGAATATGACAAAGTAGAATCTTGCAATTTGAGATGGCGATCAGGTAATATTTAGATGGTTAAATGGACCACAACTTTTGTGTGAAAATTGTGAAAAATTTTAATATACAACTCATATTTTTGTTCCTGAAAGACACATTCTTCCCTCGTGAGTTATATTTGGAAGACGATCTCTTGACCTTTGCACTGATGTCGATTACGTTGATGTACGCGATCAGATAATAGAGCTACAGCTTAATATATCCAGTTTTTTGTTTGTAGTGTACTCATAAACACGGTAGAGGTCGCAATTACTGCTCAGTAGTCACGAAATTTTGCATGAGGTAAGAGTTTAGGTTGAAGAAAATGCCTATAATTTTGCATGATGATCTGATATTATTTAGCGGCTGACATAGACCGGTACTTTTGTATGAAAAATATACAAATTTTATTCCTCCAGGGAATAACTACTGACCTTTCCCCTGATGCAAATTGCAATAATGTGTCTGCTAGATAACGAATCTACTGCCTAATATAAATTGGATTTTGCGTAGAGAACCACAATTTCCTCCCATGGGATTGTCTCTATCATGACCGAGAAATTTTCAGTTCAGTTGTCCAATTGAATTTTTTATACAAATATTGCAGCATGGGGTCGCATTGCCACCTATTCTATACCTCAGTATTTAGGGTACAAAAAAAATACAACCAAAGATATGTCTCATCGAAATAATGGTTTTAGACCCCAAGTATGTTCGGACGAAATTCGTGGGAGTCGATTTAGCCCTGTCCGTTCATCTGTCTCTCTTACTGTCTAGCTGGTTGGTGCGCATGAACGGATCTACCGATTCGAATCATATTTTATACTTCGTAATATTTTGTCCAAACTTAGTTTAAGTTCGAATACAGGCCATATGGATCCACAAGGGTTCAAATTTTTTTCGAAAAATTATATGAACGATAGCTGGCGAAGTGAGCAATCGATCGATAGATCGGGGAAGACTATATCGGTCCACACCTTCGGGTACGTCCCACACAAAATTCGGAAAAGTGAAATTCAAGAGTCCTCTCGAATCTTTTTGAATTTTTTCAGAAGGTTGTCCTCGCTGTCCCCTTTAAAATGGTACAATTACAATAGCAAGTCTATACTTCCTGAGATTATGGCCGAAAAGCTTCAAGAAACCCTGAAAAACAAACAAGAAACCTCAACATAACTGTCAAGGGGATTTTCTGATTAGTCCATACTTTGCATATCTTACTATTTCATCTAGTCATGTATCAACGGTACAATTTTAATTCCATACTTCCTGAGACTCGTGATACAAAATCAATATATGTTTTCTTCGTAATTATAATTTTTTACATACAAATGAACTGTTTTGCAGGATCTAGGGGGTAGGGGGGGCAGCTGCCTGCCCAGAGATATAGCAAATTGTATACATATTTATGTGTTGTATAAATATTTATTTACTTATTTAGGTGTATTCCGAAAAGGAACCTGATATTCAAACACAATTTGAAGATGTAGCAAGAGGGGCTAATCAACGTGAATTTTTCCAATTTTCGAATATTTTTAGAAATGTATAATTTAGATAATTGTTCCACAAACATCCCATCTTATACCAATGGATTCATATTAAGTTATTGATATGTGACCTCGTTTTTATCGCCGAGTCCGAACGGCGTGTCCTAAGTTGCCACTAGTAGAGACGTTTTTCATGGCTGAAATACTAAGGAAATACCGCCAACATTACTAAGGGGTATTTTTCCACCGTTGAACATTTGATGTGGCCAGGCCTGGGAATCGAACCCAGACATTCAGCGTGCAAGGCGGTTGCACATAGCTAATTCCTACAGGTTGTGGTGTAGAGTGTCACATGGTCGGCCCCGTCCGACTATAGCCTTTGCTTACTTGTTTCTTCTACAATTGTGAAAATATTTTTGAAAAAATCGCGCGATTTGTTTTCAAAAAATTTTCGTCTGCGGCTCTTTCGTTTTTCACAATATTTGAATATTTTTACAAAAACTTTTCATTTTCTTAAATTGTGAAAATATTTTTGTAAAAAATCGCGAATATTTTTACACAAACTTTTTATCTTCTTAAATTGTGAAAATATTTTTGTAAAAAAATCGAGCGATTTTTTGTAAAAATATTTTCGCCTGCTGCGCTTTTTGTTTTCCAGAAAGTATTTGAATATATTTACAAAAACTTTTTATTTTCTTAAATTGTGAAAATATTTTTGTAAAAAAATCCCGCGATTTTTTTCAAAAATATTTTTGCCTGCGGCTCTTTTCACTGTTGAGAAAGTATTTGAACATTTTTACAAAAACTGTTTATCTTCCTAAATCGTGAAAATATGTTTGTACAAAATCGCGCGATTTTTTTTTTTCAAAAATATTTTCGCCTGCGGCGCTTTCGTTTTTCAGAATTTATTTGAACATTTTTACAAAAACTTTTTATTTTCTTAAATTGTGAAAATATTTTTGAAAAAATTGCGAATATTTTTACAAAAACTTTTTATCTTCGTAAATTTTGAAAATATTTTGTAAAAAAACGCGCGATGTTTTTATACCCTATACCACAATGTGGAAAAGGGTATTATAAGTTTGTTTTGGTAAAAATTCATGTAACACCGCGAAATATTCGTCGGAGACCCCCAATGTGGTATACCAATCTTCATATATCGACGAGATAAAGCGATTTTGAGATGTGTGTCTGTCCGTCCGTCCGTCCGTCCGTCCGTCTGTCCATTATAAATTGTAAACACGCTCCAGGCCGCAATTATGGACCGATCGTCACGAAATTTTGTATGGAGGTCGGGTTCAGATCAGAATAGATCCCTATTCTTATTGGTGATGATCGAGAAATATTAAGCGGATGAAATGGACCAAAAACTAAATTTTTATCCGATTTTGTAGCGGCTCTGTATGACGCACTTATAGTCCGATCGCCTCAAAATTTTAAATAATGTAAGATTATATGACAAAGAAGAAACTTGCAATTTGAGATGGTGATCGGATTATGTTTAGAGGGTTAAATATACAACAACCTTTGTGTGAAAATTGTGAAAATTTTTAATATACCGGTAATATCTTTATTCCTGGACCACACAATCCGCCCACATAAATAATATTTGGAAGGACAACTCTTGCCCTTTCAATTAATGCCAATTATGTTGATTTATGTGGCCAGATAACAGAGTGACAGCCTAATATATCGAGTGTTTTGCTTGTAGTGTAATCAAAAGCATACTAGAGGTCGCAATTATAGATCAATAGTCACGAAATTTTGCACGAGGTAGGGGTTTAGGTCGAAGAAGATGCCTACAATTTTTGATGATGATCTGATATTATTTAGCGGGTGCAATGGACCATTACTTTTGTATGCTAAATAAAAACATTTTATTTTTGGTCGCTGGAGGCCATATACCGCAAAGTCGCCTATACATGAAAAATTAACTACCGATCTTTCCTCTGATGAAAATTGCAATAATATGTGTGCTTGGTATCGGACCTACTACCTAAGATATAATGACTTTTGTAAAGAGAACCACATCTTCCTCCCATGCTACAAATTTTCTCTATCATGACAGACAAATTCCCAGTTCTTACAAATTGCGTGGAACCCTATCATATTACCTGCCCAATTGTCCAACATTTAAAGATGTAGCAGAAATTGCTAAACAACGCCAATTTTCAAATTTAAGAATATTTCTTAAAATGTACCCTATATAATTGTTTCACAAACATCCCAGTAGGGACAAGGGAGCCTTCTCTCATATCAATTAGAGCACCCCGATTAATATCAGCTCAATGATATGTAGACAGCGGAATTTAATGCAACACCTATTTTTGTAAAATTTGCATTTTTTTGGCTTCTAATTAAATTCCAATCGAAATATATCACATATGCAAAAATATGCGAAATGTATAAATTTCTGTATTTCACATATTTTCGTATGCTACATATATTTCAATAATATCTTCTAAAATGTTTATGTGTAAATTTTTCTGTTTGAAATTCACTTCAGACAAGTCAATAAAATATAGAAATCTGTAACCAGAGCCACAATCTTCAAAATGTCGAAAATGGGGAGCTTATGTTGTATGGGAGCTATATGAACGCCTAGACCTATACCGACAAATTTCAGATGGAAAGTTTAATACCCCCAATGAAGACTTAATACCAAATTTTAGCCAATTCGGAGGGATATTGAGACCATAACCTTCACAGTACAGAAAATCGGTAGGTTCTGGTATGGGAGCTATATGAAGACGTGGACATATAACGACAAATTTCAGGTGGAACGTTTTTTTACCTCCAACGAAGACTGAATACAAAATGTCAGCCACTTCAGTTTGATATTGAGGCCACAACCTTCAAAATACCGGGTATCGGGAGGTACGGTTCTATGGGAGCTATATGAACCCCTGGACCTATACCGATAAATTTCAGGTCGAAAATTGTGATGAACGAATACTTAATACAAACTTTCAGCCAATTCGATGGGATATTTAGGGCACAAAGTCTTGCATGTGGTTTAGCAAATATGTCAAAAAATGCAAAAAATTAGGTCCAGACTAAATGTCCGTTCTAAAATTACTTATTGGTGCCACCATAGTACAATTGTTTGCACACCCGCCTTGCACGCTGAAGGTCGGGCGTTCGATTCCCGGCCAGCAAACATCAAATTTCCAACGATGGCAAAATACCCCTCAGTAAAGTTGGCGACATTTTCTGAGTATTTCAACCATGTACAACTTCTCTACAGGTGGTGTTTTAAGACATGCCTTTCGGACTCGGCGATAAACAGTAGGCCCATACTATTGCTGTAATATGAATCGTGGTGCACGCCCTGTCCCTTCTGTGATGTTTGTGGAACAATTATTATATTGTTATTTAAACTTAATGTGATAAGGTTGCAGACTCCAAAAATTTATTTCTTACAATGAGCTTATTTGTCCAAAAGAAACTTTGATTTGCTGAAAGCTAACTCGCAGGGTAGTGGTGTAGGGTATCGTATGGTCGGCCCTGTCCGACTATAGCCTTTGCTTACTTGTTTAAAAATATTTTCGTTTTTCAGAAAGTATTTGAATATTTTTACAAAAACTTTTTAACGTCGCGATTTGTTTAAAAATATTTTAACCTGCGGCGCTTTTCGTTTTTCCTACTTCTTATTTTCCTGTAGGCAGAATTTTTCGTTTAAAATAGGTTTGAAGGCAAACTTTGTGATGGCAGCTACTTATTTTGTACTTAATTTTCTTAAAAATTTTAAATCATAAATCATAAATTTAATTTATGAAATGAAAAATGCATATGAACTTAAAGCTAATTTTTAATTTTTTCTTATTCATTTGAATTAAGAATTGTATTTAAATAAAAATCACTTAAATTTTAAAAACGGACATAACTCACATTGGGACTTATGTCCGCTAGGTGGGTCGGACATAGTTCCCAAAAAATTTGGGAGTTATGCCCGTGGGAGTTTTGTCACGGCACCGGTTCTAACATTTAGCGCTCTATCTCAATTATTGTGGACGCTAGAGTGATCACAACAGACGGACAGACGAATATGGCCATATCGACTCAGATTTTTATACTGATCAAGAATATATATACTTTATAGGGTCGCAAATGTATATTTCAATGCGTTACTAACGGAAAAATAAAAACTTAATATACCCTCTATACTTTGGTGGAGGGTATAAAAATACATACATATTTAAAGGTATGGTTCTGCTGCACATTAAAATGACAGGCGGACAAAGTGATTTTGACAATTACGTGATTAACACACATTTTATCCCAAATATAGTGTGTGATGCTACATGCACGGTAATGTAGATAAAGCAAAATCCGACCATTTATTTGGGGGATTCAAGGAAAGTAAAAAATTTACACCTCTAGATTTGTTTCCAGTATTTTTAACTCCAGAATACAGGTGAAAACTATTTTTTCAAACAAAAACATTTTTTTGACCACAAAATTTAAATTTTTGAAATGGAATATGAAAAAATTAGCAACATTTTCCATATACGTACACTTTGATACAACCAAAAATATGCTTCGTCGAAATTATGGTCTTGGACCCCAAGTATGTTTGGACGAAATTATTTTCAGACAATTTGTAGTCGATTTAGCCATGTCCTTCCTTCTGTCTGTCTGGTTGGAGCACACGATAACTCCCGAACGAATAAGCCGATTCGAACCAAACTTTACACCTCGTAATATTATGCCCAAGCTTAGTTTAAATTCGAAAATGGGCCATACCGGTCCACTTCTTCGGGTTCCTCCCCCACAAAAGTTCAAAGTTTTTCTATAATATGCTGTGGACGATAACACTCAAAGGGACCAATCGATTTGGTCCAAACTTTCACCAAAGAAATGAAATGTCTAATTGCATTACATACGAAGGAAATATGCCATTTCTACAGTTTTGGAAATATTTGAGTTACGATTACATAATATATTCTGACATTCGAAATCATGTATATATCTGCAAGACAAAACATCACATAAAAAGAAAAAATACAAATATATGCATGAAGTTTCGATGGAAATTGGTTAAAAACTCTTCTCTTTTTATGAAATGATAGGGTACACAGCCCAACTCGATCTTACTCACAAATATTTTCATAATTTATTATGAAAATTGACCTTGAAAAAATCAACAATTACGGACATCAATTATCAAAAAGCACACTTCGTTGGCGAACCTGAACATTTTAAATCCTTTCACATACCTTTCATTACAATTACAAAAAAAATATTTAAAACCCGTTGTTTATTTTGAATATTATAATATTTTAATAAACAACTTAAATATTGAGAAAAAGGTTTCCAAATAGGGTCTTTTACCCACTTACTAAACAAGAAAGTTTATATGTTTTCATAACTACACGCAGTGGGATCCTATAAACAATATTTATTTAGTGTAAATTGATACAATTTTTTTGGTTTTTGGTCAAGTTTTTGAGAAATTTGGCCACTGTGCATTTAATATATATATATAACTATTTATTAATATAATTTGTAACAAGTAAGAAAAGGCTATAGTCGGAGGGAGCCGACCATGGGATACCCTATACCATAGAGTTGGGCAATCTCGTTCCTTTTGCGGTTCGATCTTTTCCGTTCCGTTCCGCAAAAGGAACTAGGTCGTTCAGTTAGTTCCATAGTTCCTTTTAGTACCAACCTTTATATGTATACCCACACTCATACTCATTCACTCAGTTCATATATGAACGATATATCGTTCTGCTTCGTCTTCATCAATACAAAAGAAAAATAAATTGTTTTCGGCTTTCTTCATGGTAGATTACAAATATTTAAAACAAATTTACAATCGTTTTGCTAATTAAAAATACCTCAATTGCTTTTTTTAATTCGGCAAAGATCAGTTTAGTAAGAAATGAAAAACGAAATGACACTATGGGATTTCTTATTCACTAATAAAAGACAGGGAGAGAGACAACTGATGTTAAGAGAAGAGCAAAAAGAATGGGAGAAAAACGAACGAGGGAGCAAAAGGAACTAGCTGAACCGCATAGTCGGACCTAGTACCGGTCGTTCCTTTTGTGGAGTAGTTCCTTTGAACTTGTTCGTTCCAGAACGACACAACTCTACTATACCACTATCCCTGGAAATCGCTCTCTACGGAACTTCTTTTCAATGATTGTGAAAATTTAATTATCAAATATCAGAGATGTAATGTATAATACTTATGACCAAAACCAAAAAGTTATCTAGCATGACACAGACATTTTTGTAGCAGGGAAGAAAATTTAGTTCACACAAACTAAAATGTATTGAAACCCACTTATGTAGTACTACTACTTCCGTTGTTTAACCGCTACGTTATTGAAATTTTTACCAATTTCACACAAAAGTTTCAGTCCATTTAACCCGCTAAGTATTATCTGATCTTCACGTTGGTTTGTACGCTTCTTCTTCATCATAAACTCAAACTTTGTTTAAAATTTTGCGGGTTATTATTTTGACCTACATAGCCGCTACAAAATTGGTTAAAATTTTGTTTTTGGTCCATTTCATCCCCTGAACATTTCACGATCATCACCAAAAACTAATCATTTCTATTCTGGCCCGAACCCAACCTCCTCCTTATGTAGCATGGGATAAAAATGTGTTTCTCTACAAAGAACCCATTATATATTAGGCAGTAGGCCCGTTATCTAGCAAACACTTTATTGCAATTTACATCAGAGGAAAGGTCAGTATTTTTTCCATATGTAGGCTACTTTGCGAAATATATATGTCCTCAAGGAATTAAAATACCGACCAAAATTAAATGTTTATATTTTTCATACAAAAGTAATATTCCATTTCACCCGCTAAAGAATATCAGATCATCATTCAAAATTGTAGGCATCTTTTTCGACCTATACTCTTACCCGGTGCAAAATTTCGTGACTATTGATGTATAATTGCGACTTCTAGCGAGTTTATTATTACACTAAAAACAAATAACGGAATATATTAGGCTACAACTCTGTTATCTGATCATGCTCACCAACATAATTGGCATCAATTGAAAGGTCAAGCGTTCCACTTTCAAGTATATCTCACTTGTCCGGAATGTCACTTCCAGGAATTAAGATATAAGCTGTATATTAAAAATTTTCAAAATTTTCACACACAAGTTTTGGTCCATTTAACCCTCTAAATATTATCCGATCGCCATCTCATATTGCAAGGTTCTCCTTTGTGATATACTCTTACCTTATTTAAAATTACGCGCTGATCGGACTATTATTGAGAACTACAGAGCCGCTAGAAAATTGGATAAATATTAAGTTTTTGGTCCATTTCACCCGCTAAATATTTCACGATCATCACCAATAAGAATAGGGATCTATTCTGATCTAAACCCGACCTCCATACAAAATTTCGTGACTATCGGTCCATAATTGCGGCCTGGAGCGTGTTTACAATTTATAATGAACAGACGGACGGACGGACGGACACACATCTCAAAATCGCTTTATCTCGTCGAGATATGAAGATTGGTATACCACATTGGGGGTCTCCGACGAATATTTCGCGGTGTTACATGAATTTTTACCAAAACAAACTTATAATACCCTTTTCCACATTGTGATATAGGGTATAATTATGAATGAAACTATATATCAACACATGAAGGACTTACAAATAGTTTTGGCCAGAAAAATTGGATTTGGGACCACTTTCATCTGTATTTGAGGATCCTAGGTAAAGTTACACACATGTTTTTATAGAATGACTTTACATATAAGATTTTATGTAATCTTAAAGAAAAAGTCATCAAAATATGATTCAGGGGTATGAGGTTGTAGACAAGCAAGAACGGCGTAAGTTCGGCCTGGCCGAACTTTTTATACCATCCACCAAAAATTGTATTGAAGTAAATAGGAACAATTAGTTTCTTTTCGTTTATGAGTGTACTGAGCTCTTAACTGATAATACTCCCTTTATAATTTTCCGAATTGAGATTTTGTATCGAAAATTTGACAAAAAAAAACCTCGAAATACCTAAACATTTGAGGTGGAAAGTTTTGCACCTCCAACGAAGACTATATTCCAAATTTCAGCCATTTCGGTGTGATAATGGGGCTAAAACCTTCAAGATATAGAAAATTGGGATGTACTTTTCTATGGGGGCTATATGAAGACTGAAGACTAAATACCAAATTTCAGCCTTTTCGATGGGATATTGAGGCCACAATCTTCAAAATACATACGGAAAATCGGAAAGTACCGTTTTGTGGGGGCTATATGAAAAGGAGGGCCTCTAACGACAAATTTCATGTGGAAAGCTTTATACCCCAAACGAATACTAAATACCAAATTGCAGCCATTTCGCTACGACAGTGAGGCCACAATCTTTAAAATACCGAAAATCGGGATGTAATGTTAATTGGGGATATATGAAAACTTGGAACTAAGTATACCTACAAATTTCAGGTAAAAAGTTTTGCACCGCAAACGAAGACTAAATACCAAATTTCAGCCATTTCGGTTTCAAAATACCGATATTCGGGAGTACCGTTATATGGGGCATATATGAAGACGTGGACCCATACAGACGAATTTCACTTCGAAAGTTTTTTACCCCGAAAGAAGGCTATATTCGAAATTTCGGATTCATAATGAGGCCCTTTAAACTGCAAAAAATCGGGAGGTACTATTAATACACCACAAGATACACCTCGCAATATTTAAAATAGATCTTTACAATTGGTACATATGTCTCTACATCTATTACTAGGATGATTGGTATTGAAAATGGGCTATATCAGTAGATTATTAACCACCCTACTTAATACGGTATGTCATACATATGTACTTACATGTGTATATTTGTGTTATTAATGTTTCCTTTTGGCCCGCATAACCATAAGTGTCAATCATGTTAAAAATATGAACCGATTTTATTTTTTATGGTGCACATTTCAATTTTCATGAAACTCACTTTGAAAGCAATTAACGATTATTTTTGTGACGCTCCGCTCAAACGACAACAAAAAAAAAACGAGTGGAAAAGTCAATTCATGGCTGATTTGGTTTAATAAACAGGAAATTAAATATTTGAAGCTTAATTAAATAAAGTCTGTATATTTATAAAAACAGCAACAACCAATCTGCATACACTTGAGATTTCTATGGGGCGGCACAAATACGACATATTATTTGCAGCATGCAGCTACTAAAGTAAACTCGTTAATCACGCTAGTAGCCGTTTAGTTTTTCGTCACATTGATCTAACGTCTCCACCTTGATATGTGTATACATACGCCCGAGACTAAACAAGACAAAAGTGTGGCAAATAATAGTAGAGCAATATGTTCAGTTTGTTGTTCGTTTTTTTTTTTTGCATTTTCCTGCAAATAAGACATGGTTAATTATTGACTTTTTATGTTGAATTGCTGCATTGTTTAGCAGAACTTACCTGCAATCGTCATAAAATACCGAGTAACATAAATAACAGACAATTTTCTATGCAATCATCAATGTGGCACGTGATGAATGTGTACATTTGTATGTATGTATGTGTTGTTGCATGGAACCCCATAATCTGTGAAATTGTTTGTCTTTGATTAGAGTATATCTTTAGCTTGGCCATAGGAAGTTATTAATTCTGGCATGCGTTAGATATTTTATGTTGCAGTTGTTGTTGTTGATCTACTTGTTGCATTTTACTTTGGAGATATTTGTATGCATCTGAAGGATATGTTCTATCTATGCATTACTAATTGAAATGTCGTCAAACTACAATAATTTCTTCAACTCAATACAGGTGAGATAATTACAGATATAGGATTTATAATCAATTTAAGTTGTATTTATTGTAACATGGAGAATTATAGTTATATAACTAAATTGGGAGACTAATTTATACAGAAAATTTAGATTTTTTAACACATACTGAATCGGTTTCAGAATGTGGAATATATACAAGCTGCTCAAAACATTTGCAACTCGAATGACTACTTTACTTTTTATATAGTTCTTAGGTAATTTGATATGAAATGCAGATATTTTTATAGGTTGATTGTTTATTGACCCCTTTTTAAAGATTTAAAAAATAACTTGCAATAATTGCACTTATTTTACAAAAATGTACGAAACAAAGCTTGGACTCCTCAAAACATTTGCAACTGAGAAAATTCTATTAAAAATCTGAGGAAATAATTTTTGATTTGATAATATATGGTGAGTTAAAACTTTTATTTATTATCTGAACACATCATACAGATATCCAGTTAACTAAATAAACAAGTGAGCAAAGGCTATAGTCGGGACTGGGCCGACCATGTGATACCCTACACCACTACCCCTGTGCATAAGCTTTTCACTGGTACACATTTATTTTAGGGAACATAATCCGACTACCACCAAACATATTTTGGTTTTTAATCAAAAAAATATGCTTCTTTCTCTCTGGGACCCCCATAAACAACCAAATTTCGACCTGTAGAATGGAAGAATTGGATGCATTACCGACTATTGTGGTATATCCCTTGTTTGACCACCTTCGCCAACCTACTTTACACCAATGTACAGTGAATATTTTCTTCTTCCATTGACAGGCTTTGCCGTTGAAATAATATTCACAAAGAATAAAATTTAGAATTTGTCTCCACATGAGTTTTTCCCCATTCCGATCCCTAAATATTATCCGACTATCACCAAAATCAATAGGCATCTTCCTCTGTGGGCCCCCATCAACCCCCAAAAATTCGTGACTATCCGATCAAAATTCCAACCTGTAGCGTGATTACAAAAAATGGAAAAATTGTATATAATATATTTTGCGATATCTCGGTTGTTTGCCCACTTACGCCAACATAATTTGCGTCAATATAAGGGACATCTTTTCTTATTCCATTGGCGGGCTTTCCTTTTGGAATACTCCTACTAGAAGCAGAAATATTGGCATAAGAAAAAAACGTTGACTTTTCTCCACATAAGCTTTTCGCTTATTCCGACTCCTGAATATTATCCGACCGTCACCAAAATAAATAGGCTTCTTCCTCTGTGGGACCCGCATAAAATTCCAAAAACTTCGTGACGATCCGATCAAAATTGCGACCTGTAGCGTGATCGAAAATGGGATGCATTACCGACTATTGCGATATCTCTGTTGTTTGAGCAGCTACGACAACCTACTTTACATCATTGTAAAGGTGATATTTTCTACTTTCCTTGCCAGGTTTTGCTTTTGATACACCTCTTAAAGAAACAAATATATTGGCTTTGAAATAAAACGTTGACCATTCTCCAAATAAGTTTTGGCACATTCCGACCCCTGAATATTATCCGACCATCATTAAAATCAGTAGGCTTCTTGCTCTGTGGTACCCCCATTAACCCCCAAAATTTCGTGACGATCCGATCAAAATTGCGACCAGTAGCGTGATTACAAAAAAATCGGAAAATGGGATGCATTATCGGCTATTGCCATATCTCTGCTATTTAACCACCTACGACAACCTACTTTACATCGTTGTAAAGGTGATATTTTCTACTTTCCTTGCCAGGTTTTGCTTTTGACATACCTCTTAAAGAAACAGAGATATTGGCTTTGAAATAAAACGTTGACCTTTCTCCAAATAAGTTTTTTGCCCATTCCGACCCCTAACTATTACCCGACCATCACCAAAATCAATAGGCTTCTTCCTCTGTGAGACCCCCCATTAACCCTCAAAATTTCGTGACGATTCGATAAAAAATGGGACCGTAGCGTGATTTCCAAAAAAATTGATAAATGGGATGTATTACCAACAATTGCGAAACCTCCGTTATTTGGTTACCTATGCCGACCTAGTTTACATCATTGTAAAGACGGGATCTTCTACTTTCATAGTCAGGCTTTGCTTTTGGAAAGTTTCCAACCAAAGCTGTGATATTAGTCAATATAATTAAAATCGAAAAATGAAAATTGGGGTTTTATTTGCTAGTATTGTGATATCTTCGTTGTTTGATCACCTACGAGCACCAAATTTACATCATTAGAAAGGTTATATTTTCTGCTTTTATTGTCAGGTTTTGCTTTTGGTATACCCCATACAGAAGCTGAGATATTCGCTTTGGAAAAATACGTTGTCTTTGTATCCACCTAAGTTTTTTGCCCTTTCCGACCCCTAAATATTACCCGACCATCACCAAAATCAATAGGCTTCTTCCCCTCCGGGACCCCCATCAATAACCAAAATTTCGTGACGATCCGATCAAAATTGCGTCCTGTAGCGTGATTACAAGGTTTAGATGGACAGACGGACGGACGGACAGACGGACGGACACACATAGCCAGATCGACTCAGCTCGTCGAGACATTCATTTTGGTATATATAAGTATGGGTCTACGACCATTATTTCGATGCGTTACAAACTTTTTGGCCAAAACCAACTTATAATACCCTCCCCACATAGTGGTGTAGGGTATAAAAAGTAATAAATATTCGAACCACGGAGTTGCAAATGTTTTGGGCAGGCTAAAATACGTGATCCTCCGATATTTCACACATTTTTGTAACATAAGTGTTAAATTTTTAAATCTTGTGAGTAGGGTCAATAATGAATAAATTTACAGAAATAAAAATATTTCAAAACACGAAATGTCCCTGAAAATAGTTTAAATGTGATATAGACATCTGAGTTGCAAATGTTTTGAGCAGCACTGTATATATCATTGCAAAGCTGTTGCTGATGAACTCATGAAGCCCTTCTCGACCTTAGACATCAATATCGCCCTAGTCCATGAACCTTATTCGTACAAAAATAAGGTGAACGGACTTCTCTACTCGGCAATAAAATGAAGGTGGATGGTTACCTGGTCGGATGATGTTCCGAAGGTAGCCAGGACTTATCCGGCAGCAGTACAGATAGTCCTCGAGAGGATGACAATGCAACACCAACGAGGAAATGGAAGCATAACCCAACAGGCATTGCTAGACGATAAAGCAGAAACGGTATACCAACAGCTCCGATACCCAGTGGAACCACTTGTATGGAGAAAGTCGCCAAAAATATTTCCCGTGTAAATATCAAGCTAATGTGCTGGGAACAGCTTTGTGCTGCTGCTAAGATTGTTATACGAAACCATGAACGTAGCATTCTCCCCTATTTTCCCTCTGAAGCGAGTGTATGGTGTGAATTGTTTTATGCTGTTAATACAAAATATCTTCAACTGAAGTACCGATTATCTTATGATGCAAAAATAGGCATGGGGAAACAAAACCATCTACAAAACAACATAAAAACCTACCATTGTAGCAGCTTGAATAGGCAGACCAACACTTACACCTAAGAAGTTTTTGCGGATTTTGAAACAGTAATGTTCATAGATGAGAAAAATTCGAAAACAGGAAGAAATTGCTGGAGGGATTTTTAAATAAATCGCGGTCAAAGTTCACAATTTAAGTTTATTTAAGGTTAGGTTTTTTCTGAGGTTTTCACGAGTTGCTTATAAACGGTACGTCTTATCGAAATGGGACTAGAGAAAATCTTATATCTGTAAAAATTGGATTTCGTAATTTTTTCCTAGATTGTACCATTTTTGAGATATATAGTTTTATAGGGAGACGATAATAATAATTATTCCACAAACATCCCATACGGGACAAGGGAGACTTCTCTCATATCAATGACTGCACCCCGATTCATATTAGCTCAATGATATGGGACCTACTGTTTATTGCCGAGTCCGAACGGCGTGTCTTAAGGCACCACTTGTATTGAAGTTTTACATGGCTGAAATACTCAGGAAAACCCCATAGAAATATCAACTTGAATCGCGAATTATTTAAAAAGCGCTCCGTCGATTACGTTGTTCTTTTGATTTTTCTCATCTATGAACATTGTAGATTCAGAATCCGCAAAAACTTTTCAGGTGTAAGCACCTTTCATTTAAAGTTGTTTCAAGAGCATCGTGTATGCTAATGTACGTGGTCAGATAACAGAGTTATACGCGTAGGAACCATATTCTACGGACAGCCTTAGTCTGCTGCCCGCCATTTAATGTCTGGCTCTAGATGGCACCTCATATTAATACTAGATAATCGTAAACCCATGGCTGGAATATTATTTTCGAGGTGGTCACGGGTGAATCATGACTAAACCTTAGGTCTTATTTAAGTATATGATCAAATTGGCATTACATTACAGAAAACATACAGATAACTGGAATTCCACAACACGTTAAAACATTGTCTGTTAAGAAAATTAAGCTATTACCTCCTGCTTCAAAATCAATTATAATATTTTCGAAATATTTTGAATTGAATCTTTTTCGGCTTCGGAATGTATAATCTTCTAATCTAATATATAAAAGACAATGTGTGTATGTTACTATGTTTGTATGTTTGTATGTTCCGAATAGACTCAAAAACGGCTGAACAGATTTTCTTGAAAATTTCAGATAATGTACAGGGAACATCGGTGGTGAAAATAGGCTATATATTTTCTTGAATGGTCGTCGCGGAAGTGAAATATCGCGGTCATTCCAAATTATTCAAAAACGAAAAGACTCAAAAACGGCTGAATAGATTTTTTGGAAAATTTCAGATAATGTACTGGGAACACCGGTGGTGAAAATAGGCTATATATTTTCTTAAATGGTCGTCGCAGAAGTGAAATATCGCGGTCATCCTAAATTATTCAAAAATGTACTATTTCAGATAGTATAGCAAATTTTAGTAAGCGTGACTATAAAACCGCTATAACACTGGCTTCTATGTGTGGGATAACGCGGTCAACGCCATATTTTGGAATACAGTAAAATCCCGATAACTTGAGATGTCACGATAAAGCAATTCCGAAAAATCGATTGGGAAATCTTATAAAATGCTGTATGTGAAGTTTTTAGGTCTGAGAATAGGTCGTAATCTATTTATTTAACCCGCTAAGTGTAGTGACCGGTGGTCCTCCCCACAATTTTTTAAGAAAACCGCGAAATTCAAGATGCTTTTTAATATATTGTTTACAAATTGTTTGCAATGCTATGGTAATTACTGTCTTGACCCTGAATGGTCGTCGCGGAAGTGAAATATCGCGGTCATCCCAAAATTTTCAAAAATTTATTATTTCAATTAATTAGAACGTTCGTAAGCTGTTTTTATACGACTAAGAGTAGTGACCGGTGGTCCTCCCCTACAATGTTTTTAATAAAATCTGAAATCGCGGTCATCACAAAGTTTTCAAAAATGTATTATTTCAATTAATATACATAATTTTAGTAAGCGTGACACAAAAATGATATAAACACTAGCTTGAACAAGTGGTAGTGGCCGGAGGTAGTGACCGGAGGTTCTCCTTCAAAATTTAAAAAAAAAAATCTGAAGTCCATGATATTTTAGAACGTATTCTTTACAGATTGTTTGCAATACTATTGTAATACTGTCTTGACCCTGAATGGTCTTCGCGGAAGTGAAATATCATGGTCATCACAAAATGTTCAAACATTTATTATTTCAGATAATATACATAATTTTGTAAGTGTGCATAAAAAACGCTACAAACCCTGAACACTTAACAATAAGTGGGATAGCTCGATCAACTCCACATTTTGGAATACAGTGAAATCCCGATAACTTGAGATGTCACTAGACCGAAATTCCAGAAAAATGATTGGACATCAGACAAAGTTATTGATATACAAAACAATATCATCATTAGAATCAGAATACCGCGATAGTGTCCGATTTTTGAAAATATTACAATTACGGATAAAATCTCAAAATGTGGGAAGTGAAACTTCATGAGCATTGATTTCAGTTTATAGTTTATAGAAGTAATTTTTTATGAATTATATAAATGGTGCCATACATATACCGAAGGAACATACATTTCGCTGAGGGGTATTTTACCATGCAATAGTGGTAAAATAGAGCGCGAAGAAAAAAGGCGTTACGTTCGATCGGGCTGAATGAGGTTAAATCCACCAAAAATAGCGAAAATTAGTCGCCACCGTTCTATGGGACCTATGTATATCAAAACGAGGACGTATACTGAAAATTTTTCTGCAAGACTGTTTACGACCCCCAACAGTGGCTATATCTCCGAACTATCGAAAATCGGGAGGTACTGTTTTTTGGGAGATATATCAAAACGTGAACCTATAGCTGTTGCATACCGAGCGCAAAGAAAAAGGCGTGTCTTTCGGTCGATCCGAATATTTATGCTCTCATCATTAAATTATATTAAAACCAGATTACAGCCATTTTGGTGTGATAATAATGTTAAATCCTAAAAAAATAGTGAAAATCAGCCGGTACCGTTCTATGGGAGCTATGTATATCAAAACGTGGACCTATACTGACAATTCTCTGCAGTAATATTTATGACCCCAACCGAGACCAACAAACCAATATATAGCAATGTTAATTGACCTGCACCGACCATTATATGTGGGTCACAAAGCGCATTAAACTGTCCATTTATGGTGAAGGGTATAATAAAAGAGATTTTATATCTTAAATTTGGGAGATACCATTACATGGAATTTATGTCAAAACATTGACATCAATACTGGACAGATAACTAAAGTTTACACAGAGAACCCAAACAACGGGCCAGCAACGCGGACCGGGTCAGCTAGTCTAATATATAAAAGGCAATGTGTGTATGTTAGTATGTTTGTTTGTTTGTATGTTTGTATGTTTGTATGTTCCGAATAGACTCAAAAACGGCTGAATAGATTTTCTTGAAAATTTCAGATAATGTACTGGGAACACCGGTGGTGAAAATAGGCTATATATTTTTTTGAATGGTCGTCGCGGAAGTGAAATATCGCGGTCATGCCAAATTATTCAAAAATGTATTATTTCAGATAATGTACCTAATTTTAGTAAGCGTGACTACAAAACCGCTAAAACACTGGCTTCAATATGTGGGATAACGCGGTCAACGCCATATTTTGGAATACAGTAAAATCCCGATGACTTGAGATGTCACTATATAGAAATTCCGAAAAATCGATTGGGAAATCTTATGAAATTTTGTATATGGAGTTTTTAGGTCTGAGAATAGATCGTAATCAATTTTTTTATCCCGCTAAGTGTAGTGACCGGTGGTCCTCCCCACAATTTTTTTAAGAAAACCGCGAAATTCAAGATACTTTTTAATATATTGTTTACAAATTGTTTGCAATGCTATGGTAATTACAGTCTTGACGACCATTCGTCGCGGAAGTGAAAATCGCGGTCATCCCAAAATTTTCAAAAATGTATTATTTCAATTAATTAGAACTGTCGTAAGCTGTTTTTATAGTGGCCGGTGGTCCTCCCCCACAATGTTTTTAAGAAAATCTGAAATCTCTGATATT
Source organism: Musca autumnalis (assembly GCF_047663935.1). Classification (NCBI taxonomy): domain Eukaryota; kingdom Metazoa; phylum Arthropoda; class Insecta; order Diptera; family Muscidae; genus Musca; species Musca autumnalis. Next base: position 99,443,598 of record NW_027411644.1, read on the forward strand.
TTTGAACGTATTGTTTACAGATTGTTTTCCCTGAATGATCGCGGTCATCACAAAGTTTTCAAAAATGTATTATTTCAATTAATATACATAATTTTGGTAAGCGTGACACACTACTGTAATTACTGTCTTGACCCTGAATGGTCTTCGCGGAAGTGAAATATCGCGGTCATCACAAAATTTGCAAACATTTATTATTTCAGATAATATACATAATTTTGTAAGCGTGTCTAAAAAACGCTATAAACGCTGAACACTAAACAATAAGTGGGACAGCGCGATCAACTCCACATTTTGGAATACAGTAAAATCCGGATAACTTGAGATGTCACAAGATCGAAATTCCAGAAATATCCATTGGAAATCAGACAAAGTTATTGATATACACTACAATATCATCATTGGAATCAGAATACCGCGATCGTGTTCAATTTTTGAAAATATTATAATTACGGATAAAATCTCAAAATGTGGGAAGTGAAACTTCATGAGCATTGATTTCAGTCCTTGGAATAGCTAGGTAAAGATACATTTTTTAAATACAGCAAAATCTCGATAATAAGAACTACAATTTATAGAAGTAATTTTTTTATGAATTATATAAATGTTGCCATACATATCCCGAAGGAACATACATTTCGCTGAGGGGTATTTTACCACTATTGCATATAGAGCGCGAAGAAAAAAAACGTTACGTTCGATCGGCCTGAATGAGGTTAAATCCACAAATAATAGCAAAAATCAGGCGCCACCGTTCTATGGGAGCTATATCAAAACGAGGACATATACTGAACAGTGGCTATATCTCTGAACTATCGAAAATCGGGAGGTACTGTTTTGTGGGAGCTATATCAAAACGTGAACCTATTACTGTTACATACCGAGCGCAAATAAAAAGGCGTGTCTTTCGGTCGATACGAATATTTATGCCCTCCTCTTTAAAATATATTAAAACCAGATTTCAGCCACTTCGGTGTGATAATGATGTTAAATCCTCAAAAATAGCGAAAATCAGCCGGTACCGTTCTATGGGAGCTATATCAAAACGTGGACCTATACCAACAATTCTTTGCAGTAATAATTACGACCCCAACTGAGACCAACAATCCAATATATAGGAATGTCAATTGACGTGCACCGATCATTATATGTGGGTCACAAAGTGCTTTAAACTGTCGATTTATGGTGAAGGGTATAATAAAAGAGATTTTATATCTTAAATTTGGGAGATACCATTATATGGAATTTATGTCAAAACATTGATTTATATTATGAAGTTTCTACAGGGATGCCTAATTATGGGTGTACCAATACTTGATAGATAACTAAAGTTTACACGGAGAACCCAAACAACGGGCCAGCAACGCGGACCGGGTCAGCTAGTCTAATATATAAAAGACAATGTGTGTATGTTACTATGTTTGTATGTTTGTATGTTCCGAATAGACTCAAAAACGGCTGAACAGATTTTCTTGAAAATTTCAGATAATGTACAGGGAACACCGGTGGTGAAAATAGGCTATATATTTTCTTGAATGGTCGTCGCGGAAGTGAAATATCGCGGTCATTCCAAATTATTCAAAAACGAAAAGACTCAAAAACGGCTGAATAGATTTTTTGGAAAATTTCCGATAATGTACTGGGAACACCGGTGGTGAAAATAGGCTATATATTTTCTTAAATGGTCGTCGCGGAAGTGAAATATCGCGGTCATCCTAAATTATTCAAAAATGTACTATTTCAGATAGTATAGCAAATTTTAGTAAGCGTGACTATAAAACCGCTATAACACTGGCTTCTATGTGTGGGATAACGCGGTCAACGCCATATATTGGAATACAGTAAAATCCCGATAACTTGAGATGTAACGATAAAGCAATTCCGAAAAATCGATTGGGAAATCTTATAAAATGTTGTATGTGAAGTTTTAAGGACTGAGAATAGGTCGTAATATATTTATTTAACCCGCTAAGTGTAGTGACCTGTGGTCCTCCCCACAATTTTTTAAGAAAACCGCGAAATTCAAGATACTTTTTAATATATTGTTTACAAATTGTTTGCAATGCTATGGTAACTACTGTCTTGACCCTGAATGGTCGTCGCGGAAGTGACATATCGTGGTCATCCCAAAATTTTCGAAAATGTATTATTTCAATTAATTAGAACGTTCGTAAGCTGTTTCTATACGACTAAGAGTAGTGACCGGTGGTCCTCCCCTACAATGTTTTTAATAAAATCTGAAATCGCGGTCATCACAAAGTTTTCAAAAATGTATTATTTCAATTAATATACATAACTGTCTTGACCCTGAATGGTCTTCGCGGAAGTGAAATATCATGGTCATCACAAAATGTTCAAACATTTATTATTTCAGATAATATACATAATTTTGTAAGTGTACATAAAAAACGCTACAAACCCTGAACACTTAACAATAAGTGGGATAGCTCGATCAACTCCACATTTTGGAATACAGTGAAATCCCGATAACTTGAGATGTCACTAGACCGAAATTCCAGAAAAATGATTGGACATCAGACAAAGTTATTGATATACAAAACAATATCATCATTAGAATCAGAATACCGCGATAGTGTCCGATTTTTGAAAATATTACAATTACGGATAAAATCTCAAAATGTGGGAAGTGAAACTTCATGAGCATTGATTTCAGTTTATAGTTTATAGAAGTAATTTTTTATGAATTATATAAATGGTGCCATACATATACCGAAGGAACATACATTTCGCTGAGGGGTATTTTACCATGCAATAGTGGTAAAATAGAGCGCGAAGAAAAAAGGCGTTACGTTCGATCGGGCTGAATGAGGTTAAATCCACCAAAAATAGCGAAAATTAGTCGCCACCGTTCTATGGGACCTATGTATATCAAAACGAGGACGTATACTGAAAATTTTCTGCAAGACTGTTTACGACCCCCAACAGTGGCTATATCTCCGAACTATCGAAAATCGGGAGGTACTGTTTTTTGGGAGATATATCAAAACGTGAACCTATAGCTGTTGCATACCGAGCGCAAAGAAAAAGGCGTGTCTTTCGGTCGATCTGAATATTTATGCTCTCATCTTTAAATTATATTAAAACCAGATTACAGGCATTTTCATTTCATTTCATTTCATTTTTATTTACTTAATAATGCAAAAGCTGAAGGCAGCCAAATAATTACATTACAGTAAGTTCTACTTTAATTCAATGGATCATACAACATGATTTCAAGCAATTAATATTAAATGTAAACTTAACAATTTAAGACCAAGAATTTGGTTCCCCAATGTATAAAAAATCCAAACTGAGGAAAAAAAAATGTATATATGTATATTACTGTTAAATAAGCATACAAAATATATAAATCAACTAAGAGAACTACTATACTTGTTGCCACCATTGTGGATAACTTATCAGACCTGATTTAAAACAAAAGCAGTATATTTTTGTTTAAATACATGTACCGTGTACGAAAATGTGCGTAATAATGGAGGAAGCTGGTTCCAAATACGTGCAACTCTAATAATATACGATCGCTCAAATATCGAAGAGGTAAATCGAGGTATAATTAGCTGTGTATGTCGCGTTGAATGCGAAAAGTGAAACTTTGTAAGCAATAAATCGGGGCAATTAGTACAAATCATCTTGTAAAACGTTATCATTAAACGTTGACTAACGTAACTGTCAAACGGTACTCCCAAAAACATTAGAGAGTAGCTCGTGACATGGTCACGGCGCTTCAATTTATAAACAAAGCGCAAAACCATGTTGTAAAGCTTCTCAATCCTCTTCAAATTCCCTTGGTTAGTGCCAGAAATAACCTCAATGCAGTAGCTAAGCCGAGACATCAACAAAGCAAAAGCAAGTCGCTTACGAACAGACAGTGGCAAATACATATTATTGCAGTATAACCTACGCAATGTGGACATAACAACAGAATGAAGATATGTGATGTGACTACTAAACGTTAGCCTATCATCAATTATGCATCCCAAACATTTCATCTTTTCTACAAATACTATATTTAAGCCATTCAAATAAATACGAATGGAAGAACTAATATTTCTCCTGGGTTTAAATAATATTGCCTTAGATTTCTGAACATTAACCGAAAAGTTGTTAGAGTTAAGCCAACGATTTATAATTTCTAAGGAACAATTAACATCAGTTTCTAAATCTGTAATCAAACAATTTCAGATTTAGAAACTGATGTTAATTGTTCCTTAGAAATTATAAATCGTTGGCTTAACTCCAACAACTTTTCGGTTAATGTTCAGAAATCTAAGGCAATATTATTTAATGATGTTAAATCCTAAAAAAATAGTGAAAATCAGCCGGTACCGTTCTATGGGAGCTATGTATATCAAAACGTGGACCTATACTGACAATTCTCTGCAGTAATATTTATGACCCCAACCGAGACCAACAAACCAATATATAGCAATGTTAATTGACCTGCACCGACCATTATATGTGGGTCACAAAGCGCTTTAAACTGTCCATTTATGGTGAAGGGTATAATAAAAGAGATTTTATATCTTAAATTTGGGAGATACCATTACATGGAATTTATGTCAAAACATTGACATCAATACTGGACAGATAACTAAAGTTTACACAGAGAACCCAAACAACGGGCCAGCAACGCGGACCGGGTCAGCTAGTATACATATATGTATATCATTGCAAAACTGCTAATGATGCTGAACACTTGAAACCCCTTTCGACCTTAGACATCGACCAAGTCCATGAACCTTATATAGTCCCACGGCAGCTGGTTCTCTCGTACCGGATTGACCCGGTATCACACAACATCTATGTTCCGGCCAGCGGCTGCCACCTCCGCGTACATGTGTTTGTATTTGTTTCGTTTTTCTGTGTTTGGAGCAGCATATACCGGTATGCCTGCTTCGGATTCTTTTGGTCCGTACCGGGACCGAGAAAAACCCAGGACCAATATCTTTGTTCTAGGTTTGCCACATCCGCATCTTCACCCATATCCAAACTTCGGTGACATGCTATAAATGTCAGGAGTGGGTGCATCTAAGGGGTTGGTCTGGACTTGTCTACGCGGGGGACTTCGACAGGAACTATGTTGCTGTATGCTGCTCGAACACAGCCCCCGCAGATCCCTCAACAGCAACCGCACGCGCAGCATTTAACTCCAGCCGTTGTTGTTCCAATCCCAGAAAGTGCATATTTTTTGCAATTTAATTGCAATGGACTCCAAGGTAAGATCGAAGAAATAGTGGAATTTATAAATCGGAAGAAGATCAAGGTCGCGGCGGTGCAGGAAACCAAGCTCAACAACAACTGCAGCTTACAGCGTTGTGATGGTTACAACGTATTAAGTGGTGGTAAGGTGGGGTACTAGCTTTCCTTTTGCACCAGCCTGTTCAATACAGACCTACATATCTCGCTTAAGCCTGACTCTAATGACCCGTACATGGAATGTATGGGGTAGCAGTCAGGTGTGGAACTGGCGAGATAGAGTTGCTGAATGTATTCATTCCGCCGAGAAATACTGTATCTCAGATAAAAACCTAACATTAGCAAGCTTTTGGAAGGTCATAATCATCTGGTCTTGGGGGAAACGACCAGAGGTGTACAGCGATGGCTGAGCAGATTGATAGCTCTACGTTTTGCTCAGGCAATGAGGACGCTCCTACCAGAATTAGAGGAGAGTGTCACAGTTCTCCAGACATAACCATCGTGTCACCGCCCGTCATATGCCTTGGATCAGACCACCTCCCCATAATTGTCTCCATAAGCAAACCACGAGATTTCATCACCTCTGAACGCCGCATATTCGTCCATCAATAGAAAGGTGATTGGCCAGATTTCAGAGAGTTCACCAATCACCGCTTTAGAGAACTGCCTAATCCTTCCGCTGCAGCCGCTCGCCATATGCCTGCTGATCGAATACCCGAAGTAAGACCAAACATCCCAGCGACGGGATTAGCAAATGAGCGTGATAGGCTTCGCAAATGAGCGTGATAGGCATAAGCGGAACAAGTCGTTAAATTATCTGAAGAGTTGCAACATTAGAGCCGGTATAGGTGAATTGTGGGCAACGGTTAAGTCACTCTTGAACCCCGGAAGGAGGGAAGACCTCAGTCACGTTTGGCAACGTTAGAGATTGACTGACCATCAGAGTTGCGCAAGTTATTTCAAACGACAATTTGTCGAGCATCCCTGGAGTGGCAGGGCGAAGAGAAGAGTACTACGTCGCACAGTGTCACGACCGTGGCCAAAAATGGTAAAAACTAAATACTTCGTTGAACAAATTTATTGATGGGGAGTGATAGAAAACTTATTAAAAAGAATCTGAATTTTGGTACTGATACGTGAAGTAGTTTTGCTATATCAGGATTTAAATACGACAATTTTAGTTAATACGTATTTTTGTGTTTTTATACCCTATACCACAAAGTGGAAAAGGGTATTATAAGTTTGTTTTGGTAAAAATTCATGTAACACCGCGAAATATTCGTCGGAGACCCCCAATGTGGTATACCAATCTTCATATCTCGACGAGATAAAGCGATTTTGAGATGTGTGTCTGTCCGTCCGTCCGTCCGTCCGTCCGTCCGTCTGTCCATTATAAATTGTAAACACGCTCCAGGCCGCAATTATGGACCGATCGTCACGAAATTTTGTATGGAGGTCGGGTTCAGATCAGAATAGATCTCTATTCTTATTGGTGATGATCGAGAAATATTAAGCGGGTGAAATGGACCAAAAACAAAATTTTTATCCGATTTTGTAGCAGCTCTGTATGTCGCAATTATAGTCCGATCGCCTCGAAATTTTAAACAATGTAAGATTATATGACAAAGAAGAAGCTTGCAATTTGAGATGGTGATCGGATGATGTTTAGAGGGTTAAATGGACCACAACTTTTGTGTGGAAATTGTGAAAATTTTTAATATACCGGTAATATCTTAATTCCTGGACCACACATTCCGCCCACATAAATAATATTTGTAAGGACAACTCTTGCCCTTTCAATTAATGCCAATTATGTTGATTTATGTGGTCGGATAACAGAGTTACAGCCTAATATATCGAGTGTTTTGCTTGTAATGTAATCAAAAGCATACTAGAGGTCGCAATTATAGATCAATAGTCACGAAATTTTGCACGAGGTAGGGGTTTAGGTCGAAGAAGATGCCTACAATTTTTGATGATGATCTGATATTATTTAGCGGGTGCAATGGACCATTACTTTTGTATGCTAAATAAAAACATTTTGTTTTTGGTCCATGTTTGAATCCCTGGAGGCCATATACCGGCAAAGTCGCCTATATATGAACAATTAACTACCGATCTTTCCTCTGATGAAAATTGCAATAATATGTGTGCTTGGTAACGGACCTACTACCTAAGATATAATCAGTTTTGTGAAGAGAACCACATCTTCCTCCCATGCTACAAATTTTCTCTATCATGACAGACAAATTCCCAGTTCTTACAAATTGCGTGGAACCCTATCATATTACCTGTCCAATTGTTAAAAATTTAAAGATGTAGCAGTAATTGCTAAACCACGCCAATTTTCAAATTTAAGAATATTTCTTAAAATGTACTGTATATAATTGTTCCACAAACATCCCAGTAGGGACAAGGGAGCCTTCTCTCATATTAATGCGAGCACCCCGATTAATATCAGCTCAATTATATGTAGACAGCGGAATTTTATGCAACACCTACTTTTGTAAAATTTGCACATTTTTGGCTTCTAATTAAATTCCAATCGAAATATATCACATATGCAAAAATATGCGAAATGTATAAATTATGCATATGCAAATATTATTTTTGCATATGGAAAATTTCTCTATTTCACATATTTTCGTATGCTACGTATATTTCAATAATATCTTCTAAAATGTTTATATGTACATTTTTCTGTTTGAAATTCACTTCAGACAAGTCAATAAAATAAAGAAATCTGTAACCAGAGCCAAAATGTCGAAAATGGGGAGCTTTCGTAGTATAAGAGCTATATGAACGCCTTGACCTATACCGACAAATTTCAGATGGAAAATTTAATACCCCCAATGAAGACTTAATACCAAATTTTAGCCAATTCGGAGGGATATTGAGACCATAACCTTCAAAGTACAGAAAATCGGTAGGTTCTGGTTCTGGGAGCTATATGAAGACGTGGACATATAACGACAAATTTCAGGTGGAAAGTTTTTTTACCTCCAACGAAGACTGAATACAAAATGTCAGCCATTTCAGTTTGATATTGAGGCCACAACCTTCAAAATACCGGGTATCGGGAGGTACGGTTCTATGGGAGCTATATGAAGACCTGGATCTATACCGATAAATTTCAGGTCGAAAATTGTGATGAACGAATACTTAATACAAACTTTCAGCCAATTCGATGGGATATTTAGGACACAAAGTCTTACATATGGTTTAGCAAATATGTCAAAATATGCAGAAAATTAGGTCCAGACTAAATGTCCGTTCTAAAATTACTTATTGGTGCCACCATGGTACAATTGTTTGCACACCCGCCTTGCACGCTGAAGGTCGGGCGTTCGATTCCCGGCCAGCAAACATCAAATTTCCAACGATGGCAAAATACCCCTCAGAAAAGTTGGCGACATTTTCTAAGTATTTCAACCATGTACAACTTCTCTACAGGTGGTGTTTTAAGACATGTCTTTCGGACTCGGCGATAAACTGTAGGCCCCATACTATTGCTGTAATATGAATCGTGGTGCACGCCCTGTCCCTTCTGTGATGTTTGTGGAACAATTATTATATTGTTATTTAAACTTAATGTGATAAGGTTGCAGACTCCAAAAATTTATTTCTTACAATGAGCTTATTTGTCCAAAAGAAAGTTTGATTTGCTGAAAGCTAACTCGCAGGGTAGTGGTGTAGGGTATCGTATGGTCGGCCCTGTCCGACTATAGCCTTTGCTTACTTGTTTTTTCTAAAATTAATAAATTATATTATGCGTTAATATTTAAACTTTAAAAGTAACGGTCGCTTCAAAAATGGTTCCTAAGTTCTCTTGGGATGTAATAAACTTGACTACACTTTTGTTTGCATGTAAATATTAATCATATGGTGTTTACATTTACCCAAACATGTATTACATAGTTTATTAATTTTTTAAAGCAAATTTTAAATTGAGTGGAGTGGGAAAAAATTGTATAAAAGTGTATATCGATATTTTTGCTGTATGAGTAGTAAAAAGTGAGTACTTCAAATATATAAAGGTCATAGCTGCAGAGGTTTGCAGACGAATGTGTCATTTCTCTTTTTCAGCGACCACCTCACTGAGAGGATACCCCCTCTTTTAACAAATCGTTTTGCGGTGTTGGCTATAGCGCGAAAACGAATGAACCGATCATCATATATTTTTGTGGGCTTATTAAGTACCTAATAATCTTGCTTTAAAACGAGCGAATTTTAAAAATATCAATTTTTAAAAAAATTGTGAACAGCGAAAATCAAAATTCTATTTTTTACAAAAAATTTACCGTTTTTTGACCACTAATCGGGAGGTACGGTTCTATGGGGGCTATATCAAAACGTGGACCGACCAACCCAATTTTTTGTCCTGAAGATTGTAAGTCAAATTGTACCAAAATTGATGCACCTACGACAACTCCTTCTATTTTTCGCCACAGTTAATATGAACTCGCGACATTGTGCGTCGCATCAGATCTCTTCCTGCCGAAGATGAACCACCACAGTTTACAATGGATGTTGTTGCGAATGACATTAGGAACGCTGAATCATCCTAAGCGTTGGGCCCTGATGAAATCTCCATGGTAATACTGAAAGAGCTGTATGAGCTGGAAGTGCAGTACATCACTAAACTTCTCAACCTGTAGCTATCCACCCTCAATGTTTCCGAAGTGTGGAAAATTGGCAGGGAAATTTGGCAAGGATGCGAGGAAAAGTGAATCGTACAGGCCGATTTCGCTTTTGTCGCCTGTAGCAAAGACTCTTGAGGCCTTAGTCCTCCACAGCGTCAGAAAAAGCTAACTAGTTGCCTATCATCAGCATGGATTCCGTGAGCAGCACAGCACGATAACAGCGCTGCAGGCCATCTCCACATATATTTGTCGAGGACTCAACCAGGATAGGACGTGTGATAGAAAGGTGATGGTGGCGCTTGACTTATCTAGAGCCTTTGATACTGTTAGTCACTCCGCGCTGTTTGAGGACATTGAGCAAACAACCCACCGACCAAGTCTGAAACATTGGATAATCAATTATATGTCAAACGTAGAGTGAAAAAAGGAGTTCCCCAAGGTGGGGTGATATCTCTGTAACTGTTTAACCTCTACCTCTCCTGTATTCCGACCCCTCCAGACGGCATTGAGATCGTAACGTATGCGGATGATTGCACGATCCTAGCGTCAGATACCTACCCTGATGACATCTGTGAGAGATTGAACTCCTATTTACCCTATCTTACCACATTTTTCCGCGCGAGGAATATGCAGATATCCGCCACTAAATCTACGGCCACTCCGTTCAGCACATAGACGGCGCAGTATAGAAGAGAGATGATTGTAGTGGTCGATGGTAGCAGAATTCCGTCCACAAACTCTACCAAAATTCTAGGGGTCACACTCGACACTACGTTCACGTCGTCCGCACATGCCGCAGCTATCTGCGACGAACTGAAATGCAGAAACAAGGTCCTCATATCCCTAGCCGGCAGCACTTGGGGTGCGGATGAAGAAACCTTGTTGACCTCATATAACGCGATAGGTGGGTTTGTGGTAAGCTACGCGGCGCCAGTTTGGTCCCCGAAATTAGTTGATACGCATTGGATAGAAATTCAAACTTGTCAGAATGCCGCACTGCGAACAGCAACTGGGTCTTTAGGGTACCATATACATGAGGAGGAAAGATTATTCCAGTGCAGCAACACAATGCGATGCTTTCGTTGCAATAATTGCACGGGTGTCACCGTGAAAGCCATCCCAATCACCATCTGCTTGCTGGGCCCCACACACCCAGGAATGTCAGGAAGGATATTCAAGCTCTAGGAGTGAACCCCTAGATCGATAGACATATCAGGCAGGTCTGAATAGCATTCACACTGGCGGAGTTGCTAAGGCCATAAGCAAATGCAGTGTGAATAAAGTTCTCGGAGTACATCCCCCATCTATCGCAGATGAGGAGCGTCAGCTGCCACGACAAACCAAAGTGGTTTTGGCTCAACTACGCTCGGTATATTGCACTCGTTTTGCAAAACATCTGCCCAGTATGCGGCATGGGCCAGCACGACACACTGCACCTTTTCTCGCAGTATGCAGCTACATAGTCTCTGCCGTAGTCCTTCACATGGAGGAATTCAGAGCAACTCCTGGGATGCACTTTGTATATAAAATGCGCCTTCTATGGGAAGAACCCCGGCATTTTTTTAAGAATTGAAGTTGGATTACGATCCCTTTCACACCACCCTTTCCACATTGTAGTGTAAGGTAAAAATAGAATATTATCCTAATTCTCTGCTCTTCAAAATTTGTAGTTCCTGGACATCCGGCAAGCTACTTGTGATACAACTCTTATATAGTAAAAACATAAAATGCTTTAGAACCTACGAGTACACCTGTCCACATACATTACATACATTTTACACATACTTCATTTATATGAACACGTTTACTTGTAATTAGTTATGTTTTTGTTGCTGAAGAGTAAAGGTCTAAGTTTGTTTGTAATTGCGGAACAAAATTTGACAGCATACAAAAAGAAATCGTAAAAATTACGCGCTTTATAGCATTTTTGTGTAGTATTTCGTTGGCAAGTTTAAAATGCAAAAAAAGGAATAGCAGCAAAAAACGCCCAGACCATGTAGATTGCAGTTGATTGTTGCGATACTTAAACCATGGTTTCTTGAGCTTTAAATGCATTCAATTTTTCCAAATAATTTTAGCTGTTTTTATGAGTGACTGACTGCACCGAATGAGTGACTTACTGACCGACCGAGTCGCGTTAGCTATTGTTTTAGTTTTCTTATTTTTGTGCTTTATAAACTTTGTAATGTTTATTGTTTCTATGCGGTTTCTGTGTTATGATTGTTGTATGTATTGTTGTTAACCCAACCAACAATTAAGCAATTATAATAATTATGAACAATCGACCACTTTTTGACACGCTGCAAATTCATTTTATATGCGCCACACCACCTGAATCAAACATTCGTTCAGGGTGATTATTGGTGGACGGTTGGATGGATGGGTGTATAGATACTTAGATAAATGGCGTTATTGACCATGTCATCTATGCAGAGATGTATGCATTTTGCTAAAATAAACATTGTCGAGAATTCTGGTTTAATAATTTACATTGTAATATTTGAAAGAAAAATATACCCCTAGTTGGTTAGTTTAACTATGTTTATAGAAATTAAAATATTTAGAGTCCAAACATTGCTAAAACAGTTTTTGTTCAAAATTGGGTACTACGGAACCAAAAGTTGCACCAACACCAAATGTAATTATGTCTTGTTAACCTAAGATCCTTGAGGAAGAATTATAAAGTAATTTGGGGAAAAGTAAGAGATGAATGTATTATATTATCTTTGCGCGGATAAAAACTAAATGAAGTAAGAAAAACATTAGGTTCGGCCTAAAAATGTCTTCAATATGTTGGTACCTTTATATGAGGGATATACCAAAACATGGACTTATGTAGACGATTTTTGGTGGAGGAGTTTCAGGACCTCCGAGAATTTCAAATGTCAAATCCAGCTAGTTCGGTTAAAAATTGTAACTAAAATCGGAATTGACAATTGAAACCTAAACCCACTGTGTTAATCCGGTTAAGTGTAACCAGGGTATATGTTAACGATTTTTTTATAGAAATTTCATGACCACTCAAGATCTCAAGTGTCAGATTACAGCTAGTTCGGTTAAACATTGTAGCTAACGTCCTCAAAGTACCAAAAATCCGGGATACCGTTATACGGGGCTATTCTAAAACATGGATCTATATTGACGATTTTTGGTGCAGAAGTTTCGGGACCACTGAGAACCTCAATTGTCAAATTACAGCTAGTTCAGTAAAAAAGTTAGCTGAAATCCCAAAAATACCTTAAATTGGGAGGTTCCGTTATAAGGGGGCTATACCAAAACGTAAACCCATCTTAGCAATTTTTAGTGAAGAAGTTTATTGGTCACTGGGAACCTCAAATGTCAAATTTCAGTGGAGAAGTTTTTCTGTCATTGAAAACCTCAAATGTAAAATTTCAGCTAATTCGGTCAAAAAATGTAGCTAAATTTTCGAAATTGTCAGGGAATGTACAATGTTGAATTTCGAAGGGGGCGGGGTACTTCCCTTTGCCATATTAAAAAAAAAACACCATATCTTTACGAATAAAAATCAAATGCCGTCATAACCCAACTTAGGTTTTTATGCAAAGAAAATTTTACCGCGCCCACCTTTTCAATTTTAATTGCAATTAAAATTTTCAATTTAAAGTTTTTTCTGTAAAAACGTATGAACCCATTTTCCTAAAATTGTCAGGGAATGTACAGGGATGGACCCCAAAAACAGGCTACATATTTTATTGAATTCCAGAGGGGGCGGGGTACCTCCCCTATATATCGGTTTAAAACTTTACGGATTAATCGAATATGTAGTACTGCTTTGGGGCCTAAAGACCCGACCAGGCCTGTTTTTAAATGTTATGTCTTCAATATTACTGAACCGACTTCCATCAAATTTGCAGCAAAAGCTCAATGTTTGCCGTTGTTATGTATCAGCCCAATCATAAAAATCATCGCACCGTGAGTTTTCTCACTCTCGCCTCCTCCCTTATTATAAACATCATAAGGGAGAACAAAACTCACGTTCGTGAGAAAAGTAGGTATCATAAATGTCAAAAAAGTGAGAATGTGAGGCAATTTTCTCTCACTACAGAAATCAAGGTGAGCTGAACAAAAAAAATGTAAATATGGAAATTTTTTATAGAAAAAAATTGACGAAAACGAATATTTTGCATTTGTAATGATAACACTGTGCAACAAAATGGAGCTCAAAGTCTGGGGGGTGGAAAATTCCTATTGGAGATGAAAGCCCTTGGTGAGTATATACAGAACCCCGAAGGACAGATTCGCCGTGAGTCGATCTTTCGCGATATGGCGTGATGAAGTTTTTGCTAGAGACCCTGTAAGTCATCAGGAATTAGCATTATATCTTTGTCCACTGTTGCTTTAGCTTATTTTTGATATGACATGTCTTCAGTCAAATCGAATGTGGATTATTTTCGTAGAGCACTTCGACCTTCTAACTCGCTTCCTTCAATGTCCTTTTCGTCCTTTATTTTAAGAGTCGCTATAAAAGTACCACAAGATGACGTTTTTCAACTTCGAAATGTTCAGCAAAAATGTCGGCCAGAAAATTTTAGGTACGGCTCTCATTGACAACAAATCGATTATGTCGAGTTTTCGTGGTCGTTTTGTGCATTTACCCTGTTTTTGTTCAGAAAAATACTATATTTTGTTTTTTGTATATTCGTTACAGAACATACAAAAAAAAACACAGTTTTTTTCTGAGCAAACAGGGGTAAATGCACAAAACGACGACGAAAACGCGACAACATCGATTTGTTGTCAATGAGAGCCGTACCTAAAATTTTCTGGCCGACATTTTTGCTGAACATTTCGAAGTTGAAAAACGTCATCTTGTGGTACTTTTATAGCGACTCTTAAAATAAAGGACGAAAAGGACATTGAAGGAAGCGAGTTAGAAGGTCGAAGTGCTCTACGAAAATAATCCTCATTCGATTTGACTGAAGACATGTCATATCAAAAATAAGCTAAAGCAACAGTGGACAAAGATATAACGCTAATTCCTGATGGCTTACAGGGTCTCTAGCAAAAACTTCATCACGCCATATCGCGAAAGATCGACTCACGGCGAATCTGTCCTTCGGGGTTCTGTATATACTCACCAAAGGCTTTCATCTCCAATATGAATTTTCCACCCCCCAAAATTTCGGTTCACAGTGTAATTAATTGCATTTATTTGTGTTTTACGTTGAAAGTAACAAATAAAAAACAATTAGAAAATCTTTTGGAAACTGTACATGTTCATCCGTGTTTTAATGAAGCAAGGAAGACCTCAATCGAGTTTGGCGTAATTTGGAGGCGGAATTGAAGTTGGCCAATATTTTTCAGATATGGGAAGCGGTTCAGAATCATAGGATGGCAACAGGAATGGAAGAGGACCCAATCAGGAGCAACCCCTTTCTGCAATTGTTGTTCCTCGATAGAACAATGTACATATTACTTAATGTACATACATAGGTACATACTTACAAACTTTGCGGCAACTCAAGATAATAAGTGACATATCGTAAGTGCCTTTGAATCGTTCGTTGTTCGCTAATCTTCCCAGCAAAATATTCGATGCCAAAGATACTATTCAAGCATGAGTGCAAGTGACATGCCACCTTTTTACCACCTCGCTCATTCTTTTTACACGACCGTTACCCCCAAAATATCCAAATCATTTTGGATGGCATCTTGAATAAACGAGTGGAATGGTATCTGAACCCAACTTGGCATGACATCACTAACGCTTTGTCATATGGGTTGTCACTTTTATATACATATCGTGTAAAGTACCCATAAGACATCATCCTTCTACTAAATAATTGTAGTTTGAATGTGTGAAGTTTTTTAAACGATAGAGAAACTTGTAAAATTTCCAACGTCAACAAAAGCAGAGTAGGACGGTTTCCGTCGCCCAGTCTAGATCTGGTTCATGGCCGATTTGGTAGGTCTTGCTTACTTGTTTACATATACGATATTTGTTCTTTGTGGAAGGGGCATAAGTTACGGAAGTTCCAATTATCGGGTATGCGTTCCTCTTGTCATGTGCGGCCAACTATTGTATATTCTTGAACAGCTACGAATATTTATACCTGTCCTCGTTCTATATTTAAAATGCATTGTCGTCACCAGGGTTTCGGAGTCGAGGTAATTTGTGGCTCGACTTCGACTCCAGACCCATTTTTAAGATATCCTCTAAAATCTTTTTGATTTTTGTTGTAGCAACTTTTATTCGCTGCCCCTATTACGACCGTGCAAGTCTTTTCAGAGGAAAGTCCATACTTCCTCAGAAAATGGCCTGAAAACTGCAAAAGCCGCTATGGCACCATGTGTTGTGGATGGAGCGCGCGGTAATTCTCGAACGGATAAACCGATTCGATCCAAAATTTGGCAATCGTAATATTTTGTCAATTAAGTTCTAAGATAGCCCTTATCGGTCCACCCCTTTGGGTACCTCCATCACAAAAGTTCGAAATTTTTGCTAAATTGGTGCGCACGATAACTCTCGAAGGCAGTAACCGATTTGGTCTATACTTTGGGCATCGTAATATTCCTCCGAGACATAGATAAATTTTTGAGTTACCGACAATTTTCGGTAAAATTAAAATGCTCATAATTTCGGTAATTACCGACGAATAAAAAGCAGTCGTAAAGTTATACCGATAGTAAGAGTGTTGTCAGCTTTTATTGAACTTTTCATTCATAATTTTGCGTTTAAATTTTACTGATTTTTGTCGGCATCTCAAAAATGTGTTAAAGAATCGCACTATAGGTTAGAATATGGAATGTATATGTCAACTCCTTCGGATACCTCCCAGACTAAATTTCGGAAAAGTGCAGGTTAGGATCTCCTCTCGAATAGTTTTGATTTTTCTTGCAACATGTTGCACTCAAGGCCCTTTTACAATGGCAACAGTTTTTCTAATGGCAAGTCCATACTTCTTATGAAAATGGTCCGAAAACTGTAAAAAAAACCCTAAGGCCAGCATGTTTAGCGGCTGATGTGCACGACAACTCCCGAACCGAATACTGCGTTGGTCCACACTTGACATATCGTAATATTTCTTCGAATATTAGATGAAATTCGATGATGGTGTTTATAGGTCCATTTCTTCCAGTACCTTCCAGTATGATGTTTTCGTGGCAACTCAATATTTCCAGATATAATGGTCCTATCGAGAGGAACGACTCCAAAAATGTAACCCATATCTTTGAAGTCTTTTGAAGACTAGCTAAATACATACGTTTTTTTTGGAAAACACAGGCTGAGGGTATACCTCTGTCGATAAAGCCGGCTGATACTTTTTATTTGTCTATATAGGGTTTGATAATAATCATATTGAAACAAAAAAAATAGGTAAAAATATTGGAAGGTGTGGGCTTGGCGTGTTATTAAAAATAAAGACTAAAATTTTTCGCAATTTTAGAAGAAGATTTTGCTTGAAAATCTCATGTCTTATCAGAATGGAAATAACGAAAATGTTGTAGCTATCAAAATTCTCTACAAGATTGGCCTTTATGGTATTTTCGTAGGTTTTACCATTTTTGAGATATAGAAGCTAAAATTGGACAATGCACTGACTGTATCGCCCCCTTTTAAAACAATGTCATGAAGGGTGCGCCTTGACTAACTTTTAATGAAAACCGCTTACACAGGGAAAGTTTTTGTGAATTCTGAAACAGCAATGTTTATAGATGAGAAAAATCCAAAAACAAGAAAAAATCGCTGTGGGAATTTTTAAATAAATCGCGGTCAAAATTCACTTTTTTATGATTTGATCCCAGGTTGTACAATTTTTGAAATAAATAAATTCAGGTTACATTTTAAGGTTTTTTGTTAGTTTTTTCGCGATTGTTCTTGAATGCGGCAAGTCTTATCGATATGGGACCTGGCTTACGTAACTTTTCCTAGGTTGTACCATTTTTTAGATATATAAGTTTAAATTGGGAATTTGCAGTCATGACATTGTTTTATAAGAGGACAATACAGAATTGGATTGAATTTGAATTTTCTCATTTTGAACTTCTATATCTCAGTAAAACCTGCGAAAATACCATAAAGTTCAATATTTTAGAAAATTTTCATAGCTGCAGCATTTTCTTTAGTCCCATTTTGATAGTACTTGCGGTTTCTAAGCAAATTCGTGAAAACCTAAAAACTCTTTAAACTGCCAACTTAAATCGCGATTTATTTAAAAAGCGCTCCGGCGATTTTTTTTTGTTTTTTGATTTTTCTCATCTATGAACATTGTAGTTACAGAATCTGCAAAAACTTCTCAGGTGCAAGTACCTTCCATTTAAATTTGCTTCAAGAGCACCGTGCAGAATGTGGAAAGGGTATTACAAGTTTGTTGTTCCGAAAATTTATGTAACACCGCGGAATATTCGTAGATTCCCCATGTGGTATACCAAAATTCATATCACGACGAGATAAAGTGATTTTGAGATGTGTGTCCATCTGTCCATCCATTAAAAATTGTAATCAAACTCCAGGCCGCATTTATGGACTGATCGTCACGAAATTGTGTATGGAGTTCAGGTTCCCTTTAGGGTGTGAAATGGACCAAAAACAAAAATTGTTTGTAGAAGCTCTGTAGGTCGCAACGATGATCTGATCGTTGCTATATTTTTAGAAGGGATTGTGTTTACGACAAAGAAGAATCAGCAATTTAACATGATGAGCTGATAATATTTAGCTGATGAAATAAACATCCAAAAATTGACTCAGAAAGTGGTTCTATGTATATCTCATCAATGAACTATGGGTAATTCCCGTTTCCTTTTGCATGTTACATACAAATGCACAAGACAGAATACCCCCTACCACAATTTAATGTAGGGTATAAACTAATGAATTTTCTCTATAACGTATTAATTATTCCTAGTAGTTTTCTTAGCTTAGACTCTACTCTAAACAAGTAAAAAAGTATCAGTCGGCTTTGCCGAAGGAGATATACCCTAAGCCTATGTGAATTGAAACTTTTTATCTACGGTCAGATCGAATGTATTTAGTGTCTTTTCATTATGTTGTGGCCTTTTTTGACATTTGAAAAGTGTTGCAGAGGAGGTACTTAAAAGAAAGGACCGACATAGTCCATTACGGAAGTGAATCTAATTTTGGGAGTCATATCTTTTCGATAGATATCGCGCCCACTAGTCATTTCAGTGGGTCATCGTATAATTTTTTGGACCAGTGTGCGAGGAAGCTTGGACTTGTCCACGGAAAACATAATATCGCTGTAAATAGGACTACAACGAACAGCATCGGTATACATTTCCAAACGATCTTCGAACAGACCTTAACCTGCACTTAGACACAAATGTTGAACTTTTATTAGGAAATCCAAAGTTTGGACCAAATTTGTTCAAGAGATATCGTGCATACTATTTAAGTGACATTTTTCAAATTTTAGGAGAAAGTGCCGGAAGTTGTGGACCGGTATTGCATATCTTCGAACTAAAACTATGACAAAATATGACGAAGGCCAAATTTTGGACTAAATCAGTTAGCTCGAGAATTATCGTGCTCTCCAGCCACTACATATGGTGCCACAAAGGGTTTTTTACGCCTTTCGGCCTTTTTTTTCAAGAAGTATGGACTTGCCACTGAAAAAACTTTTAACGTAGTAATTGAGGTGGCGAATGCAAGTTGATTAAACAAAAATCAAAGTGATTCGAGAGCAGGTCTTAAAGTGAACTTATCCGAAATTTTGTGTTGTGTCCATATTCAAACCTGATCTATATCTGGTAGATATATTAGGATGCGTACAGTATGGACCAAATCGGTCCGTTCCTTCAAGAGTTATCGTGCGCACAATTTTTCCGAAAATTTTTGAACTTTTGTGGGAGAGGTACCTGAATAACTGAACCGATATGGCTTATCTTCGAACTTAAAATAAGTTTGGAGAAATTATGAAATTATGAAGGCCAAATTTTGGATCGAATCGGCAGATCCGTTCGAGAGTTAACTTGCGCTCCAACCACTACACACGGTGTCATAGGGTTTTTTTAAGCATCCAGGCTATTTTCTCAGGAAGTAGGGTTTTGCCGCTGATAAAACTTGTACCGCCGTATGGAGGGCCGTGAATACAAGATGCTACAACAAAAATCAAAACGATTCGAGAGCAGGTCCTAAACTGAACTTTTCCGAAATTTTGTGTGGGAGGTACCCGAAGTCGTGGACCGATTGAGTCCATATTGGAACCTCATCTAAGTTTGGTAGAAATTTCACGATGTGCAAACATTGGACCAAATCGTTTACTCCCTTCAAGAGTTATCGTGCGTACAAATTTTCAGAACATTTTCGAACTTTTGTGGGGGAGGTACCGGAAGGAGTGGACCGATTTAACCCATCTTCGAACTTAAACTAAGTTTGGACCAAATCGCTTCATCCGTTCAAGAGTTATCGTGCGCACCAGCCAGACAGACAGACGGACGGACATTGCTAAATCGACTCCAAATTGTCTGAAACACATTTCGTCCAAACATACTTGGGGTCAAAAACCATTATTTCGTAGAGGCACATTTTGCCCGAATGAAAGTCTATATACCCTCGTTAGCATAAATGCTGAGGGTATAAAAAAAAAAGATTTGGAAACTTCACAACGTTTTCCTGCTAAATCATATTTTTGAGTTTTAAAACATAAATGCGACATATGATAAGAGTTATTACAATATAGCTTTGCACACTTAGGATCATTGAAAATTTATCTCTTATACGAGTTGTAGCCAGTTTTTCAGTTAGCCTCCGGCATACTATAGACACGCAGATAATTCTTTGCAGCTATAATACAAAGCGTCAACTGTAGCATTTATTGTACCGAGTTTCTCATTCCATGGCACTTCCTATAAGGCGGCAAAACATAGTAGCTGTTGAAAATATTGATATTGTTGAACTAACGTAATTTTACATTTCGGTAGTACTTTGAACCTACAATAATCTAATAACCCAAGGGGTCATGTTTCAAAATACCTTACAAATCGAGATTTATTTGTAGTTTTCTTCCGTTCAATTGCTGCAACCGATAAGCGATCTAGATTATTTGTACGCTCTTTTATCCTGTCCAACCCTCCACGTACTTGTTAGTCGCGATTTATCTTGTTATCTCGTGTATTTATTTGCCAAAAACAACAACGACAGCAGAAGAAAAAACTGTAACAAAAAGACGAAAAACAACGAATCGAAACGACAACACGATTGCATTTATGTAAAATGTCAAATATTTCCAATAGATTAAACACTAAATTAATGCCATTTTAATGATATTTTAACATGTCAGCAGGAATGTGACATTAATCGCTTTTAGTTTTTGTTGTTCGCAATGGCGGCGGCAGCTGCGGCGGCTCCTAGTGCTCTACAAACTCCAGTCAGTCTATGTATGAGCGGACAATTCTTGTAGGATCAATTTCCATAAAAAACCAATACAACTCCTTATGCAATTGATACCATTTTCAGGTCTTTTTTCTTCACTTTTTTGTGCGATCTGATTTGTAACTAAAATCAACGGTGGTCGTCGCGTTGTATTTATGTGTGTGTATGTATGAGTTTGTCGCATTGACTAGAAATACAAAGATTTTCGATTACAAATGATTAAAATCAACATATAAATTTATACAGAATAAAGCTATAAATCATTTAAAACAAGATTTGAAGGAAAATAAAAAGACAAGAGACGATGACTACAACAGCAGCAACAACGATGGCGGCTGCTGCAACTAGGCGACGACCACGACGACGAGCAAACCCAAAAAATTCTCCCAAACCCAAAAAACGACGACGAGAAATACAACACAGACTAAACTAAGGTAAACTAAAATCCATTAAAAAATTTGACGAAAAAATGGAAAAAATTTGTCTCGACAATTGCTCAATTTGAACTGAACTGTTGCACCAAATGGTGGTCCAGCCATTAAAACCGACGAGGAAAACATTTGCACAGAGGAAAAGAAAAACGTCAATTTTATGAATAAACAGACAAAATAACAAAAACACGCATTGTAACAAACATAGTTTCGTGGTGTATTTTTTCTGTGCTAGATGCACGGTAACTGTGTTTATCGGTTTCTTCTAAAAATTCCTAATGGCGCTGGTCAGTCTATAACGCCAGGTATACACTTCTACTTATTTGCAGCTTTTCGGCCCACATTCAAAGTTTATTTTTGTCTTCAAAATCAATACAACTTTGTTGTATAAAAGGGGTTATCAAATAAGAAACATGTGATTCGAAATTTTTACGGGATAGTTGTGAAATCCATTTTAAATTCAGAGCCAGATGAGCCGAAAAGAAACAAAATAAAGAGTAAACAAAAAATATTGCATTACCAGTAACTAAAAAATATTTGGTTATTACTGAAAAAATTTAAATAAAAATAAAATGCAAAGTTGGGAGCCACCGTGATGCAGTGGTAAGCACGTCCGCCTTGCACTCAGAAGGTCTACGGTTTATTCCGTGGCCAAAACATCAACATTTTCGTTGGTGGCAAATCACATCATTGCGGTGTCGCTAGACACGAATTTCGGATTTGGCGATACAAATTAAGTCCCATATCTTTGATATGAGAGAAGTCTCCCCTGTCCTTTCGGAGATATTTTGGGAAAATTTGTTGTTGTTCATACTTTAAATATTAAAAAAATGTTGTTGTTGTAACGGTATATGAAATGTTTGTAAGTTTTTATTTGTTTTTCCCGTCGTAACGCATTGAAATAGTCATTTGCGACCCTACAAATATATATATTATGGATTAGGATAAAATTCTGAGTCGATATAGCCACGCCCTTCTGTTGTAATCTCTCTAGCATCCGCAATAATTGAGCTGGAACGCTATACTTTTGCACCCCAGTTTCTTCTTGCCATAGGCAGTTAAGTTCGATGATGGGCTATATCGGCTCATGTTTTTGTATAGCCCCCATATAACGGCACCTCCCGAGTTTCCCTATTTTTGCAACATTTTTGAACCGAATTTAAAGTACAGGTAGTAATTTAAATTTAAGGTTCCCAGATACCTCCCTGTTTTCGGTATTTTGAGGATTTTAGCTGCAATTTTTACCGAACTAGCCGTAATTTGCCATTTGAGGTTCCTAGCGGTCACAGCACCTCACTGAAATATTTTGGACAGCCCTCATATAACGGTACCTCAAGATATTAGGAATTTTGAGTATGTTATTTACTTTTCGACCGAAGTACTTGCTAGGTGACAATTGAGGTTTCCAGTGGTCACAAAACTTCTCCACCAACAATTGACAACATATATAGATCCATGTGTTGGTATATGGCCTATATAATGGGTTGATGTTCTCAGTGGTCACAAAACTTCTCCACCAAACATTTGCAACATATGACCATGTTTTGGTATAGCCCCCACAGAACGTTACCTACCAATTTTCGTTACTTTGAGGATTTTAGCTACATTTCGAACCAAACTGCCTGCATTTAAAGTCTCAGTGGTCTCAAAACATCTTCACCAAAAAATCGTCACCATAGGTCCATGTTTTGGTATAGCCCCCATATGACGGTACCACCCGATTTTTGGTATTTTGAAGACTTTAGCTACATTTGTTTGGTCAGACTATTTGCAATTTAACATTTGAAGTTACCAGTGTTCACAAAACTTCTCCAAGAAAAAATTCAAAATACGTCCACACTTTGATATAGCGCCCATTTAAAGGAGCCGCCCGATTGAAAACTTTTTCTGACGTAATTTAGGAATGTCTCCACCTAAAATTTTTGACAGGAAAAAAAAACTAACAAATATTTTATGGTGGAGGAACTCAAAGCTTTTTACTTGTTACACCCTCCACCATTATATGCAGAGTTTAATTATATTTATCAATCCGTTTGTAACACATCGATATATTCGTCTGAGACCCCATAAAGTTTATATATTCTTGATCAGCATGAAATTCTAAGTGGATATAATAACCATGTCCGACTGTCCGTCCGTCTGTCTGTCTGTTGAAATCAAGATACGGCTCGCACATTGTAAGATAGAGCTTTACAAAAAAGTTCGGCCCGGCGGAATTTAACGCTTTTTACTTGTTTCTGATTAATTTGGGTATATCTCCAGTTCTAGGAATTTGGCTGTTTCGATGGGTTGTAGCCAAAAAGCAACTGAAGTAGTTGAGTAGGTTTGGCAGGACAGTTGAGAAGGTGCAGCGTGTTTTGCGGGCTTGTGGTGCATGCTAGGCAGATGATTTGTAAAGTATCATCGATCCTTGCTGTATAGAAGCGTAGTTGAGCCAAAACTATTCTGTTTTGTCGGGGCAGCTGACACACCTCAGCTGCGGTAGAAGGGGGATGTTCTCCGAGGAACGCATTCACACGATAGTTGTTCTTGGCATCTGCGATTGCATCTGTGAATACTATTTAAAAACCTGTTTGATAAGCTTGTTGATCTAGGGATTCTGTCTTGTAACATTAGACCTTTCTTTCTAGATCGTGAAAATCCCTCCTGACATGGATTGGCTATGGGTTTTATCCCCCATATGGTGATTAGGATGGCTCTCACGATAACATCCGAGCAAGTAATGCAACGAAAGCATGTCAATGTGTTGCTGTACTAGAAATATTTTACCTCCTCATGCAGTTCTCAGGGCGACATTCTGACAGGTTTGAATATTTTCCCATTGCGTTGTACTTATATTCGCGGACTACACTAGCGCAGCATTCCTTACCACAGACCGTACTATCGCGTTATATTTGGTCAACAAAGGTTTCTTTATCTGCATCCCAATTGCTTGCGGCTAGGGACTTAGGGAAATTTCTCCTACATCTCAGCCTGTCGCAGATGGCTTTGCTATGCAAACATGCTTCCAAATGTGACCCCTAGAATCTTGGAGTAGTTCTTGGTTGTAATTCTGCTGCCACCCAACATGACATTCAACACAGTACTCACCTCTACAGTCCATGTGGTAAACAGACTTGCCGCAGATTTAATGGGGAGCATTTGCATATTCCTCACGTGGATCAGACTAATAGAAGTTCAGCCTTTCACTGATGGCATCAGTGAAGGTTCCTTTCGCCATGATAGTACAATCATCCGTATATGTTACCATCTAAATGCTGTCTGAAGGAGTGGGATACAGGAGAGGAAAATGTTTAACGGTTCCGGAGATATCACCTCACTTTGAAGAACTATTTCATTCACTCCACGAAGCTTGGACTTCTTGTTCCTGAATTACACGTACGAATGACGTCCGCACATATAATTAATTGTCCAACGTTTCAAACTTGGCTGGAGGGGAGTCTGCTCAATGTCCTCAAATAGCATCGAGAGCTTGACCTTATCAAAAGCGCCACCATACGACTTATTCAGGTTGAGTCCTCGACTAATATGTCTGGGGATTACGTGCAGCGCTAATGATCGCCAACTGGATAGCTATTTTTGATGGCGTGAGGAGTAAAGCATCAAGGGTCTTTGCTACGGATAACAAAAGTGAAATCGGAACGATTCACCATTGTCGGCATCATTGTCGGACTTCAGTAACGGCACCACCATTTCCATTTACCAGACTTAGATGTGGGTGGCAAGCGAAAGCTTGAGAACTTTGGTGGGATACTCGACTTCCGGCTCATCCAACTGTTTTTACATTACCATGAAGATTCCATCAGGTCCCAACGCTTTGGATGATTTAGCGTTCCGGATGGTACTAGCAACATCATCCAATGTGAATTGTGGTGATTCCTCTTCGGCAGGAAGATATTTATTTCGACGGAATACTCTTCTCTTCGCCCTGTCTCTCAGGGTTCCAGTGTGACTTAACCCTCGCCCACAACTCAATTATTCCAGCTCCAATGTTGCAACTCTCCAGACGCATTAGCCACTTGTTCCGCTCATGCTCGCCGACCAACTTCCAAAGTCAGCTCCCTGACTCTGCAGTCACTGGGGTTGGCACGACGAGGATCATCACGCCCATTTGCTTATTCCGTCGCCTCTGCTGGGAAATTTGTTATCACCTCGGGTATTCGACCAGCAGGTATCTGGCGAGTGGATCTTTAATGATGACGTCTCGGAACTTCCTTTCTGCTACCCGAACGTCAAAGGGGCTAGCCAGATCTTTGAATCGGTGATTAGTGACACTAGGCCAACGATTCATGAATGTGCTCCGTTCGGAGATAAGGAAATAGAGCGATATGCAGATGGCGACATCTGGTGAACTGTGACACTCTCCGCTAATTCTGGCTGTCCTCATAGACCGTGCAAAACGTAGAGCCATCTATCTACTCCGCCAGAAGACCTAATGTCACAACTCATGATGAGCATTAAACTCCCCAAGACCAGACGGTTATGACCTTAAAATGTTGGGTCTATAACCTGGAGTACAGATATTTATCGAATGGATGAATACGTTAAGCAGCTTTACCTCGACAGTTTCACACCTGACAACTATAACCATACATTCCATTTACGGGTCATTAGAGTCAGTCTCAAGCAAGATAAATCTGCATTGAACAGACTGGTGCAATAGGAAAGCTAATCCCCTCCTCCACTTCTGGTGAGACCCTTCCTCATTACGTTGTTACCATCCCAACGCTGTAAACTACAGTTGTTGTTGTGCTTGGTTTCCTGCACCGCGGAGACCATGATATACTTTCGACTGATGAAATCCACTATTTCCCCGATCTTACTTCGGAGTCCATTGCAATAATCAGATGGTGTTGAGTGCTGCGTGTGCGGTTACTGTTGGGGGGACTGAGGGGAAGCCTTATATTCTGATGCGACGACGCAATGGGGGGAAGCCTTATATTCTGATGCGACGACGCACTGGGGGCTGTGTTCAATCAGCATGCAGCAACATAGTCCGAGTCGTAGTCCTTCCCACGGACGAGTCCCGAGAAATTTTGTAGATGCCCCCAAACTCGTCATCTATTGCATCTCACCAAAGTTTGTGTGTGATGGATGTGAATGTGACAAACTAAGGACATCCATGTTGGCCCTGGGTTTTTCTACGTCCCGGCATGAACCAAAAGAATCCGAAGATGTTATTCCTGGATATGTTGCTCCCAACGCAACAAAATGATACAAATATAAACATGTGTACACTGAGATGGCACCCGCTGGCCGGCACACGGGTGTTGTGTGGTTCCGGGTTAATCCGGTATCGAAAACCCCACCGCAGTGGGAATGAATTTGCGTTATTTGGAGGATTTTAGTTTCTCAGTGGTCACCAAAATTCTTCAGTAAAAATCGTCAACATATGTAGGTTCATGTTTTGGTATATCACCCATATAACGGTACCTACCGATTTTCGGTATTTTGAGGATTTTAGCAACAATTGTTAGCTAACTGTTATTTGGCATTTGAGATTCTCAGTGGTCACGATAGTTCTTCACCAAAAATTGTCAACATTGGCCATGTTTTGGTATACCCCAAATATAGTGGTACATCCCGATTTTCGGTATTTTAACGATCTTAGCTACATTGTTTGACAGATCTACCCGTTATTTTACATTTAAGGTTCCCTGTAATTACAAAACTTTTCCACCAAAAATGTTCAAGATACATTGGTCTACACTTTAATATAGCCTCCGTATAAAGCTACGACCTGGTTGAACCCATTTTTTTACATTGGATTAAATAATTTAGGCCTTTTTGGGTATCGAAAAATTTGTTCACCTAAAATTGTTTAGTTAACAATATTTTATGGCGTAGGGTATAAAAAGTTCGGCACGGCCGAACATGACGATTTTTTACTTGTTATTAACAAATACGATGAAGTATTGATATGGTAGATGTGTTCCTTCAAAACAAACCATAATATATGAAGATATAACGGAATAATCAACTACAAAATAATATTCATAGATTCGAGATTAGACAACACATAATGGGCTACTTACACTGTGCAACATTTTTAAGGTAATCTTGTGCAAACAATTCGAAGTGTGGATTTTTTTAAAGTACAGACCCAACGACAAAAAACCCTAGTTTGGTTTTTTTGTGTCAGATCCAGCTCGGATTTTATGGCCCCATCTAAATATGGGCTATATCTCTGAAACCAATGCGAATCTTCTTCTGACCTCTGAAGCAAATTTGTAGATAAGAACAAGAATAAAATATTTGGAGAAATAATGTACTCGAACAACTACATTTAGTGCCTCAAATTTTAAAATATATGCAAATGCCATAATTTTTATACATTTCGCAACGTATCTCCAAAACCGTTAATTTTATCTGAATATTTTCTTTTCGAAAAATATTCCCTAGAATGTAATACACAACTCTTAAGATCATGTCATTGTTGTAAAATGCCTCTATCCCGTTGTTTTCAGTACATTTTTCAACAGCGATTTAATACAAATGTCAACAAGTAAAAAAGTATCAGTCAGCTTTGCCGACAGAGATATACACTCAGCCCAAAAACGAATGTATTTAAAGGGTTTTAAAAATTTTGGATGTATGAACCGACAAAAATGTTGATTAGGATTAAAGATCAAAAGTTTTGCGGAGGAGATACTTAAAGGAATGAATGGACATTGACCATTATGGAAGTGGATCTCCAGCCACTACATATGATGCCATAGGGAGTTTTTGCACCCTTCGGGCTGTTTGCTCAAGAAGTATGGACTTGCCCTTAAAAAAAATTTACCATCGTAATTGAGGCAGCGAATGCAAGTTGCTTCAACAAAAATCAAAGTGATTCGATAGCAGGTCTTAAAGTGAACCTGATCTATATCTGGTAAATATATTAGGATGTGTAAAGTATGGACCAATTCGGCCACTCCCTTCAAGAGTTACCGTACGAAAAAATTTTCCGAACATGTTGAACTTTTGTGGGGGAGGTACCTGAAGGAGTGGACCGATATGGCTTTTCTTCGAACTTAAACTATGTTTGCAAATTTTGGAACGAATCGGCAGATCCGTTCGAGAGTTATCTTGCGCTCCAACCTCCTCTCAAGGTCTCATAGGGTTTTTTTTGAGCCTTTCAGGCTATTTTCTCAGGAAGTATGGACTTGCCCCAGATGAGACTTGTACCGTCGTATGGGGGGCAGTGAATACAAGTTGCTGAAATAAAAACCACAGCGATTCGAGAGCAGGTCCTAAACTGAACTTATACCAAATTTTGTGTGGGAGGTACCCGAAGGTGTGGACCGATTGAGTGCATATTGGAACTTCATCTAAGTCTGGTAGACAATTCACGATTTGCAAAGTATGGACCAAATCGGTTACTCCCTTCAAGAGTTATCGTACGTACAAAATTTCCGAACATTTGTGGGGGAGTGGACCGATATAACCCATCTTCGAACTTAAACTAAGTTTGGACAAAATATTACGAAAGCCAAAATTTGGATCGAATCGATTGATCCGTTCGAGAGTTATCGTGCGCTCCAGCCAGCCAGACAGACAGACAGACGGACGAACATTGCTCAATCGACTCCAAATTGTCTGAAACACATTTCGTCCAAACATACTTGGGGTCTAAAACCATTATTTCGATGAGGCACATTTTGCCCGTATGAAAGTGTATATACACGCAGAAAAATTTATGTTAGAAATATGTTTGGATCCAAACAAATTTATGTTTGGGACCGGTTGCAAACGAATATATGTTTGGATCCAAACATAATATGTTTGGGTCCAAACAAATATATGTTTGCAACATTTTGTAACATATCTCAATTTGATATGTTTGGGTAAAACGTATTTTTTATGTTAGAAAATTTTTTTTATGGGTGGAGAGAGGATGTTTGTCAACGAGAGTAATAACAGTGCTCTCGCGGCTGTGGAATGCTGTTTTATAATAAAGAGTTGTGTGTATTGTATAATAGAAGACGTAGCAGCGAGGAAGGGGGCTTTGGTGGCATGTATGCGTCAAACTCGTGTGTTTCTTGTTTTGTTGTTGTTAACCAACTAAGCGGACGAAGAAGAAAAGAACAAATGATATGAATTATATTTTTTTCTTTCTTCAGTGTTTTAGTTGCCTTTGTAGAGTCAAGACGGTAAAGTGAGTGAATAAATCAGTGTTTTGTGTTTTCTTAAAGAAATTGTGCTTTTTAGTAAATTATAATTGAATCGGAAAGTTGAATGGAATTATTTTATTGGAGAAGGAAGAAATCGCATTTAATATTGGTAATTACATACATACTTATGTATATTTGAAATATGGCATATCCATATTTATTTATTACATTACGTAATCATTTGATTCTAGATGCCGATTCCCCGCTGATAATTTCAACTATGAGGACAATTTGTTTTATTTCACAACTAAGGAGAAGCGTTCAACTACGTTTCTATATATTTTTCCTTTCTAAAAGTGTGGCTATTTACAAATTATTTCGATCAGTTTTTCTTTTATTAAAGTGTGTTATGTATTTCTTTGGAATTTTGTATGTACCTATGTGTTTTTCGTTCTTTTACCTTTCAATAAAAAACTACAACATGTGTGTGTATACCAGGGACGAGCTTCTTTGCTTAAATCGTATAGTGAGGGCGCCCACTGAGTTGTTTTTGCATTTGCTTCTCTCTCTCACGTACAGTGTAAATCAGTGTTCACCAGCAACAACAAATTCAACCGCTGCGTTTGTGTTGGGCACACACACGAGATTATCTATCCCTCTCTAGATAAACATCGTGTGCGTTAATTCATTGCTAAAACAAAGCAGATGATCGGTGGTGAGAGCAACGTTCAAACTCACCACAATTGAGATTGTTTGCGTTCACACAGACACGGCTCGCGAGCCCAGTGGTAATTAACACTGGTGTAAATAAATGAAAACAAACAAAAACATAATGTGGTTGTTGCTTTTTTCACTCATACGTTCATACATGTCTTCGCTTTGGTTGTATTTCTGTGGTCGACGCTGGTGTATACTATAGAGATAGCCAGTGAGTTCTTACTGAGAGCAAGTGAGCACACATTTTAAAGTGTTTTACATTGAATTTTACGCTCCCTTGCTCTCAGTAAGCGCCCACTGGTGCATGTGTTTGTTTTTTTGTGCCTTTTGGGTTTGTATTTGTTTGCACCCAAACATATAAAATGTTTGCACCCAAACATATAAAATGTTTGCACCCAAACATATAAAATGTTTGCACTCAAACATATATATCTTTGCACCCAAACATAAATATCTTTGCACCCAAACATATATATGTTTGCACCCAAACATATGTATGTTTGCACCCAAACGTATATTTGTTACCACCCAAACATATATTTGTTTGCAGACCCAAACATATATTATGTTTGGGACTGTTGCAAACATATATATGTTTGCTGCAAAATATGTTTGGGACATATGTTAGAGAGGCCGTTTTTTTTTTGCGTGTACCCTCGTTAGCATAAATGCTGAGGGTATAATAATGTGGTGAAATCCGAAATGCGAGAATAAACTGTTGGTGTGAACTTAGTTTGAAATACGTGTTGTAAAAGATATGATGCAAAATTTTTAGAGTTTCACAATGTTCTGAAGAATTGTTGAGAACTTTATTTGGAAGATTTTTGCCAAGATTACTTGGTTCAACTCCCAATAGTTTAGCCGCTATTGACCAGAATTTCAGCAATTATGTAAAATTTTCGTTATTTTATAGATTTTGATGCCCTAGATTGAGTTTTTCTTATGTGGTCTGTTCAAAAGATAAGTTCTACTAGTTTAGGGCTACAATATTGCTAAAGACAGCAAGGCCAAATTCCTATGCGTTTCTGAGATAAAGGTCTGATAAATGCAAAAAAGTGTATTTTTAGCCCGGTTTAGATGAGGCCATAAAATCCGATCTGGATCTGACAGGACAGAACCCTACTAGGGTTTTTGTAGTCTAAATATGTGCTTTCAAAAAATCCATACTAGAAGTTGTTTGCATTTTCAGTGTTGCATAGTGTTATTTAAAATGTCACAAGGCAACATCACTTATTTTACTCATTACTCATTAAATGAGTAGGGTGCCGCAGAGCCTGCACCAAGAGTTATGAGATCAACGGTCGTTATCTGCAAACGAGTTTTTTGATGTTCATTTATGGAATTCGTTCCAAAAAGTTAAAACCGTTCAAAAAAATATAATATTCTTCTGAACTTTAATATTTTAAATTAAAATCAAATTGGTTTAAGCGATACCCCTTTATATTGTCTCTTCTGCGGCTTATGATTGGTAAGTTTTTCCCGTTTGCTCTTGTATTACATGAGGTTATTAAACCACACAATGACGGCCACAACAACCACTTCCCCAAAATCATTATTGATGACAATTGTCAGTTGCAGACGCAGCGTATTAATGCCGAAATAACAAATAAATATAACGATGACTGGTTTATAGTTTTGTGTTGTGGGGTACGAGCAGCGTACATTACGCTTGTGGTCAGCTTCTT
Source organism: Musca autumnalis (assembly GCF_047663935.1). NCBI lineage: Eukaryota > Metazoa > Arthropoda > Insecta > Diptera > Muscidae > Musca > Musca autumnalis. Next base: position 99,475,737 of record NW_027411644.1, read on the forward strand.
AAAGATTACAGTAGTAGTCTGCATTTAGTTGATCCTAACAACACGCCCACTTTTTTCCTGGCTATCGTTGTTGGGGTCTACATTGTACACAAATCCTAGCCACACTTGCGATGCAACGAAGTGCGTTAAAGCCAAGCTAAGCTTATTTGCTATCGATGAATGTGTGTTTGATCAATGCCATATGTGTAGCGATGCGCGTGTGTTTGGTAGATAGAGATTTTTTGGTAGATGGTTATTTGTTTGGAGACATATTTTTTGTGGATTCAAATTCAATATTCAGTTATATGCAAGAGATTTTGACCAGAAAAAATCTGTGTAGAGGAGAAACAATCACGATCGATGACATTTAGGCATATCATTGATTTTTTTTGTCTGTGATTGTGTAATTAGGAGTTTTTCATCAAGCAAGAAAGAGGGTGTGTTTTGTCTTTGACAGTAGTCAATGTGTTCGGGTGGAGCAAAGACAAAATGTTAATCAGTAATCAACAAACTGGGTTAGTTTGTTAGTATCAACTTGTAAATATATTGATTTAAATGAAAACACCAAAAACTTCTTGCAAATTATTTTACTAAGTTAGAGTGCCATTCATTGGACACTAAACAGACTAATATATATATGTGCGTTCGATGTCCGTATTATTGGGTTTTATATGATTCTGCAGTCACACCCTAATGCAAGTTATGCAGATCGACTCAGCTTCTCAAACTGTTAAGATTCGTATCTTAAAAGATGCCTTGAGATGTCGATTTTTTCACGACTCCGACTTCAACTACAGCAAAACTTGCTAGACGCCGACTTCACACTTCGATCTTAGTACATACAATATTACTTTGCAACAAATGCATTCACGCCACGGCGATCTCATTTGACAACAGTAAAGCCAAGATTGGTGCAAAGCAGTTTACGTCTGACAGGATAGAAATTATGGGCGTGGACGACCTACACGGGACTCTAAAGACTATTGAAAATTGTTTAGAGAAATAAAGTAGGGAACTTATAACCCAAAGGCTTGTTCCAGAAGAGCAAAACCAGAACATATCCTCGGGGCCATCCTATTCAATCTGACCTTGCCGTGCTGGACACCATAGTTATCACTCTAACGTCTACTAAGGAAAATGAAAATAATGCGAAAGAAGGGATAATGACTCAGATGCAAAGGTGGCAGTAACACTAGTTCGACATCGGCACATGTCGAAAAAAAAAACTTCCGAGGCAGAATGCCACAAATACATTTCAAATGGTAGATAATCTAGGGAGACTCCTACAACATTAAATGACTCTAAGAGATAACTGCCAAAGATAGAGATACGTAGCACGAGGAAGCTTCTGTGATGTATTTCCGCAAATTTCTGAGAAGGAAGCCGAATTTGCATTCTGAGATGGAGTTCTTCTTTTTCAGAAGCAGACCCTGCTCATGCAAAAGCCTCTATGGGAACTGCGACGACGAGTAAAAAAGTAGAGACGGTGTGGAGTTTAATTCTGTTTGGAATAAAAACTTTAAAGGAATGAAGAAGGACAGAGAACCGTAAAGCTAATCAATTGGAGAATGAGGCTGCTTCAAAGACGAATCGAAACCCGAAAGTAAAGGGTAAAGTGGAAAGACAATCTGTTGTATAGGAGGGCGCATGGGACAAAACTCGACGTCGACTGGGACCCATAGAAAGCGTGTTTTAATAAGAAAACCAGTAAGGAAAGGATCAATGTCGGCGGGACCGACTATATGGTACCCTAAACCACTGTGAATAGGTAAAATATATATGGGAGCTTAATCCAAATGTGAACAGATTACGATATAATTTGGCACATATATTTCTAGACTAAACACCGTCACACATTCCAAATTTCATCAAAATTAGACATACATAGCGTCTTTGGTGCATCAAATACCTTAAATCGGGCAACAATATATATAGGAGCTATATCCAAATCTGAACCGATTTTCATATAATTTGGCACATTTATCTATAGACCTAATTCCGTAACACATTCCAAATTTTATCAAAATTGGACAGATACAGCGTGTTTGGTTCATCAAATACTTCAAATCGGCCGAAAATATATATGGGAGCTATATCCAAATCTGAACCGATTTTCACCAAAAGCAATGGCGTTCGTCATTAGGCTAACAAAATGATCTTACCCAATTTTCAGCCAAATCGAACAATAAATGCGACCTGTACGTTGCGAACGGACGGACATGCATAAATCCACTAAGAAAGTGATTCTATGCATATCCCTAGAAGGAACTATGGGTCTATCTCTTTTCCTTAGGCATGTTACATACAAATACACTAACACATAATACTCTTACCACAGGGTGGTGTAGGGTATAAAGAGCGTCATGAAAAGATCATGGGTAACGACGCGACTAGGTCTTGATGAATAGCCTACAAGGACGCCAAATACATTGGAACATAAAGAAATAAGATCGCATGTGCAAAGACTCTGGTCTCGAGACTCTTAACCTCCTACAGGTGACTCATTTCCGAGGCTGCAGAGAGTGCGGATGGGGACAAGAATCTCATTAGGAACTTGGTAAATAGAAATAAGATAAAGTGGAAGGTCAACATATTCAAACCGTATAAATCACCTGGTCCAAATGCTGGAGGAGATATATAAGGCACAGATGCTGGAGAATATATAAGGCCCAGATGCTGGAGGAGATACATATACATATAAGGCTGGTCTTTCTGTATCACTCGTTCAGACCCTGTCTGTGGAGAGACGTGAAAGTTACTTACATCCCGAAAGCATACTTACATCCTCAAGATGGATCGGTTTGAATATAAGCAGCCACGTCAGCAACTTGCAACATGCCTACATTAAAGGCAAAGCTGTAGAAACGGCAAATTGAGGGACATGCAGATTTCTAATTTTACATAGAGGGAGCTTTCAATAATGTAAAATATATATCAATTCACCTCTCAATCCGTAACATTAATACCCTGAAAGTGTGAAGCTGCGGACTCGATTACACACTGTATACATAACATACATACGTACATGCATCACAGGTCCATCCTATCGTATGGATGTCATATCTGGTGGCGCACATTACGCTATATATCCATATATAACAGATTGGACAAGTGCAACGAGCAGCCTCTATTCTAATAACGGAAGCTTTTATAAGTACTTCACAAACAGCTCAAAGTCTATGCTGAATTTCCGGCGTATGGAACTCGACAGTAAATGCCAGGCAGCGAGTAGTGCTCTAAGGCCGCAGGAATTGAATATCTTGCTCGACCACACCTATGGACATGGAAGTTAGGAGAAAACATTATCCACTTTATCGTGGATAGAAAAGCCGTTCTAAATCCATCAAATCTTTTAGCAGCACATCTAAAGCTGTTCTTGAATGCAAAATATCCTTGGGAAATCTAATAAATCCTATCCGATTATCTTGGATATGGATCACAGCCTTGTTGGCTGGTCTAGCGGCCACTGACTCTATCAAACCTCCTTCATGTCACTTATTTCGAATAATTGAAAAGTATGTTGATGGAAGGTTTGGTTATAGAATGCGCAGCTGACGTTGATTGTTGTCAGCTTTTACCCCATTTTAAAATGGTGAAAGGGGAAGAAAGGAAGAAGGACAGGAAAGAGGTACTCCTACCTCTTTACTGTCAAGGAAGGTGGATAGGGAAGAGAAAAGGGGTTAGTTGAACTTGCTGAGTCTACGATGATCCGTCCACTTAAGGGGGATCTATGAAGGAAAAATAAGAGAGAGAGAGAGAGAGAGATATCAACTCATACACACCAAACAATCTGTGTCTTTTGACAGTCAGTCTACTCTCTAAGCCATTGGTGATCACTTCCTTACGGTAGCGTAAAAACAAACCACACGTATTCTCTCTTTATTTCTCATTTGTCATTGCTTAGTAATGGGGAGAGTGTCTTACCACTACTAATACACGAACTATTCTGAGCACCCCTGCTCTAAACCTTTTGCAAAAAATGCGACCCAAATGTGCTTAATTTTAAACATTTTTGTTGAAATACGATTTTTACGCACAAAACTTAACAGCTTTATTACAAGTTCTTAACATACACCTACAACTTTGAACAGTCTTAGATTTACCAGTGAAGTGTCCTAACGCCTTTAGAGCAACTTGGCTATACACGTTGTCGCTAAGTTTGTACGAGCGTCTAATGTTCGTTTCTTCACAACACACCAGCTCACGTGCCTTCTTCCATCTTCGAATCATCAAGAAGATAGATAAGATAGGCTATGAGAAAGTTGTCTGACCTGCGCCCACTCACCCCTGTCGGTTTTTTATACCCTCCACCATAGTATGGAGGGTATATTAAGTTTGTTTTTCTGTTTGTAACACATCGTAATCATTTGCGACCATATTAAGTATATATATTCTTGATCAGGATGAAATTCACAGACGATCAAGCCGTGTCCGTCTGACTGTCCGTCTGTTGTAATCACTCTAGCGTTCGCAATAATTGAGCTAGAGCGCTATATTTTTGCACCCGATCGTATTTTTTCCGCCTAAAATTGTGGACAGGAAAGAATATAATTATTCCGTTTTTGTTCAGAACATTTTATGGTGGAGGGTATAAAAAGTTCGGCCCGGCCAAATTTAACGCTTTTTTACTTGTTTTTCCTCAACTGTGACAAAATCAAAGCACTGTAGAACGCTAACATGTCCAAGCCGTGAACAACGACTCTGAATGCCATATGAGGGCTGCTTTTACAGCTCCGGTAATGAGAACTGATGTACACTGAAAGAAAAATGCTTCGTTGTATTAATGAACGGGTTTCATTGATTATTTTTCATTGATACTATGAAACGTTCCATTAATATAATGAAATGTCTCATTCATGCAATGAAACTTTACGTTATTTAAAATTCAATGATTTTTGGTTTCATTGTATAAACGAAACGGATTTCATTGATGCAATGAAACTTTTAATTTCTATAAAATTAAGAAAAATATGTATGTTTTGAATTCAAACTAAATAGAATAGAAGGCTAAAAACACTAGTACGCAAACATCTTTAAAAAAAAAATGGCGAAAAATGTATTTATTCGATGTGTTTGGTTTGCTTTAAAAATTAATGAAACAGTTTCATTAAATAAATGAAACAGTTTCATTAAATAAATGAAATAGTTTCATTAGATAAATGAAACATTTTTGTATTCTTTGTAAATCTGTTAAGTTATAAAATTTGTCTTCTATTTATTTCGTCTTTATTAAACAAATTAAATTTTTGACAATCATAAAAAGAACACATTTATATATTGACTACATACATACATATGTATAGAATCACATACATAAATATGTATGCATGAATATTTGCTAAAACTAGCAGAAACGCCATCAACTTTACAAAAATTCGTCGCCGATTGGCGTTGGTATACATACACTTCCGCTCACTTGAATAGAACCCCCCTGCAAAATTTTGTTAAACCTCCATTTTTTTCCGAATTATACAAGATATGAAGTTTTTAACTTTTATTATATTTTGCGTCATGTGTTTGGAGTAAACTTAGTCATTCATTTGCATTAAAATCCAATTTATATAAGAATTATACAAGAAATACTAAATTAAGTCAAAAATTGGAGTAGAAAATTTGGCTCATTTGAATAGAACCCCCCTTTAAAACTTGGGAATGCAGAAAGATTGTGTTAGAATAGCGATGCATATTCACTCTACATTGAAAACGAAGTACTTTCAGTACTATTCAGTAAAAGGATATCCCTCCTGATTAAGGATACATCCGTATATCCTGCTTTTGCAAGGATTCTTAAAATAATCAGGTTAAATGCCTAACAAACCTTGCTTATTTCTGTCAACAAGATTATTTTTGGAAGCGTACTGTCTCCTAGAGTCGTATATTTTACGCATAAGTCATTCCCATACAGTTTAGAGAATATTTACCACTGTTGGATATAGTGGCCCCTCCAGGATATCCGCATTTCTATTCAAATCTTTAAGTTTTGATGACTCGAAGTGTACAAAAGTTTTTTAAAATCGTAATGAAATTGCCCTCGGGATATCCGAAAATGTTTCTCAATACTGGAAATGTCTGTTTTAGAACTCCTTTTAAAATGTCGTGCGCATTTAGGGTGAACTAAATTGACGCCCAAGTCCTTGATAATTAGTAATGCGTTCCAGCACAATAAAAACTCATTCATCGCTACAGAAACAATTTAGAAGATGGTCTTCCATTCAGTAGACGCGAAAATAATAGTTATATTGTTATACAATTGTTTACTTAATGAGGAGAATCCTTAATAATTATGAAGGACTTGGGCGTTAATTTCTTTCACCCTAATTGCGCACGACATTTTAAAAGGAGTTCTAAAACAGGCATTTTAAGTATTGAGAAACATTTTCAGATATCCCGAGTGGCAATTTCATTACGCTTTTATAAACTTTTGTACACTTCGAGTCATCGAAACTTAAAGATTTGAATAGAAATGCGGATATCTTGGAGGGGCCACCATATTCTACAGTGGTAAATATTCTCTAAACTGTATGGGAATGAATTATGCGTAAAATATACGACTCTAGGAGACAGTACGGTTCCAACAATAAACTTGTTGACAGAAATAAGCAAGGTTTGTTAGGCATTACACCTGATTATTTAAAGTATCCTTGCCAAAGCAGGATATACGGATGTATCCTTAATCAGGATGGATATCCTTTTAGTGAATAGTACTGAAAGTACTTCGTTTTCAATATAGAGTGAATATGCATCGCTATTCTAACACAATCTTTCTGTATTCCCTAGTTTTAAAGGGGGGTTCTATTCAAATGAGCCAAATTTTTTACTCCAATTTTTGACTTAATTTAGTATTTCTTGTATAATTCTTATATAAATTGGATTTCAATGCAAATGAATGACTAAGTTTACTCCAAACACATGACGCAAAATATAATAAGAGTTAATAACTTCATATCTTGTATAGTTCGGAAAAAATGGAGGTTGAATAAAATTTTGCAGGGGGGTTCTATTCAAGTGAGCGGCAGTGTAAATATCCATCCACATTAAAAAGAATGATCTTCTCAGTTCTTTGTTATTATTTGTATTGTCGTTCATTGAAATCAATTTGTGGTTGTGTGTGAGTATTTAACAAGCAGAAAAAACACGTGTAGGCAAAACTTTCTTAGCTACATCAAACAATGTTCAAGAACATTGTTTTAGTTTGCGTTAAACCACAGTGAAGTGTGGATGAAAAAAAAAGTAATTTTACGTCTGGTGTTTTCAACTTTAAAAACTGTGATGTGTTTAACATGAAAAGAAAATGTAAATATTTTTTTTTAGGTGTTCAGTTGTTCTTTTAAGTGAATTTTCATTTATATTTTTCTTGAAATGGAAGCATTCAATAGAAAATCTAAAGATGAGTGGAATGGCGGAGAAGCTGTTACCATTGGCCAACGAAGCATTTCTTACTTGGAAAAAGAAAATGTTGTATTGTTTTATAGTTTTCTGTCCAACGGCGAAATTTAAAGGTAAGTTAATGTTTAGAAAGAAAACCAGATAAATTACTAAAACTTGTTTTATGGTTTTCAATTTTGCTTAAAGATGACAACGCTCAAAAGGATAATTAACTTCGCTGAAAGTAAGTATGAAGTGTTTAATAATGTGAAATAAAAATTCAAATATTGCTTAAATTATTTTTTGTAGTTGTAGTGGAATTACGGAGACTGTCCATGGTCAATGAAGCACTACTCCCTTAAAAAGAACATGCTGTATCCGAACATCGTGGACGTACACAGGGGATGACATAGCGGCAATAGTTGGAGGTAAGTTATTTTTTAGAAAACCAGTTAATTTGTTAGCAATTTCTTTATTGTTTCAATTTTACTTACAGATGACAACGCCCATTACTATCATTAATCTGCTTAATACCTGAGGTATTAAATATGACTTGTTGTATTAATGGTCAAAACTAATTGCAATAAAATGAAATAAACATATTTAGCATTGGCTTCATTTTTGTTCATTACATGAGTATGAAATGACTTCATAACATGAATGAAATCCTACGTTGTATCAATGAAATTTCTCATTGTCACTACAACAATGAAAGTATTTCATTGCATTAATGAAAAAGTTTCATTGCATCAATGAAGGAGTTTCATTGCATTAATGAAAAAGTTTCATTGCATTAACGGAAAAGTTTCATTGCATCAATGAAGAAGTTTCATTGCATGAATGAAGGAGTTTCATTGCATCAATGAAAAAGTTTCATTGCATTAACGAAAAAGTTTCTTTGCATAAATGAAGGAGTTTCATTGCATTAATTAACAATTTCGTTAATTTTACTTCAATGAAACTCAATGAAACTTTTTTCATTTATTCAATGAAGCTCTACGTTGGCTCAAAATCAATGACAAATTTCATTGATACAACGTAGGATTTCATTCATATTACGTAGCTTTTTCTTTCAGTGTAGTTCGTTGCGCTGTAGCTAACCTGGACAGTTTCGAAGTATAACTTGGGGTCTGCCACCAGACGAGGCAGCCATTGGTCTAGATAGGGCAGACCACTGTCCTATACAGTCAGTGTATTATATGCGGTCTGAGACCCCAGCTTTTTCCAATGGAGTTCATACAGAAATAAGGTAAATTAAGCCCCACTTCGAACGCTCTTAAGTAATCTTCTTCCATCTTAGCCGTGGCCAAGGACCACCCCCAGCTGTCTCCCTTCCGTAGAGGCACGAAGTCAGTAGTATTTATGTTCATTGTGAATAGCGCCAACTTTGCCTTACTAAGGCCATTATTTGTGCCCAGCGGCCAAGGTGTGTTCTAGTCGTCCATATTTTTTGTCATTATCGGGCACGGCTATATTAGAGATTTTATGTGCACATGGAACGATGACCGCTTTGATTACAGCAGGCTCTACGAATATGATTAAGAGACTAAAACGCATCCTCGAAACTGCTTCTCCGATGGATTTCTAAAACTATGTTTACATCTAGATAAAATACATACATTGTATGTTTGTCTTTTTCGTGTTCCGCAAATTGAACAATTTCAGCTTTTAACTCTTCTTATGTTTCTCTACTTTGTGATTGATAATTATTCTAAATTATATACTCGTAAAAGAATGGTAGAAACAAGTTTTGAATCATTATTTTCCTCACTGGCTATTTTTTGACGACGCAAACGCAACGAGTTTAGGGTCCACATCTTGAAATATTTTTCCGCGGAAATCGATTTAAAATAAACAAATGATCAGCGTAAATTCGACATTTTACGTTTTCAGGAATAAAATAAAATGAAAACTGTGTTCTTGTCGGATTTGGTTTTACTTTTCCGTTTAACGAATTTTCGTATTACTGTTCTAATTTACCTTTTTTAGAGTATAAGAACCACATATTTCATACTGGCCTAATCTGTTTTCAAATCATCTCTTTATGTGCCAACTTTATTAAATTTCAGTACACCACCACCACCTGTTCGACAACAAATTTAAGCAATTTCGTTAATTGAAACTTTGTTAAAAATTATCACTTGTTTTTCCTCCATTTGCCAATCGGGGCATTGCGTTTAAAAACATATAATTTATTGTTACTTGTATTTTTATAGACAATTATTAATTTTTTAAAAGCTGTTATGAATTAAAAACAAAATCGAGGAGAAACTCTGCACAATATTTATTTATAATATTCAATGTTTGAAAACCTGATTGATGGATAAATGACCATAAAAATTGAAGAAATAATAATAACAGACATTTTTAATTGGACATTACAGACAATAATGCAACACATGTTTGACTCACAAAAATACACGCAACAATCCTAAAAACGAAGGAAAAACCGGCACACACGCACAAATCTCATCAATATGCCAAACTCTGAAGAACAAAAACTTAAATTTAAGAAATGGCAGTTAATTGGACAAATGGATAAACAGTGACATAAAGTATTTAGAGAAAGACTCATCAGCAACAAGAGTAGATAGAAATCACACCGCTTAAACATAATTCTAATCCCAAGCAGAAGGAGAACTTCCCAGCGAACCAGAGTTTGGTCCGAGAGCCGGAAGAAACTTTCGGAATTTTGATTTTTTTATGGTGTCAATCCATAATTTTAGTTGGTCAGTGTAAGATTTAGAGCTTTTGGACGATTCCTCACATAATCATGGAATTACCCACGAAAATAAAATATCTCTGTAAACAAGATCGCAAGGAGTACCATTGGTCAAAATGTGGAATGGCTCCTCGAACAGCCCTTAAACTACACTTATGTTGAACTTTTGTGAGATGTGTTTCCGAAGATGTTGTCCCACATATACCCTCTTGGTACTTGATATATGTACGTCTGGAAGTAATTTTAGGATGTTCACAGTTTCGGTAAAATTTTTACACATTTTTTCGAAAAAAAAATAGATTTGGACCTTCGAGAGCTATTGTGTACACCATTTAAGGGAAACATTTGATATGTCTTTAAGTTTGGACAAAATATTACGAGATCCATTGGGGGCCATATCCGTCTGTCTGTTGATATCAAGATACAGGTCGAAAATTTCCACACAGAGAATTTTCAGCATAAAGTGTTTATGATCAGTTAAAATATTATTCTCCTCCAACGAATTAGGCTTTACCTAGATGACGATCTTAGTAGTTACTAATTGTTCATATAGAGGGTATAAAATTTCCGCCCGACCGAATTTAACGCTTCGGTGGGGCATGGCATATATGATAGATGTTGACGAATTTAGCATTTATCCACATTGCAAGTCTTCCATTCACCGTGATAAAACTGGAGACCTGGCGTTTTTGCTTCTGACGAACTACAAATCGGTATCTATATTCGTTTCGTATATCATGGCAACTATAATAAAATAGATCACATTCAGGTGTTTTTGTTGCGTCTTTCCTAATCCTTTTATTTTACAATTGCATCTGCTAATGTGTAAACTGCACCTTCTCTATTGAGAAAAGTCGGACGTTCCAGGTGCAGATTCGCAGATCGTGGTCATTAAAAAGTTTTCAACTCTAACAACTTTAGAGGGCTTTGCTATTGCTTTACTATCCCGACGGACACACCAAGTTCTTATGCATGAAATCGCTGGACATGGAAGCCCACTACCCTTAAACGGTGTTAAAAAGATTTAAAAGGGTTAAGATAAGTCCTGGATTTCGGCATTTTAACTTCGGTCAGGGCCGTTAATTGGAATCCATTGTTCCATATTTTACATTTATAGAAGTTGGACGAACCCTCGAATTGGCCTTCCAAGGCAGAACGCTATTGAGCATGGAAGCTGGGAAATCTGTACTTGGGCGTGTGTTTCCTACCAAAACCAACCATTCTATGTCAAAGACTAGAAACCTTCCAGCTCCTCTTTCCAAACGACTGGGAGCAGGAAAGATACCACTACCAATTTAGACCCACAAGCTTACCTTTGGCACAAGGGGTCTCTTCTAACTGGTAACAATGCTACTTCGTGTAGCAGTCATCTACAGAACTGAATCTGATGGCTGCGTGACATTGTGTTTTTGGGTGAAGCGGAACCACTCAAACACACGCAATTTGGTAGCAGAATAGTTAAGGTCATCTGTTTTGAAAATAAGGAATCCAGCTTTGTCCGGAGAATGGGGTCTTGTCATCAGGGTCATGTCATCATCAGAGACACTTAGTGACAGGAATATCTAAGGACTCGCGAGGGCAAACTACATTCTAGACTAAGTTGGATAAGGATCGGCCCAGCACAAAAGTAGTCGAAGAATGGAAGCAGCAAGCACTTCGCATAATGCAGATTAATCTGCAGCACTAAAAGCGGCTGCTACTGAACTTCTTCTAGGCTTCAGCATGTCTGAAGTTGACATAGTTTTAGTTCAGGAGCCTTGTTTATACAAAAATTGGTTCGTTTGCCTTCTTCGCCACATCCAACGGAGATACGGTAAGTAGTTTTGTAGTTGCCAATACGAATCTTAAACAAATATATATATGTTAAATCTCAAATTTCATTTACAATTCCATTGAAAAAAAATTAAACATTTTTTGCGAGCACATCCGATTTTTGGTACATAGGTTACGATTTTTGGTACATAGGTTACGAAAAAAATCGTGGTTTCAAATCTATTCGCGTTCACAAAATCGGAAGCTCCGCTCAAAAGGTATGGGTTGCTTTATTCTCTTATAAAGAAAAAATATTTAAAAATTCTCTTTGTGATTTAATAAGAAAATGCATATATAAATCGTTAACAGAATTTGATATATATGCGTAGATGCTAAAATATTTGCTAAATTTATTTTTATTTTTGCGGAAAATCAAAAAAAAAACTATGAAGAAATCTTGGAGTAGATTTTATATATTTTAACTCAGAGTCCATAAAAATCTCTAAAAAAATAAATTAAAAATACGTACAGAATCTAGACAACGCGTAGACAAATGTGAGACCAAACTTATAAAGATTGGGTTTATAACAGCAACAACAAAAGACGAAAACTTATTGTTGGAAATTATTTTAAAAATATATTTTTTTGGTTTAATACGAAAAATTGGAGAAACATTTTTGGGAGTTATTCCACTATTTCGTTAATTTTCCATACAAAACCTAAAGTATTTTGCCAAAACTTCTACAAGGAAAACAGTTTATCATCGTGAAAGTATATATGCTTTCTGTGATAAGCAATAGAAATAAGAAATAGAGAAAATAGAAATAGAAATTACAACCAAAGAAAAAACACAAAATCAGTCGAGGCGCATGCGATTTTCGGATACTGTAAGTGTATCTCTATCAATATGTATGCATTTATCTACGTTTCATTCAGCGGCCAAAATGTGCCGTCAGTTGCATCTCACAATTCAAAAAACCTTCAAATGGGTAAAAATTTCGCGATGTGCATATTATTGCAAGGCGCATCCGATTTCAGTGACCGCCTGATAAAAATACGTCAATACAACAAATTTTAAACAGAGTCGTCAAGAATCACGTATGTGCCATAAAATTCTGTGTTGGGTTAAATACGAATATTACTCCCGAATCTCTTCAATTTATGACCCGCCTGTTTGCAAATTTTTTAATCGCGTATAAAAAATCAATTTATGTATACATTTTCAAAGAAAATCGCGATTTTATGCGCGTAGTTGTCAAAATATATTTTTACAGATTTTCCCATATTTAAGGTAAATATATCCGCGTTTTAGTGGATGGATTCGAACGCGGAAGGACTCATTAGATCCGGCGCATAAAAAACTAAAATCACGCGGTGTTCAAAGGTACCTTTGTTACAGTTGCAATTTTTAAAGCCAAAAAGTAGTTTTTTTAAGAAAATGTACGCACCAAACTTTCGACTTTGGACTCCTATTACTGGGAAGCTGTACAGAGCACACTCATGAGATATATGTACATAAAACGACGTGGAATCACGAGTTCTACAATCCCGCATATTGTTTGGATCATTATCTGGTTGCGCCCTCTATTTATAATAACAATTAAAAAAATTCTGAAATCAACACTTCAAAATGTCAGCATCGATTTTAGAGGGATGCAGTGTATATATCGAAAAATCATACATTAGGACCATGTATCCCAAGGGGTATTCTTTAATTCTTTTTTTGAGCACATGTCTGAATGTGGCGTGATTTGACCAGAAATCAAGAAAGAACACAAAAAAACATTTTTACCCATTTGTGTGTATTACCACCAACACAGCTTCCACGTAAATTATTTGTATGGTACATGTTATGAGATCTTTGCTAATACACTTCAATCAACATAAATATATTTGGTGCCGTGACATAACTCCCAACGGACATAACGCCCAACACGATTTTGGGTGTTATGTCCGACTTGGTTTGCGGACATAACTTCCAAATTTTTTGGGAGCTATGCTTTGTAAAAGATATTTTCACAATTTACGAAGATATAAAGTTTTTGTAAAAATATTCAAATTTTTTCTGAAAAACGAAATGTGCCGCAGGCGAAAATATTTTTGAAAAAATCGCGCGATTTTTTTAAAAAAATATTTTAACAATTTAAAAAGATAAAAAGTTTTTGTAAAAATATTCAAATAATTTCTAAAAAAAGGAAAGCGCCGCAGTCGAAAATATTTTTGAAAAAATCTCGCGATTTTTTACAAAAATATTTTCATAATTTAAAAAGATAAATAGTTTTTGTACAAATATTCAAATATTTTCTGAAAATCGAAAAACGCTGCAGTAGAAAATATGTTTTAAGAAAATCGCGCGATTTTTTTGCAAACATATTTTCACAATTTAAAAAGATAAAAAGTTTTTAAAAAAATATTAAAATTGCGAACTCTGAGTAATTTAAGCAGTAATTACGTTAACAGGGAAAGTCGTAGAATCTTCATATTGCATACCGGGTATGCTTAGGGTGTCTACTATAGCTCTCATGATTCGGCCATAATATAAAACTCATTAAGAAGACTTCTTAGAGCTTGTCTGTGCTTATCGATCATCTCTCTCTCTTCTGAACAAATACACTCTTAAATATCTGTTTTTAAAAATTCTATTAAATATTTCCTCTATATCTATATATATATCTACAATATCCATATTAGGGTTATGACTTTTTTACTGCCTCGTATCCCTGAAATCATGTCAAAGAATTTTTTTCCAAAAAAAAAATATTTTTTAGCACTTTATTAAAATAAACGTTATTTTTGTCGTTCATTCTTGCTGCAGAAATTCACTTCTGAGAAAAAAGATGAAAAAGTCTTAACCCTTATCTATATTCTATAACTTCATTATTCCAACACTCTATTACATGGATAGGCAATGTGCGCTTACTGAGAGCAAGTGAGCATACATTTCAATGCATTTTACATTGAAGTTTTCGCTCACTTGCTCTCAGTAAGCGCACATTGCCTATCCATGCTCTATTAGCTGTCCACTACGAAAGCTACACACAGAAAAAAATTACATCTCTAACATATGTCCCAAACATATTTTGCAGCAAGCATATATTTGTTTGCAAGCAGTCCCAAAAATAACAAAGCCTCTTATAAAGCAAAAAAAAAAAAAATACTGGTTTTTCAAAAACAATTTTGGCGAGTTTTTGTTTTTATTGACTAACAACCACCACACACCACCAAACAAAGCAGAGACAAATTTTGCTGCTTTTTATACCCTCCATAGGATGGGGGACATATTAAGTTTGTCATTCCGTTTGTAACTACTCGAAATAATCATTGTAGACCCCACAAACTATATAAATAAATAAAACTATTAATAAATTTATTTATTTGGCTGCGCGTGTTGTAACCTGATCCGTTGTTATTGCATTAACTGACTGTGAGAAGAATTTATAGTGTTGTAAGCATTTATTATGTTGTGGGAACAATTATGTTGTTAACTTATATATTCTTGATCAGAGTGCAATTCTACATCGATATAGCCATGTCCGTCCGCCTGTCTGTCTGTCCGTCTGTGGAAATCACTCTAGCGTCCGAACGGATTGAAGTAGGTGGATGAAATTTTGGTAAAATCTATTATATGTACGTAGGACTTCTGGTATTGAAAGCGGGCTATGTAGGTCCACGTTTTCGTATAGCCCCCATTTAACTGTCCGTATATAGTACGCGTCACTTTACGATATTTTGAATGTATTAGTCCCATTTGACCACAGAATCGGTTGTAACTTTGTATTTTGTGTTTCCAGAGGCTAAGAAACATTTCTACTATAAAATGTTTACATAGGTCCACTTTTTGATATAGTCCCAATAGGACGATACCTCCCGATTTTCGGATTTTTAAGGTTTTAGCCTCATTATCTCACCGAAATGGCTGAAATTTGGTATTTAGTCTTCGTTGGGGGTACACAACTTTCCCCCAGAAATTTGTAGGTATAGGTCCACGCCCTCATATAGCCCCCATAGAACGGTTCCTCCAGATTTTCGGTATTTTGAAGGTTGTGGCCACATTAATCCACGGAAATGACTGAAATTTGGTATTTGGTCTTCATTTGGGGTATTAAACATTCCATATGCAACTTGTTGGTATAGGTCCATGCCTTTATATAGCCCCCATAAAACTTACCTCCTGATTTTCGGTGTTTTGAAGGTTGTGGCCTCAATATTCCCCAGAAAAGCTGATATTTGGTATTTAGTCTTCGCTGGGGGTATAAAACTTTCTCCCAGAAACTTGTAGGTACAGGTCTACGCCTTAGTAGAGCCCCTATAGAACGGTATCTCCTGATTTTCAGTATTTTGAAGCTTGTGACCTCAATATCCAACCGAAGTGACTGAAATTTGGTAGTAAGTCTTCGTTAAGGGTATACAACTTTCCACCTAAAATTTATCGGTGTAGGTCAGCGTCTTCAAATAGCCCCCATAGAACGGTACCTCCTGATTTTCGGTATTTTGATGGTTGTGACCTCAATATCCCACCGAAAAGCCCACCGAAACGCCCTCATATAGCCCAATAGGACGATATCTCCCAATTTTCTGAATTTTTGGGATTCACTTCAATTCTGCTCATGGTGGAGGGTATAAAAAGTTCAGCCCGGCCGAACTTAACGTTTTTCTTACTTGTTATTTATTAATTCTTTTATTTTGTAATATTGTAACTTACCGTTTCTTCTAAAGATTTTCATTGTAGTTGTTATCGTCTTGTAAGCATAGGGAACAATATGAATCATATGTACATACATGTTGAGTCTATCAGCGCTAGGTTGAGATATTAGATGATGCCTTTATATTAAAGAAATTACAAATTTGTAGTTGCGAAGTATTTGACTATACGAACTTTGTTTTTTCGACACCAAACGTACTGAATTTGTTTGTCAGTTAACTAACAACAATTGTTGCGACAGCGGTAGTTGTTGTGTGTGGTTTGTTGATAAAGTCTCAATGTATGGTGAGACGATGCACATTGGTCGCAAATGGCCAAAAGTCAATTTTTTGACTTTCTTCTTTTGAGTTTTTTTTCTTCGCAATATAGAAGTAAACACTCCAAAACAACAAAAACAAAGATTGTTTATTCCAAATTTGCATTTACCGTTAGACGAGAAGAAGTCAAAACAGAGATTTGTTTACTGTGTTATTAACCGAGTTGAGTGCGCAGTATTTTGTGATAATTTGTGGGTTATAAAATCGCAATAAGTAAAAATGTGAGGGTAAAACTCAAATATGGAGAAGAAAGACGAATGTAAATAGATTCAATTTCAAAATAGAAAAGAAGAAAAATTCTTTCTAAGAACAAAGTTATCAACATATTTCTGGAACTCTCCTAAATTCTTACATTTTGTTTCAATGGTAAAATTGTTCTGGACCGAAATAATTTTGATCGCTAGTGGTCGATGTTAGAAAAAAATCAAATTTCATTTGATGTGTATACTTTAATAAAAAAATAATTTCAAGGTGCGATTCGTTGCGATAAATGATGCACAATTTTTCCAGGCTAGATCAAATTCCGAAATATTTCATATTCGGCTGGTACAAATTTAATTCTAAGAAACACAATTTTGAACTGATTTTCCTGAAAACTTGGTATTTTTATTTTGAGAGTCCAGAGAATATTTCAACCAAAAATTGTGGACATAGGCCCACGTTGGGGTATAGCCCTCATATAAGGGTACCGCAAATTTAAGAAAATTTGACCATTTTAGCCATATTTTTAAGCCGATTTAGCTGTAATTTTGCATTTTGATTTCTTAGAAGATATGAACCATTCGCACCAAAAATTATAAACATTGGTCGAAGTTTTAGTTTAGACCCCATACAATGGGAACACCCTGTTAAATATATTTTAACGGTTTTTTTGGAAATTCAGGGTGAAAATAATTCTGAACTAATATTTTCTGACAGTAATTATAAATAAAACTAAATATCCATACAAAAAGGACGTACAAATAGTTTTGGTCAGAAAAATTGGATTTCAGACCAGTGTGCGATGGTGGGGGGTTGTGTTGTGGTTTCCCAGTTGGAACTTGTCTGCTATGTGTCTTCAAAGTTGTCTCCAATCCATTGAAGACGGCTCGACGACAGCCCTTTGCGATCATTGACGACATTTTCACACAAATGTCGCAAAACTCGTGCACGATAAGTTGAGCGACAAGGTAAGCGAAGTTGTCTTCATGGACGATAGAATGAACATTAACTTGTACCAAGGCACATTGCAAGACATTTTCGTTCAGAATGTCACACATCGCACATGGAAGAGTGACAAATTTGGTGACGTTGTCTTGTTTAAAGACAATTTTGACAATTTTCGTTGATGAAATGGTCATCGCAGATTCAATTTCCTACTGGGTTGTTGATACATTGTCAATGTGATGGTGAGACGCTGAGACCGATGAAAATGTAGGCCCTACATTGTAGGGAATAACAGCCCAGCAAACCAATCGTACCGACATCGTAACGAAATCGGAACAATGCACATGCACACAGCTCTTTATTATAAACCAGCATTCCGCACCTGCGAGAGCCCTGTTGTTACTCTCTTTGACCAAAATCCTCTCCACCCATAAAAAATATGTCCTAACATAAAAAATATATTGGTACCCAAACATATTAAATTGAGATATGTTACAAAATGTTGCAAACATATATTTGTTTGGACACAAACAAATTATGTTTGGATCCAAACATATATTTGTTTGCAATCAGTCTCAAACAAATATTTGTTTGGATCCAAACTTATTTCTAACATATATTTTTCTGCGTGTAAGTTGAGTGTAAGTTTAACCTAACCCTAATCTAGTAGAATTGAAGCCTGCTTGTTCATTTTGCACCCTTAAATCCAAATGGTAAATTTTGTTAGACGTCGCCATACAGCGGCGGTCAGCTAATTACCCAGCAAAATGTTCGATGCCAAAAATGCCATTCAATCATGGGTTAAAGGGATCTGGCATGTCATCTTTTTAGCATCTTCATCGATGAATTTTATATGAGCGTGGACCCCAAAAGATGCAATTCATTTTTGGATCCAAAGCATGTCATTTACACCAATGCTTTGACATGTCATTTTCACCAATGCTTTGGCATGTCATTCCCAACAATGCTTTAGCATGTCATTTTCACCAACCCTTTGCAATGACATTATCATTACGACGAGAGTTTTAACAACGTTGGTTGCGATTTCGAATCTCCGACAACATCAAGCCTATTGTAAATAATTAATCTTATATACTTAGAAAAATATGTAGTATAAATAAAAACAAAAAGTGCATCTCTATTGGATCGATGGAATGGGTTCAAATGCTGATGAAACGATCGGACCTTTCATGACTTCCTTTGCATGGGTTCAAATGCTGATGATAAGATCGGATCTTTCACTACTTCCTTTGCATTGGTTCAAATGCTTATGAAAAGATCTGATCTTTCACGACTTCGTTTAAAGCAATGCAAAAGATGCCATGAAATCACGTCACCGCATGGAACCCCTTCCTTTAAATTTTGATGGGTATTAGCCTGGCCAGCTAATTAGGGACATTAGTAGTTAAATTAACTTTAAGGTTAATTGATGCATATTTTTATACAATAGTTGGTCGTATTAGTTAGTTTATTGTGTATTCAACTGATTTCAAAATATTTTTTGCATATTTTTGGCACTTTATAACAAAAACTATATTTTTATTTATGGTTCGGAATGATGCCTGGGGTTACTAAAAATATAGTTTTTGTTATAAAGTGCCAAAAAAATATGCATATTTTTGGTACTTAACGGAAAATAAAGCCTAAAACACCTTATTAGGGATTATAGTAATACTTAGCCCCCTTAAAGGACTTTCGGCGGGGGTAAAGAAAGAAATCAGTTAAATACACTATAAACTAACTAATACGAGTAATTATTGTATAAAACTATGGATCAATTAACCTTAACGTTAATTTTACTACTAATGTCCCTAATTAGATGGCCAGGCTAATATGGACCATTTTTAGAAAAGTGGGTTGTATTTCCCCCACGTATGGGGAATCTCCTTACGTTTTGACTTCACTCTATAGTGCTTGTTCCATTATCTTCTATGCTACATTTATTTCATCAAAATCTTCACATTTTTAAATGAAATCGAGTAATCTATTAAACTGAATTTATGATCCCTAATTAGCTGTCCGCCACTGTATGTAGTATTGAATGTATACTCCCATCCAGAATGAGGTCAATACAACAGTTAGTCGGCTAAAGCATTACATGGCCCAAAAGACAATGGCTTACCAGCAGGTATCGGGACACCTAAGATAGATAAGTAAGTGAGTATAGTACCACCCAATGCTCCCAATATTAAGTTTCAGTTAGGCATTTCTTGTAATTTTTTGGTCGAAAACTCCTAAAAGAACAACTCTATTCAGGTATGGCCATTTAGTGTTGTTGTACAATTGTTATTTGCTGTTAATTATTTTTTTCAGCTATTCAAAGTGCTCGTGGGGATAACAACCGAATATCTATCGTTACTATTTTTTTGCATTGACAGCTTCATTCCTCTTCATATGCCTGCTTCCTTAGATTGTCAAAATATGGTGTACATGTTTGTCAGGGTGTGTATGTGTGCGTATACTTGATGTTGTATCTTTAGATCCAGAAATTACCATACACTGCTAAAGGGGTAATTTATGTCATGTTAAGTTAGGTAATGCAATATCTAAACATACGACCGACCGTGTTGTTTTTTTTTTCATTCTTTCTTCTCTAGTCAATGCGTTTTTGTTTCTCCTTTAGATCAACCAGCAACTGTTTGTTTGAGCACAACGCATGTCGTACTACAGTAAAGAGTCTTAAGTGAAGCTGTCATCGGTTTGGCAACTAGGCATTGCCTCAAACAACAATTTGCTGCACACAAAAAACGTACATACAATCAAACTAACATACAAAACTTACCTACAGCGTACAGATTGATACTCATGTAGCAACAACATTATTAAATAAGAATTTAAGGCACATGCCAGATTTTTCAGCTCAGCACAGTGTTCGACAGTTCAATGCTTCGATTCGTTTTGAAAGACAACGCCTTTTAGTAAGTATTTTGTGTAGTTATGAGTGTGTGTTTTGCTTCTCTTCATTGTACATACGTCGTCTATGTTTTTCGGAGGGAATGATGACCATGCAAAGATATCGAATGGAATTCTGGTGGTGCAGGAAATAAACATCATGTTAAATATCAGAGGGAGTAGAAAATAACCCATTTGATATATCTGCATTCACCACATGTCAATATCGAGGAGGTGTAATGGATACAAGGAGTAGTTGTTGTTGTAACAGTGTTTATTATTGTGTGTTTGCGTGTTCGTTCTTCTGCTGAATCTGGCTCTGGATCTATGTATGTCCAGCTCCAGGAAAGTGGATGCTTCGATGGAATGTAACCACAGGTCCACTTGAGTTACATGAGTAGGTTTGGCAGAGCAGTTGAAATGGTGCACTGTGTAGTGCGGGCCCATGCCGCATACTGAGCAGATGTTTTGCACGGCGCGGTCGATTTCCGCCCAATAAGATTTTAGGCGACTGCAACATCCCGAGCGTTGAGGCAATACTATTATCGTTTGTCGTGGCAGCTGACGCTCCTCAGCTGCGATAGATGGGGGATGTACTCCGAGGACTTTATTCACACTGTATTTGCTTATGGTCTTAGCAACTGCGTCCGTGTGAATACTATTCAGACCTGCCTGATATGCCTTTTGATCTAGCGATTCTCTCCTATATTGTTAGACCTCCCTCTCTAGAACATGAATATCCTTCCTGATATGTCTGGGTGTATCGGGCCTGGCCAGCAGATGGTGATTGAGTAACACCCGAGCAAGTACCGCAACGAAAGCTTCTCATTGTGTTGCTGTACTAGAAGAATCTTTGCCTCCTCATGTAGATGGTCCACTGACGACTTGAGGAGGCATCCTGTTGCTGTACTCAGGGCGGCATTCTGACAAGTTTGAATCTCTTTCCAATGCGTATCTACTAAATTCGGGGACCAAAATGGCGCAGAATAGTTTACCACAGACCGACCTATCGCATTATATGTGGTCAACAAGGTTTCTTTATCTGCACCCCAAGGTTTCCGGCAAGGGACTTGAGGACCTTGTTTCGTAGTGTCGAAAGTGACCCCAACTATCACCGTTCTATCATACGGCCTTTCCTGGTTGAGTCCTCGACAAACATATAGCTATATAGCTATTTCTGACGCTGGGGAGGACTAAGGTCTCAAGAGTCTTAGCTTCAGGCGACAAAAGCTAAATCGGCCTGCACGATTCACTTTTGCTAGCATCCTTGCCTGGCTTCAGTAGCGGGACCACTCTGCCCATTTTTCAGACTTCGGGAACAGTGAGGGTGGCTAGCGACAGGTTGAGAACTCTACTCCCGGCTCATCCAGCTGTTTCAGCAGTACCATGAAGATTCCATGGTTCTTGATGGCATTCGCAACATCATGCATTGTAAACTGTGGTAGTTCATATTCGGCAGGAAGATATCTGATGCCACGTAGAACTCTTCTGTTCGCACTATCACTCCCGGGGTGCTCGACAAACTGTCGATTGAAATAACTTGCGCACCTTTTCGGTTCAGTCAACGTAACGTCGCCAAATGTGACTGAAGTCCTATCTTCCCTCCTTCCGGTGTGAGAGAGTGACTTAACCGTTGCCCACAATTCACTTAAACTGGCAGCAATATTCCAACTCTTCAGATGATTTAACCAATTGTTCCGCTTATGCTCGCCGACCAGCCTGTTAACTTCCAGTGTCAGTTTCCTGACTCTGGGGTCACTGGGGTTGGCTCGACGAAGCTCAGCACGCTTATTTGCTAATCCCGTCGCCTCTGCTTAGAAGTTTGGTCTTACTGCGCGTATTCGACCAGCAGGTATATGGCGAGCGGCAGCAGTGATGATGTCTCGGAACGTCCTTTCCGCTAACTGAACATCAGAAGAATTGGGCACTTCTCTGAAGCGGTGATTGGTGAACTCTCTTAAACCTGGCCAATCAGCTTTCTTATGATTGACGAATGTACAAGGAATAGTCTCTCCCTTCTCCGGAGATGCCATGAAAATGAATCCCCCATCGCCTTAACAACAACCGACAAACTATCGCATGCTGATATTTAGCCCCGGTGCACAGTGGAAAAAAATACCGATCTAGCGCGCCAAAAGTAAAAAAATCACAAACGCAAATATAAAAACTATTATTGCAGTATTAATCTAAGATGTCCACAGAATGCAACGGCATTTAAAATAATTTATTTTGCATCAGTCTAAGCGGAATAACGGTCCATTTTTGGTTGACATTTTTTGAACTAGTTTTCATAATATAGTTTAGTAGTAAATTTATGATCGTCGCATGCACTCTTCCTACAAAGTAATTTTAAAGCTTTACTGAATTTAACATTTCGTGAAGCAGGTGATTTAAAAAATGTTGAATATAACATGTTATTTATTGCAACTCGGATTTTACAGTTAAAACATGTGACATCCGATTTTTTTCCAAATTGTGCACTTTGTTCAAGCTATTACTAAGGAGTGTCGAGGGATGGCGCGTAGATTTTTTATTTTATTTTTAGTACACATAGTTCTTAACCAATTTGTAAAATTTTAGCTGCAACAAACTGCAACATTTTATTTTATTACTATTTTTATTAATAGTATTTTTTATGTAAAGACGCTGAAATTAGGGCGGTAACTTTCTATGGGGGCCATATCAATGCGTGTACCTGTGACGAAAATTCTCCGTCGGAATATTTTATACCACCAACGAAGACTAAATGTCAACTTTCAGCTATTTCGGTTGGATAATGTGGCTAAAACCTCAAAAATTAATGAAATCGGTGGTACCGGTCTATGGGGGCTATATGAAAACGTGGACCTATACCGAAAATGTTTATAGGAGTGTATGCATAACCCCCACGGAGACTAAATACCAAATCCTAGCCGTTTCGGTTTGATAATGTGGTAGAAATCTTTAAAATATCGAAAATCGATGGGTATTATTCTATGGTAAAAATACAAATTTACCAAATATATTAATAAATGAAGTAAAATTGTCAATTTATAGTTGTTCATATCGAATTTATGGGCAAACATGCAATAAAACATAGATTTATACTTTTGGCGTGCTAAATCGGTACTTTTTTCCACTGTGCGGTGGTTACAACGTTTTTCGCATAGATCTAAATAAGGCGGAAGTAAACTCATTCCTTCCTTTGCCACCAATATGTCCAGAACAGAGCTATATCTGAGCTTGTCCTTCCATACCCTACATGGAATGTATGAGGTTAGTTGTCAAGGAGGTAGTATTGCGCGATGTGGATTCATCGCCACTGAATAAATGGGTGTTCGAATACTTCAAGCTCATCAAGCCCTAGTGGAGCAAATTGAACGATCCAAATTTTTTCCGGTTAACGAAGATTTTCTTTTTATTTTCTGATTTTACGAGGACTAGAGGATCTTGCCACTGTTCGCCAGGTATCACAATTGAGGCATCCTTTCGTGACGTGTACCTTTCTATTGCCGCATCGATGTGAATAATGGCGTAGCCTGTTGCAAGAAAAAGTTCTTACTCCAAACAGGGCCTGCCAACTCAACAATTATTTGTGTTAATTATTATTATTATTTCCCCCATGGCAGCAACAAATACTTGCCGATCAAATTTGTCGTAGAAATCATGAGGACCCAAGGGTAAGTTAATATACTGTGTAAATCAACAAGCTAGTAGGTGGGTATAAGCGAAAATGGTGGTTCGACAATCAACTACATATTTTTACTGAGTTAACTAAAATTTGCATAAAGGTTTAATCGCTATCGAATCTGGGAAAGAATTTGAAAACTGTTCACTGATCCGAGGATGTACAAATTAAGTGACAGTTCATAATGCCAGGAGTGACAACTTTTAAACGTCAAATCATAGCAAGTCCCTATATCCAACAAGCCTTCTCAGACTGCTTCTTGACATACATATTGTACCCGAAGCATTCTTGATAGGCAGAGTAGACATGTTATCGGAACCAGACTTGATTTTCAGATACCAAACATATGCACGGATTTCGGACATCTAAAATTAGAAACCATATTAACATTTTTCAGAATATCAAGGTCACAGCGTTGCAGGAAACCAAGCTCAACAATTCCTGCTGCTTATAGAGTAGTGATGGTTACAACGTACTTAGAAAGGATCGCACCAGAAGTGGAGAAGAAGGATTAGCTGTTATATTCCTCCAGTCTGTAAAATACAGGTGTGTCTCGCTTGAGTCTGGCTCTAATGACCCGTACATGTAATGTGTGGGGATAGCAGTCAGGTATGGAACTGTCTAGGTAGAGTTTCTGAACTTATACATCCCCGATAAATAGCTGTACTCAATGTTATTGCCCCAACATTAGCCTGCATTTGGAAGACCATAACCGTCTGGTCTTGAAAACTTTATAGCTCATCATGAGTTGTGGCATTCGGTCCTCGGAGACATCCAGAGGGGTATAGTACAGAGTGAACAGCTTGATAGCACTACGTTTTGCACGGTCAATGATGACGCCCCTACCAGCAACTGGTCTGACAAAGGACGTCACTTGGGAACCCTTCGTTTCTCACTATAAATGTCGCTCGCTTTAATCACCTCTGATCGTTGTACTTTAGTCAATCATGAGAACGCTTATTGGCCGAGTTTCAGAGTGTTCACAAAACACCGCTTCAAACCTACCCAACCCTTCTGATGTTGGGGTAGCAGAAAGCACAGAACGAGACATCAGCAGTACTGCAGCCGTTTTTCATATACATACCTGATGGTCGAATACCCTAAGTGAGATCAAACTTCGCAGCAAACGATTAGCTTCGTCGTACCAACCCGAGTGATACTGAAGTCAGGTAGTTGACACTGGAAGTTAGCAGGAACAAGTGGTTAAATCATCTAAAGAGTTGCAACATTGGAGCCAGAATAAGTGAATTTTGAGCAACGGTGAAGTAACACTCGAACACTGGAATGAAGGAGACGTCACACTGACTGGTCCAAAGAAAAACGCAAGTAGTTTGAATCGACACGCAGGAGTTTGTCGAACACCCCGGAGAAACATGTTGAAGAGAAGAGTACTACGTCTTATTAGATCTCTATCTGCCGAGGATAAACCACCACAATTTACAACAAATGATGTTGCGTATGTCATCAGGAACGTTAAATCATCAAAAGCGTTGCACCCAGATGGAATCTCCATGGTAATGCTGCTGAAGTAGCTAAATGTGCCGTTTGTCGATTGTTTCGCTAAAGTTCTCAATCTGTCGCTAGCCATATATTGTTCCGGAAGTCTGGAAAATGTACAGGGTGGTACCGCTACTAAAGCAACTAAAGGCTGCCAGCAAAGACGAATCGTACACATATTTGACGAGGATTCAACCAAAGCCGTGTTATAGAACAGTGATGTTGGCGCCTGATTTATCAAAAGCCTTTGATACTATCAAGCACCCCTTCCTGTTTGAGGACAACGACCAGACAAGCCTCCGGCCAAGTTGGAAACATTGGTTAATCGATTATATGTGTGTACGCCAAGCCGGTGAAATCTCCGGAACAGTTTAACCTCTACCTCTCCTGTATTACGCTCCCTCCAGTCGGCATTGAGATCGTAACGTATGCGCATTATTGTACGATCTTCCTTAATGTCCGATCACAAACTACCCAAAAATTCCAGAGGTCACATTCGAATGCAGGCCTGAGAACTGCAACAGGGTCCTCCTCATGTCTTCAGTGATTTACACGAGGATACAAAGATTCTTCCAGTACAGCAACACCATGGTATCGTTGCAGTACTTGCGCGGGTTTTGTCGTCCAACGTTGCAAGAGGGAACCCCTAGATCAACAAGCCTATCAAGCAGGTTTAAAAAGCACTCACACAGCTGCAGTTGCAGATGCCATAAACAACTATTGTTTGAATGCGGTCCTCGGAGAACATCCCCCACCTATCGTTTTAGCTCAACTACGTTCGGGATGGCGCAGCCGTCTGAATTCCTATAACTTCAGTAGATCTGTTGTTACATCCCATCGAAACTAAAATTCCGAGAACTGGAGATAGACCCATAGCCAGATTAAGCAGGAAAAATAAGATGCAAACATATAAAAACTGTTACATCAACAACTTGTCTGTACATGCTTGGCTGTGGTCGCACTATCACAATTCTGTGGACAGATTTCCACCACTCAGGCAAGAAAGAAACATACCCATGAAAGAGAGAGAGAGAGAGAGAGAGGGAGGAAGAGCTACAAACTCTAGATCAGGGGTGCTCAGAATAGTTGGTGTATTAGTAGTGGTAAGACACTCTCCCCATTACTAAGCAATAGCAAATGAGAAGTAAAGAGAGAATACGTGTGGTTTGTTTTTACGCTACCGTAAGGAAGTGATCAGCATAGCTCTAGATCAATGATGCACTCCAAGATAATGCTATTTTGGTTTTTGTATGGGAAAGAGAGTTGTAGTTAACTTTTTCGTAAAGACTCGTGCATGGCTGCTCTAGATAAACAACCCTATAAAGCAGGCCATCGTCCAGTCCAGGATGGAAAATTAAAAATTTCAAACAGTAATAAAATGGTACTTTTTTCATTGAATAGGTACTTTTTATTATTATTTTTTTTAAGAAAAAAATTATTCAGTAAAAAACTACAACAAAGGTTTATATCTATGTAATCTGAAGAATATTGCAGAACGGTATATGTATATACCGAAGTTTAAATTACTCCTAGGAAGTTTGGTATTGAAAATGGGATCTATCCGTTCACGTTTTGTTGTGACTCCCATACAACGGTACCTTCCGATTTTCGGTACTTTGAAGGTTTGTGTCACATTATCATACCAAAATTGTTGAAATTTGGTATTTAGTCTTCGTTGGGGCTACATAACTCTCCCCCAGAAATTTGTCAGTGCGGGTCCACGTTCTGATGTAGCCCCCATAGAACGGTATTTTAAAAGCCTTACTATCCCATCGAAATTACTGAAATTAGATATATGTATTCGAGATGGATGCAGAACATTCCTATAAAGAATGTGGGTATAGCTATAGCTATAGCTATAAATAGCTGGCAAACTATCGATAGTCCGACTATCGTGTTCGTCGCTGTCGTAAAGCCTTCTTTATATTGAACTCTGAACAAATTATTTTTTAAATAATTCGTGACAGTTAGTCAAAAAATGTTTTGTTGGCAGATATAAACTTTTTTCGTCAAAACGATAGTCAGACTGTCGATAGTTTAGAAGAGGAATTGCAGATTCTCATATTGAAATGTACTTCGATACCGCTCGATGTGAAGTCTTTTAAATGATTACACTACCGTTGTGACTGTAAATTGATATTTCGGATTCTCAAAGGGTGGAAGAAATCCACGAAGAAAATGATCAATGTAGATTCATATTTTGGTATATCCCCAACATATCCAGATTTTTGAAATTTCTAGCAATTTTATCTTGATTTGTTGCATTTTTAGTTCTACATAAAATTTTTCTAGACTAAAGTATGGAAATGGTCCCGAATTGGGCGCGGGGGTGCTTCGGTACTTCTAATAGTGAAATGGTACCGAAAAACGTACTATTGTACTGAATTTTCCACCCCTGGTCCAGTCCTCTAGCGACATAAGAGACAGAATAAGACACCTCAAATTCTACACGAATCAAAATATTTCACTAGGTACAACAACATCTCTGAAGGCATGGCACCATTCCCAATTTCTAATACTATTGAAAACAATATTGATGCCATTATAAATGCAATCCAGCCACATACCATGGAAAAGGAGAGTACTACTAGTACTACAGTAACAAGAAGAACAACAACATCGTCATCATCATCTTGAAACGACATACAATACAATTTTCATTATAGAACTTGATTTCGTAAAAAAATGCAATTACGTAAGTACCATGAGTCGAGCTCTACATTTAGCACCTCAATTTAGGCTGTCGACACTGTTGTAGCACTTACGCACAAGGTGCCGATACTATTAGCCCCATGTTAGTATTGTTGTTGTTGGGAAACATGTGTATGTATGTAGTATCTATTCTTGCTCAGCAGCTTTGAGAGAAAAAAAAATGAGATCAGTCTTCCTTCACGTAATATTTTTTCTGATATTTGATGTGGTTTGACCACCAAACACTGATTGTGCTACTGACTGCTGTTGGACACACGCATTTGCTAAAATTGTTTTACTAGAAGCTGTCACTATTGAATGCCGGTACAGCTGCTGATGTTGGTGGAAGGAAGCCTTATCGTGTTGCTGCTCATTTAAAATAACTATATTATGAGGTGCGTAAATGTGCGTATTCATCGTTGAAAGATTCCCAGAAAGACTCCACCCATGATGCCGTTGTTGCTGATGCTGCCGCAAACACAAACACTAGAGTTCGTGCTAACGACCACAGTGCGTAGATGTTCGAAAGCAATTTGATCGATCGAACACGGGTTTTAGTGCTTGTTGTTCAATTCATCTTCAAGTGGTTTTTTATCTATCGTCACATTCTGCAAATGGCATCAAGTCGAAGACAAATCAACAACAACTAACCATCCTCTGATCACCTTACCGTTTAAGCAAGATGCTATGATTTAAACGTTTTTTGTTTTTGTTTTGTTTGTTTTTTGTCGTTTGAAAACCAAAGTGGTAAAGTGTTCTTTTAATTTATGCGTCTTTAATAAATATTTAATTATGCATATTTATCAATAAGTTTAAGCTCTATATTTAAGTATCTTAAGGCAACAAGTTTGCACAAACGAAACAAGAGAGAGAGAGCAACAAGCTATTTGATAAATTCCTTGTGAAGAGTAATGGAAACAAACTAGAGATCTCATAAATTATTTATATCACGAGATAATTGATTTTAGATCGTTTCACTCTAGAAGACAAAAAAGGGGTGTACTCCGATCATTTTCGGAGTGATAACCAATTAAATTTAGATATCAAAAAAAATAATACGGTGTTTGGCTGAGTGGTTTATAAGAGATATTAGGAAATTATAGTGTGTTGTAATGAAACATATGCGTGTGTAAGAAATTACGCAGACCAAAATGTGTATAGATGTGTATATAACATTTAGTTGTGCCGCATAAGACGTTTAGATTACTTTAGATGGGTGGGTGAGTTTTACATCAATCATTTCCAGTTTTAAAAAGTTCCAAAGCTTAAAAGGCAGTATGGATTCTGACTTAGGAATTCTGTAATTAGAGGAAATATTATCTCGATTACCTGGATATTGGAAGCGAAAGAATCGATTTCATATTCAACATATCAACGTACATATATATTTGGTCCACAAACATCCCAGAAGGGATGTATCGTATTCGTATCAATGAATACACCCCGATTCATATTAGCTCAATGATATGGGACCTACAGTTTATCGCCGAGTCCGAACCGCGTGTTCTAAGACACAATTTGTAGCGATGTTTTAAATGGCTGAAATATTCAGAAAAAGTCGCCAACATTACTAAGGGGGTATTTAGCCACCAATGAAGATTTGATGTTCCCTGGCCTGGGAATCGAACCCACGACCTTCGGCGTGCAAGGCGGGTGTGCATACCATTGCAGCACGGTGGCACGTCATATAAACGTTTATAGTTATAATTATGCAAGACTATTTCTGAAACAAGTATTGAGGCGTAACACCAACCAAGGTACTCGTGAAAATACATCAAAAACAACCAACATATGGGAAGCCTTAGCTAGAATCTTCAAAACGTCAATGTCGAAAAATTTTTGTAGAGAAATGTTCTTGCCAATGAAAACAATAAATTTCAAACCGCGAACCTTTATATGAGGCTAAATAGTATAGCCCATTTAGTAAATAGAAGTAATAGAAGATATGTGCCTACCAAATTTTCCTGGGATGGTCTACGTTTTGGTATAGCCTCATATACGGTACTACCCTATTTATGATATTTTGAGGATTTTTGCTACATTTATTGACCGAACTAGCTGAAATTTTAGATTTGAGGTTCCCAATGGACAAGAAATTTCTTCACTAAAATTGTCAAAATAGGTCCACGTTTTGGTATAGCCCATATATAAAGGTACCTCCGATATAAGATATTTTGAGGATCTTAGCTACATTTTTTGTGGCTTTTACTACCGAATTAGCTGAAATATGACATTTGATGTTATCAATGACCAAAAAACTTCTCCACTGAAAACTGCCACAATAGGTTCACGTTTGGGTAGAGCCCCATATAACGGTACCCCTAATTTAAGGTATTTGAGGCTTTTAGCTACCGTTTTAGCTGAAATTTGACATTTGATGTTCCCAATGGCCAAGAAGCCTAATAATTGCGAAGATATGTCCACGTTTTGGTATGGCCCCCATATAACGGTACCTCCCGATTTAAGGTATTTAAGAGGTTTGAGCTATATGTTTTCACCGAACTAGCTGCAATTTAACATTTGAGATTGCCAAATGCCACCAAACTTCTCCATTAAAACTTGTCAAGATAGGTCCACGTTTTGTTATAGTTCCCATATAACGGCACATCCCGATTTAAGGTATTTTGAGTATTTTAGCTACATTTGCCGTCCAAATTTGCATTAGGAGTTTAAATAGGTCAAACAACTTCTTCACAAAAAATGATGCATACGGTTTGGTATGTATATCTACATTTTGGGCCTATATTGACAGTGACTTAAGTGTTTAAAGTGTTTAAAATTATGGACATATGTAGATCCCTCCACCATAATATGGAGGATATGTTAAGTTTGTCATTCCGTTTGTAACTTATCGAAATAATCATTTGCGACCCAGTAAAGTATATGGTAATATTCAAAAATGTTTTACAATCGTTGAAGTTGAGGTTCACCGTTTAATAAGTCGCGAACTGCCAATATATTTTATACAATATGAATATATTTATATTAATTGAAGTGTTTTAGCCGGGGTCGCATAAAATGAACCATAACAAATAATTTATGTGGAAGCTGTGTTGGTGGTAATATTAAAAAATGGGTAAAAATGTGTTGAAGTTTACAAGTCTTTTTGTGTTCTTTCTTGATTTCTGGTCAAATCACGGAAAATTCAGACCTGAGCTCAAAGAAAGAATTGAAGAATACCCCTAGGGCAACATGGTACTAATGTATGACTTTTTGATATATACACTGCATCCCCATAAAATCGATGCTGACATTTTGAAGTTTTGAAATCTGGGTTTTTTGATTTTTTCTTATAATTGGAGGGCGCAACCAGATAATTACCCAAACTATTTATTGGATTGTAGAACTCGTGATTCCACGTCGTTTGATGTATATCTCATGAGTATGCTTCATACAGCTCCCTAGTAATAGGAGTCCAAAATCGAAATTTTGGTGCGTAAATTTTTTTTAAAAATCTATTTTTTGGCTTCAAAATTTACAACTGTGACTCAGGTACCCTTGAACCCCGCGTGATTTTAGTTTTTTTACGCGCCGGATCCAATGAACCCTTCCGCTTTCAAATCCATCCACTAAAACGGCGGTTATAGATACCTTGAAAGTAGGAAATTCTGCAAAATTATATGTTGATGATACCGGGCATTGAACCGCGATTTTCTTTGGTTATTTTTACATAAATGGAATCCTTTATACGCGATTATATTATTTTCCAAAACCGTGTGGCATAAATTACCGAGATTCTGGAGTAATATTCGTATTTCGTATAAAATAGAATTTGGTAGCACATCCGCGGTTCTTGATGAATTTGTTTAAAATTTGTTTTAATGACGTATTTTTTATAGGCGGTCACTGAAATCGGATGCGCCTTATAATCTTATGTACATCGCGCAATTTTTACCCACATAAAGGTTTTTTGAACAGTAAGATGTAAATTAGAATAAATAGTAAATTAGAATAAATTAAATTTACTTCAAGATTTTTTCAGTATTTCTTGATTTTCCGCGAAAATAGAAATACATTTAGTAAATATTTAGGCATCTACGGATAGATATTAAATGCTGTTAACGCTTTATATACACATTTTCTTACTACAGCAAAAATGGAATTTTTAAATATTTGTTCTTTGTAAGGGCATAAAACCCCCCATAACTTTGGAGCGCAGCATCCAATTTTGTGAACGCGAACAGATTTGAAACCACGACTTTTTTCTAAATCTATGCTCCAAAAATTGCGGATGTGCTCGCAAAAAAATTTTTAACATTTCTTCCAATGGAATTGCAAAAGAAATTTGAAATTTACCATATATATGCTGAAGTATATACAATTCTATATTAATTTAGCCATGTCGGTCCGTCCGTCTGTCCTTCTGTTGTAATTACGTCTTTGGTCTGAACTTTGATCCAGTTGGAAGATAACGGTACCGCCCAATTTCAAGTATTTTGGCGGTTTTAGTTACATTTGCAGACTGACATAACTTTAATGTGGCATTTAAAGTAGTGGTAAAGAAACTTATCTTTTTTAAATTAAATTAAATTAAATTTTTGTTCAAAAAACATAAATCAAAAAATTTCTTTATATAAATGTTCAAAAGTCATTTAGTCGGTGCGAAAACTTCTTTGTTGGAAGAAATGCAGCTTTGTTTTTACTTCTAAACTGCTTACTTAGGCTAAAGTAGTATCTGTTGCCCAATATTTAGACGTTTAGAGACCTCACATGGGACGTCATCGATGTTCTTTCCAAAACATGGACCAATATTTACAATTTTCCGAATTGAGCTCTTGTATACCCTGACAATGCACAAACTAAATTACAGTAATCTCCCTTCGAAGCCTCGAAATACATAAAATTAGCCAAACCTCAGAAACTTCAAAATACCAAAAATCGGGAGGTACCATTCTGCGGTGACCATATCAAGGTAAGGATCTATACCGACAAATTGCAGGTAGAAATGTTTATACCCTCAAAGAATAATAAATACCAAACTTCAACCATTTCGAAGGTAATTGTTGCCACAGCCTTTAAAATACCTAAAACCGGAAGATACCGTTCTATCAGAAGTCGTGTACTTATACCGACAAATTTCAGGTGGTGGGTTTTATAATTCCAATGTAGACTAAATACTAAACACAAGCCATTTCGGTGAAGAATTGAGACCACAACCTTCAAAATACCGAATATCAGGAGGTACCGTTTTATATATGAAGGCTTGGATCTATACCGAAAATTTTCAGCCGGTAAGTTTTGTATCAAAAACGAAGACTAAATACCAAAATACCGAAAAACAAGAAGTACCGTTCTATGGGGGTTATATCAAAACGTGGACCGATATAGCACATTTCCAATACATCATCCTAGGAGTAAGAGCTGTATCCTGATTTCAACAGACAAACGGACGAACATGGTTATATCGACTTAGAATTTTATGCTGATCAGGAATATACATATAAACTTTATAGGGTCTCCGACGAATATTTCGATGGCTACAAACGGAATGACAAATTTGATTGTACCCTCCATATTATGGTGGAGGGTATACAAAAGTAGCTGGGCAGCAGAACACTTGGAGAAAGGTCTCTTTTCAACCACTTACATAACAAAAGGTTGGTATGTGGTAAGCAGTGCGGTTCAAGTGTGGTATGCAAATGTTGGCTCTACCCAGTGGAAGTATATTCAAACCTACCAAAATGGCGCCAAGAGGACTGTAACAGGGTGACACCTCATGACACCAGTGGATCATCTTCATAAGGAGTCGAAAATTTTACCGGTGATTAAATCTATTTTGCTGTTTTCAGAGTCTTCGCTTTCACAAGGATAACTTTCTAAGTAAATGGTCTCTTCTTTGTAATTTTTCTTCATCATCGTATTTTTTCATACAGTCAAAAGTTGTAGTCTGAATTTTCCTCCTCAATTTCAGTTGTTTAATTACGTACAGTGGAATCGTAAAACAATAGACCACATTTTTCTGAAACGCCAAATCGGAAGAATTATTACCAAACTAGCTTTTTCAATGTTATTAACATTTTACCATGAGAGAAAACTAGTTATTTCAAATAACTACTATTTCTTACTCAATCATTCTTTTTCACACTACCCTATCGCCCAACTATTAATACAAATACATATTATGTTGTCTTATCATCATTCGTTTGGTCTTTTGCCAATCAAGTGGACTAAACATGCTTATTTACTTTACAGAAATCAAATGTAATCATTATTTATTTACTTATCGTCTCACCATCGTCGACAGACCAAGACAACACCCTCAACGCAAATGTTAAGCCAAGATTCTTGGGGGCCAAGTTATTTGTGAAATTCCAATAATGTACCAAACCCTCAATTATGGCTGCTACCTTCCTATCGTTCTTAATCTAGCATTCGTTGTAGTCCAGAGTGATATAAGACAATGATAATATGGCTGACATGCAATAACTTCCAGACTACGAGCAAACACTGGCATGGATGGCTGGCTGGCTGGCAGTATGGTGGTATGTTGTTGTTGACGTTCAGTGCGACAATTTTGCAACATTGTTTGCCTCGTTGGGCTAGCAAATATGGATGGCTAAAGCGGCCGATAAATAAGATCTGTATTATTGGTCTATTAACAATCTTGTCGCTTGGGACCTTTCCCAATAAAGGTGTTGTAATGATATGTAGAATAGAATAGGAGAGTCGTTTGTACTGCCTAATACAAAAGACTTAAGCAACAAACTTGCTACTTGTGTCACAATGTGTAACGTCGTCGTCATTGTCAGATTTAAATTGATCGATTGCAGTGTCAGTGTGGGTTGCTGGTTGCTTAGTTACTTGACTAAGTGATAATCAAATCTCGACATTTAAGATCTTAACATGGAAATGGTGGAATAATATGCCTTTTGGTTCGATCAACAAATGATGATTACATAAAATGTATCGTGTACTGAACACACAACTGATGTGTAATAAGATTTCAATGAATAATTTATTATAAAAAAACAAACAAATTAAAAACTAATACTCTTGTATGGACTTTAAATGGTTGTTATTATTGAGACTTGCTATTAATAACGTTGGACTAACAACATCTTGTAGTCATTAGCTTTAATTTTTATATGTTGACATTTAACAATCAAATAGATGATATCAACTTGTATGCAAAATATAAATTGCAAGGGTGTAAGTCAATTATTTCTTGCTTAGTGCCACAGACAAAATATTTTACAGATGTGAATACGTAACTGGAGATTTAAGTAAATACCTTATATGAAAAGGAAAGTAGGAATTGTCGTAGGTGTTTGTGTGAAGGATTTTTGGAATTGGTCGCATATGCTCGAGAGCTTTAAGTTGGACCAAATACGTAAATAAGTGCTCAATAGGCCATACAAAACTGCCCCGCAAGCAGATGTCACCAATCACTTGATGTTGTGACTAGGCGACGAATATCGTTGACAGTAGGCAACACTTTACACTGCTGCATTATTAGCAGGAAAATTTCAATCTAATCTTATATATATATATATATATGGCGAAAAACAAAAATTTTTTACAATCGATGAATCCGAGTTTCACCCTTTCAGAATTCGCGAACTGTTAACATATTCTATATAGTATGATATACATTCTTTAAACTGAAGTGTTTTAGGAGGAATCCCATAAGGTCGACCATTAAAATTAATTTACGTGGAAGCTGTGTTGGCATCAATGTAGAAAAATAGGTAAAAATGGGTTGAAGCCAACAAGTTTTTTTATGCTCCCTTCCGATTTTAGGCTTAACCTTACATTTTATAGACATATGCCCAAAGAAAGACTCAACGAATACTTCATGGGCAATATGATACTAGTGTATCATTTTTCGATATATCCACTGCATCCACCTAAAATTGATGCTGACATTTTGAAGCCGGAATTTCGGGGTTTTTTGAATTGTTTTAATAATTCGGACGCGCAACAAGATAATATTCAAAACTCACATTAGGATTATAAAACTCTTGATTCTACGTCGTTTAATGCATATCTCATGAGTGTGCTCCTTACAGCATCCTAGTAATTGGAGTCTAAATGCCAATATTTGATGCGTGATTTTTTTTAAAAAACCTATTTTTTGCGTTTAAAATTTACAAGTGCCATTCAATTTCCTTTGTACCCCGCGTGAATTTAGTTTTTTTACGCGACGGATCTAATGAGACCTTCCGCGATCGAATCCATCCACTAAAACCGCGGATATAGATACCCTGAAAATAGGAAAAGCAGCAAAAAAATTATTTCGACAAATCCGCGTACTAAACCGCGATTTTCTTGAAATTTTTTTACGTAAATGGAATCCTTTATACGCGATTATAATATTTGCGAAAACGCGTGTCATAAATTACAGAGATTCGCGTGTAATATGGGGTTTTCACGAAAAATTGAATGTGGAGGCACATCCGCGGTTCTTGAAGAATCTAATTAAAATAGGTATATTTGGACGTATTTTTGATAGGCGCTGACGAAACCGGATGCGCATCAAAATCGTATGCACATTGCTCGACTTTTACCAACTTTAAGGTTTTTTGCAGTGTATGATGCAACTGGTGGCACACAATGGCCCCTGAGTGAAACATCGAAATATGCATAAATTTTGACAGAGATTTATTCGCTGTATTCAAAAACTGATGCGCATCAACCGACTTTAACTAATTCGCGAATAACAGGCTTTTTAATTATAATATTAATTGAATGATTGTAATTTCAATATTACTCTTAATTTCCTACACTTATAAGTTATCACAGTAATCAGTTAAACTCTCGCGATGGTAAACCATATTTTTTGATGAAGTTTTAACAGTATACATTCATTATTCTATGGGATTTTAGCAAAATAGTTGGAGAACTCCCAAATATTTTTTTCTAATTTTTAGAATCAAACCAAAAAAATATTTGCAACAATATTTTCCAACAATAAGTTTTTCTCTTTTGTTGTTGCTATAATATGCAATTTATGTACCCAATCTCTATAAATTTGGTATCATATTTTTCTACGCATTGTCTAGATTCCGCATATATTCTTTAATTTATTTTTTGAGGGTTTGTACGGATTCTGGGACAGGATAATTTGGATTTACTTCAAAATTTTTTTATTATTTGTTGACTTTCCGCGAAAATAATAATAAATTTAATAACTATTTAAACATCTACGAATAGATATGGACTGCTCTTAACGATTTATGCATACATTTTCTCATAACAACAAAAAAGATATTTTTAAATATTTTTTCTTTATATGAGAATAAAAACCGCTATAACTTTTGAGCGCATTGGCCAATTTCGTGAACGCGAACAGATTTGAAACCGGATTTTTTTCCTTTACCTCTGTACCAAAAATCGTAGATGTGCTCGTAAAAAAAATTTTTAATTTTTTTCAAATGGAATTGTAAAGGAATTTTGTTATTCGCCATATGTATTCTCGAAGTCAATGGAAAAAGTAGCTGAAAATGTGGCTAGAAGAAGTGGCTACCTGAAGCAAAGGGTTAAATAACTATCGAACTATCGCCTGTTACTTTAATGGCGTGGTAGTGACCGATCCCCGTGTTATTTTAAGCTTCAGTTTATAGAGCACCCCAGTGTGGCATGGCGAAGAGCTGTGTGCTACGTCGTATACGAACATTCTCAGTGGATAAGGACTTGTCATTCGAAAACCGAACTCATCCATAGGGACCCACACGGAATCTCAATGGTTATGCTCAAGAACCTGGATTCTCCCGGACTTAAAGTACTTGACCAGTGTTCTCAAATTTATCATTAGCCACAGAAATTGTACCTGGAAAATTGGAAGGGTTGTCCCTTCCCCTGAACATATTAGTGGATGGTGTCCTGATTCCGACCACTTATTAACTTCAGATATTTTTTGCACTGGTTATAATTTCACTAAAAGACAGCACTTGGGGTGTTGACAAAGAAACCTTATTGAGCTCTCGTAAAACAATAGCCCGGTCTGTGGTAAGCTATGCGAAGCCTGTGTAGTAAGCAAATGTTAGCGTTGCACAATGAAAGAATATTCAAACCTGCCAGAATGTCGACCTGAAAATTGCAATGGGGTGCCTCTTCATGACTCTAGTGGACCATCTTCATGAGGAAGAGATGATTTCAGCCGCCACAAGCTTGTGGACAGGCTTCCCCCGCCTACTAATAATCAAGAGAAAAAGGACCTTACGTATAAACGAGTATCTCGTTTATACATATGGACGAGCCTACCCGGCAGGTTTGAGTAATATTCACACTGCTGCGGATGAGCAGCCGTCATTCATCACAACTGCTTCACTCACATACCATACATAGGTCCATCCTGAAAATATATCAGAAAATATGTCTTCATGACGAAGAGATGATTTCAGCGGTGCGTTAGGACAACATCATATATTATCCCCATTGGCGCTTCCGCCACAATCTTGTGGACAGGCTTCCCCCGCCTACTAATAATCAAGAGAGAAAGGCCCATACGTATAAACGAGTATCTCGTTTATACATATGGACGAGCCTATCAAGCTGGCTTGTGTAATATTCACACTGCTGCGGATGAGCAGCCCTCATTCATCACAACTGCTTCACTCGAATACCATAGGTCCATCCTGAAAATATATCTATAACAATAGATACGTAAGATTGAAAATAACAGAAGTACGTAGATTAGATTAAATAGAGTAGAAGGATTGAAGAATAAAATGTTATTGATGGTAGTTTTATGGTAAATGCGATCACCCTAAAGGGAGAGAATCACACGTGGCAGGCGTTTTCCCATTTCCAAACGATTAAGTCAAAATATTGGAAGATGTGAGCGTGGGTGGTGTTGCTAAAGACGATCTTCGCCCTAATAGGCAAAACTTTCAGACAAAGAAAAGGGTTTTAAATATATTAGCAATATGAGTTTTACGAATAACAAAGGAGTTTAACCGCCTGTTCATGTATGTAGCACGGAAACCTGTACGAAAGGAAAGCAGTCACTCGCTTCCGTCTAAAAATGCGTTCATGTATTTCGCAAACTATCGTGCGACTACCGTTACGTATCCTATGGAAATACTACTAATTTGAATGAATGAAAACGCCATTAAAACGTGTCTATAAAATTCCTATTTTGTTTTAAGAATGTGTTGCATAAATTTGTTTTAAGATTTTCGGTGTTATTCGCGAGTTCACGTTCTACTCGGCAGCTACAAAGCAAGTTAGTGATTATGACATTCTCTTTCTATAAGAGACAGTCCTTTCGAAATACATAAACCCAAATTTAATGGAAATGTGTACGTTTACGTGTTATTTCGTATGGCTTTTCGGTCGCATAGATTTTCGTTTCGAAGACGCTTACCTGAACAGAAAATGATTTTTTTCCACTTCCGAAGCGCAAAAAACCTTTCGGTCGACATACATGAACAGGCTGTAAATTTCTTAAACAAATTTTACATTTTTGAAAACGTTTGAAGGTTTTATCCTCATAATCCTACCGAAATGGCTGAAATTTGGTACTTAGTCTTCGTTAAGGGTACAAAACTTTCCACCAGAAATATGTCGGTATAGGTCCACGTCTTCATATAGCCCACATAGCCCCATAGACGATACCTCCCAATTTTCGGTATTTTGAAGAATCGGAAAAACATTTAATGAGTTAAGAAATATTGCATCGTATAGAGTAAAATGGAGGTTCTATGAAAATAGTTTATGCTTTTGATGGAATACGCTCATTTATAATATTTAAATGAAATAAACGTTTTAGTCAATAACAGGGACAATTTTTTGGGGAGAAAAGTAAAAAAATCATCACTAGACAGCGGACTCCTATGCAAATGCATAAATGGTTAGGAAACTTTATCACAAAATAAAACGAATTAAGACCAGAAATTTTTGCATATTTTACATATTGTGCATATCTTTACATATTTGCATAAAATGAGCATATGCAAAACCAAATGCAAAAATATATACAAGGATTTGTGTTCTAAATATCCCACCGAAATGGCGGAAATTTGGTACTAAGTCTTCGTTAGGGGTATGAAACTTTACACCTGTAATTTGTCCGCATAGGTCAACGTCTTTATATAGCCCCCATAGAACGGTACCTCCCGATTTTCGATATATTGAAGGTTGTGGCCTCAACATCACACTGAAATGGCTGACATTTTGTATTAAGTCTTCGTTGGGAGTATAAAACTTTCCACCTGAAATTTGTCAGTATAGATCCACGTCTTCATATAGCCCCCATAGAACGGTACCTCCCGATTTTCGGTATTTTGAAAGTTGTAACCTTAATATCGCACCGAAAAGACTAAAATTTGGTATTTAGTCTTCGTTAGGGGTACAAAACCTTCCACCTGAAATTTGTCAGTATAGGTCCACGTCTTCATATAGCCCCCATAGCCCCATAGACGGTACCTCCCGATTTTCGGTATTTTTAAGGTTGTTGTTCACGTTCGTGAAGGGTCAAAGTTTGGGACTCCCTGTTAGTTACGTGAAACCATCACATCATGGATGGATCTGGCCACTCTGTGCGAGGCTTGGGACATTTTTTCATATGGTTGCTGAAATGGCGCACTCGCTAGTTTAGATTTAGCGAATTTAAGCATTTTTTTTTGGATTAAATAAACATTCGTTGTATTTTCGTTGAACGGGACATACGTCCGAGTATTTAAATCAAAATAAAATTGTAAATCGAAATCGAAATTTTTCGTTTGTTTTAATTTAAATAAAAAAGTGTTTGCTTTGAAATCGCAAGTGCGGAAATAAAAGTGTTTTTTATTTGTTTAAAAATTGCCTGATTTAGCTTTCGTTGGCTCCAGTTGTGCTCCGCCGGTGATTTTCTTTTTTGTTGTTCTTGGGATTTTGCCCAAAAGGGTTTGAAACAAAACAATAAAAATAAATAAAATAAAACGAACCAAGACCAGACATTTTTGCATATTTTGCATATCGTGAATATTTTTACATATTTGCATAAAATGAGCATATGCAAAACCAAATGCAAAAATATATACAAGGATTTGTGTTCTAAATATCCCTCCGAAATGACTGAAATTCGGCATTAAGTCTTCGTTGGGGGTATAAAACTTTCCACCTGAAATTTGTCGGTATAGGTTCACGTCTTCATATAGCCCCCATAGAACCTCCGGATTTCTGGTATTTTAAGGGTTGTGGTTCTAATATCCCTCCGAAATGGCTGAAATTTGGTATTAAGTCTTCTTTGGAGGTATAAAACGTTCCACCTGAAATTTCTTGGTATAGGTCCACGTCTTCATATAGCCCCATAGAACGGTACCTCCCGTTTTCCGGTTTATTGAGATTTGTGTCCTCAATATCCCGCGGAAACGGCTGAAATTTGGTATTAAGACTTCCTCTGGGGTAAAAAACTTTCCTCCTAAAATTTGTCGGTTTAGGTTCTGGCCTTCATATAGCCTACATTTCTCTATTTTATTGATTTGTCTGAAGAGAATTTTAAACAGAAAAATTATACACACAAAAATTTTTGTACCTATTATTGAAATAGTTGTTGGCGTTTTTTATTGTTGGACTGCAGAATTTTACATCTTTGTGTTTATTTCAGCTTGAGTCCATATTTTGTTGTAATTCAATTGTTTGAATAACAACAAAATATTTTAAAGTGGATATGAAATTGATTAGTTGCGGGCGAAGGGTAGGGAATACTATAGTTTCAGTTGTCACCAAACAACTTCATCAGTTCCCTTTTCCGCCGACTCTGTATCGATAAACAGGTCAATAAAGCCATCTAGCAAATTAAATAAAATGAGAAATTTGCTGTATGGCCCTAAAGCTGTTTACCCTACAATTTGAGTCGAACTAAAGAATTTCATATCCACCACTGTTTTTATGTCGTCTTTGCTTCGCAAAGAATACGAACGTAGGAATGTTGCTTCAATAAGCGGGGGTAAAAACAACAAGAAAGTTGTTTTTGCATTACGCATTGGTCAACAAGGCCGTGCTGATGCCTATTATTGTTGTTGGCGTTTTTTATTGTTGGACTGCAGAATTTTACATCTTTGTGTTTATTTCAGCTTGAGTCCATATTTTGTTGTAATTCAATTCTTTGAATAACAACAAAATATTTTAAAGTGGATATGAAATTGATTAGTTGCGGGCGAAGTTGCGGGTTCGTATTCTTTGCGAAGCAAAGACGACATAAAAACAGTGGTGGATATGAAATTCTTTAGTTCGACTCAAATTGTAGGGTAAACAGCTTTAGGGCCATACAGCAAATTTCTCATTTTATTTAATTTGCTAGATGGCTTTATTGACCTGTTTATCGATACAGAGTCGGCGAAAAAGGGAACTGATGAAGTTGTTTGGTGACAACTGAAACTATAGTATTCCCTACCCTTCGCCCGCAACTAATCAATTTCATATCCACTTTAAAATATTTTGTTGTTATTCAAACAATTGAATTACAACAAAATATGGACTCAAGCTGAAATAAACACAAAGATGTATTATTGAAATATTTATGTATTTTGCATAATTTTGCATATGTCAATGTTTCGGTTGCAATTTAATCAGAAGCCAAAAATATGCCCAGTCCCAAAATTTGACCTGAATCGGACCAAAAGTAGGAGTTGCATAAAATTCCGCTGTCTAATCACCACCCTAATAAATACATACATTTTGCTCTTTGTTAGAAAATTCTTGTTTTCGTTTTCAAAATATTAATAAAACGCTAGGCGTTTGTCATGAAAGCACAACTAAATAAGGAAATCCTCATTGTTGTTGTAAAAACAAAACAAAAATGCATTTGAAAGAAGAAAAGTTCGAGGACAGCGAAGCCGCTCCACATCGGATATGTCTGACGAGCTTTTACCGAAGGCGAAACATGCATGTTACATAGTGGTGGGTGTGTGGGTTCGAATCGTCGGCTTTCCATTTTCACTTGATCGATTTAAAAAAAAAAAATAATAATAAAAAAATTAATACTAATAAAATATAATTTAAAAAAAATTAAGTTACAATGTTTTATTTATAAGTGCACCAAAAAATTATAAAATAATTGTTCGCGTAGCCTTAGTAAGTATATTCTTCTTCATGATGGAATCTCTCAAATAAAACACTTGCCTTCAAATTAAAAATGGGAACAAAATTAAACGGCAAGTGTTTTATTTGAGAGATTCCATCATGAAGAAGAATATACTTACTAAGGCTACGCGAACAATTATTTTATAATTTTTTGGTGCACTTATAAATAAAACATTGTAACTTAATTTTTTTTAAATTATATTTTATTTTTAAGTTTTTAGTTAACAACAACATTTTAGATGCCTGAAATCGGGTGGTACCGCTATATGGGGGATATACCAAAACCTTGACCTATGTCCAAAATTTTTGGTGGGAAGTTTCTGTACCATTGGAAACTCCAAATCCCAAAGTACAGCCAATTCGGACTAAAAATGAAGATAAAATCCCCAAAATGCCTAAAATCGGGTGGTACCGCTAATGGGGGCTATAGGAAATAATGGACCCATATTGGTTTTGGTTTCATATTCATGTATTGTCATCCAAATCTGTAAAGTGTGCAAAGTTTCAGTTCGATTGGTCAACCGCAACTGTGTGAAAAATGAGTTACCAGATTTGAACTAAACAGACAACGAAGCAAGTTAAATAAAACATAGTAAAAATGGTCTTGGCCTAAAAAGGAAGAATTTTCAAATTAGTAAATAAATCCGGTTGATAAAAATGTTCCTTAAAAATCAAAGTGAAATGTTGACCACATCGACCTTAGTACCACTCTTAACATGTATTTTTATTTTGGATTTCCTACAAACAAAGCCTTGACATCACTGCACACAAACTTTTGGAAAACTAAAGTATTTCCCACAACGTTTCCGAAAAAATTCCGCTGGCCTATTTTTTAATGTGTATTTATATAATTCAGTTTATGGATCAAAAATTATAATATTTTTATAATAGACGATTTTATTGAATTTCCTCTTTAAAATAACTTATTTAAATCCAATCATAAATCTTATTAAGAGTAGATTAAACAAATAAAAAATAACGTATCTTCTTCTTAAATACGCATTGTTGTCTTTTATAGCCATTGTTTTAAATCAATGAGGACATTTTTAAAGCTACAGGCAAAATACTGTTACAAAGATTTGAAATCTATCACCAGTTATAATAACATAAAACAATGGCTTGTCTACCTAAATCTGTCTCCAACGACTAACCTACAACAACATAATCGAATACCATT
Source organism: Musca autumnalis (assembly GCF_047663935.1). Taxonomy (NCBI): domain Eukaryota; kingdom Metazoa; phylum Arthropoda; class Insecta; order Diptera; family Muscidae; genus Musca; species Musca autumnalis. The sequence continues at coordinate 99,520,653 of NW_027411644.1, forward strand.
TGTGGTCATTAACATTGGATGTTAATAAACCATTCATTCATAAACGTTGTCAATAATATTACCACTACATATTAACTGTTTCCGAATTCCACCATACCAAACGAAGATCCATTTAAAATCCATTCACACAATTGTCGCATTTTTCGAACAATGGAATCACAGATGTTTTGTCTGAGTTCACTTTTTGTTGCTTTTGTATGTTTTCTTTGTCCAAAGAAGACGTTGAGAAGAGTATTATTGTTTTTATTATGATAGACCTTCTCCTCCCATCCCCACTCCAATAAACCATTCGTATCTGAATAAGATCGGAATAAATTTAGTGCTGTTTCAATATTAATAAATAACAAAACAAAAACACCAAAACTCAAATTTGTGATTATTGATGGTATTGTATATCAATTTTGTGATTTTATTTGATTGACAAACGTGAGAATTGGTTTTTCGTTCGTTCGTCTAGTCGTTTGTTTCGTATGTTTATTGGATGTGAAAACTATGCCATACGCGAAAGAAGCAAGCCATAAAAAACGTGGCTGCTGAAGAAGACACAACGACAATGGCCAAAACTAAGCACCACACCTGGCAGTCGCACGAAATATGTATGTATATGTACAACCAAAAATAGACGAACGATCGATTGATCAACTGGCTATCAATACTTTTAAACACGAACAGATGGACAGCTTGACATGTGTTGCATTCAGGTGTTAAAAGCTATTAACAGGTATTTGGATTAATGTGGAAATACATTATAGTTTTGGCTATGCGAGACGTTTCAAGTGTGTGTGTTCGATGTGTTATAAACCCGGATAAAATAAACTGATAATTGACAATTACGGATGATTGATTCTTATAATTTCATTTTAAACAAGTAAAGAAATTTAAGTTCTGTCGGGCCAAAATGTCAAAATTACATCCAATTTGGGTAGAAAGCGTCGATAAAAACTTCCAAAAACCTGAAATTGGGTGGTAACGTTATATGGTGCCTATTCCAAATCGTGGATTAATGTGTACAGCTTTTGGTGGAGGACTTTTTTGACCGCTTCCAACACTAAATGCCAAATTGCAGGTAATCCGGAAAAAAGAAAGTGTAGCCAAACACTCCAAAATACCTAAAATCGCGCGGTACCGTTAAATAGGGGCTGTATGGATGCTGGATTGACTCAGAGTTTTAATGTATATATCAGGTACGCAGGCGGGGGTCCGATAAAATTTTTTGAGCTACCTTAACCGATCGTCACGAAATTTTGAGGGTTAATGCAGGTCCCATAGAGGAAGAAGCCTTTTGATCTTGGTGATGATCGGATAATGTTCAGGCGTCGGAAGAGGGAATATATGGGACAACATTTTCGGATACCTCCCTCACAAAAGTTCAACATAAGTGCAGTTCAAGGGCTGTTCGAAAATCCATTGGACATTTTGACCAATGGCACACCTTGCAGTCTTGTTTACAGCGACATTCTATTTTTCGTCGGTAAGTCCATGCTTCCTGACATAATGGGCCAAAAGCTCTATCAAAAGGAATGACTTTAAAAATGCGGTCCTCTTCCTAAATGGTTCCATCGTTCCATCCTTTCAGGTATCTTCTCCACAAAAGTGCAAAACTTTAGCACTTTTATTTATGAGCACAGCATAAACAACGCCCACAATCTTGAAGTTATATACCCTAAATGTTTCGATGGTTTTGACGGAAAGTTTATACGTCCAAAAAATTAAACCCCCTGACTATACAATTTATTCGATCTGTTTATAGATAAAAGACTCAACTCACAAAGGCTGAATCTCTGTCGGCAATTTTTTTTCGACTTAATGTATTTTGTCAGGACTTAAAAATTTTGTATTCGAGAATTGATTACAATAATATACAGTGCCGGTAAAAATAATAGCACCGCTATGCATATTTCCAATAATATTGTTATATTTCTCATATTATTAAAATTATTTTGTTGACACGTCGTTGAAACTTCGTAGTGAGGGTATACTCTTTGAGGAAAATAATATTTCCTGTATATTACTACCTGATGTAATTTTATAAGATAAGTAGTTCAGGTAACTCGAAAATTCTGCGGTAAAAATAATAGCACCGATCTTAGTTTTCATTAGTTAACTAGCGTTTTGAAGGGTTTATCAGTAAAACTTTTTTCTTTACAAGCTTTTATTGATAAAACATTTTAAAAAATTAATTTTAAACCGAAAAAAATTGACCAAAAATGTTGAGATTTGCCTAACAAACCACGGCACCTTTTAAATAAGGCATGTTTAAAAAAGGATGGTTTATGAAGTGAAATTACACACTAAATGTGAGCATATCCTTTTTTAATCCGATGAGGGATATCCTTGGCCCCAAATTCAACAAAAAAGCTTTGAGCACATGTCGAAACCCCTCAAAAAATAAAATAATTGAAACTATTATTTGGAAAGGCGAGGGGAGATATATTTAAGATCAGCTATCTTGCTCCAATAAGGACATGGAAATAAAGTTTTGCGTGAACAATTTTATGGAATAGTCCATTGAACATATATGCACCCGTATATTCCATGAAAGCGTCCAATCTTATCTTTACTGCATGGTACAACGAAAATAATAACTTTTATAAAATGTCAAGTAATCCTGCCTACGAATTAACTAAATAATATCTTCGGGAATGGGGCGTAAAAAATATTTTATAGTTCAGAGTAGGTTCTCATAACGACGGCGGAAGACCCATAAATTCTGGTTGTAACTTATTTCTCACTTTCAAAAAAATCCAGGCTTGGAGGATTTGGTGTATCAGTCAGATTACACACACCCATTTTTGTATGGATGTAAAACTGAAGTATAAAACGTCTTTGGATCTAACTATTGTTGTAAAATTCACATTTTTATTAAATTTCAGGACAATGAGACCCAGGATAATGTCGATAAATACGAGAAATTGTGAGCTGCGAAATGATTCAAGGGCTATTAAGTTAAGGTAATGGCGTGTCCTTTTCATTTTTTATGACATAGGCAAACAGAAAATGATCTGGAATTATAGATTCTATTAAAATACGATAAACAAAACAAATGGTTTAGTATTTTTCACAACATTTTTGGAAAATATCTTCAAAAACTATGTTATGAAATGGAGTCTCGGTTTGTTCTCGATTTAATATTGTTATTGTTAATAAATTATATTACATTTAATATTTGAATGTCTAGTATTCATTTATTAACGTTTTATATGAAATCAATCAATATTCATCAAAGACCCTGATTTAAGAAATAGTGCTATTATTTTTACCGGCAAAAAATTTAGTATTTTAGGCATTTTGCTTATAACTTTTATAAAATGTAAGGTAATTGATTCGACATTTCTTTAATTTAAAAATACGCAGAGTGCACTTTTCCTAAACGCACTGAACCGCTTCATTCAATAAGGTAATAGTAGAGAAAATAGACTAGAAATGCGTTTTTTGCGTGAAAATTAACTATAATAGCTATTTTCCTAAAATTTCTTCAACTAAAATTAATTTAAAAAATATTTTTTTTCTTGCAACAATTTAATATATTTGCTCAATATATTTTTTTGTTTTTGCTATAATATGCAAACAGCTGAACAGATTTGTACAGTTTTGGTTTCATTTGAATCTTCGCGATGTTTAGGCTACCTACATAACTTGAATTTTATTAAAACAAGTTACAAACTACCAAATTTTTTGAATTTATTCTTAATTTCCGCAAAAATTGCATATTTTTCGCTAAAGTTAAATCCAGAAATGAAACCGCCATTTTTCGCGCAATAACTAAAATTAGTATCTCGAACAGATTTGAGAATGCAATTTTTTTCTCAATCCATGTAACAAAAATCTTTCATGTAGCTTAATTTTTTAAATTTAAGATTTTTTATGGAAAGCTAAAAAAAATTGATTGATTTAATTGAATTAATTGAGCTATCATGACATAAGGAGTTTGTATTGAAAAAGTTATATCTAGCGAAGTCCGCACACATTCAACCAATATACTACGATCGTTTCGCTGGTGGTTTAATTCAGCTCATCAGGCATATTAAAAGTGGTGCTAGACAAAGGTGGAGTTTAAAAAATTGTACGAGTATATATACTAATCTTATTGCAAATTTGCCCATTTGTTCCGTACTTTGCACATCGTGAAATTTCTACCAGATACAGATGAGATTCCAATATGGACCCTATCGGTTTACTCTTTCGGGTACCTCCAACACAACATTTCGGAAAAGTTCAGTTTAGGACCTGCTCGCGAATCGCTTTGATTTTTGTTGTAACAACATGTATTCGCTGGCACCAATACGACAATACACGTTTTTCAGAGGCAAATGTAAAAATGGTACGAAAGCTGTAAATATCCCTATCGGTATGATATACGAATTATATTTTAACTTTGCTGGACATAATAACACTGTGCTACAGTGAAAATTTGCAGGGGTTCTAATGCATAAATTCGGTTTTGTGGGAGTCCACAGAAGACGAAAATACCTTTGGTTTTTTTGGGTCACTTCGGTTTTTCATTTTATAACGGTAAATGTAGTGAAAAATGGGCTTTCTTGGATTTTCAACTTTAAACGGACATTACTTCTTTTTTCCACAACCGATTTGCACACACTGTTTTTCATTATAAAGGGGAGAGTAATGCCTTTCGAACAAGCCATAGATTTTTAAAATTGGTTAACAAATGGCTATTTAATAGTGGTTTAAGTGTGAAAAAAACGCATTAAAAAACAGTAAAATGTTTTTCCTTGTGCTCTAGGCTGCGTAAATGATACCTAACAGTACAATTATTTACAGTTAGCAAGTAGGAAATTTAGTTGGCTTTCCAAAATGGGAAAAAGCAACAAAATCCGTTGAAAAATGAATGCGTTATGGCATTTTTTGTGTTTCAACTTTTTGGTTTTTTTCATATTTTCCTTTATAAAACATTGATACCTTGTGCGTAATTGTTAAGCAGGATAATCACAATTAGAATCATACATGCTAAGATACCCATATTTTATAAAGGAAAATATGAAAAAAACCAAAAAGTTGAAACACAAAAAATTCCATAACTCATTCATTTTTCAACCGATTTCGTTGGTTTTTCCCATTTTGGAAAGCCAACTAAATTTCCTACTTGTTAACAGTAAATAATTGTACTGTTAGGTGTCGTTTACGCAGCATAGAGGACAAGGAAAAACATTTTACTGTTTTTTAATGCGTTTTTGTCACACTTAAACCACTATTACTTAGCCATTTGTTAACCGATTTTAAAAACCTATGGCTTGTTCGAAAGGCATTACTCTCCCCTTTATAATGAAAAACAGTGTGTGCAAATCGGTTGTGGAAAAAAGAAGTAATGTCCGTTTAAATTTGAAAATCCAAGAAAGCCAATTTTTCACTACATTTACCGTTATAAAATCAAAACCCGAAGTGACCCAAAGAAACCAAAGGTATTTTCGTCTTCTATGGACTCCCACAAAACCGAATTTGTGCATCAGAAATCCTGCAAAAAAATTTTGTCCACTTTTGTATCACAGTGTAATTAAATCAATAACAGGGACAATTTTTTGGGAAGAAATGTAAAAAATCATCACTAGACAGCGGAATCCTATGCAAATGCATATATGGTTAGGATGGTCGTGGAAAAAATCTGATTAGACAGAAACTCGTTTTATTACATAAAAAACGAATTAGGCCCAGAAATGTTTGCATACTTAGCATATCGTGCATATTTTGATATATTTTTACATTTTTGCATAAAATGATCATATGCAAAACCACATGCAAAAATATATGCAAGGTTTTGTGGCTTTAATATCCCACCGAAATGGCTGAAATTTGGTATTAAGTCTTCGTTGGGGGTATGAAACTTTACACTTGAAATTTTGTCCGCATAGGCCCACGTCTCTATAGAACGGTACCTCCCGATTGCCGATATTTTGAAGGTTGCGGCTCCAACATGACACTGTAATGGATGAAATTGTGTATTAAGTCTTCGTTGGGGATTTAAAACTTTCCACCTGAAATTTGTCGGTATAGGTCCACGTCTTCATATAGCAACCATAGAACGGTACCTCCCGATTTTCGGTATATTGATGGCTGTGGCCTCAATATCCCACCGAAGAGACTGAAATTTGGTATTTTGTTTTCATTGGGGGTATAAAACTTTCCACCTGAAATTTGTCGGTATAGGTCCACGTCTTCATATAGCTCCCGTAGAACGGTACCTCCCGATTTTCGGTATTGTGCAGGTTGTGGCCTACGTATACCACCGAAAATACTGAAATTTGGCATTTAGTCCTCGTTTTTGGTATAAAATTTTGCACCTGAAATTGTTCGGTATAGGTCCACGTCTTCATATAGCCCCCATAGAACAATAAATGGCTAAACTTTGGTATTAAGTCTTCCTTGAGGGTAAACAAATTTCCAACTAAAATTTAACAGTTTAGGTTCAGGCTTTCATATAGTCCCCATAGAACGGTACCTACTGATTTTCAGTATTTTAAAGTTGTGGCTTTGGTTATACATTTCTCTATTTTATTGACTTGCCTGAAGCGAATTTTAAACAGAACAACTAAGAACGGCGTTAAGTTCGGCCGGGCCGAACTTGTTATACTCTCCACCACGAGTTGTATTGAAGTAAAATTATTATAAAATTAATACTAAATTTCAGCAATTTCGGTAAAACAATGTGAGGCACCGTTCTATGGGGGCTATTTCAAAACCTTGATTTATACCGACAAATTTCAAATATCGAAACGTGGACCTATACCGACGAATTTTAGTCGGAAATGGGGGCAATATGAAGGCGTGGACCTGTACAGACAAATTTCTGGGTAACAGTTTTATATCACCAACGAAGACTTAATACCAAATTGCTGCCAGTTTGTTGGAATATTAAAGTCACAACCTTCAAAATACCGAAAATCGGGAGGTACCGTTCTATGGGTGCTATATGATGTAATGTACACGAACGAATCCGCATGAATGCATTTTATATTTGTAAATTTTGACATTCGAGGAGTTTGGGATGAGGTAGGACGATGGGAGCCTTTTCATCCTAGCTACAGTCGGGTGGGGGGTTCGTGTCCTTCTCATTCCAACCCATGTTCTCATTACATCCTTATTGTAGACTCCCTTGTTTATTTTAATTTTGCAAAAGAAATTAGATAAGGACTAGTGAAAGGGAAAAAAATTAAACTAAATATTTCATAAGAAAGCAAAGATACCCCACATTATAAAAAAAATTCCATGATTTGAATTGTAAGTTATTACATTTAGTCGCTGTCTAAAATGGATATATACTCTCTGGTGTTATCGAGAGTATCTGCTTACAACCCTCACCTTCCTATATTCTACTGGCAGAAAAAGTTAATAGTAGAAACCCAATGTTGATTACACCCTCCTTTCACCTAACCCATTTGCGCAAGAAAACGTCTAAATTTGCTTAGAAATTCATTTTGAATTAAATCCTCTTTTATTCAATTCATTATAATACTTTAAGGGTTGTTGTTGTATTGAATAACAACAGATTTTAAAATAAAAGTAACTTAGAAATATAGATAACTATTTTAACCTTTTGATTATATAAATGACAACGCTAATATATTCCAATATATATTACGTAAATTCAAAATTAATTATTCTTACAAATTGTGTGTTTACATCTTATGGATTTCAGTAATTCTGTACGTACGAATATGAGTGGAATTCAATTATCAAATGATTTTAGAAAATTATCAATTATCAAATGATTTAAAAATATTAACAGTACTGTTTCCCACAATGGGTTAATATCATAATCAACACCGATTGATAGTTAACTAAAGAAATTTGTCAATGGGATGTAAATAAATAGATAACACTATAAGGAGAGATCCATGAAAGCGCAGAGAAATCACATTGTGGCTTTACCAAAACAAAAGGAATTGCGAATTTGTTCTCAAAAAAGAAACATATTACTTTTTATGATCATTTCAATATGTATTTAAGAATGTAATATTCGCTACAGTGTGATTACTCCCGCATAATGTGATCTCAATAAGAGAAGAATCACCAAAACAAACAAAATCAATAACAAAAAATATTGTAAAAATGTAGGTTTGTAGTTTTAGCTTACCCCTGTACTCCGGTTATGATGAAGGCCTCCATGCACGACTGGATACTGGTGTAGTTTTCTCTTGATTTAAAGAGATATGGTGAGAGCTGAGAATAATAATATTAATTGATTTTGATTTTTTATGTGATTCTCAGGGATATTCCTCTATTTTTGTTATTACTATTTCATTGATAAATTCTGGATTGTAAAAGTATTTATGCTTAGTTCAAGCTGTATCAGAAGATACAAGTTTGGGAAGTATACCCAACCGAAAAATGTCTCATAATGATGAATAAATTTAACTTAATTATACTTATGTTAGACAGTTATACAGGGTATTATCATTCAAAGGCATGTAAAGAAGTGGAATTTAAAAACAGCATAATATGCACACATGAAAAAAAGCTTATTTTTTATACCAAATTTAAAAATTATCTTTAATTTCACTTAGGTATTTTTAATTGGATCTTGTTTTTAGAAGCATCTTTAAAAAATTGCATGCCAAATATTTGACGTGTTTTGTAAGTAGGCCCACATTATGTATTTTGGTAATAATTTTCTTCATGAATTTTATATATTGTGAAAATATTTGTTGTGAAGAAATATACATAAGATCACTCAGAGAAATGTGATCTACTCTTTTTTTTTTTTTTTTTTTTTTTTTTTGGCCTTTGAATATTGAATTAGTAAATTAGAGACCACTTGTATACCACTTCTTTAAATTTACTTAATATGGACCTAATGGCTTCGTTAGATTATCGAGTAATTATTGGGCTTGGACAAGCAATTTGGTTTGATTTTCAACGATAGAAGGAATATCATATCGCTCACAAAAGGTACTTCACTGTATGATTCACCCTATTTAATGTTGGTTCAGCTTTTAATTCTGGAAATCTTGCGCTGATTGAAAAGCAAATTGTAGTTGAGATGGCTGTAGTCTGCTATTGATGATCCAGTATGAAGGCAATGCGGCAAGATGTGAATTGTTGTTTGGGCCTGTCGCCAGCTATTGATGTAAATACTGAATTAGTTGGTACCAACTGGCAGTCAAGATAAATCTTTTGGCACCAATCCCTCCCTGGTATGGGAAAGCTATCAGCAGGTGGATTCTCAATCAAGTTTGGCCAAAATGTCATACACAATTCAAACAAAATTTGAGTTCCCAGAGACACTTCGCTTCAGCCAGGACGGCTCCAGGAAAATATTGCCAGATAATGACCAATATGTCCAATGAGAATTTGCACTTTCACCGATTTTTAAACAACATCCAATGAAGGTATTGTTATCCAAAAATTTTACACGCTTAGTGTAGTCGGAAATTACGACAGATTTTATTTATTTGTACGAAATCTTTTATGAGATAATGTCAATTTAAGTACGATGGATATGATTAATTTTAATATTTTAAGATATTTTTCTGAACTGTTCACTTCTGAGGTTGAAACAAAAAGGAAGTATAATTTTTTTGAGACAATATTCTTATTCTTATGACAGAAACATGATGGGGATGAAGGAATAAAGCAAATGTCAAAATTACAATCCGATAGCACCTCATCGATAAATCACTTGAAATGGCCTGCAGTACCGGTGTTATTCTTGTATTATTATTATTATTTTTTTTTTAGATTGATATTTTTATGCGTAATATTCATTTAAACAACGAGAGATCCAGAGAAAAAGGGTAGATTATTTTATTCCACGGATAATATAAAAAAGTATCTTCAAATTGTATAAATGAAAGGCTTGTTCGTCAATCATGAAAGTCTGGCTCGTCATGCCTGTATGTGCGCTAATTGATTTCGGAAGTACTGTACAGACATATTATTGTATTGACAAAGAGCAACACGAAATGTAATATCTGTGGCGATCAAAACAAAAACAGCAAATGTGAAAAGCAAATGAATTTTTATTACACGATGGACAGGTCAAAATACATTATCTAGTTTACAATATTTTGGGTAAGTTTTAATTGACTTTTTTTATTCAAAATGAGAGTAAAATATAATCTCTTTTTTTTTTACAGAGGTGCCTCTTAAATTTGATGCTGCTGATGTGACGATTTCAGATATAAATGGGTATTTGATTAAGAATAAAAATCAAAGCTTGCTAAAGCTATGTAAAATATTTTACCTTCAGAATATTTTGCCCCTAGAAGATTGCCTGTTTATTTCACAGAAACAAAAGAAAGAAAAAATGCAGAATTGCAATGAATTTGAGGGACATTAGGGTGTCCCATTTACAAAAGTGATATGAGTGTTGTGTTCAAGTGACTTATAATTTAATATCAATACGAGGATATTGGTTGTATTCAATAAATCATCGCAAAAAAATATAATGAAACCAGTGTTGCAGTTTTATTTATTCAGGTTTTATCTGGTACAATTGTTTATTATTATAGGCCGTCTGAAACGCACACTACAATGAAGGCGTGGACCTGTACCGACAAATTTAAAGAGGAAAGTTGAGTATCCACAACGAAGTCTAAATACCAAATTTCAGCCATTTTGGAGGAATTTTGAGGCCACAACCTTCAAACCACCGAAAATCGGGAGGTGCCGTTCAATGGGGACAAATTTAGAAGAGGGAAGTTTTATACCCCCCAACAAAGACTAAATACCAAATTTCAGCCATTTCGGAGGAATATTGAGGTCACTAACTTCAAAATACCGAAAATCGGGAGGTACCGTTCTATGGGGGCTACATGAAAACGTGGGCCTATACCGACAAATTTAAAGGGAGACATTTTATACCCACAACAAAGGTTATATCCCAAATTTCAACCATTTCGGTGGAATATTGAGGCCACAACCTTCAAAATACCGAAAATCGGGAGGTACCGTTCTATATGGGATATATGAAAGCGTGGACCGATGCCGACAAAATTCTGGGGGAAAGTTTTATACCCACAACGAAGACTAAGTACCAAATTTCAGCCATTTCGGTGTGATAATGAAGCTTTAACCTTCAAAATACCGAAAATCGGGTGGTACCGTTCTATGGGGGCTATATTAAGGCGTGCACCGATACCGACAAAATTCTGGGGGAACATTTTATACCCCAAATGAATATTTCGATGTGTTACAAGCGGAATGACAAATTTAATTATACCCTCCATAATATGGTGGAGGGTATACAAATTGTGCACACAAACATTTTTATATCTATTAAAATATTTGTTGCATAAGAAAATATGTAAAATGTATAAATTTTGCATATTCACATATTATTTTTTGCATATGCAAAATGCATAAATTTTGCATATGTCATATGTTTATACCCTCAGCCTTTAGGCTAAAGAGGGTATTTACACTTTGATACGACCAAAAATGTGCCTCATCGAAATAATGGTTTTAGACCCCAAGTATGTTTGTACAATATCCATTTCAGACAATTTTGAGTAGATCTAGCAATGTCCGTCCGTCTGTCTGTCTGTCCGTCTGTCTGGCTGGTGCGCACGATAACTCTCGAACGGATCAATCGATTCCGTTCAAATTTTGGGTATCGAAATATTTTGTCCAGATTTGATTTAAGTTCGAAGATGGGTTATATCGGTCCACTCCTTCCGGTACCTCCCACACAAATGTTAAAAATTGTCGCAAAAATTGTGCGCACGATAACTCTTGAAGGGAATAACCGATTTGGTCCATACTTTGCACATCGTGTAATTTCTATCAAACTTAGAGGAGGTATGGACTCAATCGGTTCACTCCTTCGGGTACCTCCCACACAAAATTTCGGATAAGTTCAGTTTAGGACCTGGTCTCGAATCGCTTTGATTTTTGTTTACGCAAGTTATATTCACTGACCTCTATACGACGCTGTAAGTTTCATTAGGGGCAAGTCCATACTTTCTGAGAAAATAGCCTGAAAGTTACAAAAAACCCTGTGACACCGTGTGTACAGTTGTGTCGTTCATGAACGAACCGGCTCAAAGGAACGATACCGTGAAAAGAACGAACGGATCCGTATCCAGCACATCCGTTTATGTCGTTCATTTATATCTCTGATGGCCAAGACATTGCTGCTTACAAAATTTGCAGCAGAACCACCATAATTCTTTTTACACACAAAATCTACTTGTACACACAAAACAATAAATGATTCAATTAGCTCAGATCGTTCAGTAGATCATTTCGTTCATCTCGTTTTTTTAGATTCTCTCGTTCTTTATGCTTCTTTCGTTCATATTCAAAATCACCACCACCACGTTGAGAAAACACCACCATTTTTTGCACACAACAAAGTCACACAAGCTGTGTTAACGCAAGCATCGCAAACTGACACAAAGCAATCAATGTAGAGGAGAGGAACCATGACCGATATTCAAAAGAAAATGATGGACTGAAAATGTTTTATTGAATGAAAAAGAGCCAACGAACGAAGTGAAGGACCCGGATCTCTTTGGTGAACGGAATGAAAAAGATCGATCCGTTCAATGAACGAGATTGCCCAAGAACGAGATTGGCAAGATAACTTTCGAACGGATCTGCCGATTCGGTCCAAAATTTGGCTTTCGTAATATTTTTTCCAAACTTAGTTCAAGTTCAAAGATGGATTATATCGGTCCACTACTTCCGGTACCTCCCCCACAAAAGTTCGAAAATGCTGGGAAAATTTGTGCGTACGATAATTCTTGAAGGAAGTAACCGATTTGGTCCATACTTTGCACGTTATGAAATTTCTACCAGACATAGATGAGGTTCCAATATGGACTCAATCGGTAAACTCCTTCGAGTACCTCCAACACAAAATTTAGGAAAAGTTCAGTTTAGGACCTGCTCTCGAATCGCTTTGGTTTTTGTTGTAACATCTTGTATTCACTGTCCCCTATACGAAGGTACAAGTTTCCTCAGGGGCAAGTCCATACTTCCTGAGAAAATAGCCTGGTAGTTGAAAAACAAACCCTATGACACCATGTTTATCGCTGGAAGCGCAAGATAATTCTCGAACGGATATGCCGATTCCGGCCAAAAGTTGGCCTTCGTAATATTGTTTCTAAACTTAGTTTAAGTCCGTAGATAAGCCATATCTGTCCACTACTTCAGGTACCTACCCCACAAATGTTCAAAAATGTTCGGAAAAATTGTGCACACGATAACTCTTGATGGGAGTGACGGATTTGGTCCATACTTTACACATTCTCATAATATCTACCAGATACAGATCAGGTTCGAATATGGACTATATTGGTCCACTCCATCCGGTACCTCCCACACAAAATGTTGGATAAGTTCACTTTAAGACCTGCTATTGAATCACTTTGATTTTTTGTTGAAGCAACTTATATTCGCTGCCTCAATTACGATGGTAAAAGTTGTTTCAGGGGCTTGAGAAAACAGCCCGAAGGGTGTAAAAACCCCCTTATGGCACCCCAATGGTCTATGTCGGTCCATTCCTTTAAGTACCTTTTCCGCAAAATTTTTGAACTTAAATCGTCGGTTCATACGACCAAAAATTTGAAACCCCCTAAATACATAAGTTTTTTGTGAAAAAAGTGTTTTAATTTGCACAGGCTGAGGGTATATCTCAGTCGGCAAAACCGACTGATACTTTTTTACTTGTTCGATTGAAATTTAATCAGAAGCTAAAAATATGCCCAGTCCCAAAATTTGACATGAATCGGACCAAAAATATAGGTTGCATAAAATTCCGCTGTCTAATAATAATAATATAATGGGAAAAGATTAAGCATATGAACTAGCTCTGGGTGACTCTAAATCTATCGATTTATCAATTGATGAATCTGTTAGGCCACCGATGTCCTAGAACATCTGCAAACTTCGTGAGATCTACCATGAGAAGACACACAGCAAATGCCATTTGGCGTGCGAGATCAATGTGGCATTTATTCCGGCTCTCTGCAGTGTTTTTTATCTAACGCCAGATGCGTCGACTACTGTGGATTATGTGAAGATGCAGATGAAACAGAGACGGTCGACCATCTACTTTGCAAATGTCCCTTGCTTGCAAATAAAAATACAGCGATTGCTGGATATATATGAGATAACCTGCATGAAACAATGGTATCTAAAATGCCTATGAAATGGCCAAGGAAAGGGTGATATCATGTAAAACGATCGTCGTTGTTTTAAATATATGTATACTAACTTCGGCATATAGGATAAAACTCCTGTATCACAGATATGAGAGAAGTCTCCCCTACCCATTCGGAGCAGTTCTTAGGAAATATAACAGTTTTTTCTGCTATCGAAATATTTCCATAATTTAATGCATGTTTCTTCGTTCCTCCCTCACGATAACTTTAGAAAAAAAGATAGTGATCAACATAAAATGTTATACGAAGCATTAACCCAGAAAATACAATAAAAAACGAACGTGGAAAATACCAAACTAAAACTTCAGTTAATATTTCTATTTTAATTTTACTTAAATACCACTTTTCTTTAAATAAATGTCAATTATAATCTCATTCGTATCTTTATCAGTGGCCATCGATCCATAAACAGACAAAATATATGTATTTGATTTGTTAATGTTAAGCTACAAAAGAATATTATCAAACCTTTTTTGGGAACTTTTTCCGCATACTAAGTACCTGTCCGATTTAATAACCCCTATTTCCATTCGTTGTTTTTAGATCCACCAAACATACTAACAAAAAAAGAGACCCAGTTCACATACTACAGCGATCGACACGAAACAGACATAAAATGTAAAGTGTAACACCTGACGGACGCACTCTGTGCATATCAATAATTTATGTTCAACTCAATGGGAGACAACCACGAAACGAAATAAACCAAAGCAAATGTGTGAAAGACAACTTCGTTAGCTGATATTCCTTCCCCCCTCGTATTTATACAACTATGAGTTTTTCGGTGGTGGGGATCAATTCTGGATGGGTGGCTTAATGTTTTTATTACGGAATTTGATGTTAAATTAGTGAAATGGTCATCACAGATACATGCATACAGGTGTATGTAAGTATATGTATATGCATGTGTATGCGTGTGGCTATGTCAATCCCACACAATTTAGTGTTTGTGCTTCTTTTGCTTCACAAAAAAAAAAAAAACGAAACAGTGAAAAATCATTTAAATGAAATCAATTGTCTTCACTTAAGCGATTGTGTGTCCGTCCACCTGCAAATGTTTATAAATTGATTATAATGCAAAACACATGTAGAACACAATGTGTGTCTGTCGTTTCCCAGTTACGATGTTTATGCTTTGAATATACTATTTACAGAGAGGCGGGAATGGGTGGAAGAGGAGATTCATATGTCACACAGTTAGCTTAAAAAATTTGGAACCATTATTTGTTCGTAATAATTATACCCTATAAAGCAATGAGAAAAGGGTATATTAAGTCTGGTTTGCACAAATTCATGTAATACCGCGAAATATTCATCCTAGACAGTCCTTTTGGCATACCGATATCTAAATGTCGACAAGATAAAGAGATCGAGTTATGCCCGCCCGTCAGTTCATTGAAATTTGATATCGCCCTGCAGGCCCACATTATGGACCGAACAACAGTGGTCCACTTTTATGGGAATGTGCGACAAAAATATTTCTAATAGTCGGATCGATCTGATTTTTTCAGTAAATGCTTAAAATCGGTAAAAAATACTTTAGATAAAAAATCATCAATATGGGTCTAGTTTTCCCTGTGGTCGCAGTTACATCCCAAGATATACATTAGAGCGATCCATTGTTTTATACCCTACACCACCTTGTGGTAAGCGGAATTATGTATTTGTGTATTAGTTTGTAACATGCAAAAGGAAAATTATCTGTATAAAGTGATTATCAGTTATGATATTATTCACCTCCAAGGAATTATTCTTAACGTAGAGAAAGAGCTCAGTAGTTTCTAATTGCTTATATTTACTTCAATACAGCGGTGGTGGAGGGTATAAAAAGTTCGGTTGGGTCGAACTTAACGCCGTTCTAACTTATTTATCTGAAATCTTCACTCTAATGGATTTTTCCGCCCAGTGGGACGGTTTAGGATTGGCAATCCTCCCTGTTCCCAATCAATATCTTATCGCGATTTATTTCTAAATATTTTATAATAATTGTTAAAGTCAAATTATACCGCATATTGTGACGTAAATATTTTTAGTTTTTCATTGCTGATTTACAGATCTACGCTGTTTGTACCGTTGAAACTCACCATTTAAAGCAATTTGTAAATATATCGTTTTTCGTAATAGTAGAGGATCCGTGTCACATCCGAAATTCATACCTACGTGTACCACGGGACATTCAGGAATATTTATGAAACTCGGTTCGCTAGTTTTCGTGATATAACATATTTAAAAATTAGCCGTGGTCGGGACTTGTCTTGCAAATTAATTTGCAAGCCGATGCTTTGGCGAAATTCATCAACAAATACATATATATCATTTTTTCATCACGGGACATTCCTAAACATATTCTGAAAATGTCATGAATTTGGGTTCAGTAGCTTAGGTTCGAGGTAACTTTGTCACCCTCTGCCAAAGGATTCTGGTAACAGTATCATTTGCGTGGATATTGACGCGTTTGGCCAGAAGCAATAAAATATGCGAAACTCTTTTCTACTTCGTCGTTTTTGCAGGGTTCTGCTGTTCTTTAAATTTAATCCTCTTTCCCGCTTCCAAAGAAGTGTAGTGTTCATGGTCCCTTTTGGGAGCCCTGCATAATAACATTATTACAATTTATTTTAGGGGACTCCCCTGCAGTCCTACTATTCTGCTTCGAAACAGGTCATATCACAAGTGATTTTTCGTAGTTTAATACATAGTAGTGTAATCATACACCTCCCTTTATCTGCCGGTGGGGACGAACCTGGTAGGAAAACTGAAAATCAAACGGCTCAAAGGTTCCAAAACCTTCAGTAGTTTTTAGCAAGCACATACCTCCCAAAAAGGGCAATTATTTCTGAAAACCCACAACAATTTAAAGAAGTAAAAAATCGTTAAGTTCGGCCGGGCCGACCTTTTTATATCCTCCACCATGAAATATATATTAGTTAATTTTCCTTCCTGTCCGCAAACGAAAATCGGGAGGTTCCGATGTATGGGGGCAATAATAAAATGGACGTATGTTAAAAATTTTTGGTGGAGATGTTATGTGCCCACTGGGAACTTCAAATGTTAAATTACAGGTAGTTCGATCAAAATTTTTTGCTAAAACTCTCGAAAAACCGAAAATCGGGAGGTACCGTTATATGGTGGCTATACCAAAACGTGGACCTATGTTAACAATTTTGGCCCTCTGGGAAACTGAGGCATCAAATTGCAGGTGGTTTTGTCACAAAATGTCGCTGAAACCCTCAAAATACGAAAAATCGGGATGTACCGTTATATGGGGGCTATACCGAAACGTGGACGTAACAACTGAAAGCATCAAACTTCAAATTGATGGTACTTTTGTCAAAAAGGCAGCTAAAATCCTCAAAATACCGAAAATCGGTAGGTATCGTTACATGGGGGCTATACCAAAATATGGATCTATGTTGACAATTTTTGGTGGAGATAGTTCGGACAAAAAATTTTGCTAAAACACTCAAAATACTGAAAATGTGGAGGTTCCGTTATACGGGGGCTATGTGCGACATGGACCTGTGTATATTGACACTTTTTGGTGGATATATTTTGTGGTTTCTGGGAACCAAAAACGTCAAATTACATGTAGTTCGGATAAAAAAAAAAAATAGCTAAAATCCTCAAAATACCGAACATCGGGAGGTACCGTTATATGGGGGCTATACCGAAACATAGACCTATATTAGCATTTTTTGGTGAAGATTTTTTGCAGCCACTGGGAACCTCAAATGTTAAATTACAGGTAGCCAAAACCCTCAAAATATCGCAATTCGGGAGATGCCGTTTTATGGGGCTATACCGAAACTTAGAACTATGTTAACAAGTAAAAAAGTATCAGTCGGCTTTGCCGACAGAGATATACCCTCAGCATGGGCAAATTGAAACACTTTTTTCACAAAAAACTTATGTAGTTAGGGGGTTTCAAAATTTTGGTCGTATGAACCGACAAAAATGTTGATTAGGATTAAAGTTCAAAATTTTTGCGGAAAAGGTTCTTAAAGGAATGGACCGACATAGACCATGGGGGTGCCATAGGGGGTTTTTACACCCTTCGGGCTGTTTTCTCAAGAAGTATGGACTTGCCCCTGAAATAACTTTTACCATCGTAATTGAGGCAGCGAATGTAAGTTGCTTCAA
This sequence comes from Musca autumnalis, assembly GCF_047663935.1. Lineage (NCBI taxonomy): Eukaryota > Metazoa > Arthropoda > Insecta > Diptera > Muscidae > Musca > Musca autumnalis. The sequence continues at coordinate 99,538,910 of NW_027411644.1, forward strand.
CAAAAATCAAAGTGATTCAATAGCAGGTCTTAAAGTGAACTTATCCAAAATTTTGTGTGGTAGGTACGGGATGGAGTGGACAAATATAGTCCATATTCGAACCTGATCTCTATCTGGTAGATATTATGAGAATGTGTAAAGTATGGACCAAATCGGTCACTCCCATCAAGAGTTATGGTGCGCACAATTTTTTCGAATATTTTTGAACTTTTGTGGGGTAGGTACCTGAAGGAGGGGACCGATATGGCTTATCTACGAACTTAAACTAAGTTTGGAAACAATATTACGAAGGCCAAATTTTGGCCGGAATCGGCAATTTTGTTCGAGAATTATCTTGCGCCTCCACCCATAAACATGGTGTCATAGGGTTTGTTTTTCAACTTTCAGGCCATTTTTCAGGAAGTATGGACTTGCCCCTGAGGAAACTTGTACCTTCATATAGGGGACAGTGAATACAAGATGATACAACAAAAACCAAGGCGATTCGTGAGCAGGTCCTAAACTGAACTTTTCCGAAATTTTGTGTGGGAGGTACTCCAAGGAATTTACCGATTGAGTCCATATTGGAACCTCATCTAAGTCTGGTAGAAATTTCTTAATGTGCAAAGTAATGACCAAATAGGAAACTTCCTTCAAGAGTTATCGTACGCACAAATTTTCCGAACATTTTCGAACTTTTGTGGGGGAGGTACCGGAAGGAGTGGACCGATATAATCCATCTTTGAACTTCAACTAAGTTTGGACAAAATATTACGAAAGCCAAATTTTGGACCGAATCGGCAGATCCGTTCGAGGGTTATCTTGCGCTCCAACCATAACACACGATGTCATAGGGATTTTTCTAACTTTCAGGCTATTTCCTCAGGAAGTATGGACTTGCCCCCAATGAAATATACAGCGTCGTATAGAGGACAGCGAATACAACTTGCGTAAACAAAAATCAAAGCGATTCGAGACCAGGTCCTAAACTGAACTTTTCCGAAATTTTGTGTGGGAGGTACCCGAAGGAGTGGACCGATTGAGTCCATATTGAAACCTCATCTAAGTTTGGTAGAAATTACACGATGTGCAAAGTATGGACCAAATCGGTTATTTCCTACAAGAGTTATCGTGCGCACAAGTTTTGCGACAATTTTTGAACATTTGTGGGGGAGGTACCTGAAGGAGTGGACCCATCTTCGAACTTAAATCGAATCTGGACAAAATAATTCGATACCCAAAATTTTAACCGAATCGATTGATCCGTTCGAGAGTTATCGTGCGCACCAGCCAGACAGACAGACGGACAGACAGACAGACAGACGTCCGTCTCAAAATTGTCTGAAACGGATATCGTACAAACATACTTGGGGTCTAAAACCATTATTTCGATGAGGCACATTTTTGGTCGTATCAAAGTGTAAATACCCTCTTTAGCCTAAAGGCTGAGGGTATAAAAATTTTTGGTGGAGATGTTTTGTGACCACTGGGAACATCAAATTTGAAATTACGGGTATTTCGAAAATCGGGCTGATATAGCCCATCTTCGAACTTCATCTGCCTATGGAAATAATACACTCGGGTGCAAAAATATAGCGTTGTAGCTTAATACGCTAAACAGATTACAATAGACGGACAAGCCTATATCTACTCAGTACTAGTACTATGGAATAAAGGTCCAAAAGTTTATTCATCGATTGGACCTTTAGAGCATTTTCGCGAAAATTCGCCTTTGGTCCCATACAAATTACTATAGAAACATAATTCGCATGAAATTTCATATATAAGGTTTTTGGATCAAATGGAAAAAATTTAGGGTGTAGGAGTTTCAAAAAAAAAAAATTATCGATAACAATAATTTTTTATTATGATTGGACAGTATTTAGCGTGTGGCCTGGGAATCGAAAAGGTACTTCACAGCTGCAGCTAATTTTCTTACCATTGTTCAATGTTAAAATACTTTTGCCTTCTACTGTTGCATTGTTAAGTTCATCTGATTTGCTGTTGGCGTATGGGTATGTGAGTGTGCGTATCGCTTTTGAACACCATTAGGCGTTGTTGTGTTATTATTAGTGACAACATTAGCATAATGGATTTGACACTCTCTGAATTAAATTGTAAATAAAAGTTTTTGTTGCTGGAAGCCGTTGATATTCAAACAGATTCATACCAAGTCTATCCCTCTCTGATTCCATGGTAGATGTTTAGATTTATATGTGACGATAGATATAGTTCGTACGTGTCTTTGGAGTTCAGTACAACAATTATACGTAAATAAAGGTTCCTCCTACCACACATATGGTTGTGGGAGGGGAGATATGAGAAATTTCTGTGTTTGGCTCTTTCTGATTTGTTATGATGGCAAATTGTAAAATAAATTGTATAAAGGAACGAACGTATGTCGGTTGGTGTGCTGCGTTTGTGTGAATTTAATACAACATTTATGTTAGTGATTTATGATGTGAATGAAAATTTTGGACGTGATATGTGATTTAGACATGATACGAGAATTAAATTGTGCACCTCCACAAATTTCAAACTACCAAAGCTATGCTCTATGGTGGATATGTATGTTGGCACAATTGCGTATCCCCAAAATAAGATGAGCTACAATTGTTAATTAAGAAACTTGATTTGTTTTTTATGGACCCATATAAAACTACCATTTAAGAAACTAGAGTTGTTTGGCTTTTTAAATAGCGAATTTAGATTTATGCTGAGAAAAAGACTTTCTCACAAAATGTTTGCCAAAAATGTCATGGGAAGCTAAAAATACAAATAACAAGGGGGTACTGGTAAGAATCCATTTGTATATAGAAGAAAGTAGGGGTTAAATGGAATTTCCAGATTTCTGATCAATTGTGTGAACAAATCGTAATGTGTGTTTTCTGATGTTTTTGGGAAATGCGTGGAAATGCATAAGTCAAACTAAACTTTATAAACGTGAATCGACAGAGACAATACTATAAGAAAATGCAAAAGACCCTTAATAATATACAAAAAAAGAGTTTTACGTCAATTTTTGCAACCATTTTTCATCAAGCCAACGCACCAGCGCATAAGAGTGTTTTAACAATGGCTGAAATCAACGAATTAAAGTAAGAGTTGCTTGACCACCCACCTTATTCTCCTGATTTAGCTCCCAGTGACTTTTACTTGTTCCCAAATCTAAAACAATTCTTTGCTGGCAATCGTTTTACCTCAAATGAAGATGCAATTACATTTGTAAACCACTATTTTGAAGACCTTTAGGAAACCTATTTTAGAAAAGCGTTGGACTAACCCCCAGTTTATGTATTTATGTGCGCATGAAACACACCCAAACTTTAGTTTTTGAAATATTATTGCCTTTGCTTTTACTTCAAAACAAAAAACAAATTTGAAAAACATATTCAAATTTGGTAGTCTTTCTTGCGCATTCATTTTCTTATCGACATACATGAACAGGCTGTTAGTGTATTGAAGTTTCAGGAGATTATATTGAAAAATAAAATTTTTTTGAAAAACTAACTATTCTCTTTCATTGATAGGCTAAGAAGTTTCCGAACCGCCCTCGTATTACGCCTTTTAAAAGAAGTTTGCCGCAAATCATTTCTCATAGAATTCATGGGAATTCATTTAAGTGGGAATTTCCAAAATAAAGAATCTCTTGGATGTATACTCAAAATCTACAGTTTGTACATGATGTAATGCTGTTCACATCGAACACTGAAAATAAATATGTTTATTCTCCACCATGCACAGTGCGAAATTTAGGAAGTTTAGTGGAACTTTAAGGGATTTTCAAAGTACATGAAATTAATTGAACTTTTATTGAATTCGTTAGCTAAGTACTCCACTGCAAATGGTCCATACTCAGTTTGCCGATATACTCCACGAAACGACTTAAAAATGCACATAAAGTTGCACTTTTGTTTAATAATTTTTTTTTGTAAGAAATGTCTTTTGGATTCATTAAAAACATGGAGTGGCGCGGACAAATGGTAAGTCAGTGTGCCATGATTTATTTTTCTTAATATTTTACAAAACAATTATGATATTTTACACTTTAAAAAATGCAAACAACCCTTATTGTTTTCGTGCAATTTTAGTCGGAAAGAAGTGATTTTTTGAAGTTTTCAAAATTATAATTTTTTATTTTCCGTGGACATTTCAAAAGTGAGTTACGTAAATTCACGTGTTAAGATATATAATCTGAAAGATTGGATTCTCCTCTGTTCCCAAAGCTATAAAACTGCTGCGGTATCGCGCGGTCTTTGGAGATATTCAAGATTTTCTAAAAAGACTTCGGGAATTTCATTCAGTTGCATTTTCCAAAAGTGGAATGTAAACGCGACAATGAACGCCATTGTTGACTGTGTTTTGAAGAAATGGACTCACTAATTCTAACAATGATAATTTCTGTAAAATTAAGAAACCTCTCGTAATTTTTCATAGTTTTGACCTCTAAATGTTGGCGATTTACATATAGTGCAACATTTTTAGATGCTGCGGTGCAAATACCAAAATACGTTAAAAATTTTAATGCAGTGCAGACCTGAACTTGATCTGAAAGACATTATTAACAAAATTAATGGTACAGACCTGCTGAATGGACCAATAAACATTATAGATACAAATGAAAATAAAACATATTGACATTTTACTCCTTAATAGATGTGTAGGGTTGTGGGGCTTCACCCAGAAGTGGACCTATGTTGACAGCTTTTGTGTGAGGAGGTTTTTTTATTCGCTAACATCATAAAATTCACATTTGCATCAAAATCGGCTTCAATTTTTGTCTTTAACCTTTAAAATACCCAATATTAGGGAACCCGGCATGTGGGGGCTATTCCAAAACGCGAACCTATATTGAAAATATTTTGTACATAAGTTTTATATCCGCTGAAAACTCAATATACCAATTTGCATCAAAATCGATTGAAAAATTAATGTAAAACGTAAAAACGGCAGCCACCGTTACATGAGCGCTACAGGAAACCGCTCATGTGCTAAAGTGCTCATGTTTTGCACTGTGCCATGGGGAGACTTATAACAGTCGGGAGTAGTTGCAAATACGACCACGTGATGTTTTAGATATGTTTGCAGAAATCTCATTTAATTTAATTCGACAATCAAACTTATTCTTAGATTGACCAAGAGGATGCCCCATAAAACACGGCGCGCCGTCCGGTTCATATTAGTTCAATGACATGGAACCTACTTTTTCTCGCCGCGTCCGTGTCTTACGACACTCAGAATACTCAGGAAATGTCGCCTAAATTACGCTGGTATATTACCACCGTTGGAAAGATGATGTTTCTGCCCGACCTGGAAATCGAGCTCGGACATACAAAGTGCAAGGCGGACGTGCTTACCGTTTCATCACGGTGGCACAGACATACTATTATTCAGCCCCCGAAAATGCATCGTTCCTGCAATTCACTTTAAAGGGTATCCTTAACAAAGTCAGCGAAATTGTACAATTTATCAAGGTCGCGTTGATCCAGGGAACAATGCTCATTGTAATCTGTTGCTAGCAACGTTGCGATGGTTCCGACGTTTTGAGAAAGGACCTCTTAAGAAACGAAGGAAGAGGACTTGCCTTGCTTATACACCAGTCTGTCCAGTATATATGTACATATTTCACTTGAGCTTGACTCTACTGACCCAGATATCCAATTTATGAGTGTGTGTTTCCTTTGTTATATGCCTGATATTAATTTACTTTTGGATGACGATAATCGTCTGGTACTAGGGCACTTCAATGCCCATCATTAGTTTGGCATTCCATCCTATGCAATCACCAGAGAAGTACAACGAAGGCCAAGAAAAAGTTAGATCCTTTAAAAAAAAACTGATAAGCAAGCCACTTCCCTCAGATCCTCGGGTAGCTCAGAAAATTTCCAGGGACATCATCACAGCTACAGCGGCTCGCTATACACCTGCTGGTCGAATACCCGAAATAAGGGCGGCGGAAATAACAAACGTGCGTAATGAGCCTCGGCGTACGAACCCTGAATAATTAATTTAGTGGACAGGCTGTCCCAAACCAGGCACGTCAGGATAGAGAAAAAGTTAGCTCCATATTTTTCACGGTTAACGAAGACGATCCTACGACATTACCATTGTGGCACACGGCATAATAAATGATGTGTCCTGACAACCCATAATTTCTCCGTTGATAGACCCATTATATTTTCTTGCCGCAGTATTTTCTGAACAAAAAAAAAACTGATAAGCAAGCCACTTCCCTCAGATCCTTGGATAGCTGAGAAAATTTTCTGAGATATGACAAAGGCTATATCCGCCCGCTACACACCTGCTGGTCGAATACCCGAAATTAGGGTAACAAAAAAGTTATGGTGAATTTCACCCGCTAAATAATATCTGATAATCATCTAACATTATTGGCATTTTGGTTGACCTAAAATATACAAAGCAACTACAAAATTCTATTTTTGGCCGTTTCCCTCACTAAATATTTTACGTTTATCCCCAATAACTGTAGGCATGTTTCTGGTCAGAACCCGATCCAGCAAAATTAGAAGGAAGAGGTTCTATGCTATGACGTGACTTCATGGCATATTGGCGGAGTGCGAGCGGCTGGCTACGAGCGTTGCTGAGCGATGAGTTGGTTGCGAGCAGCTGTCAGCGAGCTTGTGGCTATATACGAGCGCTGAATGGGGTGCGGCCTGAGAGCGTGTAGCGGGCTACGGTCGTCGCTGAGCGGGCGCTAGCGTGTAGCTATGTCCAAGCTCTGAACTGGGAGCGGGCTATGAACGGGCGCTGAGCAAGTAGTGAGCTTCGAGCGTGTAGCGCCGTACAGGCGGTGAGCGAGTAGCTGGCTACGGGCGTCACTGATCTGGGGCTGGCTGCAAGCGTGTAGTTGTAGGCTGGTCTATCGCTGGCTGGTTACGAGCGTTAGGCGGCAGGCTGGTCACGAACGTTGGTCGGAAGCGAGAAGCTGTTTGCGGACGGCGGGCTGGTCAAAAGTGGGTTGTAGGATTCGGTCAAGAGCTGGCAACGACAGGTAAGCTGGCAACGAGCAGGTGAGCTGGCCAAGAGCGGGTGAGATGGCAACGAACAGGTGACCTGGCAAAGAGCGGGTAGTTGGCTACAGTTATAGAGATTGCAAAGAGCGGGGAACTGGCTATAAATAGTTGGCTACAGTTATAGTGCTGGCAAAGAGCGGACCCGAGTACTTATGGTCATTAACAGGTTACTTAGATTGCGGGCAAGCCACACATCACTGCACTTGTTTCACGGTAATTCTCGACAAATTCTGCGATGAAACATTGAACATCTTATCTATCTGCGTTTACAAGACGAATGAGAATTTCTTGTCATACGAGTTGACAAGAAAAACACTGAAATAACATTTCCCATAGTGAATGGGGGTAAGAAATTAAAATGTGTTGGTTGGCCGAGGGTAAAACGTGTATTAGGATGGGTAGTGTTAATGGAAGAATTTAAGTGAAGTGGTAAAATAATTGATTTATATTAAGTAATTTCGTTTGGGCTTAAAGAGAATGATTTAAAAAAAGAAAACAAGCGTATATTTAGGAGGATCATATGTAACGGTCACGTAACATGTTCTAGGATGTCTGTTGCAAATACATATGTATGTATGTTTTATGAAATGGTTTAATAAGTATTATGTCATTATGTCTTTCTTGCAATGATTTGCTTGAATCCGATTTCAAGTACATGAAACGTCGGATAGGCGACTAAATTGTAAAAATTTTATAATGAAAAATAAATTAATAACGCATAAATGATATTTTCAAGAAAAAAGTTCTCCGTTCGTTAAATTTTTTAGCATTTCTATAGAGATCCCTAAAAACATGTCGGTTTGTGTATCCCTACAAGTAGCGACATCATTTCTTCCCAAAACAAAAGAGTATAAATTTCCAAATTTTTTTTATAAAATAACAAAGGAGTACAGTTGGAGAAATCGGAAATGGTAATGGGAAGATATTAGAAAAAACCTTTTGTGAGATGAAACAAAATCATTTGCGGAGAGCGGAGGAAGTAAACTCTGTTGCGGTGCAGCTGCGGTGATTAAATTGCAATTTTAGATGTCAACTTTTTGCTGATAAATTAATTGTAGTTATTTCGTGAATTCGTTTGAAATAATAAAGAGTTTTGCTTGTCATGAGAATCATATTTCAATACATTATTTTCTATTTTCCAAACAAGACATGTAAATATCATGCCAAAAGGTTTGGTGAAAATTACATGGCAAAGCATTGGTGATTTTGACATGTAAAGCATCGGTGAAAATGATATGCTTTGGATTCAAAAATGAAGAGCAACTTAATCGATGGAGATGCTAAAAAGATGACATGCCAGATCACTTACCCCCATGATTGAATAGCATCTTAGGCATCGAACATTTTGCTGGGGACCTTCATAACAAAATTTCGTGATGATCGGCCCATAAATGTTGTCCGATATAGACCTTCTAGGAACTTCATGTACGTTTGGAAGAAATGTAACGATATGCATATAGTTTCTGTGTAATGTGATACTCAATTTTTATGTTATCGTGCACATCAGTCATATTGATGTCGGAGTTTTTCTTTTAGTCATTATCTCGGGAAGTATGGAAGTATAATTGTTCCGTTGTAATTTTCCGCCATATAATAGAAACGTATTTTTGCAAAATAAAAAACATAGATGTTGTGTGGGATGTACTAGAAGGAGTGGACTGATATAGTCCATACTTTGGTTACCGTAAAAAAATCGGTTATTTAATTAGCACTGTAGCTATCGGTAAGGCTTTATTTTGATCGCCAAATTTCCGAAAATGCTCGTAAATAACCGAAATTATTACCATTTTATTTATTTGTAATCAATTGAGTTATCACACGCAGAGAAAAAATATGATTCGTCCCACCATATTTTGAAAGAATAATATATATTATAGATATATGGTAACCTCTATCATATTCTAATAATACACTTTTTTAAATATTTCAAAATGTCGTGGTAACAGCAGAAAACATGTTGTAATTGCCTCAAATAAGTAGTACATATTTTATTGGAATTACACTATACCTTTGTGATTTTGTTGAGATGTGTATTATTTTATTGTTGTAAAATAATTCCAGCTTAATCTCGGGTTTTGTGGTTTTTAAATTTTAAATTTTGGATATAATAGAATAAATAAATATAATATAGAATACATTTATACTTTACTAGCTGACCCGGTCCGCGTTGCTGGCCCGTTGTTTGAGTTCTCCGTGTAAACTTTAGTTATTTATCCGGTATTGATACACCCATAATTAGGCATCCTCATAATATAAATCAATGTTTTGACATAAATTCCATATAATGGTATCCCCCAAATTTAAGATATAAAATCTCTTTTATTATACCCTTCACAATAAATCGACAGTTTAAAGCACTTTGTGACCCACATATAATAGTCGGTGCACGTCAATTAACATTGCTATATATTGGATTGTTGGTCTCGGTTGGGGTCGTAATTATTACTGCAAAGAATTGTTGGTATAGGTCCACGTTTTGATATAGCTCCCATAGAACGATACCGGCTGATTTTCGCTATTTTTGAGGATTTAACATCATTATCACAGAAATCTGGTTTTAATATATTTTAAAGAGGAGAGCATAAATATTCGTATCGACCGAAAGACACGCCTTTTTATTTGCGCTTGGTATGTAACAGTAATAGGTTCACGTTTTGATATAGCTCCCATAAAACAGTACCTCCCGATTTTCGATAATTCAGAGATATAGCCACTGTTCAGTATACGTCCTCGTTTTGATATAGCTCCCATAGAACGGTGGTAATTTTCGCTATTTTTGGTGGATTTAACCTCATTCAGCCCGATCGAACGTAACGCCTTATTTCTTCGCGCTCTATATGCAATAGTGGTAAAATACCCCTCAGCGAAATGTATGTTCCTTCGGGATATGTATGGCAACATTTATACACTGCACGTCAGTAGAATAGAACACCTAAATTTTTGTTAATGTTGGCGTATTTATCCCAAAACGAATGAATTTACAATTTTAATCTTGTAGGGATTTAAAGCCTATGATATTCCGTATCAATCACAGAAAGAATTATATTTCTAGCTTTTCGCGAAATGATTTTCTGATCATTTTTCCGATAGTACTATGAAAAATAGGCATTTATTTTCGGTCATCAGGATAGAACAGTCATTTTATTTTCGCGAATTGTGGAGATATTGACGCCGAATTTGCTTTCAATTGATAAAGCGGGATTTTCTAATCATTTTTCACCAATAAAACCATATAAATAATTCCGCGGACGTCGAAATAACAACGTAGACGGGGTTAAATTGACAGATAATAGAAACATCTCGGAATATCAATAAGAGTCGCGCAGCTATGTCATATTTCTTCACAGTAAGATAGAATATGACACAGACAACCTCGACGGATACAATCGAGTGCTTCGGATGCTTTTAAAAACGTAGATTCATTCGCTTCGGGATAAATAAGCTAACAATAACAGAAATTTAGGTGTTCTATTCTACTGACGTGGAGTGCATAATTCATAAAAAAAATTATTTCTATAAATTGTAGTTGTTATTATCGAGATATTGCTGTATTTAAAAAATGACTGAAATCAATGCTCATGAAGTTTCACTTCCCACATTTTGAGATTTTATCTGTAATTATAATATTTTCAAAAATCGAACACGATCGCGGTATTTTGATTCCAATGGCGATATTGTATCGCATATCAATAACTTTGTCTGATTTCCAATGGATCTTTCTGGAATTTCGATCTTGTGATATCTCAAGTTATCCGGATTTTACTGTATTCCAAAATGTGGAGTTGATCGCGCTGTCCCACTTATTGTTTAGTGTTCAGCGTTTTTTAGGCACGCTTACAAAATTATGTATATTATCTGAAATAATAAATGTTTGCAAATTTTGTGATGACCGCGATATTTCACTTTTCGCGATATTTCACTTCCGCGAAGACCATTCAGGGTCAAGACAGTAATTACAGTGGTATTGCAAACAATATGTAAACAATACGTTCAAAAATATCATGGACTTCAGACTTAAAAAAAAAAATTGAAGGAGAACCTCCGGTCACTACACTTAGCCGTATTAAAATAGCTCACGACCGCGCTATCCCACTTGTTCAAGCTAGTGTTTATATCATTTTTGTGTCACGCTTACTAAACTTATGTATATTAATTGAAATAATACATTTTTGAAAACTTTGTGATGACCGCGATCATTCAGGGTAAACAATCTGTAAACAATACGTTCAAAAATATCAAAGATTTCAGATTTTCTTAAAAACATTGTGGGGGAGGACCACCGGTCACTACTCCTAGCCTATAAAAACAGCTTACGACAGTTCTAATTAATTGAAATAATACATTTTTGAAAATTTTGGGATGACCGCGATTTTCACTTCCGCGACGACCATTCAGGGTCAAGACTGTAATTACCATAGCATTGCAAACAATTTGTAAACAATATATTAAAACGTATCTTGAATTTCGCGGTTTTCTTAAAAAATTGTGGGGAGGACCACCGGTCACTACACTTAGCGGGATAAAAAATAGATTACGACCTATTCTCAGACCTAAAAACTCCACATACAAAATTTCATAAGATTTCCCAATAGATTTTTCGGAATTTCTATATAGTGACATCTCAAGTCATCGGGATTTTACTGTATTCCAAAATATGGCGTTGACCGTGTTATCCCTCTAGAAACTTCATAATATAAATCAATGTTTTGACATAAATTCCATAAAATGGTATCCCCCAAATTTAAGATATAAAATCTCTTTTATTATACCCTTCACCATAAATCGACAGTTTAAAGCACTTTGTGATCCACATATAATGGTCGGTGCACGTCAATTAACATTGCTATATATTGGATTGTTGATCTCGGTTGGGGTCGTAATTATTACTGCAAATAATTGTTGGTATAGGTCCACGTTTTGATATAGCTCCCATAGAACGGTACCGGCTGATTTTCGCTATTTTTGAGGATTTAACATCATTATCACACCGAAATGGCTGAAATCTGGTTTTAATATATTTTAAAGAGGAGAGCATAAATATTCGTATCGACCGAAAGACACGCCTTTTTATTTGCGCTCGGTATGTAACAGTAATAGGTACACGTTTTGATATAGCTCCCATAAAACAGTACCTCCCGATTTTCGATAGTTCAGAGATATAGCCACTGTTCAGTATACGTCCTCGTTTTGATATAGCTCCCATAGAACGGTGGCGCCTGATTTTCGCTATTTTTGGTGGATTTAACCTCATTCAGGCCGATCGAACGTAACGCTTTTTTTCTTCGCGCTCTATATGCAATAGTGGTAAAATACCCCTCAGCGAAATGTATGTTCCTTCGGGATATGTATGGCAACATTTATATAATTCATAAAAAAAACAAGTAAGAACAGACTATAGTCGGACGGGGCCGACCATGTGATACCCTATACCACTAAACGCGTCTTCTTGGGATAAAGTTATAAGATGTGCATTAGAAATTTTACCAATTTTCACACAAAAGTTTTGATCAATTTAACCCGCTAAATATTATCCGATCATACCGTTGACTTGCACGCTACTTCTTCATCTCAAACCAAAACTACGTTTAAAATTTCGCGCCGATCGGACTATTATTGCGACCTACAGAGCGGCTACAAAATCGAGCAAAAATTTTGTTTTTGGTCCATTTCATCCCTTTAACATTTCACGATCATCACCAAAAACTAATCAGTTCTATTCTGGTCCAAACCCGACCTCCATACTAAATTTCGTGACAATCGGTCCATAATTGCGGCCTCTAGCTTGATTACAATTTTTAATGGACGGACAGACGGACGGACGGACGGACACACATCGCTAAATCGCTTTATCTCGTCGAGATATGAAGTTTGGTATACCACATGAGGGGTCTACGACGAATATTTCGCGGCGTTACATGAATTTTTGGGAAAACAAACTTATTATACCCTTTTCCACATTGTGGTATAGGGTATAATTACTTCTATAAATTGTAGTTGTTATTATCGAGATTTTGCTGTATTTAAAAAATGTATCTTTACCTAGCTATTCCAAGGACTGAAATCAATGCTCATGAAGTTTCCCTTCCCACATTTTGAGATTTCATCCGTAATTATAATATTTACAAAAATCGAACACGATCGCGGTATTCTGATTCCAATGATGATATTGTATTGTATATCAATAACTTTGTCTGATTTCCAATGGATCTTTCTGGAATTTCGATCTTGTGACATCTCAAGTTATCCGGATTTTACTGTATTCCAAAATGTGGAGTTGATCGCGCTGTCCCACTTATTGTTTAGTGTTCAGCGTTTATAGCGTTTTTTAGGCACGCTTACAAAATTATGTATATTATCTGAAATAATAAATGTTTGCAAATTTTGTGATGACCGCGATATTTCACTTCCGCGAAGACCATTCAGGGTCAAGACAGTAATTACTGTAGTATTGCAAACGATCTGTAAACAATAGGTTCAAAAATATCATGGACTTCAGATTTTAAAAAGAAAAAAAAATTGAAGGAGAACCTCCGGTCACTACACTTAGCCATATTAAAATAGCTCTATCCCACTTGTTCAAGCTAGTGTTTATATCATTTTTGTGTCACGCTTACTAAAATTATGTATATTAATTGAAATAATACATTTTTGAAAACTTTGTAATGACCGCCATCATTCAGGGAAAAAAAATCTGTAAACAATACGTTCAAAAATATCAAAGATTTCAGATTTTCTTAAAAACATTGTGGGGGAGGACCACCGGTCACTACTCCTAGCCGTATAAAAACAGCTTACGACAGTTCTAATTAATTGAAATAATACATTTTTGAAAATTTTGGGATGACCGCGATTTTTACTTCCGCGACGACCATTCAGGGTCAAGACTGTAATTACCATAGCATTGCAAACAATTTGTAAACAATATATTAAAACGTATCTTGAATTTCGCGGTTTTCTTAAAAAAATTGTGGGAAGGACCACCGGTCACTACACTTAGCGGGATAAAAAAATAGATTACGACCTATTCTCAGACCTAAAAACTCCACATACAAAATTTCATAAGATTTCCCAATAGATTTTTCGGAATTTCTATATAGTGACATCTCAAGTCATCGGGATTTTACTGTATTCCAAAATATGGGGTTGACCGCGTTATCCCACATATTGAAGCCAGTGTTTTAGCGGTTTTGTAGTCACGCTTACTAATATTAGGTATATTATCTGAAATAATACATTTTTAAATAATTTGGGATGACCGCGATATTTCACTTCCGCGACGACCAATCAAAAAAATATATAGCCTATTTTCACCACCGGTGTTCCCAGTACATTATCTGAAATTTTCAAGAAAATCTATTCAGCCGTTTTTGAGTCTATTCGGAACATACAAACATACAAACATACAAACAAACAAACATACTAACATACACACATTGCCTTTTATATATTAGAAGACTAGCCGACCCGGTCCGCGTTGCTGGCCCTTGTTTTATGTTACTTTTTATTAAATCATCAATTATATTTTTCTTGCATCGCTAATTAGTTACTATAAATAAAAAATCTTCAGAAATGTTGGTGTTGATATGCAATTTTAACATACCGACAAAGCTGATGACTTGAGGCATACATTTATTTCATCTGTTGCAATAGTATAACTGGAAGTGTTTGTCCGAAATCTAAACGTGATTTGCTTCTTAAATCCTTCAAGAATCGATATAAAGCTTCTATGGATTTTTTTTGTGCCATCGTAGATTCGTTTCAGATGATAACTTCCATTTAATATTGGATGTGTACCCTTCATTCAAATGAATGTTCAGCGATGAAGCTATGTATATCTATCGATATGTTGCCTTCTAATTTAAACATTTGCTTTCCAAAACGACGAAAGCTTCATTATAAATAACATCTGGTATTTCCAATGATTTGTAACATATTTAAGAAAGTGGGAGTGGTTGGTCTTATGGTTCGTAAGTTTTACATATATAGCGCATTTTACAAAATAGTTAGTAGTTTTGGAGATATATCATATTTAAACAAGTAAAAAAGCTTTAAGTTCGGCCGGGCCGAACTTTTCATACCCTCCACCATAAAATATTCTGAACTAAAATGGAATAATTAGTTTTCATTCCTGTCCCCAACTTTAAGTGGGTACGTTAAAATGTCAGATAATGTACATAAAATGTTTCATTCGGTAGGCCCTTTTTTATGTTGCCTATATCTAACTATGTATGTTGACAATTTTTGGTGGGCTAGAAATTGGGAGGTACCGTTATATAGGGGTTATAATAAAACATGGATCTATGTTGACAGTTTTTGATGGTAGCCTTTAATGTCAAATAACTCCTAATTCGGTTAAAAATTGTATCTAGAATCCTCAAAATACCGAAAATCGGTACATAACGTGGGAACTTCAAATGCCATTAACAGCTAGTTCGGAGGTATGTGGGCTATACGAAAATATGAACTTAAATGAACAATTTTTATAGGCTTTTAAATTTCAAATTACAGAAAGTTCGTCCAAAAAATAGGGCTAAGGTACGGAAAATCGGGAGGTTTGTTTTGGCGCTATACCAAAACATGGACCTACGTTCGGTTAAACATTTTAAGTAAAATCCTCAAAGTACCGAAAATCGGGAAGTATCGTTATATTGGGGCTATGTTGAAAATTGTTGATGCAGATGTGTGGTGACCACTACAACCTTCAAATGTCAAATTACAGTTAGTTCGGTTAAAAATTTTAGCTAAAATTTCCAATTACTGAAAATTGGGAGGTACCGTTATATGGGAGCTATATCCGAACATGGACCTATGTTGAACATTTTTTTGGAGAGGTGTTGTGACCACTAAGAACTTCAAATGTCAAATTACTGCTAGTTCGGTTTAATATTGTAGTTAAAACCATAAAATTACTGAAAATCGGGAGGTACTTTTATATGGGAGCTTTATCAATACATCGACCGTTCTTGAAAATTTTTGGTGAAGAGGTGTGGTGACTACTAAGAATTTCAAATGTCAAATGTTTAAATTGCAGATAATTCGGTTAAAACTTGTAGGTAAAATTCTCAAAATACCGAAAATCCGTTATATGGGGATACCGAAATCCGTTATACCGGGGTACCGTTATATGGAGCTATACCAAAACATGGACGTACGTTCATAATTATTTCGAATATTTTTTTTGGTCACTAAGAACCCTAAATATCAAATTATAGCTAATTCGGTCTAGAAATGTGAATTTAAACGTCGAAATACCTGAAATCGGGCGGTAACGTTATATGGGGGCTATTCCAAAACGTGGACCTATGTCCACAACTTTTGTTATATAATATTTTTTGACACTTAATAACCCTAAATGTCGCATTATAGATAAATCGGTCTGAAAATGTAGCTAAAAACGTCAAAATACCGTAAATCGGGGGTACTGTTATATGGGGCTATACCAAAACGTGGACCTATGTCCACAAGTTTTGTTATATAAGTTTAGTGACGCTTAAGAACCCTAAATGTCAAATTATAGCTAAATCGGTCTGAAAATGTAGCTAAAAACGGCAAAATACCGTAAATCGGGGGGTACCGTTATATGGAGGCTATACCAAAACGTGGACCTATGTCCACAACTTTCGTTATATAAGTTTATTGACACTTAAGAACCCTAAATGTCAAATTATAGCTACATCGGTCTGAAAATGTAGCTAAAAACGTCAAAATACCGTAAATCGGGGGTACCGTTATATGGGGGGCTATACCAAAACGTGGACCTATGTCCACAAGTTTTCTTATATAAGTTTATTGGCACTTAGGAACCCTAAATGTCAAATTATAGCTAAATCGGTCTGAAAATGTAGCTAAAAACGTCAAAATACCGTAAATCGGGGGTACCGTTATATGGGGGCTATACCAAAACGTGGACCTATGTCCACAACTTTTGTTATATAAGTTCATTGACACTTAAGAACCCTAAATGTCAAATTGTAGCTACATCGGTCTGAAAATGTAGCTTAAAACGTCAAAATACCGGAAATCAGGGGGTACCGTTATATGGGGGCTATACCAAAACGTGGACCAATGTCCAAAAGTTTTGTTATATAAGTTTATTGACACTTAAGAACCCTAAATGTCAAATTATATCTAAATCGGTCTGAAAATGTAGCTAAAAACGCCAAAATACCGTAAATCGGGGGGTACCGTTATATGGGGGCTATACCAAAACGTGGACCTATGTCCACAAGTTTTCTTACATAAGTTTATTGGCACTTAGGAACCCTAAATGTCAAATTATAGCTAAATCGGTCTGAAAATGTAGCTAAAAACGTCAAAATACCGTAAATCGGGGGTACCGTTATATGGGGGCTATACCAAAACGTGGACCTATGTCCACAACTTTTGTTATATAAGTTCATTGACACTTAAGAACCCTAA
The DNA here is from genome assembly GCF_047663935.1 of Musca autumnalis. Classification (NCBI taxonomy): domain Eukaryota; kingdom Metazoa; phylum Arthropoda; class Insecta; order Diptera; family Muscidae; genus Musca; species Musca autumnalis. The sequence continues at coordinate 99,556,342 of NW_027411644.1, forward strand.
ATGTCAAATTATAGCTACATCGGTCTGAAAATGTAGCTAAAAACGTCAAAATACCGGAAATCAGGGGGTACCGTTATATGGGGGCTATACCAAAACGTGGACCTATGTCCACAAGTTTTGTTATATAAGTTTATTGACACTTAAGAACCCTAAATGTCAAATTATATCTAAATCGGTCTGAAAATGTAGCTAAAAACGCCAAAATACCGTAAATCGGGGGGTACCGTTATATGGGGGCTATACCAAAACGTGGACCGATATAGCCCATCATCGAACTTGACCTGCCTGCAAACAAAAGACGCATTTTCCCAAAATTTCAGCGTCCTATCTCCATTTTTGTGGATGCTAGAGTGATTACCACAGACGGACGGACGGACGGACGGACGGACGGACGTGCACAGATCGACTCAGAATTTTATCCTGATCAAGAATATATATACTTTATAGGGTCGCAAATGAGTATTTCAATGCGTTACAAACGGAAAAACAAACATAATATACCCTCCATACTATGGTGGAGGGTATAAAAAGTGGGCGTGGTCGGGTCTTAAGGCCACAAATAAGTGCCTCGGGTCGATGACACAACCATTGTCTATCGAATTAATTTTCAAACCCCGCTCCGCCGAAATTCCACGATTTGTAAGGTGTAAGTTCGGAGGGGGAGGTTCGGAGAGTGGAAGTTCGGAACGGGATGGTTCGGAGCAGGATGGTTCGGAGGGTGGAAGTTCGAATCAGGGTGAATCGGAGGATGGAAGTTCGGAGCATGGTGGTTCGGAGGGTGGAAGTTCTGAGCGGGGTGATTCGTAGGGTGGAAGTTGGGAGCAGAGTGGTTTGGAAGGTGGAAGTTCGGAGCGGGGTGGTTCGGGGGAGTGGAAGTTCGGAGAGGGGTGGCTCGGAATAAATTCAATCTTTCGTTTCAGCTTTGCTTAAAAAGCGTTTTTAAAAAATCGGGCATAAAATTTTCAAGAAAATAGATTCAGTAGTTTTGGATATATAACATATTTAAAAGTGGGCGTGCTAAAACAGTGTTTTTTAGAAAAGTAGGGCATGAGGGAGGTACCCGCCCCTTCCGAAATTCAAAAATATATATAGCCTATTTTCACCACGGGTGTTCCGTGTACATTCCCTGAAGTTTTCAAGAAAATCGGTTCAGCCGTTTTTGAGTCTATACGGAACATACCAACATACACACATTGCCTTTTATATATTAGATTTAAAAAAGTGGACGTGGTCGGGTCTTTGGGCCCCAAACCAGTACCTAGGTTCGGAGACACAACAACCTTTGTCTCGCAAATTAATTTTCTCACCGATACGTTCGTCAGTTTTGCTAAAATAGAGTTGTTAAAAAAGTAGGGCATGGGGGAGGTACCCCGCCCCCTCGGAAATTCAACAAAATATATACCCAATTTTCACCACGGGTCCTCCCAGTAGATTATCTGAAATGTTCAGGAAAATCGGTTAAGCAGTTTTTGATACATATGCTATATACATAGGCTATATATGGAACATACCAACATACACACATTGTCTTTTATATATAAGATTTAAAAAAGTGGACGTGGTCGGGTCTTTGGGCCCCAAACCAGTACCTAGGGTCGGAGACACAACAACCATTGTCTCGCAAATTAATTTTCTCTCCGATACTTTCGTCAATTTTGTTAAAATAGCGTTTTTAAAAAAAAGGGCTTAGGGGAGGTACCCCGCCCCCTCCGAAATGCAAAAAAATATGTAGCCTATTTTCACCACCGGTGTTCCCTGTACATTCTCTGAAATTTTCAAGAAAATCGGTTAAGCAGTTTTTGAGTCTATACGGAACATACAAACAAACAAACATACTAACATACAAACATACTAACATACACACATTGCCTTTTATATATAAGATAACAATAACAAACACTATGCAGTTCTCTCTGTTGCCTCTCCGTTTGGATTGACCATCAGATAATTATGAAAATATTACCATATATCGAGATTTTCTGATTTTTTGTTGTTTTATATGGTGAACAGAATCAAAATTGGCAATATACATTATCGCCTTAAAAATAATATGTGCGCCACAAAAATGATTTGGTGCCACAAGAATAAAATTTTGCCCACCACCAGTTAAAAAACGGGTTTTTATCGTTTCGCAGGTGGGCACTCAGCTCATCAGGCATATCTACGGTGACCCACCCTAATCTTTTATAGAGTACTAGCAAAGTACCCGCCACTTCGCATGCCGAAAGGAAATAAATAACAACAATAAACAATATTTAATACCGAAATGGTGAATTATGAAAACTTTGTTGTACTACTACCTATTTTAATGCCCCAGCAAACCAAATGTCGGATGTCCGACATATCGAAACAATTTCGGAAGCAAAATCGTTCAGATTTCGTATCGATTTCTATACGATTTTTCGTAGGGGAATTCGTTCAGATTTCATTCCGATTTCGGAGAAAATGTCGGAAGTAAATTTCCCTTCGAATTTGCTAATGTTTTTCATCCGATTTCGTTACGAATTCGGATCGATATGTCGGAAACAAATTTCCCTTCGCACAACAACCACCTTTTGTATATATCTAACAAGCAACATTTTAGTTTGTTGTCGAAAAACAAAATGGTTGGTTATAAAATTCGCATATACATTTTTTAAATATTTTAAATATAAATGCAACATATAATAATTCAAGCTAGTGCTGATAGACTCAACATATTCGTACACAAAGTTTACATTGTTCTACTATAATTACAAAATGATAACAACAGTGAAAATCATTAGATATCTTTGAAATTATAATCTTCCAATTAAAAAATAACAAAGAAAATTTATCAGTAAAATAGAGGCATCAGAGAAACATTTTTTCCTTCGGTAATCATACGAAATTATTCAAAAATTGTTCAGAAATCTTTACGAAAGTTCGGAAGGTACCTCAGATTTTCATACGACATTATTCCGAAATCGTTCAGAAATCTGTACGAAAATTCGGAGGAAGAAATTCGAATTCCGAATTTCCCAAGGATTTTCTTCCGATTTCTTTGCGAATTCTGACCGAAATCGGTCCGATTTCGCTCCGACATTTCGTTCCGAAATTATGTCAACCACTTCATACAACTTTCGTTAAGATATCGTTACGATTTCGGATCAGATATCGGACGTAACGTCCGAAATTTGTTCCGATTTCGTTACGATATCGGTACGATTGGTTTGCTGGGGCGATTTAATTTAAGTACTATTTGTAACACTCTAGTAAGATTTTCCAAAAAATTGGACGTATTTCACCCCTACAAATCAGCAGCGATGTATTTCTGTCCTCTGGGTGCAATAATATGCGTTCAGAACAAAAACAAAATTTTGTTGAAAAATGTAAACCGCCTTCGCCTTCACATAACACCGATGATACAATATTCAATACAATTTTTCAAAATCAGTACTGTATCTCAAATTTTACAGTTTTATCTCTACTTGTTAGCCCAAAGCCTATGACATTACATGTAGAAACATGCCGTACATTTTAAGTGTGAATTTTAATAACCATTTTTATCTAATCCTAATAGTGATTCTCAAAACAAATTTCATAGCGCTGGATTTGCCAGTTCATTCATATTAGCGCTACAATGTGTAGTACAATTTAGTAATTCTAAAATCTTTCTTGTATATTACCCTTTAGATAAGTATTATTCCAAATTATATAATTGCAGCTTTAATCTACACCCAATACCAAATTTAGTACTTCTCGTAGCCTAAGAGGAAGTATTTGCAACAGCACCCCCACTGCTCAGCAGCGACCTTCATACCAAATTTCAGAATTTGTACGCATTTAAAAATAGTTATAAACATCGAAAATTACTCCTTATATCAACCCTATATACCAACGGCGATTCTCATTAACAGCTCTATCTGTTCACCACCATATCTAAACCCTGCACAGCAACAGTGACCCTTATTTTAAAATTCGAGCTCTGCCCCTACATCAAATATCTAGTTTAAAACGATTTAGTAGGTTGTTTAAGAAATACGTTCCATAAATATACGAAAATATATATATGGAACGTATTTCTTAAACAACCTCCACATCAACACTCACCCTAGCACCAAATAAAAATTGAGTGCCATTTAGTACTTTTTTACGCTTATGGTACATATTTCCACAACCACATCCATAACTTATGCCTACATACAAAAAATAAAATTATACCAAATTTCCGAATTCCCCCTCTAATCCTGCACCCGATTTCAAATTTATTACAACAAAAGCACTAATTTCCGAGATTTCTTTCTCATCTCCATTCTACACACCAATTTCTGCATTCCAGCTCTAGCCGTCCACAAAAATCCTAACTGTACCAAATTGTACCATTAAGTACTCTTCGTACCCATAAGTCCGAATGTCCAAAACTACCTCAATTTTACTTTTCAACAGTAATCTTAATTCCAAATTTCAGAATTTCAGCTCCATCCGTTCGCACAAATACAAAATATACAAAATTTAGTACCATTTTGTATTTTTTTTGTACCCACAAGTACGAATTTTCAAAACAACCTCAAACCTACAGCAATCTTAATTCCAAATTTCATGATCCCAGCTCAATCCGTTTACCCAAGTCCTAATTATACCAAATTTAGTACCTTTTGAATCCATAACTACTAATTTTCACAACTGTTTCTATTCTATATCTAACAATAAACTTAATCCAAAATTTCAGAATTCAAGCTCTATCTCTAAATTTAGCACCATTTAGTACTTTTCGTCAATCCTATACTTCAACAGCAATCTTATTTCCAAATTTCAGTATCCCAGCTCAATCCGTTTATACAAGTCCTATTTATACCAATTTTAGTGCCATTTAGTACTTTTTGTACCCGTAACCAACCAATCCAACAGTAACCTTATTTAAAGATTTCAGAATTCCAGCTCTGTATTTTCACATAAATCCAAATTGTACCAAATTTAGTATCATTTAGTACTTTTCGTACCAATAAATACGAATTTTAAAAAACTACTTTCATTCTTTAAGGCCTGCGTACATAAGCTGCCTTGCTTGCTTCTGATAAAAGAATAAAAAAAGAAAAGGGCAACCCAGTTCGAAATTTGCTCGCTCTCCTTTATTCTTTTATTTTTATTATGTCAAAAATGAAGCAGGAAGGCAAGGCAACCAGGCAAAGCAGCTTATGTACCCAGCCCTTTACTCCAACAGTAACATTAATTCCAAATTTCAAGATACCAGCTCTATATTCACCGAATTCGCCAAAATTCAAACTGTACCAAATTTAGTACCATTTTGTACTTTTCGTACACATGCCCAGCAAAATGTTCGATGCCAAAGATGCTATTCAAGAATGGGTGCAAGTGAAATGGAATGTAATTTTTTCAGCATCTTTACTCATTCTTTTTACAAGAGCGTGACTACCAAAAGATGCAATTCAATTAATTTATTTATCATCATCGGTGCGTAGTCTGCCCGATGACATCAAACAACGAGGGTGCTTGACACTATCAAAGGGCTTTGCTAAATCAAGTGTCACTATCACTGTTCTATCGCACGGCTTGCTCTGAGTTAGTCCTCGGCTAATATGGAGATGGAGATGGCCTTCAGCGCAGTTGTTGTGCTGCTTACGGATCCTATGCAATTGATCGGCAACTGGAAAATTATTTCTGATGCTGGAAGAAATAAAGCCACAAGGGTCCTTGCTACTGGCGACAAAAGCGAAATCGGTTTGTAAGATTCACCTTTGCTGGCATCCTTTTCGGGCTTCAGTAGCTGGCCTATTTTCCAGACTTCGGAAACAATATGTTTAGCAAGCGACAGGTTGTGAATTTAAGTGAGAAACTTGACTTCCGGCCGTCCCAGCTGTTGCAGTCTAAACACCGTCGCCGCACGCAACAGAGTTTACTTCCTCCGCAACAGGTTTTGATTCATCTTACAAAAGGATTTTACTTCCCATCAGTGCAGATTTCGACATTGACTCCAACTGCAGATTACTATTTCGTGAATTTTATTTTACAACGTTTTGGAAATGTTTGTTGTTTTGTAGGGATCTACAAATCGACTTGTTGAGCAGGGTTCTCTAGAGCAGGCAAGGAAACTTTTATAATTGGTTTGTTCCTTTACTTTTAAAAATGGTAATTGTTGCAAAAATGGTAAAAGTGGTGAACTGCTCTCATATAAATTGTATGCTTTTAAAAGTAAGGAAACACTTTGCGGGTAAAAACTGGTAACCTCATGCACGTAAAGGAACACGACTAATACCAAAGAGTGCAGTCCGACTCTACTTTTAGCTCAATGATTGGGACTTCCTAGCATAATAAATCTTACATTGCTTTAAACCTACATATTTAGATAAATAAAATAATATATACATGTGTAAAAATAAAAACACAAAATTCATCTCTATTGGATCGATGGAATGGGTTCAAATGCTAAGGAAAAGATCGGATCTATCACGACTTCCTTTGAATTGGTTCAAATGCTGATGAAACGATCGGATCTTTCACGACTTCCTTCGAATGGGATCAAATGCTGATGAAAAGATCGGATCTTTCACGACTTCATTTGAACCAATGCAAAAGATCCAGTGAAATCATGGCATCTCATGGAACCACTTCCATAAAATTTTGCTGGGTGGGTACACCTTTCCAAAACAATCTCCTTATGTTAATCGTACTTTTTAACCTAGAATTTCACTCAAAAGTTAAATCTTTTACCATTATTTATCTACAAAATACGAATTGGTACCAATTTTTTTTTTTATTTTTGATACCTTTTGTATTTGAATTTTTGTATTTTTGAAAATTATAATGCAAATTATTCGTTTATTAAATAATTGAAGCTGGAGCTTTGTACGTATTATTGATTGTTTTCAATATGACATCCAATTTCTATAATTGGAACGACATAATTCTGCATAATAACGTAGTTACAATTGATTGAAATAAGTGAGTCATCATTACTCAACTCTTTTGTAAGTATAGGTAGTACTCTATTCGTCCTCTATTTTTCACTAGACGTACTCTATGTCTTGCGAATACATATGCAATCCAATGAAATCAGAGAACCCTATGCAGAAATAAAACACAATATTGTCTTGGTTTAAATAAAATCAACAACTCTTCTGTTGATTTCAAAACTATGGAAGGAAAATATTTAAAAACATTGTGCAACATTTTTGATGTAAACGTTTGTAAATAAGAGCAAGAAAAAAGTATTTGATGGAATAATGAACTCAAAAAAACCCGTATTTATTACCTCAAAAATTATATAATTTGTATATATTTGCAGGGTATCTCAGAAACTGTGTGGATTTATCTTGACAATTTTTGGTGGACAAGTTGTGTAACTCTAGGGCAAATTACGGATAGTTACGTCAAACAATAAAGCAAAGACACAAAATATCGAAATTCGGTAGGTACCGTTATATAGGGGCTATACCAAAAGATGGTCCTTTGTCCACAATTTTTGGAATACGTGGACCGATATAGTCCATCTTAAAAATATGTCAGCTTCCTATCTCCATGTTTGTGGATGCTAGAGTTTTTACAACAGACGGACGGACAGACATGCATAGATCGACTCAGAATTTTAGGGTCGCAAATGATTATTATTATACTATGGTGAAGGGTATAAAAAGAGCTTAATATTATATATCTGAAAATTTGAATTTTACGACACATGACGTTTTCAATGAAAACCACAGATATAACAAAGTTTACGCTTTTTTTTGCCCTGCAATAATTGCTCTCAAGTGATTTATAATTTTTGGTAAAAAGTATTATTTAATTATCGAAATGATAATTAAGACAATTTATCATTGCGGTGTACCAAATTCAAGCTTGCATTTGTACATGACCACAAATTAGCGAGAGAAAAAAAAACAAATAAACAAAAATACATTTTTAATTAGTCACAATCGTATAAACGCACATTCATTCATACATAGTCAAACACATACCGGTAGTTAAACACTTGAGGAAAAACACAATACAATGTTGTTAGCTAAAGTATAATAGATCATACCGAGATACAGGGTGAATGAAAATGAAGTAAATTCGAAATAAAGCCAGTTGCCGATAAAACCAGGAATAAAATTATATTAACTAAAATCAGCATTGAGCTCGGTGGAACTTACACAGTATCTTCATCCCTATACAGAATTTCACAATTTGTTCTACCTCCTAGTACCGAGAATATTACATTGCATCGAATAATATTTAAATGGGTGGTACTTAAAATCCAGGCCACAATTATATAAGCATATAAGTGAACATTTGAATTGGTATCGAATTCCGACCAGAATAGACACCCATACGATGGCAAAACATTTTTGGGACGAAATGGAAACCATGGTCTAAAGTATCAAATGGCCGGCTACGAACGCCTATAGTCGTTTTTAATTGTTTTTAATGCATTTTTCTTTAAAAACCTCTCACTTGCTATGAATTATTACATCTATGCCCAAATTTGTACCTCCGGTTTTTTCACAAACCATCAAAACGGCCTAATGTTCTCTACTAATACAATAATACATACATCAGGCATCAGTTTAAATAAATTAAATTTTAATTATAAACGTTGTGCTAATATTTAGACAACGACAAATACTTAGGAATTAGTCGTACAAACGGAAAATATTAAGAAAGAGTGCAACAACGGTGAGCTATTCATACCCAGCAAAATGTTCGATGCCAAAGATGACATTCAATCATGGGTGCAAGTGATCTAGCATGTCATCTTTTTAGCATCTTCATCGATGAATTTTATATGAGCGTGGACCCCAAAAGATGACGTTCTTTTCTGGATCCTAAGCATGTCATTTTAACCAATGCGTTGACATGTCATTTCCACCAATGCTTTGGCATGTCATTTCCACCAATGATTTGACATGTCATTTTCACCAATGCTTTGACACGTCATTTTCACCCATGCTTTGACATGTCATTTTAACCAATGCTTTGGCATGTCATTTTCACCAAACCCTTGGCATGAAATTTTCATGTCTTGTTTGGAAAATGGAAATGCTGTATTGAAATATGGTTTTCATGAAAAACAAAACTCTTTATTAATTCAAACGAATTCATGAAATAACTACAATGAATTTATCAGTTTATTTTTTCAAAAGTTTACATCCAAAATTGCAATGTAATCACCACTGCTGCAACGCAAAAGATTACTTCCTCCGTTCTCCGCAACTGATATTCTTTCATTTTACAAAAGATTTTTGCAATTATCTTCCCATCACCAGTTCAGATTTCAACATGGACTCCAAATGCACTCCTTTAAGTATTTTTATTTCGTAAATTACTTTTATTTTATAATTTTGTTATTTTATAACAACATTTTGGTAATTTATACTCTTTTGTTTAGTGACGGAAATATGTAGGGATCTACAACCCGGCTTGCTTTAGGGATCTCTAAGAACAAAATGTAACGAACGGGGAGGAGAGACTTTTTATGGAAAATACCATTTATGCTTAATTAATTTATTTTTAGTTGTTTCTTTCCAAAAGTAGTTTCTTCTTTATTTTCAGATTCTTGTTCCTTTTCGTTTCGTTTCAAATTCCAAGAAGCGAGATTTGATTGATTTCATTCTATGTCAGATTTAGAACAGACAAGGGAACTTTTAAAATAGCAATGTGTGCAGTCCGATTCTATTTTGAGCTCGATGGTTGGGACTTCATATAATACCAATTGTTTAGAAGTTTTAGTTGTTTGATATGCAGGAAATGTAATACAACATCACGACGACAGTTCTAACAACTTTGGTCTGTTCCAGAAACTGCAAGAATCTACTTATTTTTACTACGATAACAATTTTTCCTTTATGTTATCGGAAAAAATAGTAAAAATTAGTAGATTTTTGCAGTACTGGAACATACCAAAATGAAAATAAACAGGTGTGTAATAAAAACACAAACATCATCTCTATTGGAGCGATGGAATGGGTACAAATGCTGATGAAAAGATCGGATCTTTCACGACTTCCTTTGCATTGGTTCAAATCCTAATGAAAAGATCGGATCTTTCACGACTTCCTTTGAACCAATGCAAAAGATGACATGAAATCACGTCATCGCAAAGAACCCATTCCGTCAAATTTTGCTGGGTAGTTTATGACAATACTAAGTTTAAACTTTAACAACAATCTTACTGCTACCACGATTGTTATTGTTTACAAAGACCAAAACTACGGAGGTAGATATAAGCTAATGCCGAACTAATTGTTCAAGTGCAGCAGTTTGTAATTAACAACATTAACTATACAATTATGAGTCAAAAACAATTCTAACAAAAACCAAACTTACCGCCATAATTATCAACCTAATGTTGTTAAACATTAATGTTGATATAATGGGAGATAACCTACAATTTGGGATTTAAACGGAAATGCGAGAGAAAAGCAAACGAAGAGACATTTAAAAATGTCATTTTTACAAAAAGTACAAATAACGAATTTAAATTTTTCTTTTTCTAGCTTTTCATACGGCTGAAAAAAAGTAATCCGCCAAACTAAATGCAATTTTATTTCTGTGTTTCTATACCATCCACCATAATATGGAGGGTATAATTAAATTTGTCATTCCTTATAAAGTATATATGAGGTTTTTGATTTCCTCTATTTTTTGTATATTTTCAGATTTTTTTGACTGAAGAAATACTCGTACTTTTTGTATATTTTGTTGTTTTATCAGCTATCTAATATGGATTAAAATTTAAAATCAATTTTAACAATGATTTTACTCTTTGATTTTTTCATCGTGGGGGGCACAAAATTTTCCACCTTAAATTTGTCGATATAGGTCAAAGTCTTCATATAAGCCCCATGGAATGGGCTTCGGTATTTTAAAGGTTTTAACATTAATATACCACTGAAATCGTTAATAGGTACAAAGCATTCCTTGCAAAAAATCAGGCAGCATACGACAACGTTTTGTCAAAGGCACCATGTAAGGGTATCACCCAATTTAAGATTTTTTTGAAGATATACATACATACATATATAAATAAAAATCAAATGTAGTTGTTGGTAATGACATCAGGTGAGAACGGCTGGACCGATTTGGATACTTCTTTTTTTGAAATTTTCGTCATAACCCAACGTAGGTTTTTATGCAAAGAAAATTTCACCACGCACACTTTTACTCCCATTTTTTTCAATTTTAATCTTTTCTACAAAAACTTCTAAACTGATTTTCCTGAAATTGTCAGGGAATGTACAGCGATGGTCACCTGTGAAAATAGGCTAAATATTTTGTTGAATTTCGGAAGGGGCGGGGTACTTCCCTTATATCCTATTTTTAATAAATGGAAATTTATTTGGGAGACAATTGTGGTCGTGTCTCCAACCTTACGTACTTATTTGGGTCCTAAAGACTTGACAATGCCCACATTTTAAAATATGTAAGTTGCATCTACAGAACTACGGAATCGATTTTACTAAAATTTTCAAGGATGTACAGGGATGGCTCCGGGTGAAAATAGGCTGCACATTTCGTTTGATATTTAAACAAGTAAGAACGGCATTAAGTTCGGCCGGGCCGAACTTGTTATACCCTCCAACAGGAGTGGTATTAGAGTAAAGTGGAACAATTGGTTTCCTATCGTTTATGAAAAAGACTTAATACCAAATTTCAGCAATTTCGGTAAAACAATATCGCTAACCTTCAAAATACGGAACTTCGGGAGGTACCGTTCTATGGGGGCTATATCAAAACGTCGATCTATACCGACAAATTTCTGGCGTAAAGTTTTTAGACTCAAAGAAGACTAAATGCCAAATTTACGATATTTCAGTAGGATAATGTGGTTAAAACCTAAAAAATACCGTAAATCACAAGGTATATGGGGTATATAGGAAGACGTGGACCTATACCGGTAATTCTTTTCTGGAACATTTTATAATCCCATGAAAGACTAAATAACAAATTTCAGTCATTTCGATGGGATATTAACGTCATATCCTTCACAATTATGAAAATGGCGAGGTACCGTTCTATGGGGGCTATATCGAAACGTGGACCTATACCGACGAAATTCAGTCGAAAATGGTTTTATTTCCAACGTAGAGTAAATACAAAATCTCAGCCATTTCTGTTTGTTGTTGTGGCCACAACACACAAAAAAAGGAAAATCGGGAGGTACGGTTCTACGGGAGCTATATGAAGGCGTCGACCTATACCGACAAATTTCATATGGAAAGTTTTATATTTCAAATGAGGACTAAATACCAAATTTCAGCACTATCGAAGAAATATTGAGGTCACAACCTTCAAAATACCGGAAATCGGGAGGTACCGTTCTTTGGGTCTACATGAAGGCGTGGACTAGAGATTGGCGCGTGCCTAAAAAATTAGGCACGAACATGCACGAACACGTACCAAAATTTTTATGCACAAACACGGCGTTTTTTGAGAAGGCACGAACACGCACACTCACGCACGAAATTACAACAAAAGAGAAATCGATATAGGTGTACATTTATTTGTTCAAAAATATATTCATATGAAGTTTTTGATTTCCTTTATTTTTTGCTGTGGTGATGCTGCTCATCAACAAAACATTTCAGTATATTTTCTGATTTTTTTCGACCAACGGCTCCAGAGCGCCTTGAAAATGTCGAGTTCTATGAAAACTATATGCAAAGAAATACTCATAACTTCTTTAATATTGGTCCAATTTGAAAAAATCTTTTTTTGTTTGTTTTGTTGTATTTAATAAAAATAGAAAACAATTTGGAACAGTGGAATTGGATTCAATTTAAAATCAATTTTTAACAATGACCCTTAGATTTTCTTGATTTTTTTTGTGTAAAACTACGATCAGTTACAAAAATTTCAAGTCCTATTTGGTAGTGGGATTCGAATGACTACTATTTTTTCTTAATTTTTTGAAATTTGTCAATATAATTTTTCCGAAAATTTTGCCTTTTTTTAGGCGAAGATCAGTTTTAGTATTAATTTTTTAATTAATTTCTCGTAGGATTCGAGCTTGATGATCAATAATAAAAGTGAAAAAGGAAGCCCGACGATTCGAATCCACACACCCCCCACTATGTGACATGACATGTTTCGCCTTTGGTAAGGCTCCTCAGACATATCGGATGTGGGACGGCTTCGCTATCATCTAACTTATCATCTTTCAAATGCAATTTGTTTTTTACAACTCTGAATATTTTTTCAATCATTATATGGCTTTCATGACCAACGCTTAGCGTAGTCTTTGAAATTTTTCCTTTACCAGGGTGAAACATTTGTTATTTTACAAAAAAAAAAAAAAAAAAAAAAAATTAAAAAATATTTTTTTAACATTTGTTTTGCTGTTTTATTTAGGAATTTATCTTAAACATCGTAAAAACAGAGTTATTTTTAGATTTTGAAAATGGATTAGCTATTACTGTACCAGCCGGACAATAAACTAACTAAGCTGGTGATTAAATTACTACAGTTCGGGGATTGTATGACTGAGAATCCGAGCCAAATAATCCACCAAATATTAAAGGGATTTTTTGCCAGAAGATTATTATTTAGATACGAAAGAGGATTTGAATATGAAATACGTAATGTTTAAACAAATCGCGGGAAAAAACTTCAATCAGTAATACCCACTAATGCTGGTACACCAATTTCTAAACCATTCTTAAAACCGCAAAATAAAGATGTTTTTAAGATGTTTACGATAAATTCCTAAATAAAACAGCAACACAAATGTAAATAAATGAAACGTATTATGTTTTTGGTAAAATAAGATATTTTGCGCAGTAGTATATAGGAAAAACGTTATTGACAAATGTAAAAAAAAATTAGAAAAAATAGTTATTATTCGAATCCCACTACCAAGTAGGACTTAAAATTTTTGCATTGATCGTAGTTTTATGCAAAAAATTTTCAAGAAAATCGAAAGGGTCAATCATTATTAAAAATTGATTTTAAATATTAAATCGCGAAAATTGCATCCAAGCCGACTGTGCCAAAATTTTTTCTATTTTTTATTAAATAGGTGATACAACAACAAAACATACTAGAAAAGATTTTTTCAAATTGGACCAATATTAAAGAAGTTATGAGTATTTCTATGCATATAGTTTTCATAGAATTCGACCTTTTCAAGGCGCGAAATCCCTGGAGCCGTTGGCCGAAAAAAAAATCAGAAAATGTACGAAAATGTTTTGTTGATGATCAGCATCACCACAGCAAAAACTAAAGGAAATAAAAAACCTCTTATTGAAAAATTGTCCGAGTTCACTCAGAGAAATTCCCATATGTACTTCTACTCTATTTAAAAACATTATTTTATCCAAGTTAGAACTCAAAAGTCTAGAACGTCTTTCGTTGTTAAAGCCAAAAATTTCCTGGCTAATTGTTTTGAATATTTTAGATTAGACTGTTTCCAAAAGTGTAAAACATCAGTCTGGCTAGATACGGCAGTCGATAATACGTATCAATTTCTGTATCAATTGGTGACTTTTTAATTTTTCGTCTTTTTGCCATTTTGATCCAAAAGCTCTGAAAATTCTTCTTTTCCGAGCTTAATTTTTCGGAACACTCTTTGAATATTTTATGAAAACCCAATAGAGGTTCTAGCAAACTTAAAGTCAGATATACGATCCAACTCTTTCTTTTTTAGGAAAATACTCTTATTAATCTCACTCTGGGTTTGGTATATGCTCTCAGGCAACGTGTTCTTATATCCTGTTTTAACATTTTCGACAATTTCTTGTTTAGCTCCGAGTGTTTAAAATATCTTACAAGGTTTTTTGGGCAGTCAATCAGTCAATCCCAATTCGGGAAAAGATATTTTTCAATAACATCATCTATAACAGATAATACAGTCAGATAAACATCTGATTTGCAAAGAGAGTATATTGCGTTAACCCTCTGGGTAGTTTGCTTCTCTCATGAACAAACAAATTGCAAACAAACATCATCTTTTTTTACTCATACTCTGGCCTCTCCATAACAAAATGGCAATAAGTACCAGACTACAAAAACGAAGCAAAAAATTTTAGGCATTTTTTGGTCGGTTTTATATTCTTGTTCGATTTTCGTGTTTATATGGTCTCTTGCACGACTTCTAAAGGGAGACCAAAAATTTAGCACGATCGTGTCACATAGTGCAGATCGTGTTTAGTCGTGTCGTGCAAAACCGTGTCGAACAAAAAAAAAACACGATCACGCACGGCCAAAAATTTATTCCGGCACGACACGAACAAACACGGCGTTTTTCGAGAAGGCACGAACACGCACTACTCACGGCACGACACGCGCCCACCTCACGAGTGGACCCATACCAATAAAATTCTGGGGGAAAATTGTATATTCCCAACGAAGGCTAAGTACCAAATTTCAGCCATTTCGGTGTGATAACGAATCTAAAAGCTTCAAAATACCGAAAATCGTGTGGTACCGTTCTATGGGGGCTGTATTAAGGCGTGGACCTGTAGTAACAAATTTCTGTGGGAAAGTTTTATTACCTAAACGAACACTTAATACCAAATTTCAGCCATTTCGGTGTGATAATGAAGCTAAAACCTTCAAAATACCGAAAATTGTGTGGTACCGCTCTATGGGGGCTATACCAAAACGTGGACCTATGTAGCCCATTTGCAAATACCAAACATCCTAGGAGTAATAGAAACTTCTATACCAAATTTTAAAGCTCTATCTCAAAATTGGGAGCTGTATCTTGATTTCAACAGACGGACGGGCAGACGGACATGGTTATATCGACTTAGAATTTTACCCTGATCAAGAATATATATACTTTATAGGGCCTCCGATGAATATTTCAATGTGTTACAAACGGAATGACAAATTTAATTATACCCTCCATATTATGGTGGAGATTGTTTAAAGAGTGTTGCAAAATTTTCCTTCCAATGTGAATGTAAACTGGGCTCTTGGAATCTCAGTGTGTAGAAAATTATGAGAATAAAGTGATTATCATCAGTTAAGATATTAATCTGCGCGAAGGAATTATACATAGTGGAGAGAAAGAGCTTACCAGTTACTAATTGTTCATATTTACTATTTAATCCGGAATTAAGATATTGGACCAAAAGTTCACCAAGCAAAGTAACTGTTACCATATTTTACCCACACATTCCCTCCTATCTTCCCTTAACTAAAATCAATGTGCGTTTTAAAAAATTTTAGCCAATTTATTATTTTATTTTGAACTATCCAAAAATAGTTCAGATTTTTCTAAAACATTTTTAAACAAATCCAAATATATTTTCCCAACGACATAATCGAAATATTTCACCAAACGAATCGAAAGACTTAGACAACAAACACGCTGTGTGTGGCAAATCATTTGGAGGCAAAAGTCATGTTCATAACTTAAAAATGTGACAAAAATATCAAACATTTTTTTTTAATTTTAATGACTTTGTCATTAAACAGCCATCGATTAAACAGTCAACTACAGCAACAACCAACTTTGACAAACGGCAACGATAACAGAGCTTTCAAAGCAAATAACAAACATTTTAATGAACTCATCATATCAAAATGTCAAAATCTTAAATGAAATCTGTCAAAACAATATAACTTGAAATATGCCACACACACCAATTTTTTCGTTTTGGTGAACAACAACGTCAAAAACGTAATATTTTTTCCTGGTCTTTTAAGTTTAAATTCTCTTTCCGTCCCTTTCTTTCTGGTTGTTGCTTATTCTGCTCGGAACAAGTCGTTTGGTTGTTGTTGCATTTTATTGAAGAAAAATATCTTAGAAATGTCACGCATATGTCAATTACTTTTGCAAATGGTAAACTCAATTAAATGTGAACAACAGCCCGCCAGTCAACCTGCTATGCGCCGATACATCTGTAATAAGAAAAATCCACATCCAACCGAATAGAAATCAACTTCAAACCAAAGCACAAAAATATGTTGTTAATTGTTCAAAATATCAATCAGAATTATGTGGGTTGAGTTGTTGTTGTTGCTGTTTGTCGGTCAAACTGCCTAGCTGGAGATTATATTCATATCATCTTGAATGGTAAATTAGAGCATAAAAAGAAAGCAATTTGGATTAAACTTTTCGCCGGAGACGTTAAGCCGTTAATGTTAAATAGCCGTTTAGTACGCCTTCATTACACACAAAGAAAAAATACAAAATGTGTTAATAACGTAAAAGCCATTGTTAATACAATGGGAAATTTGTAAATTGAGGTGTAACATATTATTGTCAGTTGGTATTATAAACATCATTGTTTGCAGACGCCTACCCGAAATTTATATTTGTTTATACATATATGGATTGAATTCTTGATAGAAAAATTTGGGAATTTAAGCAAAGATAACTAACTCATAGTCTGAATCTGACGTTCTGATAGAGCCATTTAAGAATGTTGTGAAAATTAACAGAATATTTATACCAATTTCTGAAGATAACGATTGAGAGAGCAAAAATAAGTTCGACGAACGTATAAAAAGGATTCACTGGATATAAATCACATACACACAGGGAGGGGAAAAAGGCCTGTCTAACATAATATGTAAGAGAGGGTTATAATCGGACAGGGCCGACCAATACACTGGGCACTATTTTTCAACTAATTTCTTTTATATGGTTGCTATATATTTTAGACGTCCGGTCATACATACATAAGCTGATATACATGGTAACATACCAGTAGTGGGATTCCCTAACTCAGTTTTTGAGTTACCGACAATTGTCGGTAAAATTAAAATGCTTATAATTTCGGTAACTACAGATATTTTTCGGTAAGTTAACGACGAATAAAAAGCCGTCGTAAAGTTCTAACGATAGCAAGAGCGTTGTCAACTTTTATTTGAACTTTTCATTCATAATTTTGCGTTTAACTTTTAACGATTATTGCCGGTAACTCAAAAAATGAGTTAGAGAATAGCACTACAGAGATATAGAACATACATACATATATACGCCGTCATTACCGCAAACAAATGTAGTATTTTACGTATTTTATAATAACCAATCCGGGCTTTTTTCGCCACATATTATTAAAAAAGTTAGAAAGTATCAGTCAACTGTGCCGACGGAGATATACCCTCAGCCTTGGACACAAAGAAAATAAGTAAACTCAATACTTATAACGTCTCTATGGTTTATTTTTTTCTAAATTTGGTCCAATTTCCCAAGAAGAATAGACTTTGACCCCCAAAAAATTTTACCGTCGTAACAAGGGCCACACAGACAAAAAATGCAAAAAAATGAAACAATCCGAAACGAGTCCTTAAAGTGTATCCTTTCCAAAATTTGTGTGGGAGGCACCCCAAGCAGTGTTTCGGTATAGTCCATATTCGGACGTAATCTAAGTCACTAAGAAATAATACGCTGTACAAAATTAAGACCAAACCGGTTTCTCCTTTCGAGGGCTATCTTAGGCACTGTTTCAAACAAATTCAGAACGGATCGAGAAGAACTGTTAAACTATACTTTTTCCAAAGGAGTGGGCCGATATAGTTCATATTCGAATCTGATATATGCATTGAATTAATATTTCCACATCCCTAGTTTGGTTAGTTCCTTCTGGAACTATCGTGCGAATAATCTTAGCGAACATATATATGCAAGCAAATATATGTTTGGGTGCAAACAA
Source organism: Musca autumnalis (assembly GCF_047663935.1). Lineage (NCBI taxonomy): Eukaryota > Metazoa > Arthropoda > Insecta > Diptera > Muscidae > Musca > Musca autumnalis. The sequence continues at coordinate 99,574,908 of NW_027411644.1, forward strand.
ATATTTGTTTAGATGAAATATAAATACAAACTCAAACTCCACAAAAAACATACACCTACACACATTTGTAAATGGTGGTGGTTTTTCTTTTATTGCAATGTATAGAAATACCAAAGATAAAAGCAACAACAGACGCGTAGGTACATACAATATTCCAAATACAAGAAATAGTGTCACACTTTTAGAAAGAAAAACAAATAAAAACAAGTAAGCAAAGGCTATAGTCGGACGGGGCCGACCATGTGATACCCTACACCACAACCTGTAGGAGTTAGCTATGTGCAACCGCCTTGCACGCTGAATGTCCGGCTTCGATTCCCATCAAATTGTCTACGGTGGCAAAATGCCTCTTAGTAATGTTGGCGATATTTCCTGAGTATTTCAGCCATGAAAAACGTCTCTACAAGTGACAACTTAGGAAACGCCGTCCGGACTCGGCGATAAAAACTAGGTCACATATCAATAACATAATATGAATCCATTGATATAAGAGAAGCCTCCCCTGCCTTTACTGGGATGTTTGTGGAAAATTATATAAATTATACATTTCTAAATAAAATTCGAAAATTGGAAAATTCACATTGATTAGCCCCTCCTGCTACATCTTCAAATTGTCTTTGAATATGAGGTTCCTTTTTGGAATACATCTAAAATAAATAAATAAATAAATAAATAAATAAATAAATAAATATATATACCACGCAATTTGGTATATTTGATAATTGGGCAAATTTCGAGTTTGTTGAAGATCTATCGTCCAAAAATTGTGCACTTGTACCTCACATATGCTTCGAAAATAGTTCATTGTAGTTCATATTGTGATATCAAAAATGTATTTTATGCCGGTAGAAATAACTAACAATGAATAGAAATTCAAAAATTTTGCATACAAGCAAATGTATAAATCAAAATTATTCATATTCAATTATACAGCAAAGAAGATAGTATAAGTAAGTTGCGCTAACGGTGATATACCTTCAGCCTCTAAAAATATATTTATTTTTAACACGAGTTTGCTTCAAAATGCGTGGAATCTGTAGGTATCGTAATATGGGGCTATACCAAATCAATTTTCGTAAGCTAAAATCTGAATTTTGGAAATATTTAAGAATTATTTTTTCAGATTTGTAATTTTAGTTGGAGTCGGAGCAGGGGTTTTTGGAACTTCTGGACTATTATCTCAGGAAGTATGACTTACCCCGGGAAAGGGATCAGAATAGGGACCGTGAAAAGAACCTTCTACAAAAAAAGAAAATAATCAAATAGATCCGATACGGGTTCTCAAACTGCACTTTTCCCAAATTTTGTGTTGGAGGTACTCGAACGACGGACCGATATAGTCCATATTCCGACCTGACACATGGCTGGATGAAATAATAAGATGTGTAAAAAAAAAAAAAAAAACATCGGAATAAGAATAAACAACACAATTATAAACAACTAGCAAAGTACCCGCTACTTCGTATGCGAAAAGGATATAACAACAAATAAACAATATATAATATGAAAATGGTGAATTTTTATCAATTTTTATTTTAGTACTGTTCGTCTCTTTTTAATTCGATTTTCAAAAAGATCAGCCGTATCTCACCCTTACACATTAACAGCGAGACAAACGTTGAATAGCAATACTCACCCTAACTCCAAAACATACAGATTCCAGCACAGTTTCTACACCCAACAAATTGAGTGCCATTAAGTACTTTTCGTATACTCATGACACGTTTTCGACAACATATATCAATCCTACACTGACTTGAATACAAAATAAAAACAGTAATCGTAATTCCAAATCTCAAGATTCCAGGTGTATCCGTTCATCCAATTCCAAATTGTACCATTTAGTACTCTTCGTACCCATAAGTAAGGTTTTCGAAAACTACCTCAATCCTTCACTTTAACAGTAACCTAAATTCCACATTTCAGGATTCCAGCTCTATCCGTTCATACAAATACAAATTGTACCAAATTAAGTACCATTTAGAATTTTTGTTCCCATAATTACAAATTTTCAAAACTACCTCAGTACTATGTTCAAACAGTAAGCTTAATTCCGAATTTCAGGATTCCAGATATATCCGATCACTCAAATCCAAATTTGGTACCATTCAGTACTATTAGTATCCAAAGTACGAATTTCTAAACCTACATCTATCAACACTCCAACATCAATTTTAATTCCGAATTTCACGATTCCAAATGTATTCTATCACTGAAATCCAAATTGTACCAAATTTAGTACTTTTCCTACAAATAACAAAAAATTTCCAAGACTTTATCAATCCTACATTCCAACTCCTTATTCCAAATCTTGGGATTCCAGCTGTATCCGTTCATCCAAATCCAAACTGTACCAAATTTGGTACCATTTAGTACTATTCGTACCCATGAGTACGAATTTCCACAACTACCTCAATCCTACACGCCAACAGTAATCTTAATTCCAAATTTCAGAATTACAGCTGCATTCGATCACCGTAATCCAAACTGTACCAAATTTGGTACCATTTAGTACTTTTCGTATCCAAAGTACGAATTTCTAAACCTACCTCTATCAACACTCCAACAGTAATCTTAATTCCGAATTTCAGGATTCCAAATGTATCCGATCACACAAATTGTACAAAATTTGGTACCATTTAGTACTTTCGTACCCATAACTAAAAATTTCAAAAACTTTATCAATCCTACACTCCAACAGTACTCCTTATTCCAAATCTCGGGGTTCCTGCAATATCCGTTCACCCAAATCCAAATTGTACCAGATTTGGTACCATTTAGTACTTTTCGTATCCGTAAGTGCAAATTGTCTAAACTACCTCAGTGCTATGTTCAAACACTAAGCTTAATTCCGAATTTCAGGATTCCAGATACATCCGATAACTCAAATCCAAATTTGGTACCATTTAGTACTATTCGTATCCAGAGTACGAATTTCCAACCCTACCTCTATCAACACTCCAACAGTAATCGTAATTCCGAATCTCACGATTCCAAATGTATCCCATCACTGAAATAAAAATTGTACCAAATTTAGTACCATTTAGTACTTTTCCTCCGATAACTAAAAATTTCCTAAACTTTATCAATCCTACACTCCAACAGTACTCCTTATTCCAAATCTCGGGGTTCCAGCTATATCCGTTCACCCAAATCCTAAATGTACCAAATTTGGTACTATTTAGTACTATTCGTACCCTTGAGTACGAATTTCCACAACTACCTCAATCCTACACGTCAACAGTAATCTTAATTCCAAATTTCAGGATTACAGCTGCATCCGATCACCATAATCCTAATTGTACTAAATTTAGTACCATTTAGTACTTTTGTTCCCATAGGTCCGAAGTTCCAAACCTACCTCTATCCAACACTCCAACAGTAATCTTAATTTCGAATTTCAGGATTACAGCTGCATCAGATCACCGTAATCCAAATTGTACCAAATTTAGTACCATTTAGTACTTTTTGTTCCATAGACCCTAAGTTCCAAACCTACATCTATTCAACACTCCAACAGTAATCTTAATTTCGAATTTCAGGATTACAAATGTATCCGATCACCCAAATCCAAATTGTACCAAATTTGGTACCATTTAGTACTTTTCGTAGCCATAAGTACGAATTTTTAAAAGTATCCCAATTCCACACTCCTTAATTCCAAATTTCACTATTCCAGGTCTATCCGATCACTTAAATTCAGATTGTACCAAATTTGGTACCATTTAGTACTTTTCGTACCCAAAAGTACGAATTTCCAAAATACCTCTATCCTACATTCCGACAGCAATCCTAATTCTAAATTTCGGAATTCCAGCTCCATCCGTTCCCCCAAACCCAAATTGTACCTTATTTGGTACTATTTAGTACCTTTCGTACCCATATGTACGAATTTCGAAAACTACCTCCATATCTCAAACCTACACTCCAACAGTAATAGTAGTTCCAAATTTCAGAATTCCAACTTTGTCGGTTCGCCTAAATTCAAATTGTACCAAATTTAGTACCATTTAGTACTATTCGTACACATGAATACACATTTTCAAAACCACCTCCTTATATCAACTCATCTTCTAAACCTTGATTTTCATTCCAAATTTCAAGATTTCACGTAATAACAAATAGTACTAAATTTAGTAACTTTTAGTACTTTTCGAACACTTATAGTTCGAATTTCCAAAAACCCTTTGGTACACCTTTCTAACTCTCCATCAGTGACCCTTATTCCAAATTTCAGAATTCTAGCTCTTCGCGTTTGCCTAATACAAAGGGTACCATATTTAGTACCTTTTAGTACTTTTAGTACAGTTCTAGTTCGAATTTCCAAAAATCCAGCCTTATCTGACACCATCGGCCCAAGAGTGACCCTCACCCAAAATTTCAAGATTCTAGCTTTAGCCGTTTAGTCTGGGCGTTGATTATCAGTCAGTCAGTCAGTGAGTCAGTGAATCAGTGAGTCAGTGAATCAGTGAGTCAGTGAGTCATCATTACTGAACTCTTTTATAAGTATAGATATACGTTATGCCGACGACACCACCCTAATTGCAAGCAGCCTCGCAGGACTACAAAAACTAATAGATGTTCTTGAACACGCCAGCACGTCATATTCCTTAAAAATTTATATAAAAAAGACAAAGTTCATGATTATAAGTATAAGAGGCGTCGAATCCAACACCCCTTTAAGCATTAATGGTACTCAAATAGAAAGAGTCTCAACATTCAAATATCTAGGAATTCAAATTAATGAAAACTGGGATCCATCAAAAGAAATAAAATGTCGAATTGAAATGGCAAGAAACTCTTTTCATAAATTTAGAAAAATATTAACGAGCCATGACATAACTCTGGAAACAAAAAAACGATTTGTAAAATGCTACATATGGTCAGTACTATTATACTCGGCAGAAACATGGACCCTAAAAGCAGCAGACGAGAGAAGACTGCACTCGTTTGAGATTTGGATATACCGACGGATCTTAAAGATATCCTGGACAAATCACATCTCAAATAATGAAGTACTGAGGCGAATGAATACCGAAAATCAAATTATCAGAACTATAAAGACGAGAAAAACTGCTTATTTGGGACACATTATGCGAAATAGAAAATAATAATCTCCTCCAAGTTATTATAAGAACCAAAATTGAAGGTCGCAGACCAAGAGGAAGACGAGAAATAACATGGATGAAAAACATTCAGGAATGGACAGGACACCAAGATGAAATAAGCCTTTTAAGCGCCGCAAGAAATTGTAGCGTGTCACCGCATTACCTTTTTCCAATATTAATTTAGTTTTCTAGACATGACAAACGAAATTTTTGCATTCTTGCGATTGGCGTACAATAATTGTTACTGTTGTTTATATCCGTTTTATTTGATCTCAGTGACATCTATTGGTCGCAATGTTCTTTTTGCTATCTCGTCTAAACCTCCTTTATTACCGCTTCTTTGCTCATGGGCAAACTTATCCGTTTTTAGGTCTGGAAGTGTTGTGCTAGATATTACCATTAACAAGGGTTCTTTACATAAATTTCCTAGAAACTCGGCCATTTTGTCACCTGCAACCTCAGTGATTAGTTTGAATCAAAAAGGTTATTCATTCCAAATTTAACTTAATAACCTTTAAAGCAATTTTAATAAATAAAATTACGACTTACTCAAGTTTTATTAAACATACAAATGCAAGTGAGTTTTTAAATAAGTATTTGGTGACCTAACTCGCTATTAAATAGTGTTCAATTTCCATAGGTAAATGTTAATCGTTGGTTAAAAATTCTGATAAATTCGTGAAATATAAGATCCACCAAACCATTTGAACGCATTACAATTTTTCTCACTTTTAAACGGGTAATATGATCAGTTGTAGTTCCCTCATCAATTTTTAATAACCCACTCTTATTTAGATTAATTACTCAATTTAATTGAGCACACCAGCCTCCGACAAATTTTCTAGAGGAACAATTTGGAATTAGAAACCCCACAGCAACATCAGCACCAGAACCTCAGTTCGGTTTGGTTACCTTGTGATACGTGCGTTTTTGGTGTGCAAGCGACAATAATGACATACAAATCACGAATGTGCGAAAGGAAATAATTATAAAGTGAAGAAGATTGTTACGCGATTAATATCATAATACCAAAATCGCCTTTCCACCATCATTTTGTGCATTTTAAACAGGCATAGTGTCAGAAGTTTTATCCAGCAAAATCACTCTAATATTTCCTGAGGTATTGTGGGTGCAAAACCAGCGAGCCTGGAGTTCACAGAGGCTTGGGTACGATAATAAGGAGCTGTGGAAACAAATTATGCTGAGCACAGATTGCCATCCAATATATTTGGAATAATCAACGCATGTTTGGAATCTCGGCAAATCAAGTGTAAATTAGAGGGGTAATTGTCCCTTATGTGAATAAAAATACGCTGCCACTTAGAATTCATAAAGCTTGAACATCATAATCATCAAAAAACCATACATCATTAATATAAGTTGAACTTTCTGGTTTGTTAATAGTTTGTGGTACAGTTTCAGTGAAATAATGAAATCAATACACAATAGTACAAACAAACATAATCAAATAAGAGCCACAAAAGTGTAGCTTAGCATTCCTAGTTCTCCTCCTCCCTCTCTCTATTTTATTGGGAGGCAGTTTACCGCTGTGTATTGATTCCATTACTTCACTGATCATTTGCTGTTATATCTAACAGAGTTTGCCCTATGAATAATTAGGTTAACATTTAAACGAACATACGTACAAAGGTTCCTGTGAATCTCTCTTATTTGCCAACTACATAACTAATAGCAGTGTCAGAGAAAACAACACCAACTGAAGTGTAACAGCAGTCAACGCATCGGAAGATCTTTCGACGGCAGCGACGAGCAGAGCTAATGTGAGTAAATTTACATATTAAGATCTCTTATTATACAAACAATTTTGAAAAGTTACAATTGTTGGTTGAGAACAACAGCTGTTGCTGTGTGATATTTTAGGAGATTAACATTTAACTTCTTTACCAGTCAAAGTAACGTTAACTATCGAAACATACACTTGACTTCTAGATACATGTCGTTTGTTTATGCAGATACTAAGTTTATCAAATCACGTACAGTGGGGTCCTTTGTATTATTGCAGTTCGTTGATATTTTACTTTTTGCATGCTAGCATAGATAACATAATTTCCCTCTTATTTAAATTTTTAGGATTACTTAAATTTTTATCATTATTTAAAACATATTAAGGATATACATATCTTACACATATTTATACTACCTATTTAAATAATGAATTATATGGCTTCAAAATTATAATGAATTTAAACAAAGATATTTCATTGAAATCCGGGAATTGTGTTGTATGGTTCATTTACCAATAAATTTGCTCAAAATGAGTTCAATGTAAAACCTTTTCTTGTCTGTTTGAGAATGTGATGGTAAAATGGTCAGCTTGCTGTTTGGGTATTACCAATAATTAATCAACGGAATCTTTAACGAGGTAATAATGGCGGGAGGGCTAGTTAGGTGCAGCACCATCTTTAAAACCTAACGATTTGGAGCATTTCTGATTTCCATTTTCCTCTATCTATCCGTCCGATTATCTCCTCCTTCTTTATATAGCACGCAACTATTATCAATTTGTACTGTCGTCAGCTGACACAAGTATCCTTGAGGCAACGAACTCCCCCCATTCCGTCGAGCTATAAGGCCGGAGACTCAGCGTGCTTTGGCTTCATGAGATACTTGAACCTCATTCACCTAATCCCCATCTTTTAATACCGGCGATATTACAAATTTGGCGCCCAACGTGGGGCCCGACAATTGGAAATATTATATTTTAAAAACCCTTCACCTATGTGTCGCCTTTGGCGTACATGCGTTTATCAATTGTTCTGTCCCTTTCAAATATTTTTCAACTTACACAACATATGCTTTTCTATCATTTTTCATTTATTCGGTATCCTGTTAACGAAAGGATTTTGGATTAGATCGGGACATGATATCATTCTTTCCAACCCAAGTTTCAGGATCACCCCTATCATGATATCTCTATTTTCATTGTTGTCATTTTTTGTTGAGTTTGGAATGCAACTTCTGGATAGATATCTGGTGTTGACCACTCTATGAAAAGGCCTTAATGAATATAGTCTACCACGTCGAATCTGTAAGAATTGAAAGCTTTATAGGTTTTCTTTCCAGAACGACCAACTCTTTAATACTCTATACTTTCACGAAATCAGAACATGGCTCAAAAATTACACAGCTGCCATGTTTTATCATAACCATTTTCAAACAGACATATACCTGCCTTGTTGTTGGAATATATAAACATATTCTTGCGGTCTTGGACTTCAAAGTGTGAAGCTTGGATCCATAAAACTTCTCTTTTACATATAACATTTAAGATTTTGTTGGCGTTTTTTTGAATTTTTGAATTTATTCCCACACATTGGAATTGTTGTAATTACATTGCAAGTTTTGGGAACACATTAGCTATGGCATTAGTATTCGACAGCAATTCTGAGGGCACTACTGTGGGTGGTGATTCTAGTGAATCCAATGTTTGTAATGCCTGTTCGAATCCTATACTTTCCAAATCACAATTGTTTCAAGCAGAGTGTGGTCATTTGTTCCACAAATCCTGTCTTTCGACTGCCATGAAGACAAGGCCTTTCTGTCCGGTATGCAACACCCGGATTAGTTTAGGACCTACAAGTCCCAGTGGTGGTGGCATGACGACAAGGGCCCAAAAGAAAGGGGCGACACAGAAAACTAGCAGTCAGGATTCAAGGAATTTGGATAACGGATCATCCTCTTCGGGAGCTTCCTCCCACAATGTCAATACTGCCAATTTGGATACAAATGTACAGGTTAAGGAGTTGATAACATCTCTGTTCTCTGCTCATCAAGCACAGATGATGGCTACAATGAGTGATGAGATTTCTCGCACGGTTCAAGCTAGTGTGGAAGCCAATATGTCGAGATTAGGTATTGGCAACAATGCTACTTCTCGGCCTAATACCCTGCCCCCGCCAATGCAACGTACACCAATAAGTCAGATGCCCACTCTGTCTGATGTTGAAGAACAGACTCTAAGGGACATGCTTGATATTCAGTCAAATAATCTTTACGATGATAGGCGCAATTCCAATAATGACCAGAACCAATCTACCGCATCCTCACACCCCCACAATTCCAGAGCCTCTTCGTCCTCGGACCTTTGTTCACGCCCTGATAAGGTTCTACAGATTATCTCCAATTGGAAGATAAAATTCAATGGTGGGAATAGTGGGTTATCAGTAGAGAACTTTATCTACAGGGTAGAGGCCCTGACTTCTCAGACCCTGCAGGCAAATTTTGACATCCTTTGTGGTAATGTCAGCGCCTTATTCGACGGTAAAGCCAATGATTGGTATTGGCGTTACCATCGATCGGTGCCAGCCATCACCTGGTCAGGTCTTTGCCAGGCTCTCCGTTTGCAATTCAAGGATTCACGTACTGATGTTGATATCCGAGAATTGATACGAGATAGGAAGCAGAAGGTGAACGAGTCCTTCGATACCTTCTATGACTCCATAGTTGACTTAACCGATAGGTTGAGTGAGCCCATTTCCGACAAAACTCTTGTTGAGATCCTGCGTAGGAATCTCCTACCAGAGATTCAACACGATATTTTGAATATTGATATCACATCCATTCAGCAGCTTAGAAACACCTGCCGGAAACGGGAGTTTTTTATGCAAGACCTCCGTCGGAGGCATGGAGTGTCTTATTCTAAATCAGTCCCTTTCACTAAGCGAATCGCCGAGGTAAACGTAGAGGAGGATTCGTCCTCGGAAACCATCGATGGGTTGAGCGACGAAGTTTCAGCTGTGAGTGTTATGTGCTGGAACTGTAACAAACCTGGTCATCGGTACCAAGACTGCTTGGCCGAAAGAACAGTGTTTTGTTATGGTTGTGGCGCATCTAATACCTACAAACCAAACTGCTCTAGATGCCAGCAAAAAAACCGGCAGTTGGGTGCACAGAAAGGTGCACCGAATTGAATAATGCGAAAGTAACTATTTTACCTAGACCTTCATGTACCCTTCAAACTAACCATTCAATCAATGACCATAAAATATATCCGTTCAAACCACTTCATGTGCGTCTCAAGGAGTACGAACTAGCCAGGAGTAGGATTTTTAACGAGCCACGAAAACCCACGAGATCTTCTCGTCGCATAAAAATGTACTGGCATAGAATTCACTCTATTAAAAAGAAACTAATTTCCTCTATTTTATCCTCAGTTAATGACGTCAGACCATATGCTCAAGTTTGTCTTTTCGGGAAGAAGTTCTTGGGGCTGTTAGATACCGGGGCCTCAATCAGTTGTATTGGAGCAGATGCTGCCAAGCAGTATCTAGCCTCGGGATCTTCTTATAAAAAATATTGTTCCGCTGTACGCACAGCTGATGGGAACAAACATTCGGTAGAGGGATTCGTGGATACCAAAATCGTTTTTAGAGATATGGAAAGACCCATAACTATATTTATTGTACCAGATTTGGACCGTGACCTATTTTTAGGTATTGATTTTTGGCACATTTTTGATCTACTTCCTCCTGGATTAAGTCCATGTCCAAGCCCAGGGATTCAACCCTATTTGTCTGTAATAGACGATCAGTTACCTTTGACTCCAGCCCAAAGGCAACAATTGTCCCAAACTATTTCTCTGTTTCCGTCTTTTGCTCAGAGAGGACTAGGCAAGACCAATATGTTGTGTCATTCTATAGATACAGGAACCGCCAGCCCTATAAAACAGAGACATTTCCCTGTATCTCCAGCCATAGAAAAGCTCATTTATGAAGAGCTGGATAGAATGCTGGCACTCGGAGTGATTGAGGAGTCAAACAGCGCATGGTCTTCGCCTGTGGTACTTCACCGTAAACCAGGCAAAAACCGTTTATGCTTAGACAGCCGCAAACTGAACTCCGTCACTCTTGGCGATGCATATCCAATGCCCCATATTGAAGGCATCCTTAGCCGACTCCCCAAAGCAGAATTTATAACCACCCTAGACCTCAAGGACGCCTTCTGGCAGATCCCTCTTGACAAGGCATCAAGGGAGAAGACAGCATTTTCTGTTCCTGGGCGCCCCCTTTATCATTTTACAGTTATGCCATTTGGGCTATGTAATGCCCCCCAAACCATGTCAAGGTTAATGGACAAGGTGATACCCCCCGCGCTCAGGACAGAAGTGTTCGTCTACCTTGATGACCTTTTGATTATTTCGGATACATTTGTTCGACATCTTGAGGTTCTAGGGTGTGTTGCTAGGAGGATCAGTGACTCGGGCTTGACCATAAACATCGAGAAAAGTCATTTTTGCGTTCCAGAGGTAAAGTACCTAGGACACGTAGTGGGGAAAGGTGTTATTAGAACAGACCCTGATAAGGTCTCTGCCATCACCGAATTTCCGGTTCCTCGTTCTGTGAAACAGGTACAGAGATTTTTAGGTATGACTGGGTGGTACCGAAAGTTTATCAAAGACTATGCGACTATAGCCACGCCTTTAACTGATTTGCTTCAAGCTAAACGTAAATTTTTATGGTCCGATGAGACCCAAAAGTCATTTGAAGTTTTAAAGTCCAGACTGAGTATGGCCCCTGTTTTACATAGCCCTGATTTTTCGCAACCGTTTTATATACATTGCGATGCCAGTAAAACAGGAATAGGAAGTGTATTGGTCCAAAAGGATGCGGAGGGTGAAGAAGTTCCTATCGCATTTATGTCGAAGAAACTGAACAAAGCCCAACGTAACTATTCAGTGACCGAACAAGAATGCTTAGCAGCAATGCTAAGCATCAAAAAGTTCAGAGCATATGTCGAGGGACAACAGTTCACTGTAATTACGGATCATGCGTCGTTAAAGTGGCTGATGTCCCAGACAGATCTGAGTACTCGGCTAGCTCGGTGGGCTTTAAAACTTCAAGCCTATAAGTTCGATATTCAACACAGGCGTGGCTCTATGAACATAGTCCCAGATACTCTTTCGCGTACGCACACCGAGGATGTGTCATCGTTGCACTTAGGAACTCTGACTAACTTCGAATCCGATTCAGGATTTTTCATAGATTTGGATTCTCCCAGTTTTCGTTCCCCTGAATATCTACAACTCCTTGAAAAGATAGGAAAAAACTTAGAAAGCATGCCTGACCTTAAGATTATGGACGGTTTCTTGTACAGAAGAACGGAACATGCCACAGGGGAGCAACTGCATGATGACCTTGTTTGGAAGCTGTGGATTCCACAGGAACTGGTCCCAGATCTCCTTAAAAAAGCCCATGACGTTCCGACCGCTGCTCATGGTGGCATAAATAAAACCATGCAACGAATTCGGAAATATTACTTTTGGCCGAGTCTAGCTGCTGATGTTAAAAAATATGTAAACGATTGCGAAGTGTGCAAAAGCACAAAACATCCGAATCGTGCTCAAAGGCCTCCTATGGGACAAATGACGGAAACCAAAAGGTTTCTACAAAGAATTTATGTGGACTTTTTGGGCCCATATCCCCGCTCGCGTTCGGGGAATATCGGCATATTCATTATCGTTGACCATTTTAGTAAGTTTCCATTTATTAAACCCGTTAAGAAATTCTCCGCAGATATAATTGTTAAATACCTTGAGAGCGAAATATTCCATACGTTCGGAGTACCCGAAACTATTGTTTCGGACAACGGATCGCAATTCCGATCTAAAGAGTTTAATAACTTACTGAAACGATTCAATATCTCCCATCTATATACAGCTGTTCACTCTCCCCAGGCCAATGCCTCGGAGAGAGTGAATCGTTCCATTCTGTCGGCAATCAAGTCTTACGTCAAACCGGACCAGCGAAATTGGGATGAATCGCTTAGCGCAATTGGTTGTGCACTTCGGTCTGCAGCGCATTCATCCATTGGTACATCTCCCTACTACCTAGCATTTGGTCAAAACATGATCACCAATGCATCTACATATTCCTTGCTAAAGGAACTTGAAATGCTGGAGGATAGATCTGTACGATTCAGTAGAGATGATTCTTTACAGATCGTAGGAAAGAAGGCTGCCGAGTGCATGAAGAAACAATTCGAACGAAATGAGAGAAATTACAACTTGCGGTCTCGAGATGTATCCTATTCTGTGGGCCAGGAGGTTTACCGCAGAAACTTCAAGCAGAGCAACTTCGAGCAGGGGTATAACTCGAAGTTAGCTCCAACTTTTTTAAAGTCTCGGGTTCGTAAAAAGATCGGCAACTCGTATTACGAGCTCGAGGACTTGAAGGGTAACCTGGTTGGCACATACCACGCCAAGGATATCAGGCAATGATGGTTATGTTGGAATCAGCTTTGGGATTCGTTTCTCACCCCAAAGGCTGATCTTCTGGTGGGGGAGTTGTAGCGTGTCACCGCATTACCTTTTTCCAATATTAATTTAGTTTTCTAGACATGACAAACGAAATTTTTGCATTCTTGCGATTGGCGTACAATAATTGTTACTGTTGTTTATATCCGTTTTATTTGATCTCAGTGACATCTATTGGTCGCAATGTTCTTTTTGCTATCTCGTCTAAACCTCCTTTATTACCGCTTCTTTGCTCATGGGCAAACTTATCCGTTTTTAGGTCTGGAAGTGTTGTGCTAGATATTACCATTAACAAGGGTTCTTTACATAAATTTCCTAGAAACTCGGCCATTTTGTCACCTGCAACCTCAGTGATTAGTTTGAATCAAAAAGGTTATTCATTCCAAATTTAACTTAATAACCTTTAAAGCAATTTTAATAAATAAAATTACGACTTACTCAAGTTTTATTAAACATACAAATGCAAGTGAGTTTTTAAATAAGTATTTGGTGACCTAACTCGCTATTAAATAGTGTTCAATTTCCATAGGTAAATGTTAATCGTTGGTTAAAAATTCTGATAAATTCGTGAAATATAAGATCCACCAAACCATTTGAACGCATTACAATTTTTCTCACTTTTAAACGGGTAATATGATCAGTTGTAGTTCCCTCATCAATTTTTAATAACCCACTCTTATTTAGATTAATTACTCAATTTAATTGAGCACACCAGCCTCCGACAAATTTTCTAGAGGAACAATTTGGAATTAGAAACCCCACAGCAACATCAGCACCAGAACCTCAGTTCGGTTTGGTTACCTTGTGATACGTGCGTTTTTGGTGTGCAAGCGACAATAATGACATACAAATCACGAATGTGCGAAAGGAAATAATTATAAAGTGAAGAAGATTGTTACGCGATTAATATCATAATACCAAAATCGCCTTTCCACCATCATTTTGTGCATTTTAAACAGGCATAGTGTCAGAAGTTTTATCCAGCAAAATCACTCTAATATTTCCTGAGGTATTGTGGGTGCAAAACCAGCGAGCCTGGAGTTCACAGAGGCTTGGGTACGATAATAAGGAGCTGTGGAAACAAATTATGCTGAGCACAGATTGCCATCCAATATATTTGAATAATCAACGCATGTTTGGAATCTCGGCAAATCAAGTGTAAATTAGAGGGGTAATTGTCCCTTATGTGAATAAAAATACGCTGCCACTTAGAATTCATAAAGCTTGAACATCATAATCATCAAAAAACCATACATCATTAATATAAGTTGAACTTTCTGGTTTGTTAATAGTTTGTGGTACAGTTTCAGTGAAATAATGAAATCAATACACAATAGTACAAACAAACATAATCAAATAAGAGCCACAAAAGTGTAGCTTAGCATTCCTAGTTCTCCTCCTCCCTCTCTCTATTTTATTGGGAGGCAGTTTACCGCTGTGTATTGATTCCATTACTTCACTGATCATTTGCTGTTATATCTAACAGAGTTTGCCCTATGAATAATTAGGTTAACATTTAAACGAACATACGTACAAAGGTTCCTGTGAATCTCTCTTATTTGCCAACTACATAACTAATAGCAGTGTCAGAGAAAACAACACCAACTGAAGTGTAACAGCAGTCAACGCATCGGAAGATCTTTCGACGGCAGCGACGAGCAGAGCTAATGTGAGTAAATTTACATATTAAGATCTCTTATTATACAAACAATTTTGAAAAGTTACAATTGTTGGTTGAGAACAACAGCTGTTGCTGTGTGATATTTTAGGAGATTAACATTTAACTTCTTTACCAGTCAAAGTAACGTTAACTATCGAAACATACACTTGACTTCTAGATACATGTCGTTTGTTTATGCAGATACTAAGTTTATCAAATCACGTACAGTGGGGTCCTTTGTATTATTGCAGTTCGTTGATATTTTACTTTTTGCATGCTAGCATAGATAACATAATTTCCCTCTTATTTAAATTTTTAGGATTACTTAAATTTTTATCATTATTTAAAACATATTAAGGATATACATATCTTACACATATTTATACTACCTATTTAAATAATGAATTATATGGCTTCAAAATTATAATGAATTTAAACAAAGATATTTCATTGAAATCCGGGAATTGTGTTGTATGGTTCATTTACCAATAAATTTGCTCAAAATGAGTTCAATGTAAAACCTTTTCTTGTCTGTTTGAGAATGTGATGGTAAAATGGTCAGCTTGCTGTTTGGGTATTACCAATAATTAATCAACGGAATCTTTAACGAGGTAATAATGGCGGGAGGGCTAGTTAGGTGCAGCACCATCTTTAAAACCTAACGATTTGGAGCATTTCTGATTTCCATTTTCCTCTATCTATCCGTCCGATTATCTCCTCCTTCTTTATATAGCACGCAACTATTATCAATTTGTACTGTCGTCAGCTGACACAAGTATCCTTGAGGCAACGAACTCCCCCCATTCCGTCGAGCTATAAGGCCGGAGACTCAGCGTGCTTTGGCTTCATGAGATACTTGAACCTCATTCACCTAATCCCCATCTTTTAATACCGGCGATATTACAAAATAGAGAACTAGCTATAATTGAATGATATGTTTTAACTTTATAATATGTAATTAAATAACTCTGTAATAATTAACATTGTATGATCGCTAATATCCGAATACGGATTTGCAAATAAAGAAGAAGAAGAAAGTTTCGACCAATCAGAAAATCCCCTTGAGAGTTAGCTTACGGATTGGCGGCGCAAGTACAATCTGTTAAAAAAAAATCAAAACGATTCGAGAGGACTCTTAAATGTCCCTTTTCCGAATTTTGTGTGGGAGGTACCCTAAGGACCGATATAGTCTTATCCGATCTATATCTGGAAGGAATAATAATATACGGAAAGTTTGGAGCAAATCGATTGCTCACTTCGCCAGTTATCGTTCACACAATTTTTCGAAAACAATTTTGAACTTTTTTGGGGGAGGTGTGGACCGACATAGCCTACATTCGAACTTAAACAAATTTTGAGCAAAATATTATATTGTACTAGCAGACCCGGTCCGCGTTGCTGGCCCGTTGTTTGGGTTCTCCGTGTAAACTTTAGTTATCTATCCAGCATTGATACAGCCATAATTAGGCATCCCTCTAGAAACTTCATAATATAAATCAATGTTTTGACATAAATTCCATGTAATGGTATCCCCCAAATTTAAGATATAAAATCTCTTTTATTATACCCTTCAC
The DNA here is from genome assembly GCF_047663935.1 of Musca autumnalis. Taxonomy (NCBI): domain Eukaryota; kingdom Metazoa; phylum Arthropoda; class Insecta; order Diptera; family Muscidae; genus Musca; species Musca autumnalis. Next base: position 99,591,522 of record NW_027411644.1, read on the forward strand.
AATAAATTGACAGTTTAAAGCACTTTGTGACCCACATATAATGATCGGTGCACGTCAATTAACATTGCTATATATTGAATTGTTGGTCTCGGTTGGGGTCGTAATTATTACTGCAGAGAATTGTCAGTATGGGTCCACGTTTTGATATAGCTCCCATAGAACGGTACCGGCTGATTTTCGCAAATTTTTGAGGATTTAACATCATTATCACACCGAAATGGCTAAAATTTGGTTTTAATGTAACTTAAAGAGGAGAGCATAAATATTCGTTTCGACCGAAAGACACGCCTTTTTATTTGCGCTCGGTATGCAACAGTTATAGGTTCACGTTTTGATATAGCTCCCATAAAGCAGTACCTCCCGATCTTCGATAGTTTGGAGATATAGTCACTTTTGGGACTCGTAAACAGTCTTGCAGAGAATTTTCAGTATACGTCCTCGTTTTGATATAGCTCCCATAGAAGGGTGGCGCCTATATTTCGCTATTTTTGGTGGATTTAACCTCTGGATAGTGACATCTCAAGTTATCGGGATTTTACTGTATTCCAAAATGTGGAGTTGATCGCGCTATCCCACTTATTGTTTAGTGTTCAGCGTTTATAGCATTTTTTAGGCAGGCAAAATTGTGTATATTATCTGAAATAATAAATGTTTGAACATTTTGTGATGACCGAGATATTTCACTTCCGCGAAGACCATTCAGGGTCAAGACGGTAATTACAGTAGTATTGCAAACAATCTGTAAACAATACGTTCAAAAATATCATGGACTTAAAAAAAATTGAAGGAGAACCTCCGGTCACTACACTTAGCCATATTAAAATAGCTCACGACCGCGCTATCCCACTTGTTCAAGCTAGTGTTCACATCATTTTTGTGTCACGCTTACTAAAATTATGTATATTAATTGAAATAATAAATTTTTGAAAACTTTGTGATGACCGCGATCATTCAGGGAAAACAATCTGTAAACAATACGTTCAAAAATATCAAAGATTTCTGATTTTCTTAAAAACATTGTAGGGAGGCCACCGGTCACTATTTTTAGCAGTAAAAAACAGCTTACGACCGTTCTAATTAACTGAAATAATACATTTTTGAAAATTTTGGGATGAACGCGATATTTTACTTCCGCAACGACCATTCAGGGTCAAGACAGTAATTACCATAGCAATGCAAACAATTTGTAAACAATATATTAAAAAGAATCTTGAATTTCGCGGTTTTCTTAAACAATTTGTGGGGAGGACCACCGGTCACTACACTTAGCGGGATAAAAAAATTGATTACGACCTATTCTCAGACCTAAAAACTCCGCATAAAAAATTCATAAGATTTTCCAATCGATTTTTCGGAATTTCTATATAGTGACATCTCATGTTATCGGGATTTTACTGTATTCCAAACTATTGCGTTGACCGCGTTATCCCACATATTGAAGCCAGTGTTATAGCGGTTTTGTAGTCACGCTTACTAAAATTAGGTATATTATCTGATATAATACATTTTTGAATAATTTGGGATGACCGCGATATTTCACTTCCGCGACGACCATTCAAAAAAATATTTAGCCTATTTTCATCACCGGTGTTCCTAGTACATTATCTGAAATTTTCAAGAAAATCTATTCAGCCGTTTTTGAGTCTATTCGGACCTAAAACTCAGACCTAAAAACTCCGCATAAAAAATTTCATAAGATTTCCCAATCGATTTTTCGGAATTTCTATATAGTGACATCTCATGTTATCGGGATTTTACTGTATTCCAAACTATGGCGTTGACCGCGTTATCCCACATATTGAAGCCAGTGTTATAGCGGTTTTGTAGTCACGCTTACTAAAATTAAGTATATTATCTGAAATAATACATTTTTGAATAATTTGGGATGACCGCGATATTTCACTTCCGCGACGACCATTCAAAAAAATATTTAGCCTATTTTCATCACCGGTGTTCCCAGTACATTATCTGAAATTTTCAAGAAAATCTATTCAGCCGTTTTTGAGTCTATTCGGAACATACAAACATACAAACATACTAACACACAAACATACTAACATACACACATTGCCTTTTATATATTAGACTAGCCGACCCGGTCCGCGTTGCTGGCCCTTGTTTTATGTTACTTTTTATTAAATCATCAATTATATTTTTCTTGCATCGCTAATTAGTTACTATAAATAAAAAATCTTCAGAAATGTTGGTGTTGATATGCAATTTTAACATACCGACAAAGCTGATGACTTGAGGCATACATTTATTTCATCTGTTGCAATAGTATAACTGGAAGTGTTTGTCCGAAATCTAAACGTGATTTGCTTCTTAAATCCTTCAAGAATCGATATAAAGCTTCTATGGATTTTTTTTGTGCCATCGTAGATTCGTTTCAGATGATAACTTCCATTTAATATTGGATGTGTACCCTTCATTCAAATGAATGTTCAGCGATGAAGCTATGTATATCTATCGATATGTTGCCTTCTAATTTAAACATTTGCTTTCCAAAACGACGAAAGCTTCATTATAAATAACATCTGGTATTTCCAATGATTTGTAACATATTTAAGAAAGTGGGAGTGGTTGGTCTTATGGTTCGTAAGTTTTACATATATAGCGCATTTTACAAAATAGTTAGTAGTTTTGGAGATATATCATATTTAAACAAGTAAAAAAGCTTTAAGTTCGGCCGGGCCGAACTTTTCATACCCTCCACCATAAAATATTCTGAACTAAAATGGAATAATTAGTTTTCATTCCTGTCCCCAACTTTAAGTGGGTACGTTAAAATGTCAGATAATGTACATAAAATGTTTCATTCGGTAGGCCCTTTTTTATGTTGCCTATATCTAACTATGTATGTTGACAATTTTTGGTGGGCTAGAAATTGGGAGGTACCGTTATATAGGGGTTATAATAAAACATGGATCTATGTTGACAGTTTTTGATGGTAGCCTTTAATGTCAAATAACTCCTAATTCGGTTAAAAATTGTATCTAGAATCCTCAAAATACCGAAAATCGGTACATAACGTGGGAACTTCAAATGCCATTAACAGCTAGTTCGGAGGTATGTGGGCTATACGAAAATATGAACTTAAATGAACAATTTTTATAGGCTTTTAAATTTCAAATTACAGAAAGTTCGTCCAAAAAATAGGGCTAAGGTACGGAAAATCGGGAGGTTTGTTTTGGCGCTATACCAAAACATGGACCTACGTTCGGTTAAACATTTTAAGTAAAATCCTCAAAGTACCGAAAATCGGGAAGTATCGTTATATTGGGGCTATGTTGAAAATTGTTGATGCAGATGTGTGGTGACCACTACAACCTTCAAATGTCAAATTACAGTTAGTTCGGTTAAAAATTTTAGCTAAAATTTCCAATTACTGAAAATTGGGAGGTACCGTTATATGGGAGCTATATCCGAACATGGACCTATGTTGAACATTTTTTTGGAGAGGTGTTGTGACCACTAAGAACTTCAAATGTCAAATTACTGCTAGTTCGGTTTAATATTGTAGTTAAAACCATAAAATTACTGAAAATCGGGAGGTACTTTTATATGGGAGCTTTATCAATACATCGACCGTTCTTGAAAATTTTTGGTGAAGAGGTGTGGTGACTACTAAGAATTTCAAATGTCAAATGTTTAAATTGCAGATAATTCGGTTAAAACTTGTAGGTAAAATTCTCAAAATACCGAAAATCCGTTATATGGGGATACCGAAATCCGTTATACCGGGGTACCGTTATATGGAGCTATACCAAAACATGGACGTACGTTCATAATTATTTCGAATATTTTTTTTGGTCACTAAGAACCCTAAATATCAAATTATAGCTAATTCGGTCTAGAAATGTGAATTTAAACGTCGAAATACCTGAAATCGGGCGGTAACGTTATATGGGGGCTATTCCAAAACGTGGACCTATGTCCACAACTTTTGTTATATAATATTTTTTGACACTTAATAACCCTAAATGTCGCATTATAGATAAATCGGTCTGAAAATGTAGCTAAAAACGTCAAAATACCGTAAATCGGGGGTACTGTTATATGGGGCTATACCAAAACGTGGACCTATGTCCACAAGTTTTGTTATATAAGTTTAGTGACGCTTAAGAACCCTAAATGTCAAATTATAGCTAAATCGGTCTGAAAATGTAGCTAAAAACGGCAAAATACCGTAAATCGGGGGGTACCGTTATATGGAGGCTATACCAAAACGTGGACCTATGTCCACAACTTTCGTTATATAAGTTTATTGACACTTAAGAACCCTAAATGTCAAATTATAGCTACATCGGTCTGAAAATGTAGCTAAAAACGTCAAAATACCGTAAATCGGGGGTACCGTTATATGGGGGGCTATACCAAAACGTGGACCTATGTCCACAAGTTTTCTTATATAAGTTTATTGGCACTTAGGAACCCTAAATGTCAAATTATAGCTAAATCGGTCTGAAAATGTAGCTAAAAACGTCAAAATACCGTAAATCGGGGGTACCGTTATATGGGGGCTATACCAAAACGTGGACCTATGTCCACAACTTTTGTTATATAAGTTCATTGACACTTAAGAACCCTAAATGTCAAATTGTAGCTACATCGGTCTGAAAATGTAGCTTAAAACGTCAAAATACCGGAAATCAGGGGGTACCGTTATATGGGGGCTATACCAAAACGTGGACCAATGTCCAAAAGTTTTGTTATATAAGTTTATTGACACTTAAGAACCCTAAATGTCAAATTATATCTAAATCGGTCTGAAAATGTAGCTAAAAACGCCAAAATACCGTAAATCGGGGGGTACCGTTATATGGGGGCTATACCAAAACGTGGACCTATGTCCACAAGTTTTCTTACATAAGTTTATTGGCACTTAGGAACCCTAAATGTCAAATTATAGCTAAATCGGTCTGAAAATGTAGCTAAAAACGTCAAAATACCGTAAATCGGGGGTACCGTTATATGGGGGCTATACCAAAACGTGGACCTATGTCCACAACTTTTGTTATATAAGTTCATTGACACTTAAGAACCCTAAATGTCAAATTATAGCTACATCGGTCTGAAAATGTAGCTAAAAACGTCAAAATACCGGAAATCAGGGGGTACCGTTATATGGGGGCTATACCAAAACGTGGACCTATGTCCACAAGTTTTGTTATATAAGTTTATTGACACTTAAGAACCCTAAATGTCAAATTATATCTAAATCGGTCTGAAAATGTAGCTAAAAACGCCAAAATACCGTAAATCGGGGGGTACCGTTATATGGGGGCTATACCAAAACGTGGACCGATATAGCCCATCATCGAACTTGACCTGCCTGCAAACAAAAGACGCATTTTCCCAAAATTTCAGCGTCCTATCTCCATTTTTGTGGATGCTAGAGTGATTACCACAGACGGACGGACGGACGGACGGACGGACGGACGGACGGACGGACGTGCACAGATCGACTCAGAATTTTATCCTGATCAAGAATATATATACTTTATAGGGTCGCAAATGAGTATTTCAATGCGTTACAAACGGAAAAACAAACATAATATACCCTCCATACTATGGTGGAGGGTATAAAAAGTGGGCGTGGTCGGGTCTTAAGGCCACAAATAAGTGCCTCGGGTCGATGACACAACCATTGTCTATCGAATTAATTTTCAAACCCCGCTCCGCCGAAATTCCACGATTTGTAAGGTGTAAGTTCGGAGGGGGAGGTTCGGAGAGTGGAAGTTCGGAACGGGATGGTTCGGAGCAGGATGGTTCGGAGGGTGGAAGTTCGAATCAGGGTGAATCGGAGGATGGAAGTTCGGAGCATGGTGGTTCGGAGGGTGGAAGTTCTGAGCGGGGTGATTCGTAGGGTGGAAGTTGGGAGCAGAGTGGTTTGGAAGGTGGAAGTTCGGAGCGGGGTGGTTCGGGGGAGTGGAAGTTCGGAGAGGGGTGGCTCGGAATAAATTCAATCTTTCGTTTCAGCTTTGCTTAAAAAGCGTTTTTAAAAAATCGGGCATAAAATTTTCAAGAAAATAGATTCAGTAGTTTTGGATATATAACATATTTAAAAGTGGGCGTGCTAAAACAGTGTTTTTTAGAAAAGTAGGGCATGAGGGAGGTACCCGCCCCTTCCGAAATTCAAAAATATATATAGCCTATTTTCACCACGGGTGTTCCGTGTACATTCCCTGAAGTTTTCAAGAAAATCGGTTCAGCCGTTTTTGAGTCTATACGGAACATACCAACATACACACATTGCCTTTTATATATTAGATTTAAAAAAGTGGACGTGGTCGGGTCTTTGGGCCCCAAACCAGTACCTAGGTTCGGAGACACAACAACCTTTGTCTCGCAAATTAATTTTCTCACCGATACGTTCGTCAGTTTTGCTAAAATAGAGTTGTTAAAAAAGTAGGGCATGGGGGAGGTACCCCGCCCCCTCGGAAATTCAACAAAATATATACCCAATTTTCACCACGGGTCCTCCCAGTAGATTATCTGAAATGTTCAGGAAAATCGGTTAAGCAGTTTTTGATACATATGCTATATACATAGGCTATATATGGAACATACCAACATACACACATTGTCTTTTATATATAAGATTTAAAAAAGTGGACGTGGTCGGGTCTTTGGGCCCCAAACCAGTACCTAGGGTCGGAGACACAACAACCATTGTCTCGCAAATTAATTTTCACTCCGATACTTTCGTCAATTTTGTTAAAATAGCGTTTTTAAAAAAAAGGGCTTAGGGGAGGTACCCCGCCCCCTCCGAAATGCAAAAAAATATGTAGCCTATTTTCACCACCGGTGTTCCCTGTACATTCTCTGAAATTTTCAAGAAAATCGGTTAAGCAGTTTTTGAGTCTATACGGAACATACAAACAAACAAACATACTAACATACAAACATACTAACATACACACATTGCCTTTTATATATAAGACTAGCTGACCCGGTCCGCGTTGCTGGCCCGTTGTTTGGGTTCTCCGTGTAAACTTTAGTTATCTATCCAGTATTGATACACCCATAATTAGGCATCCCTCTAGAAACTTCATAATACAAATCAATGTTTTGACATAATATAATGGTATCCCCCAAATTTAAGATATAAAATCTCTTTTATTATACCCTTCCCATAAATCGACATTCTAAAGCACTTTGTGACCCACATATAATGGTCGGTGCACGTCAATTGACATTGCTATATATTGGATTGTTGGTCTCGGTTGGGGTCGTAATTATTACTGCAAAGAATTGTTGGTATAGGTCCACGTTTTGATATAGCTCCCATAGAACGGTACCGGCTGATTTTCGCTATTTTTGAGGATTTAACATCATTATCACACCGAAATGGCTGAAATCTGGTTTTAATATATTTTAAAGAGGAGGGCATAAATATTCGTATCGACGACACGCCTTTTTATTTGCGCTCGGTATGTAACAGTTCACGTTTTGATAGTTCAGAGTTTTTCGATAGTTCAGACATATAGCCACTGTTCAGTATACGTCCTCGTTTTGATATAGCTCCCATAGAACGGTGGCGCCTGATTTTCGCTATTTTTGGTGGATTTAACCTCATTCAGCTCGATCGAACGTAACGCCTTTTTTCTTCGCGCTCTATATGCAATAGTGGTAAAATACCCCTCAGCGAAATGTATGTTCCTTCGGGATATGTATGGCAACATTTATATAATTCATAAAAAAAAAAAAATTACTTCTATAAATTGTAGTTGCTATTATCGAGATTTTGCTGTATTTAAAAAATGTATCTTTACCTAGCTATTCCAAGGACTGAAATCAATGCTCATGAAGTTTCACTTCCCACATTTTGAGATTTTATCCGTAATTATAATATTTTCAAAAATTGAACACGATCGCGGTATTCTGATTCCAATGATGATATTGTATTGTATATCAATAACATTGTCTGATTTCCAATGGATCTTTCTGGAATTTCGATCTTGTGACATCTCAAGTTATCCGGATTTTACTGTATTCCAAAATGTGGAGTTGATCGCGCTGTCTCACTTATTGTTTAGTATTCAGCGTTTATAGCGTTTTTTAGGCACGCTTACAAAATGATGTATATTATCTGAAATAATAAATGTTTGCAAATTTTGTGATGACCGCGATATTTCACTTTTCGCGACATTTCACTTCCGCGAAGACCACTCAGGGTCAAGACAGTAATTACAGTAGTATGTATTGCAAACAATCTGTAAACAATATGTTCAAAAATATCATGGACTTCAGATTTAAAAAAAAAAAAAAAATTGAAGGAGAACCTCCGGTCACTACACTTAGCCGTATTAAAATAGCTCACGACCGCGCTATCCCACTTATTCAAGCTAGTGTTTATATCATTTTTGTGTCACGCTTACTAAAATTATGTATATTAATTGAAATAATACATTTTTGAAGACTTTGTGATGACCGCGATCATTCAGGGAAAACAATCTATAAACAATACGTTCAAAAATATCAAAGATTTCAGATTTTCTTAAAAACATTTTGGGGGAGGACCACCGGTCACTACTCCTAGCCGTATAAAAACAGCTTACGACAGTTCTAATTAATTGAAATAATACATTTTTGAAAATTTTGGGATGACCGCGATTTTCACTTCCGCGACGACCATTCAGGGTCAAGACTGTAATTACCATAGCATTGCAAGCAATTTGTAAACAATATATTAAAACGTATCTTGAATTTCGCGGTTTTCTTAAAAAAATTGTGGGGAGGACCACCGGTCACTACACTTAGCGTGATAAAAAAATAGATTACGACCTATTCTCAGACCTAAAAACTCCACATACACAATTTCATAAGATTTCCCAATCAATTTTTCGGAATTTCTATATAGTGACATCTCAAGTCATCGGGATTTTACTATATTCCAAAATATGGCGTTGACCGCGTTATCCCACATATTGAAGCGAGTGTTTTAGCGGTTTTGTAGTCACGCTTACTAAAATTAGGTATACTATCTGAAATAATACATTTTTGAATAATTTGGGATGACCGCGATATTTCACTTCCGCGACGACCATTCAAAAAAATATATAGCCTATTTTCACCACCGGTGTTCCCAGTACATTATCTGAAATTTTCAAGAAAATCTATTCAGCCGTTTTTGTGTCTATTCGGAACATACAAACATACAAACAAACAAACATACTAACATACACACATTGCCTTTTATATATTAGATGAAATAACTTACTTATTTAGCTGGCCCATTACAGAACATTTGTTCCATAGACCGAACTAAGAAAAGATCTCCAATTCTCTCTGTTTAGTGCTGCGCTTTTTGGAATACCGCGCCTTGTCATCTCTTCATCCACTTGTTTGCGCCATCTATTCTTTGGCATGCCAATTCTGCGTGCACCGCCATGTGGGTCTAATTTATTCGCCGTTTTAGCGGGTTCATCGTCGCTCATTCTTATTATTATCGTGCGCTACGCGTTGCTACTGATTGTAGAGTAGCCCTATATGCCGCATTTTTCTCTTCGGTAGCAGCACGACACTTCTGGTCATACAATGGATTCCTTGGTGGAGGGAAATTCGAAAGGAAATCTGCTAAAGTGGGTCTGGCGGTAAACGGCGAGAAGACCAAGTTGATGGTGCAATGCGTCCATAGAGATCGGGCCAACTGTTGACGTTGGTTCCTACAATTTTGAGGTAGAAAAGGACTTCGTCTACCTCGGCACCACCGTAAACACAACCAACAACATCAGTTGTGAAATAAGAAGAAGAATAGTGTTGGCCAACAGATGCTACTTTGGTCTGAGTTAGCAGTTTAGGAATAAAGACACATCTCGTCAAACAAAAACAACGCTTTACAAAACACTGCACTACCAGTGCTAATGTATGGCTCCGAAGCATGAGTACTTGCGTAAGCATATAAGGCAGTGCTTGGTGTGTTTGAGAGAAAAATTCTTCGAAAGATCTATGGACCAATCTGCGTTGGCGGTGAATATCGACGTCGTATGAACCACGAGCTGTATCTGCTATGCAACGACATCAGTATAGATAAACGTATCGAGATGCAACGATTGCGTTGGCTTGACCATATCATAAGAATGAGCGATGATGAAACTGCTAAAAAGGCGTATAAATACGTGTCATATGGCAGTGCACGCAGAATTGGCAGACCTAAGCTTAGATGGAGCAAACAAGTGGATGAAGAGATGAAAAGGCGCGGTATTCCAGAAAGCGAATCAGTAAACAGAGAGAATTGTAGATCTTTTCTTAGTTCGGCTTATAGAACAAATGATCTGTAATAGGCCAGCTAAGTAAGCAAGTAAGAATAACGACTATAATTTTATTCTTGGAAAATATGTTCGAACATTTCATTATACTAATTAAATTTCTAAAACAATGATAGAGAAATTCCCAGTTTTTGAAATTTATGCAAATTAAAATGCTGTACGTGGTCTGAAGTTAGTGTATCACCTTTGGTTCAAAGCAATGTAACATCTCGAAATATTTGACTTTTCATACCTCACACTTTGATACCACCAAATATGTGCCAAATCGAAATAACGGTTTAGACCCCAAGTATGTTTGGATGAAATTCGTTTCAGACAATTTGTAGTCGGTTTAGCCATGTCCGCCTGGTTGGCTGGTGCTCACCATAACTCCCGAACAATTCAACCGATTCGAACCAAATTTTGAACTTCGTAATATTTGGGCCAAAATTATATATCAATGGAAAATAATTAAAACTAGCATAAAAAATCTGGGGAATCCGAAGAAGTAAATTCCTGAATTTGGGATTTGAGGAATTTCGAAAAAATCCGGGGTTCCGGGATTAGGGATATCGGGATCGTCGTCCCTAATTTGCCGTTATTTGAATGTTATTTTCTTATGAACATGTTATTTAAATGTTATGGAAATATTTTATTAATTTTGACAAAGCATTCGGAGTCGTAGTCGTGGAATAAATTGAATTGGAATCGCCGATTAACCAAAAATAGATTGACTCCGAAGCCCTGATTTGGACCAAATCGCTTACGGTGTTTGAGAGTTATTGTGCTCCCCAGTCAGGTATACAGAAGGAGGAACATTGCTAAATCGACGACAAATTATTTGAAACGGTTGTGGGCTCTAAAACCAATATTTTTATAAGGCACGTTTTTCATCCTATCAAAGTTGGACGTATTCACTTTTTCCTATAAGGCTGAGGGTGTAAAGAAACATCATCATGGTTTGTAGTTCTAGCTTTTTGGAACTTTTGGGACATTATCTCGCGTAATATGGATTTCCATAATTTGTCGACAGTGATATACACTCAGCTTGTGTGAATTGAGACTTTAATCTCTAGCTTTTTGGAACTTTTGGGGCATTATCTCGCGTAATATGGATATCCATAATTTGTCGACAGTGATATACACTCAGCTTGTGTGAATTGAGACTTTAATCTCCTACACATCCGAAACCATTTTTTACCCAAAAACTTAAGTATTCAGGGGGGTTTCAGAATGTTGTGGCCCTTTTCGGAAGTGTGAACTTATAGTACGGTTACATTAGAGATTTTTGCCGGGTTAATCCACTTCATGAGGATTTATTTGACGTTTGCGCTATGGAATTGACATTTGAAACCCAAACCCACTGGGTTAATCCGGGTAAATGTAACCGGAGTATTACCTACAAAAATATAGAATCTTTTAGGGTTTTTATTTTGACGACTGTGGCAGTTCCGAATAAATGTAAGATGTTGAACACAATCGCTCTAAACGGGATCACAAGTAGTATCTTCCGTAAAAATTTCCAAAGGATCTTCAAATAGACCTTATGTATGTGGCGTATGATTGGCGCGAAATTTTATGTAAGATTTGGGTTTACAACAGAGAATTAGCTTGCAATTTAACGTGATGATCAGATAATGTTCAGCGCGTTAAATAGACCAGAACTTTTGTGTGAAAATTTGTAAAGTTTTTAGTGAAATGACTATATGTTTATTCCTGGAATCTATGATAAACCCATATAAGTTATATTCAGAAGAGGAACGTTTGACTCTTTCATTGATGCTAATTATTTTGATGTACGTGGTCAAATAACAGAGTTGCAGCCTAGTATATATAGGGATCCCTCAGTTTTAATTGTGGGTAGTGTAACCTTAATCACATTAGAGGCCGTAGTTTTACTTCAATACTGACAAATGTTTGCACGAGGTAATAGTTTTGGTCAAGGATAGTGTCAATAATTGTTGATAATGATCAGGTAGTATTTAGCGTGTAAAATTTACCATAACTTTTGTGGGAAAAATATCCAAATTTAATTTTTAATAATCAGTAATATAAATTCTGGGGGCATATTCGGATAACTTACGAAAACTAAACTTGAAAACCAACTCTTGAGCTCTCACTTAATGCAAATTATATCAAGGTAGCCGTTAGATAAAGGAAGTACTGTAAAACATCACGATGCGCCTGAACCAACTTTGAATTGAAGATGCTTACACCTGGGAAGTTTTTGCGGATTCTGAAACTACAATTTTCATAGTTGAGAAAAATCAAAACAACAAAACAATAGCGCTTTTTTAATTAATCGCGATCAAAACTCTCATATTTAGGGTTTGTTTTAGGTTTTCACGATCCTATTGAAATAGGATTGGAGTAAGTGTTATAGCTGTGAAAATTCTCTACATGATTGGCCCTTATGATATTTTCGTAGGTTTTAGCAGTTTTGTGACAATGCACTGACTGTATACCCTCTTTATATAACACTGTCATGTACGGCGCGCCCTTAATAACTTTAAATGAAAAGTGCTTACACCTAAGAATATTTGCAGATTTTTTTTTTTTTTTTTTGAAACTGCAATGTTTATAGGTGGGAATTTTTAAATAAATAAATATAGGTGGAGGGATTTTTAAATAAATTGCGGTCAAAATTTACATTTTAAGCGTTTTTAGGTTTTCAGGATTTTGCATGGAAACCGCAAGCCCTATCGAAATGCGACTAAAGAAAGAAATTTCACTGCTACAATATTTTGCAGTCCCATTTCGATAGGACTTGTAGTTTCCAAGCAAAATCCTGAAAACCTAAAAAACCCTAAAAATGTGACGTTTGACCGCGACTTATTTAAAATTCTCTTCCTCGTTTTTTTTTTTTTTTTGGATTTTTCTCAAATATGAAAATTGTTGTTGCAAAAAAAATGTAACCGCAAAAATTTCTTAGGTGTAAGCGCTTTTCATTTAAAGTTAGTTAGGGCGCACCTTACATGACATTGCTTTATAAGGAGGTGATACACTCAGTGCATTGTCCCAATTTAAACTTATATATCGCAAAACTGGTAAAACCTTCGAAAATATTATAAAGAACAATCATGTAGAGAATTTTCACAGCTACAACACTTGCTCCAATCTTATTTCAATAGGGCTTGCGGTTTCCATGCTATCTTAAAACCCTAAAACAAACACTAAATATGTGAGTGTTGATCGCGATTAATTTAAAAAGCGCTCCGGCGATTTTTTTGTTTTGATTTTTCTCATCTATGAACGTTGTAGTTTCAGAATCCGCAAAAACTTCACAAGTGTAAGCATCTACTTTTTAAAGTTAGTTAAGGCGCACCGTGCATGACATTGTTTTATAAGGAGGCGATACAGTCAGTTCAATGTCCCAATTTCAACTTCTATATCTGGAAAACAGTAAAACCTAGGAAAAAGTCATAAAAGTCAATCTTGTAGAGAATTTTAACAGCTACAACATTTGCTCTAATTCCACTTCAATAGGACTTGCGTTTTCCAAGCAAACTCTTGAAAAACTAAAAAACCCTTAAAAATCTGAACTTGAATCGCGATTTATTTAAAAAACGCTCTGCCGATTTTCCTTTTGATTTCTATGAATCTATGATGATTCTAGTTTCAGAATCCGTAAAAACTTCCTAGGTGTAAGCACCTTCCGTTTAAAGTTAGTTTAGGCGCACCGTGACATATATATGTATATGTGGTTTCTTTTATAGTTTAGCTTTGTTTATAAAGAACTACGTGTACCTTTCATGCTACAAAATTTCGCAACCATGATAGAAAAGTATTAAAATCACGATAGAGGAATTCTTTTTTTTTTTAATTGATGCATATTACGATGCTGTTTGGGGTTCTGAAGTTTTTAAGCTACCTTTGATTAGAAGTAATGTAATACCTCGAAATATTGATCTCTTTCTTTGATCGAATCGGATAATGTCACCAAAAGCTATTTTTAAATGCGTTTGGTATTTTTTTTTTTTTTTTTTCTTAATACAATTTTTAATTTTTTGAAGAAATATGTATGTATATGTACCCAAAATGGTCCATCTGTCCATTACGAAATAATGAAAATAATATATAACGTATCGCAATCATACATACATATATTCACACAATATCCCCGAAGGAACAAGGGAGACTTCGCAATCATATAAATAAATTCCGCGGAAAAACTAGTGCCAGGGGAAGTGGTGTGGGCTATCACATAGTCGGCCCCGTCCGACTTTAGCTCTCTTTTACATGCTTAAATAGTATCTCTAAGTATAAAACAAACATTGTTCCACAACATCCTATACGGGACAAGGGAGACTTCTAAGTATCTCTATAGTTAATAAAGCAATATCTCCTTTGGTAAAGAACTTACATCCCCTTCTTGTAATGGAGTAAAACTATCCATAAATGTTGGGCTATTTCATAAAAAAATTAGCAAACATTACATTTGTGTAGTTTATTGATTTCTCTACATAAATGTATCCAAATAAGGCACACACACCGCATGTTCTTTTAAATGTTAAAACAAATTGTTCTTGGAAAATATGTGGGTACATGATACCATATATACGGCGGTTGATGGTGGTCTTGCGGCTGCAGAACGATATTAAAAATTGGATCCTTTAAATTAATTCTTAAGTGCTGTATTTCTTTGAGAATATGAGAATATGAAACTACTATGAGAATACGAAACAAACTCATGTGAATTTTAAATCGAATTGAAAATTACTCAAACTAGTACTATGGGTCACACCCATGGAGGATAATGTGGGGCGATTTGCATTTGCTCAAGCATTGCATGTTCAGATAAACCGCATGTAATCGCATTTGTTATTAATATTCTTTATTGCCGTTGTTGATGATGGTGGGGTGGGGTGGGTTGGTGTTGCTTATATTTGATAACCACAAGCGCAGTAAAACTGAGGCTGCTGCTGCTGTTGCCGTAACAACAATAACTGCCGCATTTTGCACAAAAGGCTAAACATAAGAAATTAATTAATTGCATTTAAGTTACATAAACACGTTATTATCTTATGAATTAATTTAGCACAGAAACAACAACTCCAAGAAAAAAGCCAACAAAACGAAAATCTCAAAAGACTAATCAGTTATTGTTTGGAAGTCAAGAATTACGAGGGTAATTAAACAACCTAACCAAGTATGCGGGAATTCGTTTGAAAACAACAGCAAATTTCAATCTGACGAAAACACGTGCTACCGAAAAACATTGCTATGGCAGTAATTAACATAATCGTTGTTTTTGTTTCTTTTAATTTTTCACCGTGACATGCAATACTGAGGACACCAGTTGTTGTCGGGTAATAGGTATAAGTAATTGTAGTTGAATTCGAACTAAACATGTACATAATTACTTAGGTGACCCGACACAGAACATTTTTACATAAGCTGAATTAAGAATAAACTTCATAAGGAAAATTGGATCATTCAAAATTTAGCTTAAATTTTGCATATCGGAAATTTTTTTTAGAATACCAAAACATGGACATATGCTTATCTGAAAACTTTAATATTTCTTAATTCCTTTTGGTAATGCTATAGATATATTCTCAGGGTTATGAGTAGAGTATTTTTTCGAAACAAACTGTATGTTCGAAACTGCACTTGCTTTGAACATTACTGCATGTACTCCTCTACCAAATATAAACAAGTGAGCCAAGGCTATAGTCGGGTCGGGGCCGACTATGTAATACCCTCATAGATGGTCTGTCGGAAATTATGACGTATCTGACATACATTTCTGACGTATATTGCATACGTCAGAATAGTCGTAAACCTAGCCAAAAACAAGGTTTTTGGCAGAATATAGAATCGAATTTTATAACCTAAAAATCGACGCTTTTTCATAATAATAAAACTCATTTTTATACCCTGCACCATATGGAGGGTATAATTAAATTTGTCATTCTGTTTGTAACACATCGAAATATTCGTCGGAGACCCTATAAAGTATATATCACGAATATTGTCAATTATTTCATATTCCATTTCAGAAAAAAAAGGATAAATTTTTTTCGCGTTACATCAACGATATTTGATATGTAGGTTAAGAAAAAAATTCCCAGTACGAATCTGGTCGCGAGCCAATTTTTTGTTGTTGCGGACAAAAGTTATGGCGGTTTTATTTCGCTTTTTAAGATAGAAAATATTATAAAAACGCTAATTATTTTAATAAGCACAATTGTTACAAAAAAAGTTCTCTCGAAGTGACTTCAGCGAGTAGATTGCATAATACCTGCAAAATGTTACACAGAATTCGCGGAATAAAATTGATAAATTATTGAATGTAAGTCAACTTTTTTTTAAATTAAGGCCCATTTAGAGGCCATAAAATTACATAAAAATTTGTTGTGGATCAAAACTTCACGACGAATCAAATGAGGCTACAATCATACAGATTGGTGTTATAGTTTCGATGTTACACCCAAAATAAGCACAAATTTTGGTCAAACAAATAATTTTTTGTTTGAAAAAATATTTTTTCACATGCATTATGTAGTAAAAAATATTGTAAAAATCTATAGGAATACTTCTTTCATTTTGCTTAAATCTCCCAACAAAATAGATGGATTTTGCTTTATTGACATTCATATTAAAGCTTTCCCATTAGGGAAGGTAATTGAGTTGATTGGGATATATCTCAAAGCTTCTGAAATGGAAATAGAGGTCAAATAACCCATTTTAATTTATATGCATTTTAAAATACGTGTAAATCGCGTAAATATCAAAATCATTTTGTCCGCATGTGATTTTCATGTACAGCAAGACCACATCTTTTAAGTTGTATATATTTTTCGAAATTTAATTTGGAGGCTAAGATGTAGCATCGGCTGCATCCTAGCATTAAAAAACCTATAAAATATCGCTAATTTGCGCAAAGTGCATACAATGTTTGTCCGCATCCGATTTCAGTGTTCACCATGAACATCTATATCGATATATATCTATTTCAAGGCGGTCAATAAAGAACCGTGGATGTAGCATCGCGCACTATTTTTTGGGATAAAATGAATGTAGCTCCCTTATCAGTGAAGTTTCAAAATCTCTGTTTCCGCTAAAACGAAGATGCTGCACTAGTTTTTTCATTGCAATGGAAACGATCCGCAAAAAACGCGATAAAATACGCGATATTTTCAAAAAACAATTTTAGGTAATTTGTCTACTTTGGAATTTCTCGTAACTCGCGTTTCAGTAGATGGATTTTCACGAGAATTGATTTATTGGATCCGGAACGTAAAAAACTAAAATGTGCAATGGAGTACGAGGTATTCTAGAGACAATTGCAAATATTAGACCCGAAAAATATGATTTTTAGAAAAATGTTCACACAAAATTTCCGCATTTGGATGCAGATTTCTATAAAGCTGTGCAGACTACATTCACAATATACGTATCAAATAACCCAGAATCGCAAGTACTACAATCCTATATATGATTTTTTGAAAAACCTGTTTGCGGAATGAAATTAGAAGAAAATTTTAAAAACCACTGTAAATCTGGCTTCAAAATGTCAGCATCATTTAATGGTAGAAGCAGTTCAAATTTTGAAAATTAATACATTAGTGAGATAATCCTTATTTAGTTTGCTTCTACTTTTACTTTGACAGGAAAATCGAGAGAAGTGAGGTTTACTCACAAATCGAGAGAAAACAAAAAAAGACATGTTGGCTTTAACACATTTTTTAACGTAATTATAGCCACAGCTTCCATGCAAATTATCTTTTAAGACCAATATTTTTAGCAACGTCCAAAAACATTTCATTTTATCCAAAAATATTTAAAATTTTGTTTTCTCAAAATAGTCTGGCTTAATCCCATTGTTGTTGTTTTAATATTTTAAAACAACTATTTTATTAGTGGAAAAGATTTGGCATTGTTCGCCAATTTGTATAATATACAATCACAAGTCGCGTGTTCTAAAAGAGTAAACCTTGGCTTCAGCTATGTTAAATTTTCAAAAATATTGGTGATATATTATTGATTAGCATCAAATTCTATGTCGAATTGACCATGTCCGTCTGTTCGTCCGTCCGTCAGTCCGTCCGTCTGTCTGTCTGTTGAAATCAAGATACAGCTCGCAATTTTAAAGATAGAGAGTCAAAATTTGGTACAGAAGTTTTTATAACTTGCAGGATGGTTGGTATTGAAAATGGGATATATCGGTCCACGTTTTGATATAGCCCCCATAGAACGGTACCTCCCGATTTTCGGTATTTTTAAGGTTTTAGCTTCATTATCCTACCACAATGGCTGAAATTTGATACGTAGTCTTCATTAAGGGTGTAAAATTTTCCCCCAGAATTTTGTCGGTATCGGTGCACACCTCCATATAGCCCCCATAGAACGGTACCTCACTATTTTCGGTATATTTAGGGTTTTAGCTTCATTATCCAACCAAAATGGCTGAAATTTGGTACGTAGTCTTCTTTGGGGGTAAAAAACTTACCGCCAGAATTTTTTCGGTATCGGTCCACGTTTTGATATAGCCCCCATAGAACGGTACCTCCCGATTTTCGGTATTTTGAACGTTGTGGCCTCAATATTCAACCGAAATGGCTGAAATTTGGTATTTAGTCTTTAATGTGATATAAAACTGTTCGCCAGAAATATGTCTGTACAGGTCCACGCTTTCATATTGCCCCATTTCTGACTAAAATTCGTCGGTATAGGTCCACGTTTCGATATAGCCCCCATAGAACTGTACCTCCCGATTTTCGTAATACTGAAGATTGTGACGTCAATATCCAACCGAAATGGCTGAAATTCGTTATTTCGTCTTCCAAGAGTTATAAAATATTCCAGAAGAGTATTATCAATATAGGTCCACGTCTTCCTATATCCCCATAGAAGCGTACTTCTTGATTTTCGGTATTTTTTAAGTTTTAGCCACATTCTCTTACCGAAATATAGGAAATTTGGTATTTAGTCTTCTTTGAGCCTAAAAACTTTCCGTCAGAAATTTGTCGGTATAGATCGACGTTTTGAAATAGCCCCCAAAGAATGGTGCCTCACATTGTTTTACCGAAATTGCTGAAATTTAGTATTAAGTCTTCTTCATACACGAAAGGAAACTAATTATTCCATTTTACTTCAATACAACTTGTGGTGGAGGGTATAACAAGTTCGGCTCGGCCGAACTTAACGCCGTTCTTACTTGTTTTATTTCTTTTGAGATCCTATATAGTCGGACGGGGCCGACCATGTGATACCCTACACCACTACCCCTGGAAATTAGCTATCCACAAATCAACATTTTTTATGGAACAAAATAACTTATTGTAAGAAATAACTTTGTGGATTCTGGTACCGTATCACACCAAACTTAAATATTAATATAATAGTTGTTTTACAATCATCCCAGAAGGGACAAGGGAAACTTCTCTCATATCAATGAGTGAGTGTACCCCGATTCATATTCACTCAAAGATATGGGACCCACAACTTTTCTACGAGTCCGAATGGCGTGTCCTAAGACACCACTTGTAGAGAAGTTTTGCATGGCTGAAATACTCAGAAAATGTCGCCAACATTACTGAATACTATTTTGCGACCGTTGAAAATTTCATGTTGCCTGGCTGGAGAATCGTTTCCAAAAAAGGTGGCAAAGCGACCAATGCTTCCATGTATGTATAAAAATTCAATTGGACAATTAATACGCTAGGTGCCCTTGCAATAATGCAAAAACTGGGAATAAGAAAATGTGGTTCTCTACAGAAAATCCATTATATATTAGACAGTAGGCCCGTTATCTAGTAGACACGTTATTGCAATTTGCATCTTTTCCATTTGTAGGCTATTTTGCCGGAATATGCAATCCAGGAAATAAAATATAGACCAAAAATATTTTTTTTATTTTTCATACATAAATAATGGTCCATTTCACCCGCTATATAATATCAGATCATCATCTAAAATTGTAGGCATCTTCTTCTACCTAAAGTCTTACCTCGTGCAAAATTTCGTGATTATTGAGCTATAATTGCGACCTCTAGCGTGTTTATGATTACACTACAAACAAATACCTGGATATATTAGGCTATAACTCTGTTATCTTATCATGAACACTAACACAATTGACTCAATAGAAAGGTCAAGCGTCCCCCTTCCAAGTAGAGCTTATTTGCCCGGAATGTATCTTCTAGGAATAAAGATATAAGTTGTATACTACAATTTTTTACAATTTTCACACAAAAGTGGTGATCGCCATCTCAAATTGCAAGCTTCTTCTTTGTCATATACTCTTACCTTATTTAAAATTACAGAGCCGCTACAAAATTGGATAAATATTATGTTTTTGGTCCATTTCACCCGCTAAATGTTTCACGATCATCACCAATAAAAATAGGGATCTATTCTGGTCTGAACCCGACCTCCATACAAAATTTCTTGACGATCGGTTCATAATTGCGGCCTGGAGTTTGATTAGAATTTATAATGGGTAGACGGACAGACGGACGGACACACATCTCAAAATCGCTTGATCTCGTCGAGATATGAAGATTGGTATACCAAATTGAGGGTCTCCGACGAATATTTCGCGGTGTTACATGAATTTTCCTTGCCATATACAAAACTTAAACAAACATAGTTGTGTAGGGTATAACAAGCAAAGATTTCACTCTTAAATATATATGTACATTTAATATATTTTTTTATATTATATGGGCATTATACATATATTTGTTTCTGACTTCGCCAGCAAATACTTTGAATCATACGTAAAGTAGTGGTAGTGTTCGGAATATGTATATTGTAGATGGCTTGCTATGTGCGTAATCCAATTTATTCTTCAATTATTTCGGGTTTTAAGAATTAAAATATGAATAAAAATATGATTTTATTTTCAAAACAAATAAGTTTTTTTCATATTCCGACCCCTGAATAATATCCGACCATTACCAAAAACAATAGGTTTTTTCCTCTGTGAGACCCCCATTACCACCCAAAATTTCGTAACGATCCAATCAAAATTGCGACCTGTAGCATGATTACAAAAAAAATATGATTTTATTTTCAAAGCAAAGGTACGCAGGCTCTTCAGTAACAAAGGCCGACATGCAGAATTAATATTAAGTGAAAAATATGATGGTAACCTACATAATTTGAGGTTTATGACGTTTACTACTTTTTATACGTTTTCTACGGGTATATGACGTTTTCGACGTTTACAACCTAAAAAATCATCATACAGACCATCTCTGGATACCCTACACCACTACCCCTGTGCATAAGCTTTTGACTGGTAAAATTCAAAATATTAAAATTGGATTAATACAGTTCAATTTTGTTGAAACGCATTTAAGTGCATCGTCAGTACAACTCAAATAAAAATTGGAAAAGTGGGATGTACGCCAATCATCAATAAAATTTTGATCGTGAGGATCCAGTCAAAATTCCGACCTGTAGTGTTATTGCACAAAAAATGGAAAAAAGGATGCAGTACCGACTATTGCGATATCTCTGTTTTTTGACCACCTATGACAACCTACTTCACATCGTTGCAAAGTTGATATTTCATATTTTCCTAGCCAGGTTTTGCTTTCGATATACATCTTCGAGTAGAGAGATATTCGCTTTGAAATAAAACGTTGGGCTTTTCTCCAAATAAGTTTTTTTCACATTCCGACCCCTGAATAATATCCGACCATTAACAAAATCAATAGGTTTTTTCCTCTGTGAGACCCCCATTACCACCCAAAATTTCGTGACGATCCAATCAAAATTGCGACCTGTAGCATGATTACAAAAAAAAATAAAAAATTGAATGTATTACCGACTATTACGATACGCCAACCTGCTTTATATCATTGTAAATATGGGACTTTCTACTTTCATAGTCAAACTTTGCTTTTGAAAGGTCCCCAACCAAAGCTGTGATATTCGTCATTATTATTGAAATCGCAAAAATGAAAAGTTGTGTTCTATTAGCGGCTAATGCGATATCTTCGTTGTTTGACCACCTACGACAACCTACGTTACATCGTTGCAAATGTGATATTTTCTACTTTCATTTGCTTTTAATATACCCCTTATAGAAGCGGAGATATTAGCTTTGAAATAAAACGTTGACTTTTTCTCCAAATAAGTTTTTTGCCCATTCCGACCCGTTTATATTATCCGACCATCACCAAAATCAATAGGCTTCTTCCTCTGTAGGGCCCCATTAACACCCAAAATTTGGTGACGATCGGATTAAAATTGCGACCTGTATCGTGATTACAAGGTTTAGATGGACAGACGGACGGACGGCCACACATAGCCAGATCGACTCAGCTCGTCGAGACATTCATTTTGGTACATATTCGAGAGACATTCATTTTGGTATATACGACCATTATTTCGATGCGTTACAAACTTTTTGACCAAAACCAACTTATAATACCCTCCCCACGTAGTGGTGTAGGGTATAAACATGTTTATATCAATAGGGTCTAGAGCTTTTCCAAGACCGCAGCAATATTAGTTTTTCTTGTAGAAGTCCACGCTCAGCAAATTTTAAAACTTTACTGTCACCAACTTTAATGATTGGTGAGCACGACAATTCTGTACTGCGATTCTTAAACTAGTTAACGACCGAAATTATCGATAACTGGAACTTTTTGAGATTTTAATTAATTAATTTTTATTTGCTTATAATTTCGATAATTAACGAAATTTTTCGGTAAGATACCGACCAAAATAAAGTCGTCGTTAACCTCTACCGAAACCGCAAGTGTTGTTAACTTTTATTTGAAATTTGTATTCATAATTTTAGTTTTTAATATTGAAGACGACATAAAAAGTTACAGGATCCCACTACTGGAAGGAAATACCAGGTTTATTCCCGAACTAACCGACTTGTCTTTTTGTATACCCTTCACCATAATATGAAGGATATAATTAAATTTGCCATTTCGTTTGAAACGTACTAAAATATTCGTCGGATTCCCTAAAAGGGTATATATGTATTCTAGATAATCATAGAGAACTTTCAGATGAATCTTCACTGCAGCAGCCGATCGCTATATACCTGCTAGTCGAATACCCGAAATAAGACCAAATTTCCCAACAGAAGCGATGAGCTTCGTCGTATGAACCCTGAAGATCCAAGAGTAAGAGAGCTTACTCGTGAAGTCAACAGGCTAGTGGGCGAACATAAGCGGAAAAAGTGGCTAGACCACCTTAAGCAATGCAATATTGGTACAGAATTAAATAAATTGTGGGAAACGGTTTAATCACTCTCTAATCCGGGAAAAAAGGATAACAAAACGGCTGTTACCTTCAACGGTGTGGCAGTAACTAATCCAAAGAGGTGCGCGTGTTATTTTAACCGGCAGTTCATAGAGCACCCCGAGAGTGATAGGGCGAAGAGGAGTGTGCTACACCGTATAAGAAGAGCCCAGCCGAGAAGGTACCACCACAATTTACGATGGACGATGTTACAGATGCCATCCGAAATAGATGGTAATCCTTAAGCAACTAGATAAACCCGGAGTTGAGTATTTAACAAGTGTCCTCAACCTATCTTTAGCCACCCATATTGTGCCAGAAGCCGGGAAAGTTGGCAGGATGGTCCCGCTACTGAAACCTGGCAAGGATGCCACCAGAGGTGAATCGTACAGGCCGATTTATTTCCTGTCGCCAGTAGCAAAAATCCTAGAGGCACTACTCCTCCCCACGATGATAAGCTGTTTTCCAGTTGCCCAACGTCAGCATCGATTTCGGATCTGGATAAGTTTCCCGAACTGATTGGCTAACTGGACGAGTGTACGCGGAAGAGAGGACTCAGGAGTTGATGATACCTCAAGGAATTCGGACAATTATACGCGAAGGGTTGTTCCAAGAGTTACGAACACTTCACGGAATCTGAAAAGGTTACGCGAAGACCCAAGAGTTGCTGAGACTTCAAGGAGTCTGAACCAGGATACTCGAAGGGGTTTCAAGAGTTGCGAACACTTCAAGGAATCTCGGCAGGAGTACGCGAAGGAGTTCCAAGAGTTGCGAGCACTTCAAGGAATCTGGACAAGAGTACGCGAAGGAGTTCCAAGAGTTACATACACTTCAAGGAATCTGGGCAAGAGTACGCAAAGGAGTTCCAAGAGTTGCGAACACTTCAAGGAATCTGGGAAAGAGTACGCGAAGGAGTTCCAAGAGTTGGGAACACTTCAAGGAATCTGGGCAAGAGTACGCGAAGGATTTCCAAGAGTTATGAACACTTCAAGGAATATGGGCAAGAGTACGCGAATGAGTTCCAAGAGTTACGAACACTTCAAGGAATCGGGACAAGAATACGCGAGGGAGTTCCAAGAGTTGCGAACACTTCAAGGAATCTGGGCAAGAG
Source organism: Musca autumnalis (assembly GCF_047663935.1). Taxonomy (NCBI): domain Eukaryota; kingdom Metazoa; phylum Arthropoda; class Insecta; order Diptera; family Muscidae; genus Musca; species Musca autumnalis. The sequence continues at coordinate 99,616,104 of NW_027411644.1, forward strand.
TACGCGAAGGAGTTCCAAGAGTTACAAACACTTCAAGGAATCGGGACAAGAATACGCGAGGGAGTTCCAAGAGTTGCGAACACTTCAAGGAATCTGGGCAAGAGTACGCGAAGGAGTTCCAAGAGTTGCAAACACTTCAAGGAATCTGGGCAAGAGTACGCGAAGGAGTTCCAAGAGTTACGAGCACTTCAAGGAATATGGACAAGAGTACGCGAAGGAGTTCCAAGAGTTACGAACACTTCAAGGAATCGGGACAAGAAAACGCGAGGGAGTTCCAAGAGTTGCGAACACTTCAAGAAATCTGCAAAGAATTAAGTATCACCACTCTGACTCACCTGGTTATCTGTAGCTATTTAATTACACTCGGTTGAATTCGCACACTTGTTACTTTGACTTCCTTTGAAACTGACTGATCCCCTTTCGATTTCCTCCGGTCCTTTTATAGGAAAACAGTCGGTACCTATTACCCAAGAAATAATTTAACAAAAACCACGTGCCATTTCTTATAAATCAATATTATTCAACACATACAATTCAAAATACCCTAACAACAACAAAAGGTGGGGACAAAAACAAACGAAGTGACTTTTGTCGTCACAGCGCAATTATCAAAAAGGTCAGTCTTGTAGAGAATTTTCATAGTTACAACATTTTCTTTTGTCCTATTTCGATAGGACTTGCGATTTCCAAGCAAAATCGTAAAAACCTAAAAAACCCCTAAAAATTTCAACTTGAATCGCGATTTATTCAAAAAGCGCTCCGGCGATTTTTTGTTTTTTGATTTTTCTCATATATGAACATTGTGGGTTCAGAATCCGCAAAAACTTTCCAGGTGTAAGCACCATCCATTTAAAGTTGCTTCAAGGGCACCGTTTTAAGTCTCCGCGCAAGCCCCAGCTATTTGTGATAAGTAGACAGCGGAATCCTATGCAAATGCATATATGGTTAGGATGGTAACATCTGATTAGACAGAAATTCGTTTTATCGCAAAATAAAACGAATTAGGCCCAAAAATTTTTGCATATCTTGAACCTTTTGACATATTTGCATAAAATGAGCATATGTAAAACCACATGCAAGGAGTTGTGGCCTGAATATCCCACCGAAATGACAGAAATTTGGTATTAAGTCCTCGTTGCCCCCATAGAACGGTACCTGCCGATTTTCGGTATTTTGAAGATTGTGGCTTTAATATCCCATCTAATTGACTGAAATTTGGTATTTAGTTTTCTTTGGAACTATAAAACTTTCGACCTAAAATTTGTCGGTATAGGTCCACGTCTTCATATAGCCCCCATAGGACGTTACCTCCCGATTTCGGTATTTGGAACCTTGTGGCCTCAATATCCCTCCGAAGTGACTGAAATTTGGTATTAACTCCTCCTTGGGGGTATAAAAGTTTCCACTTGAAATTGGTCGGTATAGGTACATCTCTTCATATAGCTCCCATAGAACGATACCTTCCGACTTTCGGTATTTTGAAGGTTATGGCTGTGGATATACATTTCTCTATTTTATTGACTTGTCTGAAGAGAATTTTAAACAGAAAAACTGTACTCACAAACTTTTTTGTACCTATTATTGAAATATTTGTTGCATAACAAGTATGTAAAATGCATAAATTTTGCATATGTCATATGTTTCGATTGCAATTTAATCAGAAGTTAAAAATATGCCCATTCCCAAAATTTGACATGAATCGGACCAAAAATAGGGGTTGCATAAAATTCCGCTGTCTGGTGATAAGATCAGATGTAGGAACAAGGTTCTTAAGCCGCTGGCCAGCAGAACGCTTGTTGTCCTCTTACAAAGCAATAGGCCGGTCTGTGGTAAGCTATGCGGCGCCAGCTTTGTATGCAAATGTTAGCGCTACGCAATGGAAAAATATTCAAACCTGCCAGGGTGCCTACTCATGATACCAGTGGACCATCTTCATGAGGAGACCAAGGTTTTACCGGTACATCAGCACAACGGGATGTTGTCGATTCACAACACCCTGCTTGGTGAGCATACCTGTCAGGATTAGATAGCATTAAGGATAGCATTCACTCTGAGTCAGTTGCGCAGGCAGTCTGAGATACAGTGTACTGAAAGAAAAATGCTTCGTTGTATCAATGAACGGGTTTCATTGATTATTTTTCATTGACGCTATGATATGTTACATTAATAGAATGAAAACTTTCATTCATGCTATGAACCCTTATCAGATAAATTACTAAACATTTTTATGTTTTTCAATTTTACTTACAGATGACAACGGCCAATAGGATCATTAACTTCGTTGAAAGTAAGTATGAAGTGTTTAATGTGAAAAGAAAAATACAAATATTGAGTGAACTATTTGTTTTTATGTAGTATACTAACATCATGGACGTACACAGCGGATGAATCAGCGGCAAAACTTGAAGGTAAGTTATTATTTAGAAAACCAGAATTAAAAATGACGTGTTGTCAAATAATTACAATAAAATGAATTACACGTATTTAGCATTGACTTATTTTTTCATTACGGGAGTATAAAATGACTTCATAACATAAATGAAATCTTACGTTAGATCAATGAAATGTGTCATTGATTTTGAACCAACGTAAGGCTTCATTGTATTAATGAAGAAGATTCGTTGCACTAACGAAACAGTTTTATTGCAATAATGAAAATATTTCATTGCATTAATGAAAAAGTTTCATTTCATTAATGAAAAAGTTTCATTACATTAAGAATCAAGTTTCATTCCACCAATGAAGAAGTTTCATTGTATTAATGAACAAATTCGTTAATTTTACTTCAATGAAACTTTTTTCGTTGATGAAATGAAGCTCTATGTTGGTTCAAAATCAATGACAATTTTTTTTCGCTTATGTTATGTAGCTTTTTCTTTCAGTGTGCGAATGCCGTAGTTGGGGACCCCCTGCCATCCATCACAGCAGAAACAAGCCCGCTGCCAAGGCAAACACGAGTAGTTTTAGGCCAGTTTAGATCCGACGGTGGATACGCCTCAATTCGCATTGGGCCCGAATTGATATGATACCCAACACATGCCCGGCATGTGAATTAGGACCACACGCCACCCTGCATTTATTTAGTTGTCCTGCTACCCCACTCACTTGTCTCCTGATTCTTTATGGACACAGCCAGTCCAAGTTGCAGAATTTTTGAGTCTGGATACAGAGGAACCAGACCAGACCAGTACCTGATAACTGAAGTAATACACGAACGAACATATATGCTTTGCTACAAAAAAGCGCTTCTTTGGGGCTACAAAACTTTCCACAAAAAGAACTATATTAACACGTTAATATAGTTTTTTTGTGAAGACAAACCGATATGAAATTATGGTCATTATTTCAAATGATTCCGAGAAGTGCATGAGCAATAAAATACAAAAAATATATAAATCAACAGAGCGAAAAGATGTGAAAAATTCCACTGTTTAATATAAATTTAACTTTGTATCTTCGTTGACAACCCGTGCACTAAATCAATACAAATTTGTAGAGGCTGCCGATTTTATGTACCTGTAATTAATTGGTTAATTTTCTAGTTATTCCACAAATCCCTCCCAACCAGTTAAGAGAGACATAGAAAAAAAAAACAATAATAAAAACTCACGAATACCTTTAAATTTTTTATATTAACTTTTGCAAATTTAATTTAATTTTGACTGTAAAATATTTTGTTTTATTTATTTTTTTTTTTTTTTCTTCATTTAGCAACTAATTTCATAAGAATAGTCCGTAGCACACAGGCAATTTATGATGCAATTTATTTCATAGAAAAAATGCTTTAAATTAAAAGTGCAGCAAAAAACAACAAACTGTCTTACCACAATAAAATAGCAATAACCACTGACAAAACTGACCAAATAATAAACATTGGCTAAAACGCTAAGACCACCTCCCAATAAGTGTAAATGTTAGTTTTTTTGTTATGAAAATCAGAAGAGGAAGCAGAAGAAACTTAAAATCCTAGCAACTATGGGTTCATTAAACCATCACAGTAGCAGCGGCCAATAGCCAACATCTTACCCCACAATATAGTTTAGCATTTGTGCAACAACAACAAAGCAACAAATGTACTATATTACACTTCTATAAACATAAAGCGTGTAACTAAAATAATAATAACAAACATGACAACAGCAACAACAATAAAAAACTAGCAAATACAAAAAAGTGCAAAATATAGTTTTTATTACAATATATTTAACAAAAGGCCAGAGAAAATGGTTTAATGTAGGGCCAAGCAGAAACATATTGTCCTCTACAGTTATCATTAATGCCACCATAAAATATTCTGAACTAGAACTAAAGATAGAATAATTAGTTTCCAATTTCAAATTCCAGCAAATTCGGCTATCTTGGCAATTTGTAGTGGAAGAGTTTTTTGGCGATTGAGAACGCCAAATGTCAAATTTCAGCTAATTCGGTCAGAAAATGTAGCAGAAGAAAATGTGGAGAAGTTTTTTGGTCATTAAGAATCTCAAGTATCAAATTTCAGCTAGTTCCGTCCAAAAAGGTAGCTAAAATACTTTAAATCGGGAGGTACCGTTACATGGAGCCTTGCAACGTGACAAATGTCACATACATGCAACAACACCTGCGGTCTACCCCTACCATCACAGTAGCAGTGAATCAGCATGCACTCAACGGCACCTTGATCTACCTCAGTCATGCATTGCAGTCATTCGCTTGCTGTAATCAATGCAGAATAATTCTCATACACTTCATACCAGCTGAACCTCATGTATTTCAGTTTTCGTCGTTGAAGTCAGCTTGCTATCCACCAAGGTAATCTTTGGTGGCAAGTTGCGTTTTCAAATTTTGGAAGGGACTACCCATTGTAGCTGTCCAATTTATACATTTCACACAGTGAATTCTTGTTTACTGTCCCTCACAGATACTTCGGTTTCCATTTTGACACAGATTCTTTGGCTTTCTGTCCCACACGGAAGCTTCGGATTTCCGTCCCACACACAGACTTCGGCTTTCTGTTCCACACGGAAGCTTAGTCTTTCCGTCCCACACAGAAACTTGGTTTTCTGTCCCTCACGGAAACTCCGGCTCTCCGTCCCACACAGAGACTTCGGCTTTCTGTCACACACGGAAGCTTCGGAACGTCGGTTCCCTGTTTATAGAGATACGTATTAGTTTGTACGAGTTCGTATCAGTAGCTATTGTAGCATTAGCTAGTTATCACATCGTCGTACCCAATCGACTTCAGCCGAGCTCCCGAAATCAGCAATCAACACGTTCCCGATCATCGTTAAATCGTAGAACCCGAACGCCAACCAGCTTCGTCGCCACAACCAGCGTATAACCCGATTATCACTCAGGCTCGTCGTCCCCGATCATCAACGCAGTTCGTCATTAACGAACATCGTCGACTCTGAAACATCAATCAACATCATCGTTCCCGACTAAATACTAGTATGTTATAATTCAATGAAATGCGATATTGATAGGCTGCTAGGATGCCTATCAATATCGCATTTCATTGAATTATAACATACTAGTATTTAGATAAATAAACATCCGATTGAACCCCTAGAAGGGATAAAATTAGTCTTTTATTTCGTAAGGTTTAGTGGGTCCTTATGGAGACCCTGGACGTGACTGGACTTAGCCCAGCCGACGAGAAAACCACGTTACAGCCTATACCAAACCGTGTACCTATCTCCACCATTTTTGGTGCAGAAGTGAACCTATATAGCCCATCTTTGAAATTGCGTATGGAAGAAAGACACTCGGGTGCAAAGGTTTTGCGTCCTATCTCAATTATTGCGGATGCTACGGACACGGACATGGCTAGATCGTCTTAGAGTTTTATTCTGATCAAGAATATATGGTGGCAAATGATTAGTTCGATGTGTTACAAACAGAAAAATAGATTTAATATACCCTCCATACTATAGTGGAGGGTATCAAAAACATTTATGACGACGTCGTCTCTGAATGAGGAAAGAAAAACGCCGTCTGTAAGCAGAAAAGCTTGGAGAAAAACATAGCTCATTTCACATTATAAATATAAATACGTTGGCTTGCAACAAGACATGCAGACAACCATATACATACATACATACGTACCAACAAACAACGACTGACATACCACTTTATAATTAGAGCAGAAATTCTGACGTTTCTATTTCAATTTCCACCTGTCTTGTTCTCTGTGTTCACACAGCACCACACCGCTCCACTCCGCACGGCACTTCACAGTTAACCGAGATATATAGACGACAGACAGAGCAACAGTAACTCTATAACACTCTGAACACATTTGTGGATTAAGGCATTTTCATATGACCAACAGCAGCAGCAGCAGCGGCAACACCAGCTGGAGTGTGTATGGATAACTGTGTTTGCTGAGTGTAAGAAAAATGACGTTTTGATTGAGTGATTGGCATGAAATGAATTACAAATTCTTCATTACACATTACAAATAAAATGAAATGGACAAACAAAAATTAACGAAAAAAGAACAACCACTTAATAATGTTCACTAAACGTTTTCCATCGTGTATATATGTTGGAAATTCATAGATACATATATGTATGTACATATGTGCGTCAATGTTTCGCATAAGAAAATATAATAGAATTTGGATGTTTGCTGGTATTTCCATTGTCGCCATATTTACTAATGTAGTTGTATATATTTTGCCGCCATCATGTCTAAGGAAGTAAAACCTCAAAAAATGGAACCAAAGTTGGGTGATTAAACAAATATTACTTACTTAATTTACTTACTTGCCTAGCTGGCCCATTACAGAACATTTGTCCATAGACCGAATTAAGAAAAGATCTCCAATTTTCTCTGTTTAGTGCTTCGATTTCTGGAATACCGCGCCTTATCATCTCTTCATCCACTTGTTTGCGCCATCTATTCTATTCTTTCGAAGAATTTTTCTCTCAAACACGCCAAGCACTGCCTTATCTGCATGCGCAAGTACCCAGGCTTCGGAACCATACATCAGCACGGGTAGTATCAGTGTTTTGTAAAGCGTTATTTTTGTTTGACGCGTTATGGCTTTGTTTTTAATGTGCTTAGTTAAGCCAAAGTAGCATCTGTTGGCCAATACAATTCTTCTTTTGATTTCACAACTAATGTCGTTTGTTGTGTTTACGGCGCACAGAGGACGAAATCATTGATCTAGCGGCGCGAAAGTCAAAAAATCAAAGTATAAAATTGCGAAATGTTTTCCATTATATCGATTACAGACACTCTGCTAACTAAGATTTTGTTTTTATTTAAGAGTCTGGAGTTTCCCCCATTGGCTTAACTTCATCACTTTCCTCTTTGCAGAGAAAAATGTTTACAAAACGCACTGACAGCTTGCAAAATTTACTGATCGCTACCAATATCATGATTTCATCCCGGCGAAGGGAATTATCAATTGGCTTTTCAGTTTTTGAAATGATGATTTTTTTTTTAGTGAAAACCTGAACTCTTTAAGCATCGAGTATTCTCATGTTAATGAGAATGATGCTCACTTTTCGGCTTTCCCAAAAAAACACCAGAACAAAATATTTGCAAGCTGACAGCACGATTCAACTAAGAAATCATCGATTTCTGTTAAGTTGAAATAACATCAACACAGTTACCTGTGAGTATGTCGTTCAAATTTTATTTACAAAATTCCGTTTTGCGCGAGCCTTCGCTGTTTTTTGTTTGTTTTGTTTTAGTTGAAGATTCAATCATATGATTGTTTAAGAGTCTGGAGTTTCCCCCATTGGCTTAACTTCATCACTTTCCTCTTTGCAGAGAAAAATGTTTACAAAACGCACTGACAGCTTGCAAAATTTACTGATCGCTACCAATATCATGATTTCATCCCGGCGAAGGGAAATATTTTGTTCTGGTGTTTTTTTGGGAAAGCCGAAAAGTGAGCATCATTCTCATTAACATGAGAATACTCGATGCTTAAAGAGTTCAGGTTTTCACTAAAAAAAAAAAAATCATCATTTCAAAAACTGAAAAGCCAATTGATAATTCCCTTCGCCGGGATGAAATCATGATATTGGTAGCGATCAGTAAATTTTGCAAGCTGTCAGTGCGTTTTGTAAACATTTTTCTCTGCAAAGAGGAAAGTGATGAAGTTAAGCCAATGGGGGAAACTCCAGACTCTTAAACAATCATATGATTGAATCTTCAACTAAAACAAAACAAACATTTTGTTTTTACTTTTTTGTTGTTGTAAATATTCACTCAGTAATTCAGTGTCAAGTGCAAGAAATTTTGACGGATCAGATTTTAATAAAATTGTTGCTAAAAACCTGATCTCATATTTGTGTAATTGCACTATGCAACACTGGAAATGCAAACAACTTTATATGGGCATTTTCTGAAAGTGCATATTGAGACTACAAAAACCTTAATTGGGTTTTGTGTTCTTAGATCGGGTTTAGATTTTATGGCCTCATCTAAACCGACCTATAATGAACCTTTTTTCCAGTGATCGGACCTTTATCTCCGAAACTAATAAGAATTCTAATTTGCAGTCTTCGGCAATATTGTAGCCATAAATTAGTAAAACGTATGTGTCAAACAGATGAACTAGGAAAAACTGCATCTAGGGCATCAAATTCGTTAAAATATAGAAAAGTTTACATAATTTCTGAAATTCCGGTCAGAAGCAACTAATCTGTTGGGAGTTGAACTAAGTAATCATTCTAAAAATATTCCAAATAATGTGACCTTCAATTCTTCAGAACATTCTGAAACTCTAAAATGGTTATTTCACGTTGTTTAAGGGGTATTTCATAACATACCTTTTTCAAAACTTATTTCATACAATGTTCACACAGGCTGTTTATTCTCATGTTGGGGATTTCAATGAGTTTTTAAAATATTTACCAAATTGTTGTTGAAAAATTTGCTATAAACAAGGCGATATAGGCATTTTACAACGATGCAATGTTCTGAAGAGTTGTACATTACATTCCAGAGAATATTTTCTCAAAGCTAATTTTAAGAAAAATATAACAGTTTAGGAGGTACGCTGAGAAATATACACAAATTATAGAATTTTTAGAGATATTATAAAATTTGAGACAATAAGTGCAGTTTTTCGAGTTCACTAGTCCTCCAAATTTTTTCTTCTTGCTCTTATCTACAAGTTTGCCGCAGATGTCAGAACAAGATTCGTACTGGTTTCAGAGATACAGCCCCGATTTATTTTAAAAATTCGATATTTCACCATGTTTAGATGAGGCCATAAAAACCGAACCCGATCTAAGAAAACAAAACCCAAATATGGTTTTCGCCTATTGGTCCTCTACTTTCATAAAATTCTGGACAGAAGTTGTTTGCACGCGATTGGCTCAAAAATGTTGCACAGTGTTGTTAAATAAATTCGTAATAAAACTAAACAAAGTTTATTTTTTATTGATAGGGGAGGGTTTAAGTTAAATCAAAATAAAATGTTTGGGGCCAGAAGTTACATAGTTATAAAGAAATAAATTTTCAAAAATTATTATTTTTTGTATGTTTTTAGTGCAATATACTTTTGTTGGATGGAGCGTAACTACAAAGGTCCACCGAGGTTCGGTCCAGTTATTTTTTTAATAATTAAATTGGACTCCCTAGATTCCGAATAACCAAAATTTAGCTGCAAATAGCTGCAAATCTTGCTGATAAATGGTCTTGAAAAATAGCTTAAATCCTCAAAATACCCAAAATCTGTCGGTACGGTTATATGGGGGCTATATCCACTGGGAACCCCAAATACCAAATTACACCTAATTTGGTCGGAAAATGTAGCTTTAAATCCCCAAACTACTGAAAGTCGGGAGGTACCTTAAAAAGGGGCCTATACCCAAACGTGGCACTATCACCACAATTTTTGGTGGAAAGTTTTAGTGATCACTAGGAACCCTAAGTACCAAATTACAACTAATTTGGAAGGAAAAGGTGGCTTAAATCCTCAAAATATCGAATATCAGGAGGTACCGTTATATGGGGGCTATACCAAAATATTTGTCTATGTTGTTCATATTTAGTCCATAATTACCCACAGACACAGATTGAGTTTGTGCAAAATTTCAGAAAGATATCTTCATTCGTTTCCAAGTTATTAATTTCGCGCCACTAGATCAGTGGTTTCGACCACTGTGCGGCGGTGCCGAGGTATACGAAGTCTTTTACTACCTCAAAATTATAGGAACCAATTTCAACAACTGGTCCGAGCTCAATGGACGCACTCTTCGGAGAGGTTGTTTCTTATTTTAAATGAAGATCTTGTGTCAGTTAGAGTCATTCTCCAAAGCCGAATGAGCTCTGCGGGGATACCAAATTCAGACATGACTTGGAATAACTTTGAACGTAGTGGGCTGTCGAAGGCTGCTTTATAATCGACAAAAAGTGATAGGTGTCGATCTGAATCTCCTGGGTCTTCTCCAGGATTTGCCGCAGGGTAAATATCTTTTCGATGGTGGACTTGCCAGGTCTAAAGCCGCATTGGTATGGTCCAATGATTTCGTTGACCATGGGCTTTAGTCCCTGACACTACCTTGTAGGCGATAGGGAGAAGACTTATGCCTCTATAGTTGGAGCATAAAGTCTTATCTCCTTTCTTATGGACGGGACACAGGATGCACAGGTTCCAATCGTCGGGTACGCGTTCTTTCCGCCAGATGGAGCTAACTAGCGGATGTATACACCTTATCAGCGTGTCGCCTCCGGTTTTAAACAGCTCGGAAAAAACGTTTCTCCCCTCTCCTTTTCTCCCGATAACTCTCTCGTGCGCTACGCGTTGCTACTGATTGTAATGTAGCCCTATATGCCGCATTTTTGTCTTCGGTAGCAGCACGACACTCCTGGTCATAACAGGGATTCCTTGGTGGAGGTCTCTGGTATACAAGTACTGATTTTGCGGCTGTTTGCATGGAGTGGGCAATGTTTTGCCATTGTCCTGATATGTTATCGGGACGAGTAGTGCGTTGATTAAGCAATTGGACCAGTTGAGTGGAATATGCTGTGGCTATCTGTTGTGATTGCAGCTTACCGATGTCTAACTTTCGTGTTGTGTCTGTTCGTACTTTGCGTACCTTTGGTGCAACAAGGTAGTGGTCCGAGTCTATGTTTGCTCCTCGGAACGAACGCACATCCAACACGCTCGATGAATGCTATCCATCTATCACAACGTGATCTATTTCTGATCTGGAGACAGCCAGGTGCCCATATTGATGTCGAGATGTTTAAATCTGGTGCTGCTAACTACCATGTTTTTTTGCCGCTGCGAAGTCTATCAACCTCATACCATTGTCAGGTGTTTCATTGTGGAAACTAAATTTTCCGACTGTTGGGCCAAAGATATTTTCCTTTCCAATTTTGGCTTAAAAATCGCCTAGAATAATTTTAATGTCATTGGCAGGACAACTGTCATATGTTTCTTCTAAGCGCTCATAAAACATATCTTTGGTCTGTTCATCCTTGTCTTCAGTGGGAGCATAAGCGCAGATAAAGCTGATGTTGAAGACTTTTGCTTTTATTCGTCTTTCATTCACTGGTGTGAAGCTGGAGGCCAGGTATTTTAACCTCCGACCAACTACAAATTCGCAACCAAACTCATGGTTTGTGTCATGGCATCTATAACACAGTGTGTCACCTTTAGGTGTTGTTGTGACACTTTTCCCATTCCATCGTATTTTCTCCATGGCAGTAATGTCGGCCTTGTACTTTTCAAGTACATCTGCCAATGCGTAAACTGCACCTTCTCTATAAAGAGTGCGAACATTCCAGGTGCAGATTCGCATATCATGGTCCTAAAATGTTTGCGGGGTTCGTCAACTTTAGAGGGATTTGTTTTTCTTTTCTTTCGTTTTTTCATAGTAGACTGATTTTTTCTAGGGGAGGGTTACGCGCGGCTCATTTTAGTTCACTACCTCTAACGGGTGTTAAAGGCAGCTACCCTAGGTGACACCACGAGGAGGTCATTGTCCACTTGAGATGAGAGAGGGACCAAGATAAATCCTGGACTTTGTTTGTTAAAGCCGGTCAGAACCGTTCCTTGGTATCTTTCATCCCCTACGTTAAACAAATATTAACAAATTAAAACTAAGAAGAAAGGGCTAAGCTTGTGATACCCTAAATCGCAACACAAATTCACACAAGTCTTTGCAGTAGTTCAGGTTTTCAAACTCAAGAAATATTACTAAGAGAGTAAAGCAGCAAATTATTGCCCACTCCATGCAAACACCCACAAAATCCGTACTTGTGTTCCAAGGGGTCTCGACCAGGAAGTGCCATACAACTACCGAAGAGAAAAATGCATATTTTCCTTTGTAACATAAAATATGGATGGATAACATAAAACCATGGATGGAGCTGGAAATGGTGAATAATGAAAATTTTGCTTGACTAATACCTATTTTAACTGATATTTAAATTCATTTGAACATTGTTCGCACCCCACTTAGTTCGAATTTAAAAGAAATCGGCCGTATATCACTCCTACGAATCAACAGCGACCCACATTTTAAATTTCAGATTTGCTGCTATAAATGTTCGCTACATACACTCCACCAAATTTTAAAATTCAATTTCAAGCCCTTCACACAATAACAATTTGTACCAAATTCAGTACCATTTAGTAATTTTCATAGTACGAATTTCCAACATCGTATCAACTAACTCAACCCCACACACCAACGGTGACTCTAAGACCAGTTTTATCGCTACTCCCAAAAACAAATTGAGATACTTTTCATTACCTTATGGTACGTATTTCAAAATTAACAATAATTTTTAACCACTACACTCCTACACTGATCCTTATACCAAATTTCAGAACTACAACTCAATCCCTCCAACCTAAAGGAAATTTAGTACAATATACTACTTTTCGTATACGAGTACTTATGGCACGTATTTCCGAACCCACCTTAACCCTACACACCCACACTGATCGGAATTGCAAAATTTGTAATTTTAGGTCTACCAGTACATTTTATATCAAATTTAGTACAATTTAAAGCTTATATATCTTTACCGACCCAACACAGAAAATTCTGAAAATTTTAATACAAATGTATACTTCCCGAGATATAGGCCTCCATAGTTCTGAAAATGACCTTGTTTACTTGGAAAAAAATTTACGTTTTAAAAAAAATTTGTTCGCGTGGCTGAAATTTGCTCCTGTCCATATGAGAAAGTATTAAATCCCGGCCGAAGGCCGTCTACTTAAGAAAACTTACGATTTAAAGGACAAAAAAGACAAAATTTTTTTTCTGCAATGGATCGGTAATCGAGATTTGTTTCTCATTTAATACTTTTTGTACTTATAACCACTAATTGCGGAAAAACTTTTTCTTATCTCCATTCTACACAAAAACAGTGATCCTAATACTAATGCTCAATTCTTCATTTTAGCAAATACCAAAAATTTGCAAATGCAGTTCGATTTAGCACTTTTCGTACACATAAATACGAATTTCCAACACTCAATCCATAGCTCAATCCTACACTCAAAAAGTGATCCAAATTTCAAGATTCAATCTAAAGCATTCACCTAAATCCAAATTGTACCAAATTAAGTGCTCTTCATACATATAAGTACGAATTTTCAAAACTACCTCAATCCTATACTCAACTAGTAATAATAATTCAAAATTTCGGGATTTCAACTCTATCCGTTCACCAAAATTCAAATTGTTCCAAAGTTAGTAACATTTACAACTATTCGTTCGTATCCATAAGACGCATTTCCATAACTATCATAATATCTCAGGCCTACACACCAAAAGTAGTCTTAATTCCAATTTTCAGGATTCAAGTTCTTTGTACCAAATTTAATACTATATAGTACTTTGTATATACATACATATGTAAGTACGAATTTCTAAAACTACCTTCATACCTCAATCGTATACTCCAGCGGTAATCTTAAATACAAATTTTAGGACTCCAGCTCTATTTGTTTACTCAAATTCAAATTGTTCCAATAGTACCATTTACACACTCGTTTACACAAATCCAAATTGTACCAATAGTACCATTTACAACTTTTCGTACACATAAGTACGAAACTATCTCAATATATCAGTCCCACGCTCCAAGAGTAATTTTAATTCCAAATTAATTCAGCATTCTAGCTCTATCCGTTCACCCAAATTCGAATTGTACCAATTTTAGCCCATTTAGTACTTTTCGCATACATAAGTACAAATTTCCAAAACTACCTCAAACCTACTCTCCAACAGTAATTTTAATTTCAAATTTCGATACTCCAGCTCTATTCGTTCGCCCACATCCAAATTGTACCAAAATTAGTATCATCCCAACATTGCCAAATAATGCGTTATAACGTAATTTTTATAGTCGTAACCACTTACAAAACCTCCTACTAACCCATTATTTTAACAAGGGAATGTCACACAGAATAACTAGTTATTCTATAACCACTAGAATAACTAATTATTCTATGGCAAATAAAAGTTGAAAAAAGCTAAAAAACACATGTGAAATTTGTTTTCAATTTCAAATAAATTTCATATTTTTACTTAATTTAATTTTACTATCTGCTGGATTTGATCATGCGAACTTCTGATTTGTAGCAGAACACACTACACACTGTGCTACGCGTACGAACAAGGTTGTAAGGGTTGTTTAAACGCTTGCATGTGCACCACCAACTATTTTTTGAAATTTTGCCTGTAAGGGCGAAGATCATTTTTAATGATTTTTTATTAATTTTCTCGTTCAGAGTTAAGCTTGATGATCGGAAATTATTTACAAGTGAAAAAGGAAAGCCAAGGACTCGAACCCACATAGTCAACAAATTACGTTACCTGGTTTCATTTAATTTTTTATATTGTTAACAAAAATCTTGCGTGTCGACGGTAAACATAAAAACCCAGCAAACAAACATTATACCTTATAATGGGTTTTAAGTGTACATTTTGGTAGTCTTAAATACCTGTACCAATCCACTCATTACTAAGTAAGTAATTTTACCTTGTTACATTACTTTGTAATGGGTTACATAATGGCTAACGGATCCGATCATAATCATAAAAAAACAAGTAAAAAGTGTTAAATTCAGCCTGGCAAACTCTTTTACACTCTCTCACTAAATATTCTGAACTAATATGGAATAATTAGCTTTGTTTCTCTTACGGAAGTACCAATGACCACAACTTTAGATCATAGCCGACCAAGAAGAGCGAGCGCTTAAATTGTTTATGTGTGGGTAAAATTACACTGACAGAACAGGGGTGATGATTTTCATATTGAGTGTGAAATGAAAAATATATTGTTGGCGCGTTCGCTTTGTATGACTTAAATTAAAAATAATATAAATAACTTCATAATTTGAAAAGTATTTTTCTTCATATGTTAATTTTTTTGAGAGAAAAAACAAATTGTATATAAAATGATTTTTTAAGACTTTCTAAGCATACATACATTTTTTATTGTTGCATTGCAGACGAGGCATTCTGCGTCATTAAAAAATATTAATACAAAACAAAAATCATTTTCAAATTCTTCCCTCCACATATTTGCTGTACAACTGCAAAATCTTTTCTGTGTACCCAAAAATAAACAAATAAAGCGGCATCAACCTGCTTGCATGAAATTCAGTACAAGACTGAAGTAAAAAAATCAAAACATTTGCTCTCTTACTTTGCGTTCGGGTCGCGTGTGTGTGATTTGCCGAAAAACTTCGTAACCAAATCAATACCCACGAACGGGTTTGCTTTAGATGGAGAAGTTTTTGACCACTGGCAATCTCAAATACCTAACTTTACTTAATTCGGCCAGCTAAAAACTTAAAACTAAAACGGGCACCTAAAATTGTACATACATTTTGATGAAATTTTGAGAATGTGGCGGAAATTGTGTAGAAAACGTTCGGCAAATTATATTGAAATCGTAGTGGTGTAGAGTAGATGTCATGTCTTTTAAGTATTTTACGATATTTGAAAAAAATGCATGGTTATTTGGCTATTTATTTCTATCGAGTAATACCAATCTTGTTTAAGAAATTAATTAAGGACAGAAAAAACTGCCAATTCAATAGTCATTTGAATAGTTGGGTCATACAAATGTGATCCGGATCTGACAAATCCACTCTGACAAAACAATCTTAGAACAGACTTTTAATGAAACAGGAGAGATATTTTTGAACTATTGTGTGGAAGGAAATTGTTATCCGATATAGACCATCTCAGAACTCTGTGTACGCTTGGAAGAACTTTTAATACACTGTGACACAAAATGGAGGTGAAAATCTGGGGCAGAGATAATTCCTTTTGGGGATGAAAGTCCATGATGGTTATATTAAGAATCCCGAAGGAGAGATCCTCCGTGAGTCGATCTTCCCAGTTATATAGTGATTAAGTTTCTGCTGAAGACTCTGTAAGGCATCTGAATTAGCGATATATATATTTTTCTTAATTTTTGTTTTAGCTTATTTATGAAATGACGTGTTTTCACTCGAATCGAATGAGGATTATTTGCGTAGAGCATTTCCACCTTCTAACTTGTTTCCTTCAATGTCCTTTTCGTCCCTTATTTTAAGAACCACTATAAAAATACCACAAGATGACGTTTTTCAGCTTCGAAATGTTCTGCAAAAATGTCGCTCAGAAAATTTTAGGTAAGGCTCTCATTGTGTCTCGTTTTCATGGTCCTTTTGTGCATTTAGCCGGAGTCTATACCCCGGCGTCGCAGCCAATATATTGAGAAATTCGTAGTTCGATAGCTTCTCTAAATTGGCATGCCATTAGAACTGGACTTTTTGGTTATATCCTTCTGAAAAAATAAGTAAAAATAGTTAATTAGCCTTCTACAGGACATTTTTCCTATAAGCCAAACTAAGAAAAAATTCCATTGCTCACTGTTTGTTGCTTTATTTCTCCAATTTGAAAAACAACAATTGTACAATACAACAATATAATTAAATACATATTAAATGTTTATGCACTGCAGATTAAAATTCAATGAGAGCTTTGAAAGTGCTGCGTGTATATGTATATGCATGTGTATATGGCTAAACCAAGCGAATAAAGCCGTCTGTTGGTTTAATGCATAAACACCCTCTAAAAATATGAATGAAATTTTTGAATGAAATATAACTCTTTTATCTCAACAAAAAACAAAAACAAAAAAACACAACAAAGTCTCTTTTACAACAATAAAAAATGTTGTGATGCTTGTGAAAGAAGGTATTACATTTCAATTTGTATTAAATTTTCCGTAACTCGGCTACCTCAACAAAACACTGGCAATGATAGCGAAACTGCCTACCATACTGTGATCGGATTCGGACACAAATCATATCACTTGGTGTGTCGTCTACTAAATCTGATTTTATTGTCCTCTTGTTGGTTTTTAATGTTTTGTTATTCCACTGCGAATCAGTGGAGTCTTTACGTCTTTTGTGTTATTCTAGTTGCTGCTGCTGTTGTTGTTTTAATTTATAAACCTACAAAGATTTGTTTTATTGCGAATATGTTTCAGCCACTATAGTAGGCTACGAATCACAGCGTTATGTTGCTAATTTGTGAGTTTTGTTGTGTGATTATTTATATCTAAATCTTGTTATCTTTCTATCCGTGGATTTACAACAAGGCACAGTACTTTGTAGCGATAAAAATAGAAACCAATTTATTACATTATATGTGTAACAGAAGTAGGAATGGTATATTCTATTCAAATCTTTTTCATCAAATTTTCAGAGATGTAGTTATTTTCAAGTGGACACTGACCTCCCCGTGGTATCACCTGGGGATCTGCCTTTAACACCCGTTAAAGGTAATAAGCTAACATGTGCCGCACGTTCACCCAAAAGAACGTTAAAAACTTTTTTTTAATCGAGCTTTATGATCTATTATGCAAGTGAAAAAGGAAAGCCGACGATTCGAACCCACACACCCACCACTATGTAACATGCATGTTTTGTCTTCGGTAAAGACTCTTCAGATATATCGGATGTGGAGCGGCTTCGATGTCCTCGAACTTTTCTTCTTTCAAATGCATTTTTGTTTTGTATTTTACAACAACAATGAGGATTTTCCCATTTAGTTGTGCTTTCATGACAAACGCTTTGATTAGTAGCAACGCGTGGCTACGAGGGTAGTATTCGGCCAAAAGGAGAGAGGGAAAACGTCCTTTTCGCAGGAAAAGGAGAGATGTGGAAAATCGGAAGTGTTAAAAATAGAAATATACAGGAGCCAGAATGAAATCCGAAAATTCTACCAAAGAGCGAAACAACAAACTGATGGCACAGGCACATCCTTCTGAAGAGACCAGCAAGGTAATTTGATAGCTGATACAGAAAATGTGCTCAGGATATGGAAATATCATTATACCCTACTCCACAATGTGGGAAGGCTATTATAAGTTAGTTTTGATAAAAATTCATGTAACACCGCAAAATATTAGGCTTAGGGAGAAACCGGTCTGGTCTTAATGGACTACATTGGAACCCTCCTTCGGGTGCCTCCCACACAAATTTTGGAAAGAGTGCCGTTTAAGGATTTGTCTCGGATTGTTTCTTTTTTTGCAATTTTTTGGCTTGGTGGCCCTTTTTACGACGGTACAAATATTTTTTGGGGTCAAAGTCCATTCTACTTGCGAAATTGGCCCAGAACTTAAAAAAAACATAGAGACGTTATAAGTATTGAGTTTACTTATTATCTTTGTGTCCGAGGTTGAGGGTATATCTCCGTCAGCACAGGCCTGATTGGTCATTATAAAATACGAAAAATAATACCTTACGTTTGCAGTAATGACGGCATATATATGTATGTATGTTCTATATCTCTGTTATATTACCATGTATATCAACTTATGTACGTATGACCGGACTGATAAAATATGTGACAATCATATAAAAGATATTCCTTGGAAAAATATTGCCCAGGTGTAGTGGAGTAGGGTATCACATGGTCGGCCCTGTCCGACTATAACCCTCTCTTACTTGTTTTTCTAAACTATTGGTAACGAAGATACCAAAGATCCGATCCCAGAAGATGGCATTGAAATAATACCGCTCGGCCAAGATGAGGTAAAGACAACAATAAGCCGGCTGAAAAATAATAAGGAAGCAGGAGCCGATGGCCTACCAACCGAGCTGTTCAATACCGGAGGCGACATGCTGATAAGGTGTATGCATCACACAAAAAGAAGATAAGACCAATTACAGTGGCATAAGTCTGCTGCGTAATGCATATAAGATAGTATCTGGCATTTTGTGAGAGCGACTAAAACCTATGGTCAATGAAATAATTGGATCACATATCAGTGCGACTTTAGATTTGACAAATCCACCATTGACCATATATTAACTGGAGACAAATTCTGGAGAAAAGACAAGAAATGCAGATCGACGCCTACCATTTTCTACCTATTATAAAAAAGGTACTCCAAGCCATGTCTGATTTTGGTATCCCAGCAAAGCTCATTCGGCTTTGTAAGATGACAGTCGGTCCTCAGTTAAAAAAGGAAAGAACCTCCCCGAAGAGTTTATTACCAAAAAGGTTTCAGACAAGTAGACGGCCTGTTGTGTGATTTCTTCAACATCCTGTTGGAAATGCTTATACGAAAAGCTAAGGTGAAAAGAAGTGGAAAAATACAGTATAGTCTCGATAATCCGGACACCACATGTTTCAAATCATTAATATCGAACGTTTACTAGATAAGCTACCAAATTTACTTCTTAATTTTACTCCTCCAGCGTAATTTAGTATTTCTGTAGTCTAAAATTTTTCTAAAGTTGGTGTATTCGTATATTTATTAATATTTTATTCAAGGATGTAAACATTGTTGCCCATGTACACATATTGATTTTCAGAGTCCATGGGATATAAGCCTATTACAGAATTCAACTGCACTCATCTCATTATGGGGAATATATTTTAGTCATTTCTATGAACATCAGCAACTGACTTTACCTTGTCGTAGAAACAAAAAAAAAAAAGGTTTTATGTAAATGAATAAGACAATGGAATTTAAATCTATTGATTGTATTATTACAAGAATACAATACAACAATCCGTAGTTGTCGGAGATTGTGTATATCAAAGAATGAAAATAAAAGGAGTCATGCGTTTTTTAAGTAATTTATTGACATTTCTATACAACAAGTGCGATTCTCCAACTCACTTTTTTTGAGTTACCGAAAAAATCGATAAACTTAAATTGCTTATAATTTCGGTAATAAACGATATTTTTCAGTAAGTTATCGACCAAAAAAGAGGTCGTTAAGTTCTGCCTATAGCAAGAGTGCTGTCAAATTTTATTTAAACTTTTCATTCATAATTTTCCATTTAATTTTACCGATTTTTGTTGGTAACTCATAAATGAGTTACAGAATCTAAAAACTAAGCTATAAATACCAACGCTTTAAATGTTTTAAACATTTCTAGGTACAGTTCCAAGGGACTTTCTCACTAATCGGAACCTAACAAACTAATTCCTGCAGAGAAAGAAACACCTAACATCGATTTTAAGGGAATTTGGCTTCCCAGCACTAGGTTTAAAATACTGTTGTTTATCATAGTCAGCTGTCGATGGTTGAAGGGTAGAAACATCATTTGATAGATTCAAATAGTTAATTCGATATTGAGTGTATAACTGAGACAGCAGTGGCTAGCCAGAAATACGAGATGTGGACCAAAAAATTCGAAAAACTTAATTTTTCTTATTTATACGCCAATTGCAATAGCTAAGATCGAAAACGTCAATGAAATAAATAAGAATCTAATGCTCAAGATAGGAAAAAATTTTGATGTCCGGATTATCGAGGTACAAAAAATGTGAGATGTCCGGATTACCGAGACTACTATGTAAAAAATTCTAGTGTCCGGATTACCGCGTTGTACGGATTAACGAGTGTCCGTATTATCGAGACTATACTGTATATACAAAAAGCCATATGTTACTTGAATATGCCGACGACATTGACATCATTGGTGGAGCGGTGAAGGAAGTAACTGACACCTTTGGAAAGGTAGAAAGAGAATCTGCTAAAGTCGCTATGGCAGTGAACGCCGATAAAACCAAGTTGATTGTATAGGCGCGTAATACGTCCACAGATCTCGCACCAACTGTGAATGTTGGTACCTACAATCTTGGGGTAGTTAAAGACTTCATCTACTTTAAAGAAAACTAACGCTCTACAAGACTCTGATACTACTCCTGCTAATGTATGGTTCCGAAGTATGGGTACTTGCGCAAGCAGATAAGGCAGTGCTTAATGTATTCGAAAGATCTATGGTCCAATCCTCGTTCACGATGTCTTATGAAACACGAGCTGTATCGCCTATACAACGACATGAGTATAGTTAAGCGTAACGAATTAAAACGATTGCGATGGCTAGGCAATGACTTGAGAATAAGTGATGATGATCCCACTAAAAAGTCGTATAAATACGGGCCCCACGGCGGTACAGGCAGATGTGGAAGGACATGGCTTAGATTGAGTCAGCAAGTGGAAGAAGAAATCAGAAAACACCCGGGAAAATATAGCAACTAAAGGAGAGGAATTAACATATTTTCTTAGTTCGGATTAGGGAACAAATGTTCTGTAAGGGCCAGCTAAGTAAGTAAGACATTTTCGTACACTGTAAGGATTGCGAGTAGATATCCGTCTTGACAGCGTACAATTCTATGTGGAACTATCTAACTTCGGACGCTTGTCAAAATAACCTACTTTGAACTGTTTTATCTACCAAAGCAATATATTGTCCAATGTAATCAATGAAATGCAATGGCATAAACAGCAGGGAAAATTGGAAGAACAAACAAGTAAAAAACTATCAGTCGGATTTGGATTAAATCTCAAACGTTTTGCGGAGGAGGTAGCTAAGGGAATGGACGATAGGGCCCACTTTTGAACATAAACTAAGTTTGGACAAAATATTTCGAGACCCAAAGTTAGCAAATATTTTCGAACTTTTGTGGGGGAGATACCGGAAGAAGTGGACCTATAAGAACCACTTTCGAATTTCATCTAATATTCGAAGAAATATTACAATATGCAAAGTGTGGACCAACGCAGTATTCGGTTCGAGAGTAGTCGTGCGCACCGCTCACTACACATGATGGCCGTGGGGGTTTTTACAGCTTTCGGGCCATTTTCTCAAGATGTATGGACTTGCCACTAAAAACACTTGTACCATCGTACCACACCATCGTGAGGAGGTCCTAAACTGCACTTTTCCGGATCTATAACTCGTAAACATATTACGATGTCGAAAGTATGGACCAAATCGGTTACTGACTTCGAGGGTTATCATGAGTACTATGTTAGAGAAAAGTCTTGAACTTTTGTGGGGGAGGTACCCAAAGGAGTGGACCGATATGGTCCTTGTTCGAACTTGATTTAAGTTTTACGACTGGCAACTTTTGGACCGAATTGGTTTACCCGTTCGAGATTTATCGTGCGCTCCATTCACTACATATGGTGCCGTAGCGGGTTTTTACAGATTTGGGGCCCTTCTCTCAGCAAGAATGGACTTGCACCCAAAAAGACTTATATAGTCGTAATGGGGGCAGCAAATACAAATTGTTACCACAAAAATCAAGACGATCCGGGAGCAGGTCTTAAACTGAACTTATTCGAAATTTTGTGTGGGAGTTACCCAAAGGAGTGGGCCGATAGATTCCATATTGAAACCTCATTTATATCTGGTAGAAATTCGACGATGTGCAAAGTATGGACCAAATCGGTTACTCTCTTCAAGAGTTGTCGTGCGCACAACTTTTCCGAACATGTTTTTAACTTTTGTGGGGAGGGAATGGACCGATATGACCCATCTTCGAACTTAAACTAAGTTTGGACAAAATATTACGAGAACCAAATTTTGGACCGAATCGGTTAATCTAGCGTTCTAGACTTGTCGTGCGCACCAGCCAGCCAGACAGACAGACATGGCTAAATCAACTCCAAATTGAGGCACATTTTGCCCGTATGGAAATTGTATACAGCTTAAATTCTGAGGGTATAATTAAAATACCATCCAATCTAAACATATACAAAAATCCTACCATCCATATTAACTAACATTAATATGTGTTCTACAAAATAGCAAATATTGTACCACTGTTTTCCGCATACAACTGCCTACTGGTCCATTCATTCATTGACTTGGTTCGTTGGTTGGTTGGCGGTTTGATGTGTTTAGAGGGTATTGTTACAGTTTGTTTTTGTTTTCATTTTAACGTAGACATTGTCTAACAAAATGTCTTCATATAAGCGAACAATTCCACCAAGCAACCCCATGTATCCATATCATAAAATAAATAATAATGATACCGGTAAGCAGTCATTGGAACTTATTGTAATAAGTCATAAGATATGTGGTGCGGACTAGAGCGGAGCATATCACTCATCTCACATACATACATTCATACAAATGTATGTGCTGAAAATAAAATATTTACTAGCTGGTCGGAATTTAGTTTAGTTTTTTTTTCAACAGCAACAACATGTCTGTTATAATGAGAACTTGTCGCGACTGGAACAACATCCATGAATGAATGAAATCTCATCATAGTATAAAAGATGTAAATATGTATTTAAATACTCATTTAGATTTTGAAACATGAAGATGGATTTCAACGGAAATGGATTTCGGAATTATACGTAAGCTTAGCGTCGCTTTGTTTGAATCTGTACTAAAGAATTTTTATGGTAATATGATATATTTAAGAACGGAACTATTTAATACAGTTCTGTATGAAATGTGCTGAAATAAAACAAAAAGTACGCGGAGGAAAATTATATAGAAACATCGTTGAACGCTTCTCCTTAGTTGTGAAATAAAACACATTTTCCTCAAAGTTGAAATCATCAGCGGGAAATCGGCACCTGGAATCAAATGATTATATAATGTAATAAATAGGTACATCCATATTTAAAATATACATGGCGAAAACCAAAAATCCTTTGCGAGCACATCTACAATTTTTGGTATAGAGGTTAAGAAAAAAATTCTGGTTTCAAATCTGTTCGCGTTCACAAAATTGGACGATGCGCGCAAAGGTTATAGCGGTTTTTATTCTGATATAAAGAAAAAATATTTAAAAATATCTTATTTGTTGTTATGAGAAAATGTATGCATAAATCGTTAACAGCATTCCATATCTATTCGCAGATGTTTAAATAGTTATTAAATTTATTATTATTTTCGCGGAAAATCAACAAATAATAAAAAAAATTGAAGTAAATCCAAATTATCCTGTCCCAGAGTCCGTACAAACCCTCAAAAAATAAATTAAAAAATATATGCGGAATCTAGACAATGCATAGAAAAATATGATACCAAATTTATAGAGATTGGGCACATAAATTGCATATTATAGCAACAACAAAAGAGAAAAACTTACTGTTTGAAAATAATGTTGCAAATATATTTTTTGGTTTGATTCGAAAAATTAGAAAAAAATATTTGGGAGTTCTCCAACTATTTCGCTAAAATCCCATACAATAATTAATGTGTACTGCTAAAACTTCATCAAGAAATATGGTTTACCATCGTGAAAGCTTATTTGCTTACTCTGATAACTTAATAAGGATAGGAAATTAAGAGTAATATTGAAATTACAATAATTCAAAAAATGTGGAAATTAAAAAGCCTATTATTCGCGAATTAGTAAAAATCTGTTGATGCGCATCCGTTTTTTGGATACAGCGAATCAATCTCTTTCAATATTTATGCATATTTTGATGTTTCACTCAGCGGTCAAAGTGTGCCGCCAGTTGCATCACACAATGCAAAAAACATTAAAGTGGGTAAAAATCGCGCAATTTGCATACGATTTTGATGCGCATCCGGTTTCAGTAGCACTCATCAAAAATACATATATATATATATATATATATATATATATATATATATATATATATATATATATACACATATTTCAAACAGATTCTTCGAGAACCGCGGATGTGCCTCCGCATTCTATTTTTGGTAAAAACCCCATATTACTCGCGAATCTCTGTGATTTATGACACGCGTTTTCGCAAATATTGTACATAATCGCGTATAAAGGATTCCATTTACGTAAAAAAAATTAAAGAAAATCGCGGTTTAGTACGCGAATTTGTCAAAATAAATTTTTCATATTTTCAGGGTATCTATATCCGCGGTTTCAGTGGATGGATTCGATCGCGGATGGGCTCATTAGATCCGTCGCGTAAAAAAACTAAATTCACGTGGGGTACAAAGGAAATTGAATGGCACTTGTAAATTTCAAACTCAAAAAATAGGTTTATTAAAAAAATTCACGCATAATATTGGCCTTTAGACTCCAATTACAAGGATGCCGTAAGGAGCACACTGATGAGATATGCATTAAACAACGTAAAATCACGAGTTTTATTATCCTATTATTAGTTTTGAATATTAGCTTGTTGCGCGTCCGAATTATTAAAAAATTCAAAAAATCCCGAAATTGCGGCTTCAAAATGTCAGCATCAATTTTAGGTGGATGCAGTGGATATATCGAAAAATGATATACCAGTATCATATTGCCCATGAAGTATTCTTTGAGTCTTTCTTTGGGCATATGCCTATAAAATGTAAAGTTTAGCCAGAAATCGGAAGGGAGCATAAAAAAATTTGTTGGCTTCAACCCATTTTTACCTATTTTTCTACATTAATGCCAACACGGCTTCCACGTAAATTAATTTTAATGGTCGATATTATGGGATCCCTCCTAAAACACTTCATTTTAAATAATGTATATCATACTATATAGAACATGATAACAGTTAGCGAATTCTGAATAGGTGAAACTCGGATTCATCGATTGTAAAACATTTTTGGTTTTCGCCACATATGTATGTATGTATATGAAAAATATATTGATGTCCAACAAAGTATTTCCTTTCATTTTTTGGTTCAATTAAAAAATGTATTGGGCATTTAATTTACTAAAAAGCACCATTTCTTTATGAAAAGACAAAACACTAATTTATTCACACACTTTAACGTCTCTACACAACGATTGTTTTTAGACAACCGAAGAAAAAAAGAACAAAAATAATTCATAGCATTTTTTCTTTTCATCTTCGCAAACATATATTTGTTTGGACACACAATTTGTTTGGTTTGCAATCAGTCCCAAACAAAAATTTGTTTGGATCCAAACATATTTTTAACATATATTTTTCTGCATGAATGTAATTAATATACCATCTTCGAATTTCGTCCAGATCGATCAAACTGTACTTGTCCTTTCTATTTTTCGTAATTTACGTAATTAAGGGACCTTAGCCAAACTAAAGATAGATTCCCCCGGAGTAGAAATAAGAGCGGAATTTAATACTATCAAATCCATTATTTAGTATTTTCAATTATGTAAGTATGCCTCCATTTTATATCTCGTCGATCTAGACGTTTTGACTTTTTGTTTTTCGTATACCGTAATGCTCATTAACGAGGGTATACATACTTTGAAACTACAAAAAATGCCTCATCTGTATAACGGTTTTGTACCCTAAGTACGGTTTGACGAAATTGGGTTCGGACAATTTGGAGTCGATTTAACCCTGTCCGTCTAACTGGCTGGATGGTGAAAAAATTTAAAATTTTCAACCAAATGGTGCGCAAGATAACTCTCGAAAAGAGTAAACGATTTGGTCTAAACTTTGCACATACATATTTAGATCAGTTACGAATATGTGCTATAACAGCACACTTCTTCGTTCAAAAGTGCAGTATTGAAAGTTTCGATCAATTTTAGTCACTTCCTTCGAAACTTAAATTAAGATTCCTGAACAGCCATTAAACTGGACTTAAGCGAAAATGTGGATATAGACCTTTTTGGAATTTGATGAACATAGTAATATTTTTCTCAAACATAAATCGTGTTTGATGATCAAAATTATCGCATTTAAAATTTTTATCGAAGGTAGTTTTTTCGTTCAGATTACAACCATACATATTTCCTTGAATAAGCCCATACTTCGTGACATAATAGACAAAAACCTTTAGATATCCTACGGTCATCATATGGCTGGTTGACCATAACTACTGAAAAGAATAACTCCCAAAATAAGAACCAGTTTGAAGGCGGGATATGTCGGTCCATTCCTTAGATACAATTCAGTTTAAAAACGATTTCACGGATAGTGTTGACATTTAATAGCGGATAATGTAGATAGTCGTTGTGCTCATGACTATTGTAGTCGTTATATAATTTTACTAGGGTAAATCAATGTTTCCTAAGATAAAGGTGCCAAAATGTCTTTTTAATAACGGTCACTCCTTCATACGAGTATACCTTTATAATTAAAGTGTTTAGTAGTTAAAATACTATAATCTCATTCAATCTTCTCTCGACAAAGATCCAAATGGTTTGGTGTAGACCTATTGAGTGGAGCATATCTGGCTACAATGGTGCACATGATAACTCTCCCAGATGGTGTAACCGAATTTGTCTACAATCTGCATAGTAATATTTCCTGCAGAAATATGTCAGGTTGCAATATGCTCTTCAGCCCCCCTATTCAGTAACTTTGTAACAACTTTATACATTGTTTATTTTACAACAATTTCATTTGTTTGTTTTGTAGTTGTTACAAAAATAATAGAAGTTTTAACAACTTATAAATGGATAAAAGTTACAGAATTGCTATACAGGTGCCTCCCATAAAATTTTAAAAGTTTTCGTAAAAGTGCAGTTTACTGTTTACTTACACTGTGCAACATTTTTAAGGTAATCTTGTGCACACAATTTGAGCTGAGGATTTTTTGAAAGTACAGACCCGAACGACAAAAACCTTAGTTGGGTTTCGTTGAGTCAGATCCATCTGAACATGGTTAAATATTGACTTTTTAAAGCAAACCTTGGCTATATCTCTGAAACCTATGTTAATCTTCATCTCAACTCTGAAGCAAATTTGTAGATAAGGGTAAGAACTAAATATTTGTAGAAATAATGAACTCGAAAAATGACATCTATTGCCTCAAATTTTAAATAAAATATAATTTAAAAAAATTAAGTTTCAGTGTTTTCTTTAGAAATGCACTTAAAACTAGGAAATGATTTGTCGCTTAGCCTCAATAAATATATTCTTTCTCATGATGGAATCTCTCAAATAAAACGCTTGCATTCAAATTATAAATGATGGCAAAATTAAACGGCAAGCGTTTTATTTGAGAGATTCCATTACGAGAAAGAATATATTTATTGAGGCTAAGCGACAAATTATTTCCTAGTTTTAAGTGAATCTTTATATATAAAACTCAATTGTCGTTTGTTGGTAATTGAATCAGTTGAAAACGGCTAGAGCGATTTGGATAATTTTTTGTGGAAATGTTAGTCATAGTCCAGTTTAAGTTTTTATGCAAAGAAAAATTGGCCACGCCCACTTTTCCGCCCACTTTTATAAATATGTTATATCTACGGAACTACTCAATAGATTTTCCTGAAATTTGCAGGGAACGTAAAGTGATGGCCCCCGGTTGAAATAGGCTACATATTTGGTTGAATTTCGGATCGGGCGGGGTACCTCCCCTATGCCCTATTTTTGTAAAAATGCAATATTTGCAACAATTACAAATGTATCACGTAGAAAATTAATTTCCGAGTCAATGGCGATTGTGTCTCCGACCTTACGTGCTTATTTGGGGCATTAAGACTGGACAACGCCCACTTTTTTAAATATGTTATATCTACGAAACTACTAAATCGATTTTCCTGAAACTTTCAGTGAATGTACAGGGTTGGTCCCCGATGAAAATAGGCTACATATTTTTTGACTTTCGGATCGGGCGGGTACCTCCCCTATGCCCTATTTTTGTAAAAATGCAATATTTGCAACAAATATGAATGTATCGGTTTGGGAATTTATTTGCGAGTCAATGGCGATTGTGTCTCCAACCTTACGTACTTATTTTGTGACTTAAGATCCGACCACGCTCACCTAATTAGGGTTATATCTACAGGGGATTTTCAAGAAAATCGCGATTTGTCTAAACTTTTAAATGTTTATAAATAAAAATCAAATATCGTTCGTTGGTAATGGCATCAGTTGAGAACGGCTGGACCTATTTTCGACCTTTTTTATGCAAAGAAAATTTGACCATGCCCACTTTTACGCCCAATTTTTTTCAATTTTCTATTTTTATCATTTCTACAAAAACTACTGAACCGATTTTCCTGAAATTGCCAGGGAATGTACAGAGATGGTCCCCACTTAAAATAGGCTACAAATTCAGTTGAATTTCGGAAAGGGCGGGGAGCTTTCCCTGTTATATTTCCCTGTTATATTTCCTGTTATATTTACAATAATTACGAATGTATCTATTTGGATGATAATATGCGAGACAATTGTGGTTGTGTCTCCGACCTTACCTACTTTTTTAGGAACCATAGACTTGACCATACCCACTTTTTAAAATATGTTACATCTACAAAACTACTGAACCGATATTCGTGAAAATGTCAGGGAATGTACAGGCATATTTTCTTGAATTTTGAAGAGGGCATATTTAAAAAAACGCCTTACCTTTATGAATAAAAATCAAATGCTGTCATAACCCAACTTAGGTTTTTTGGAAAGAAAAGTTTACCACGCCCCCGAAAACAGGTTACATATTTTATTGAATTCCAGAGGGGGCGGGGTACCTCCCCAATGCTATATTTAAAAAAAACGTTATATTTGCAAAAATTATGTATGTCATAAGTCCAATACTACTGAAGGGATTTCCATAAAATTTGCAGCAAAAGCTCAATGTTTGCCGTTGTTATGTGGGGTACCTTCCCCATGCCTTTCTGTTAAACGCTATATGTATAAGCCAAACTTATGATTATATCGGTTTCAGCATACATTTTGGTAGGCAATGAAGTTGTGTGCACCCTAGGACCGGACCAGGCCCACTTTTTTTAATATGTTATATCTTGAAAACTGATGACCACGCCCACTCTGTTTAAAACATTATTTTTCCAAAACTACTGAACCTAATTTTCAGAAAATATTCAGGAATGTCCCGTGGTCCAAAATGCTATATATTTGTAGACGAATTTCGGGGCCTATTATTTTATAATCGGTGTATTTGTTAAACTTATGAGTACATCAGGTTGCAAATTAGTTTTCGAGACAACGGTGGTTGTCCCCCGATCAAGAAAAACTATATATTTACAAATGTACTTAAATGGTGAGGCTCAACGGTCCATCAGCCATGAAAAGCTAAAACATATAGGTCTAAATAAGCGGCAGAATTCGATTTAATAATTTTTTTAACTTTTATTATTAGATCGCTTTAGGATAAAGACAGTGACATGGACGATAATAAATCCTAAAAGGCAAAAATTGGCGAAAAATCCGACAAAGTCCGTAAAAGAAAAGAAAGGTTACAGACAAAATCTGTTGATAAATATAAAATCCTTCTCGGTTTGACAATGGACCGAAGAAGTGAGGTAGAAAATACCTACTTTTGAATTAAAACTCATTACGACGGGCCAGCAACGCGGACCGGGGTCTGCTAGTTTCTAAATAAAACACTGAAACTTAATTTTTTTAAATTATATTTTGTTTAACTCCTACCCCTAAATTTGTTCTATTTGATCGAAAAATCTTATATATGACATTATATGGCGATCGGTTGACGTTAATCCGTGCCAACCGAGAGATCTTTGTTTCCACAGGATAAAAAACGATACTACAAAAAGTTGTGAAAATCGGATCGGATTTTGATCTTTTCCTAGGAAAAAGCATTGACGAAAACAATTAGTACTTTTATAAACGAAAGGTAACTAATTTTGCCATTGAACTTGAATACAACTCTCGTTGGAGGGTATAAAAAGTTAGGTCCGGCCGAACATAACGCCATTCTTACTTATTTTATTTATATTATTCTAAATATTTCCTTCAATATTATATTTAATACATTAAATTTTCAATAAATTAAATAATAATAATTACAATTATTATATTTGGAGTAGTTAGGTCACAGTTTTAACCATAGTGTATTTCATTTATTGGCCTATAGGCTTTGTTATACATGTTAAAATAAAGAAATAAATAAATTCTAATTTTCCGAAGATCGTTTTTGATTTGTAATCTTCCAGTTCAGTAAAATGTTAATTCTTAAGCCCTACAAGTATAACAATGAGTACATGATCGATAAGCATGCATTAAATCTAGGCCAAAAATGTCGATGGCCATAAATGATTAATAGGAAACAATCGTTATAGTTTTACCACCTTTGCACATTTTGCATATTAAGTTCTACATTGACTTCATAACTCATTATTTTTTGGCACAAGTTTCACACAAAAACCAACTGAAAATGCTATGAAAAATTGTTACATCTATCGGAGCAACAAAAATAAGCTTGTTTTTAGTCTTTTTCGGCACCATATACAACACCATGCTTCCCAAGAAGGCGTTGGCTTGAGTTCATGATTCGTCGGTGATTTGTTTAAACAAATCAAATGTAAGACCCACAGAAATACTGCTGAAGTGCAACATATCATGCTATGCCGCGGCACGTTGCAGTCACACTGCATTAGGTAGTAGTAGTAACTCATCAACACCCTCAACTCAACTGAAAAACTCTCAAATTATATTTATGCACACCGCATTCATATCTACATTTCTGGAGGAAATACCGGGGCAGATACCACAATTTCTTTGGTTGAACAAGTATCACTTGCGGCCATAGTACACATACAAATAGACGAGTGGTTGGAACAACCCAAACTATTTTTCAAAATATTATAAAATTTGCATTAGCATTGAGTAGTGGGTGAGTTGAATTTAATGTTAGCAAATTATTCATAAAACTTGATGGGATGCTGAATTGCAATGCAATGTTATGCGAGGGTGTCAATGGAAGTGAATAAATCAAATAAATTTTTTAGGATAGTTTCCAATTTTTCTTGAAGTTTAATTGAATGAATGTAGAGAGAAGAGTCTCTCATTCTTAAACAGGATAATGTCAGAACTCTGATGCAAGAATTACCCTCCACCACTAAATAAGTCCCCAACAAAACATGGGCACGGAATGAACGAAGGCAATTCAAAACAATTTAATTTAGTTTGCAATTCCAATACTTTTAAGTGTAATTGAATAAAGGAAATGGTTTCACAAACACGAAAACGGTTACTTATATTATTGGTGTGACTAGCAAAGAGTTAGAGAGTGTACAATAGACCGATCCAAAAAAAAAAAACAAGTAAGAACGGCGTTAAGTTCGGCCGGGCCGAACTTGTTATACCATCCACCACAATTTGTATTGAAGTAAAATACAAGTGTATGAAGAAAACTTAATACTAAATTTCAGCAATTTCCTTAAAACAATGTGAGGCACCGTTCTATGGGGGCTATTTCAAAACGTCGATCTATACCGACAAATTTCTGATGGAAAGTTTTTAGACTCAAAGAAGACTAAATACCAAATTTCCTATATTTCCCTAAGAGAATGTGGCTAAACTTAAAAAATACCGAAAATCAGGAAGTACGCTTCTATGGGGATATAGGAAGACGTGGACCTATACTGATAATACTCTTCTGGAATATTTTATAACTCTTGGAAGACTAAATAACGAATTTCAGCCATTTCGGTGGGATATTGACGTCACAATCTTCAGTATTACGAAAATCGGGAGGTACCGTTCTAAGGGGGCTATATCGAAACGTCGACCTATACCGACGAATTTTAGTCGGAAATGGGGCAATATGAAAGCGTGGACCTGTACAGACAAATTTCTGGCGAACCGTTTTATATCACATTGAAGACTAAATACAAAATTTCAGCCATTTTGGTGGAATATTGAAGCCACAACCTTCAAAATACGGAAAATCGGGAGGTACCTTTCTATGGGGGCTATATGAAGGCGTGGACCTATACCGACAAATGTAAAGGGGAAGTTTGAGTACCCCCAACGAAGTCTAAATACCAAATTTCAGCCATTTCGGTGGAATATTGAGGCCACAACGTTCAAAATACCGAAAATCGGGAAGTACCGTTCTATGGGGGCTATATGAAGGCATGGACCGATACCGACAAAATTCTGGGGGAAAGTTTTATACTTCTAACGTAGACTAAGTGCGCCTGATGAAGCTTGTACTGTCGTATGGGGGGCAGTGAATACAAGTTGCTAAAACAAAAATCAAAGCGATTCGAGAGCAGGTCCTAAACTGAACTTATCCGAAATTTTGTGTGGGAAGTACCCGAAGGAGTGGACCGATTTAGTCCATATTGGAACCTCATCTAAGTCTGGTAGACATTTCACGATTGGATTAAATCAATTACTTCCTTCAAGAGTTATCATACGTTCAAATTTTCCGAACATTTTCGAACTTTTGTGGGGGAGGTACCGGAAGGAGTGGATCGATATAACATCTTCGAACTTCGAACTTAAACTAAGTTTGGACAAAATATTACGAAAGCCAAATTTTGGACCGAATCGGTTGATTTGACGTATTTGCTGCACCAAACACGCTATATACGTCCGATTTTGATGAAATGTGGAATGTGTGACTGAATTCGGTCTAAAAATAAATGTGCCAAATTACATCGAAATCGGTTCAGATTTGGATATAGCTCCCATATATATTTTCGGCCGATTTGACGTATTTGCTGCACCAAACACGCTATATACGTCCGATTTTGATGAAATTTGGAATGTGTATCTGAATTCGGTCTAGAAATAAGTGTGCCAAATTAAATCGAAATCGGTTCAGATTTGGATATAGCTCCCATATATATTGCCCGATCTGTCCAATTTTGATTAAATTTGGAATGTGTGACGGAATTTTGTCTAGTAATAAGTGTACCATATTATATATAAATCAGTTCAAATTTATATATATATCTCCTATATTTTACATATTCACATTAGTGTAGGGTATCATATAGTCGGCCCCGCCCGGCTATGATCCTTTCCTTACTGGTTTTTATACCCTTATCATTTATGCTAACGAGGGTATATACACGTTCATACTTGCAAAATATGCCTCATCGAAATAATGGTTTTAGACCCCAAGTATGTTTGGACGAAATGTGTTTCAGACAATTTGGAGTCGACTGAGCAATGTCCGTCCGTCTGGCTGGCTGGAGCGCACGATAACTCTCGAACGGAAAGTGTGGTGTAGGGTATAAAAATTGTTTCCACTTATTGACATATTTACCACATTATTGACATATTTATTAAATTGTCTTTGAAAAATATACAAAAAAAACAACGTGTTAGAGGCTTTTTACAACAATGGCATGAGGAGTTGTGTATTACATTTCAGCGAATGGTTTTTAAAAGGAAATATTAAGAAAAATATTTCATGATATTACTCATACGTTTTGGAACTAGTACAAGGAACTAAGAACTAGATTAACCAAATCTAGTAGGAACCCTAAATGTCAAATTATATCTAATTATACCCTACACCACTATGTGGAAAGGGTATTATAAGTTTGTTTTGGAAAAAATTCATGTAACACCGCGAAATATTCGTCGGAGACCCCCAATGTGGTATACCAATCTTCATATCTCGGCGAGATAAAGCGATTTTGAGATGTGTGTCCGTCCGTCCGTCCGTCCGTGTGTCCGTCTGTCCATTATAAATTGTAATCAAACTCCAGGCCGCAATTATGGACCGATCGTCACGGTTTCACATCAGAATAGATCGCTATTTTAATTGGTGATCATCGTGAAATATTTAGCGGGTGAAATGGACCAAAAACATAATTTTTATCCTATTTTATAGCTGCTCTGATAGTCCGATCGCCTCGAAATTTTAAATAAGGTAAGAGAATATGATAAAGAAGAAGCTTGCAATTTGAGATGGCGATCAGATAATATTTAGAGGGTTTAATGGACCAAAACTTTTGTGTGAAATTTGTGAAAATTTTTAATATACAACTTATATCTTTATTCCTTGAAGACACATCCCGGGCAAGTAAGCTAAGCTTGGAAGATGATCCCTTGACCTTTCCATTGATGCCAATTATGTTGATTTACGCGGTCAGATAACAGAGTTACAGCCTAATATATCCAGTTTTTTGCTTGTAGTGTAATCATAAGCACAATAGAGGCCGCAATTACAGCTGAATAGTCACGAAATTTTGCACGAGGTAAGGGTTTAGGTCGAAGAAGATGCCTACAATTTTGGAAGATGATCCGATATTATTTAGCGGGCGAAATGGACCATTACTTTTGTATGAAAAATATAGAAATATTATTTTTGGTCCATATTTTTATTCCTGGATGGCATATACCGGCAAAGTAGCCTACATATGGAAAATTAAATCCTGATATTTCCCCTGACGCAAATTGTTTGGTAGATAACGGGTCTACTGCCTAACATATAATGGGTTTTGTGTAGAGAACCATAATTTCTTCTCATACTACAAATTGTCTCAATCATGACAGAGAAATTTTCAGTTCAGTTGTCCAATTGAATTTTTATACAAATATTGCAGCATTGGGTCGCTTCGCCACCTATTTTATAACCCTCAGACTTTAGGTTAATACAAAATATACAAAATACGACCAAAGATGTGCCGATCGAAAAAATGGTTTTAGACCCCAAGCATGTTTAGACGAAATTCGTTTCAAACAATTTGGAGTCGATTTAGCCCTGTCCGTTCATCTGTCTCTCTTACTGTCTAGCTGGCTGGTGCGCACGATAACTCCCGAACGGATCTACCGATTCGAACCAAATTTTGTACTTCGTAATTTTTTGTCCAAACTTAGTTTAATTTCGAATATGTGCTGTATCGGTTTACTTCTTCGGGCACCTCCCCCACAAAAGTTCAAATTTTTTCTGAAAAATTGTGTGAACAATAACTGTCGAAGTGCGAAATTCATTTGGTACAAACTTTCCATATATTATTATTATTCCTTCCAGATATAGATCGGGTAAGACTATAACGGTCCACACCTTCGAGTACCTCTCAAAAAAAATTTGGAAAAGTGAAATTTAAGAGTCCTATCGAATAGTTTTGATTTTTTCAGCAGATTGTCCTTGCGGCCCCTTTTACGATGGTATAATTGCAATGGCAAGTCCATACCTCCAGAGATTATGGCCGAAAAGGTCAAAGAAACCCTGAAAAACAAGCAAGAAACCTAACTAATCCGCAAGATAACTCTCAAGGGAATTTTCTGATTGGTCCAAACTTTGCACATCCTAATATTTCATCCAGTAATGTATCAGGTTAGAATGTGGACTATATCGGTCCCGTCCTTCGAGTACCTCCTATACAAAATTTGGGAAAAGTGCAGTTTGAGAACGTTCTTATCACGGTACCTATTGCAATGGTACAATTTTTCCGGAGTAACCCCATACTTCCTGAGATAATGGTCCAAAATTTCCAAAAAATAATTCTCAAACTTTTTCAAAAATCAGAGATTAGCTTACTACACTTGATTTGGTATAGCCTTACATTACGATACAAAATATATATTTTTTATACGGCATGAGGGATGCTGAGGGTATATGACTTTTCCTATCTTACTTGGTGTGTAATTGAATATGAATAATTATGGGATTTATAAATTTGTGTGCATCCAAATTATTTGAATTTCTATTCATTATTAGTTATTTCTATCGGTATAAAATATGTATATAACCACAATGAACTATTTTCGAAATGCCCTGAAAATCACAAAACTGCGTGCATTACCAAGCATATGTGAGGGCGATAGATTTTCAATAAAGCCACAATCAATGTGAATTTTCCAATTTTGGCATATTGTTTAGAAATGTATAATTTATATAATTGTTCCATAAATATCCCAGTAGGGACAAGGGAGGCTTATCTTATACCAATGGATTAATGTTATGTCATTGATATGTGACGCATTTTTTATCGCCAAATCCGAAAGGCGTGTCCTAAGTTGCCACTTGTAGAGAAGTTGTTCATGGCTGAAATACTCAGGAAATATCGGCAGCTTTACAAAGGGGTATTAGGCCACCGTTGAAAATTTGATGTGGCCAGGCCTGGGAATCATACTCGGATATTAAACGTGCAAAGTGGTTGCACATAGCTAATTCCTAGAGGTGTAGGGTATCACATGGTCGGCCCCGTCCGACTATAGCCTTTGCTTACTTGTTCGGTCTAAAAATGTGACTAAAAACGTCAAAATACCTGAAATCGGGCGGTACCATCAGGAATTAGCGTTATATTTTGTTCGCTGTTGCTTCAGCTTATTTTGGAGATGACATGTCTCCAGTCAAATCGAATGAGGATTTTTTCCGTAGAGCACTTCGACCTTCTAATTCGCCTCCTTCAATGTCCTTTTTATACCCTACACCACTATGTGGAAAGGGTATTATAAGTTTGTTTTGGTAGAAATTCATGTAACACCGCGAAATATTCGTCGGAGACCCCCAATGTGGTATACCAATCTTCATATCTCGGCGAGATAAAGCGATTTTGAGATGTGTGTCCGTCCGTCCGTGTGTCCGTCTGTCCATTATAATTTGTAATCAAACTACAGGCCGCAATTATGGACCGATCGTCACGAGATTTGGTATGGAGGTCGGTTTCACATCAGAATAGATCGCTATTTTAATTGGTGATGCTCGTAAAATATTTGGCGGGTGAAATGGACCAAAAACATAATTTTTATCCGATTTTGTAGCTGCTCTGTAGTTCGCAATAATAGCCCGCTCGCGTCGAAAATTCGAACGAGATAACAGTTTATGACAAAGAAGATGCTTGCAATTTGAGATAGTGATCGGGTGATATTTAGAGGGTTAAATGGACCACAACTTTTGTGTGAAAATTGTGAAAATTTTTAATATACCGGTTATATCTTTATTCCTGAAAGAAACATTCCGGCCACGTAAATAATATTTGGAAGGCCAACTCTTGCTCTTTCCATTGATACCAATTATGTTGATTTACGTGGTCAGATAACAGAGTTACAGCCTAGTATACCCAGATTTTTGCTTGTAATGTAATCATAAGCACGCTAGAGGTCGAAATTATAGCTCAATAGTCACGAAATTTTGCACGAGGTAAGGGTTTAGGTCGAAGAAGATGCCTACAATTTTGGATGACGATCTGATATTATTTAGCGGGTGAAATGGACCATTACTTTTGTACGAAAAATAAAAACATTTTATTTTTGGTCCATATTTGAATTCCTGGAGGGCATACACCGGCAAAGTCGCCCATATATGGAAAAATAACTACTGACCTTTCCTCTGATGAAAACTGCAATAATATGTGTGCTTGATAACGGGCCCACTGCCTAATACATAATGAGTTTTGTGAAGAGAGTCACATCTTCCTCCCATGCTACAAATTGTTTCTATCATGACAGAGAAATTCCCAGTTTTTGTATATTGCGTGGAGCCCTAGCGTATTACTTGTCCAATTGTCCAAAAGTTAAAAATGTAGCAGAAGGGACTAAAGAAGGCCAATATTCCAATCTAAGAATATTTATTAGAAATGTATAATATATAATTGATCCACTCATATCAGTGAGTGTACCCCAATTAATATTAGCTCAGTGATATGTAGACAGCGGAGTTTTATGAAACCCCTATTTTTGTAAAATTTTGAGACTGGGCATATTTTTGGCTTCTGATTAAAATCCAATCGAAATATATCACAGAAAAATTCATGTATTTTACATATTTTCGTATGCAATAAATATTTCAATAATGTCTTCTTAAATGTTTATGTGTACATTTTTTCTGTTTAAAATTCTCTTCAGACAGTTCAATAAAATAGAGAAATAGAATAGAGTAACCACAGCCACAACCTTCAAAATATCGAAAAATATCGTTCTATGGGAGGTATATTAAGACTTAGATCTATACCCACAAATTTTAAGTGGAAAATCGAATACCCCCAACGAAGACTTAATACCAAATTCCAGCCATTTCGGAGGGATATTGAGACCATAACCTTCAAAATACAGAAAATCGGCAAATTTCAGGTCGAATCTTGTATACCCGCAACGAACAATTAATACAACATGTCAGCCCTTTGAGTGGGATATTGAGGCCACACCATTTAAAAGTGCCGAAAGTCGAGAGGTATCTTTCTATGGGAGCTATATGTTGACTCGGACCTATAACGACAAATTTCAAGAGGAAATTTGTATACCCCCAACGAAGGCTTAATACGAAATGTCAGCCATTTCAGTGGATTTTGAGGCCACAGCCTTCAAAATACCACACATCGGGAGGTACTGTTCTATGGGAGCTATATGAAGACGTGGACCTATACCGATAAATTTCAGGTCGAAAGTATTATACCCCAACGAAGATTTAATACAAAATTTCAGCCAATTTGTGGTGAATTTAGGCTACAAATCCTTGCATATGTTTTTGCATGTGTTCATTTTAATGCAAATATGACAAAATATGCAAAAAATAGGTCCAGACTAATTCGTTTTATTTTATTATAAAACGAGTTTTTGTCTAATCACATTACCTCTGCGACATTCCTAACCATATATGCATTTGCATAGAATTCTGCTACTACTGTTTATCGCCGAGTCCGAAAGGCGTGTCCTAAGACACCACTTGTAGAGAAGTTTTTCATGGCTGATATACTCAGGAAATGTCGCCAACATTACTGAGAGGTATTTTCCCATCGTTGAAATTTTGATACCATTGCACCACGCTGGCAACCTATTAGAAATGTCATAACAAGGAAATTTTACATTTTCATATTTTTAAAGAATAGACGTCCTATACATTTAATATGATCAATACCAAAAAAATCATTACGTATCTTCGTTTTAATATTATGGAGCTATATTTCCTCAAATTTCCATGGTAAATTTATGTATTGGTGCCACCGTGGTTCTATTGTATGCACACCCGCCTTGCACGCTGAAGGTCGGGGGTTCGATTCCCGGCCAGCCAACATCAAATTTCCAACGATGGCAAAGTAGTAAAGTTTGCTACATTTTCTGAGTATTTCAGGCATGTAAAACTTCTCTACAGGTGGTGTCTTAAGACACGCCTTTCGGACTCGGCGATAAACTGTAGGCCCCATATCATTGATGTCCCTTCTGGGATGTTTGTGGAACAATTATTATATTGTTATTTAAAATCGATGTGATAAGTTGGCAGACTCCACAAAGTTATTTCATACAATAACTTTATTTGTCCAAAAGGAATTTTGATTTGCTGAAAGCTAATTCGCAGGGTGGTGGTGTAGGGTATTGCATGGTCGGCCCTGTCCGACTATAGCCTTTTCTTACTTGTTTTATTTATTTTATGAGCCGCTATAAAAGTACCACAAGATGACGTTTTTCAGCTTCGAAATGTTCTTCAAAAATGTCGCTCAGAAAATTTTAGGTACGGCTCTCATTGACAACTAATCGATTTTGCAGCGTTTTTATAGTCATTTTTGTCATTTACTCCTGTTTGCTCAGAAAAAACTGTGTTTTGTTTTTTTGTGTGTTCTGTAATAAATATACAAAAAACAAAATATAGTCTTTTTCTGAACAAAAAACAGGGTAAATGCATAAAACGACCACGAAAGCGCGTCAAAATCGATTAGTTGTCAATGAGAGCCATAGCTAAAATTTTCTGAGCGACATTTTTGTAGAACATTTCGAAGCTGAAAAACGTCATCTTGTGGTACTTTTATAGCGGCTCTTAAAATAAAGGAAGCGAGGAAGCGAGTTAGAAAGTCGAAGTGATGTACGAAAATAATCCTCATTCGATTTGACTGAAGACATGTCATCTCAAAAATAAGCTAAAACAATAGCGAACAAAGATATAACGCTAATTCCTGATGGCTTACAGCGTATCTAGCAAAAACTTCATCTCGCCATAACGCGGAAGTTCGACTCACGGCGGATCTGTCCTTCGGGGTTCTTAATATACTCACCAAGGCCTTTCTTCCCCAAGAGGAATGTTCCGTGCCCATACTTTCACCTCTATTTTGTTGCACAGTGTTATAAATCTTTATAAATAAAAATCAAATGTCGTTCGTTGGTAATGGCATCAGTTGAGAACGGCTGGACCGATTTGGATAATTCTTTTTGTGAAATATTTGCCATAACCCGATTTAGGTTTTTATGTAAAGGAAATTTGACCACGCTCACTTTTTACGCCCACTTTTTTCAATTTTTATACCCTCCACCATAGTATGGAGGGTATATTAAGTTTGTTTTTCCGTTTGTAACGCATTGAAATACTCATTTGCGACCCTATAAAGTATATATATTCTTGATCAGGGTAAAATTCTAAGTCGATCTGAGCACGTCCGTCCGTCCGTCCGTCCGTCTGTGGTAATCACTCTAGCATCCACAAAAATGGAGATAGGACGCTGAAATTTTGGGAAAATACGTCTTTTGTTTGCAGGCAGGTCAAGTTCGATGATGGGCTATATCGGTCCACGTTTTGGTATAGCCCCCATATAACGGTACCCCCCGATTTACGGTATTTTGACGTTTTTAGCTACATTTTCAGACCGATTTGGCTATAATTTGACATTTAGGGTTCTTAAGTGTCAAAAAACATATATAACAAAACTTGTGGACATAGGTCCACGTTTTGGTATAGCCCCCATATAACGGTACCCCCCGATTTGCGGTATTTTGACGTTCTTAGCTACATTTTTAGACCGATTTAGCTATAATTTGACATTTAGGGTTCTTAAGTATCAATAAACTTATATAACAAAAGTTGTGGACATAGGTCGACGTTTTGGTATAGCCCCCATGTAACGGTACCCCCCGATATACGGTATTTTGACGTTTTTAGCTACATTATCAGACCGATGTAGCTATAATTTGACATTTAGGGTTCTTAAGTGTTAATAAACTTATATATTAGAAGTTGTGGACATAGGTCCACGTTTTGGTATAGCCCCCATATAACAGTACCCCCCGATTTACGGTATTTTGACGGTTTTAGCTACATTTTCAGACCGATTTGGCTATAATTTGACATTTAGGGTTCTTAAGTGTCAATAAACATATATAACAAAACTTGTGGACATAGGTCCACGTTTTGGTATAGCCCCCATATAACGGTACCCCCCCGATTTGCGGTATTTTGACGTTTTTAGCTACATTTTTAGACCGATTTAGCTATAATTTGACATTTAGGGTTCTTAAGTATCAATAAACATATATAACAAAAGTTGTGGACATAGGTCCACGTTTTGGTATAGCCCCCATGTAACGGTACCCCCCGATTTGCGGTATTTTGACGTTTGTAGCTACATTTTCAGACCAATTTAGCTATAATTTGACATTTAGGGTTCTTAAGTGTCAATAAACTTATATAACAAAAGTTGTGGACATAGGTCCACGTTTTGGTATAGCCCCCATATAACGGTACCCCCCGATTAACGGTATTTTGACGGTTTTAGCTACATTTTCAGACCGACTTAGCTATATTTTGACATTTAGGGTTCTTAAGTGTCATTTAATTTATTTAACAAAACTTGTGGACATAGGCCCACGTTTTGGTATAGCCCCATATAACGGTATCCCCCCGATTTGCGATATTTTGACGTTTGTAGCTACATTTTCAGACCGACTTAGCTATAATTTGATATTTAGGGTTCTTAAGTGTCAATAAACATATATAACAATATTTGTGAACATAGGTCCACGTTTTGGTATAGCCCCCATATAACGGTAGCCCCCGATTTACGGTATTTTGACGTTTTTAGCTACATTTTCAGACCGATATAGCTATAATTTGACATTTAGGGTTCTTAAGTGTAACTAAAGGTCCACGTTTTGGTATAGCCCCCATATAACGGTACCCCCGATTTACGGCATTTTGACGTTTTTATCTACATTTTCAGACCGATTTAGCTATCAATTGACATTCAGGGTTCTTAAATGTCAATAAACTTATATAACTAGTGGACATAGGTCCATGTTTTGGAATAGCCCCCATATAACGTTACCGCCCGATTTCAGGTATTTTGAGAATTTTACCAACAAGTTTTAACCGAATTATCTGTAATTTGAACATTTGACATTTGAACTTCTTAGTGGTCACCACACCTCTCCACCAAAAATTGTCAAGAAAGCCCCCATAT
Organism: Musca autumnalis; assembly: GCF_047663935.1. Lineage (NCBI taxonomy): Eukaryota > Metazoa > Arthropoda > Insecta > Diptera > Muscidae > Musca > Musca autumnalis. The sequence continues at coordinate 99,659,050 of NW_027411644.1, forward strand.
AACGGTACCTCCCGATTTTCAGTAATTTGATGATTTTAGCTACAATATTAAACCGAACCAGCAGTAATTTGACATTTGAAGTTCTTAGTGGTCACAACACATCTCCATCAAAAATTGTCAACATAGGTCCATGTTCGGATATAGCTCCCATGTAACGGTACCTCCCAATTTTCAGTAATTTGGCAATTTTAGCTACAATTTTTAACAGAACTAACTGTAATTTGACATTTGAAGGTTGTAGTGGTCACCACACATCTGCATCAACAATTTTCAACATAGCCCCAATATAACGATATTTCCCGATTTCCGGTACTTTGAGGATTTTACTTAAAATGTTTAACCGAACCTAGGTCCATGTTTTTGTATAGCCCCAAAACAAACCTCCCGATTTTCCGTACCTTAGCTTTATTTTTTGGACGAACTTTCTGTAATTTGAAATTTAAAAGTCAACAAAAAGTGTTCATTTAAGTTCATATTTTCGTATAGCCCAGATACCTCCGAACTAGCTGTTAATGACATTTGAAGTTCCCACGTTATGTACTGATTTTCGATATTTTGAGGATTCTAGCTAAATTTTTTAACCGAATTAGGAGTTATTTGACATTAAAGGCTCCCATGAAAAACTGTCAACATAGGCCCATGTTTTATTATAACCCCTATATAACAGTACCTCCCAATTTCTAGCCCACCGAAAATTGTCAACAGTTAGATATAGGCACCATAAAAAAGGGCCTCCCGAATGAAGCATTTTATGTACATTATCTGACATTTTAACGTACTCACTTAAAGTTGGGGGCAGGAATGAATATTTTATGGTGGAGGGTATGAAAAGTTCGGCCCGGCCGAACTTAATGCTTTTTTACTTGTTTTTTTTTCTTTTCTATAAAAACTACTGAACCTACTTCCCCTATACCATATTTCTTTAAAAATGCTATATTTACAATAACTTCGAATGTATCATTTTGGAAATTAATTTGCGAGACAACAGTGGTTGTGTCTCCAACTTTACAAAATTATTTGGGACCCAAAGACTTAAAAACGCCCACTTTTTAAAATATGTTACATATACAAAACTACTTAACTGATTTTACTGAAATTTTCAGGGATGTTCGGGAATGCTTATATTAAAGAAACTCTACATTTGCAATAATAACGAATATATCGGTTTGAAAATTTACGAATTAATCTAGAATCTAGGTAATTCTTTTGAACCTAAAGACCGTCCACGCCTACCCTACACCACTATATGGAAAGGGTATTATAAGTTTGTTTTGGTAAAAATTTATGTAACACCGCGAAATATTCGTCGGAGACCCCCAATGTGGCATACCAATCTTTATATCTCACGAGATAAAGCGATTTTGAGATATATAAATTGTAATCAAACTACAGGCCGCAATTATGGACCGATCGTCACGAAATTTTGTATAGAGGTCGGGTTCAGACCAGAATAGATCCCTATTTTTATTGGTGATTATTGTGAAATATTTAGCGGGTGAAATGGACCAAAAACATAATATTTATCCAATTTTGTAGCGGCTCTGTAGGTCGCAATAATAGTTCGATCTACGCGAAATTTTAAATAAGGTAAGGTTATATGACAAAGAAGAAGCATGCAATCTGAGATGGCGATCAGATAATATTTAGAGGGTTACATGAACCACAACTTTTGTGTGAAAATTGTGAAATTTTTTAATATACAGCTTATATCTTTATTCTTGGAAGACATTCCGGGTTAGTAAGCTATACTTTTAAAAGAAACTTTTGACCTTTCTGTTGATACCAATTGTGTTGGTGTACATGATCAGATAACAGAGTTACAACCTTATATCGACGCCTCCAAATAATAGTATGCTAAGTCGACTTAGCATGTTTTTAAGTTCTTTACATTTTTATATTTAACGTCCTCTAACTTAAATTCTGTCAAATTTTGGTAATGATCGGACAATCCGAACAGAAGTTATTAACAAATATTTACTTAGCATAGTACTGAAGGTCAAAGAAATTTCCAAACTTTTAGAGCTTGTCCTGCAAAACTCGCTTTTCAGAATTAGCAAACTATTATTTGGAGGTGTCGAACGTCCTTTAACTTAAATTCTGTCTAATTTTGGTAATGATCGGTCAATACGAACAGAAGTTATAAACAAATACTGACTTAGCATAGTACTGAATTTCAAAAAAATTTCCAAACTTTGAGAGCTTCTCCTGCAAAACTCACTTTTTAGACTTAGCATACTATTATTTGGAGGTGTCGATATATCCAATTATTTGTTTGTGGTATAATAATAAACACGCTGGAGGTCGCGATTATAACTCAATTGTCACGAAATTTTGTACGAGGTAAGACCTTAGGTCGAAAAAGATGCCTACAATCTTGGATGATGATCTGATATTATTTAGCGAGTGAAATGGACTATTACGTTTGTATGAAAAATATAAACATTTTATATTTGCTCCATATTTTAATTCCTTGAGGGCATATACCGCCAAAGTTGCTAACATATGAACAAATAAAAAAATAATTTAAAAAAATTAAGTTTCAGTGTTTTATTTAGAAATGCCCTTAAAACTAAATAATAATTTGTCGCTTAGCCTCAATATATATATTCTTTCTCATGATAGAATCTCTCAAATAAAACGCTTGCATTTAAATTATGAATGGTGGCAAAATTAAACGGCAAGCGTTTTATTTGAGAGATTCTATCATGAGAAAGAATATATATATTGAGGCTAAGCGACAAATTATTATTTAGTTTTAAGGGCATTTCTAAATAAAACACTGAAACTTAATTTTTTTTAAATTATTTTTTTATTTTTAACTTTTTAGTAAATACATTTGTTTGACCACTGAGAACCCCAAATGCCGAATTACAGTCTATTTGAGCAGAAAATGTAGATTAAAATGCTTGAAATTGGGTGGTACCGTTATATGAAGGCTATATTAAACCTTGACCTACGTCCACAATTTTTAGTGGGGAAGTTCCTGGACTATTGAGAACTCCAAATGCCAAGTTACAGCAAATTCGGGCTAAAAATGAAGACAAAATCCTCAAAATACCAGAAGTGGGGTGGTACCGTTATATGAGGGCTATAGGAAAAAATAGACCCATATTCGTTTTGGTTTCATATTCATGTATTGTCATCTAAATCTGAAACATGTGCAAAGTTTTAGTTCGATTGGTCAACTGCAACCGTGCTAAAAATCAGTTACCAGATTTTAAAAGGGGGGTCAAGTTAGACACCGTAAAAACACTGTAAGAATGGACCAATATTAGTTTTGATTTCATATTCATGTATTGTCATCCAAATCTGAGAAGTGTGCAAAGTTTGAGTACGATTGGTCAACTGCAACTGCGTGAAAAATGAGTTACCAGATTTGAAAAGCAAAATACCGGAAATCGGGTGGTACCGTTATATGGGGGTTATAGGAAACAATGGACCTATATTGGTTTTGGTTTCGTATTCATGTATTGTCATCTAAATCTGAAAAGTGTGCAAAGTTTTAGTCCGATTGGTCAACTGCAATCGTGTTAAACATCAGTTACCAGATTTGAAAAGGGGGTCAAGTTAGACACCGTAAAAACACTGTAAGAATGGACCAATATTAGTTTTGATTTCATATTCATGTTTTGTCATCCAAATCTAAAAAGTGTGCAAATTTTAAGTTCGATTGGTCAACTGCAACTATGTGACAAATGAGTTACCAGATTTGAAAAGCAAATTAGATAAAACACTGTAAAACAGTGTAAAAATGGACCAATATTGGTTTTGATTTCATATTCATGTATTGTCATTCACATCTGAAAAGTGTGCAAAGTTTTAGTTCGATTGGTAAACTGCAACTGTGCTAAAAATGAGTTACCAGATTTGAACTAAACACACACCAAAGCAAGTTAAATAAAACACTGTAAAAAGACACTCATCACCCTTTTTGTTTTAATTACAAGTGAACTTATTATTCTTAAGAGTCATTGCGACGACAGGTTATCAAAACAATACAAAAGCATTTTCCATCTTTCTAGTTTATAATTTTCATGTACACGTTGTTTAATTATTAGCAATTCTTAACACGTTTTTCGTCTCAACTCTGACAATGAGTATCATAATATTTTGCCAGTGCTGCTAGTGCTTCATCGAAGGAAGTTATTTGTTTGTTACCTGAGAACATCAAGCCGGCCGAAAGACAACAAAAAAACGACCAACCATTGTATTGTTTTTAGTTTATACCCTGTATGAAAATCTCAAATGTTATCATAAACTTTGCCATAATTGCGTTTTGTATTAGATTTTGTAGTGCTTCTGCTACTTCGCCTTAGAGTGTTGCAGGTTTTGGAGGTATTTTTGCGAATTCATTGTTTTTGTTTCTTAGAAAATTAAATTGTTCATGCTTAGATTAGACATAACGCTAAGGAGGGAGGGCATAATAAACATGGGCGTAGTTTGCAACTGCAAACGAAATTTTTACTCATTTCGTATTCCAATTATATGGTGATTTAACAAAATATTGCCAAGAAAGTTTTGATCTACCTACGACCCTGCACACGAAACAAAAAACAATGCCAAATATAAATGGTTTCAAAATTTCACTCTAGATCTTTTTCTTAGATTTTTTCCCTAGAGTTGCTATTATTTTCTTCTGTTATCTGTTGTGTTTTTGCAAATTTTATGTAGATTTTTATTCCTGTGAAATTTTTTGTCTTTCTTGGACGTGATGAGTGTATGTTTGTTGTCGTTTTTTTTTTTTTTTCATTTAATATTTTGTGTAAATAGATCTGGGCTATAAAATTTAGCAGCAAGAAACAACCGCCGCTTTTTCTGTTCACCCGACAATTTTACTGCTGCCATTATCAGTTGTTAACTGTTTTGTTGTTCAAACCATTGTCGCTGTTGTGTTTTCAGCTTCTTGCTTTCCTATTTAGCATATAGTTTTTTGTTTGCCACTAAATGCTGTTAAAAAGTCAAGTTTCTCAAACATAAAGTTTAGTTCAGGAATTCAGTTTAATGTCTGTATTGAAATGCACTTGCTTGAGCTGTGGCACAATTGTTGAATTGAAACGGAAGTATTGTTGTCTGTATTGACAGAAGTCAGTTATATTAAAAAGCTTATGAAACAGACTTTCTTGCGGGAAATGTGTCACAAAGGTTGCCAAAACAATGCACCCAGCTGTCAATCTAAGAAAAACACAAAAAAACGGAGAAAATAAATTTTATCGAAAGAGGTTAAAATATTGGCTGAGTATAAGTAATAAACTTTAAAGACCACAGTAAACTCAGCTTTACGCTTTAATAAAGTACGATCGTAAGTAGACTTTAAGGCACCACAGATAAATATATGTACACCGAGGGAAAAAGTCGATTTAATATCAACATGAGCACAGCGTGTTCAATTTACATATTTTATTTATTTATTTTTTTGACAACAGTTGTTGTCATTTTTTGGAATCTGACCACTAATGGTTTGAAAATGAGCACATGCGTGATCAATTTTTAATATTTTGGTCACAAACGTGCTCACTTTGACCACGGTACGTTGTCAATTCTCGAAACCGTTGACAACATATCGTTGTCAAATTGACAACGGCGTGATCGATTTGACCACAAACGGTGTTGATATACTATCGACAACGAATGTGATCAGTTTGACCACACATGGTGTAATTTCTTCTCTAGTTGTATCCAAATACATTATGCGTCGCACTTGTGGGAGGCTACTCAACAAATGAATGAGTGTTTGGAGAGGATGCATTGGCTTATTCCATGCCATTTGGAAGTGCAGTCAGTGGTCTTGGTTTTCTGTACTATTGTAAACGAACAGATCAATCCCGAGCATGGCTTTTAATTGGTTTTAACTGTGTTTGCATCAGTATCACGATTTTATTCATGGGCATCGTATTGATCACATTTCATACAGCGGGTTGATATTGAACTTGTAAGAATATTAATACATTACAGCATAAGAAAAAATTACATTTTCGTAAATGTTATCAGGCGTATGAAAGAACTTAGTAATTGGAACCGTTTTATGTGGGACCAACAAATAGTCTATCCTAAAAAGAGTATACTAAAAAGCCATTGAAAACACGAAGTTACGATTTTTAGCTAATTTGGCTTTTAAGAAAGCTGTTTATGAAAGCTACAATAATAAAATTCAAATAAATAGTACGAGGGGAACTAGAAAACCTAGGCCAGAGGCAATTCGCAGTGTTGCCAGGTGTCATTTGACATTTTTTTGGAAATGTCGTCTTCTCTTGTTTTGGAAAGTTTAACAGTTTTTAGCCTAAACGACAGTTTGACATGTGACAATGTGGTGGGTTGTTTTTAGTGGCTTTATTGAGACACCTCCAAAACATGGTTTTTGAACGCTTTTACAGCATCTTCTGGCGACGAAAATCGTTGACCACGCCTTTTTTCTTGATGTGCTGCAATCAAATGAAGTCATTGGATCCCCAGTCAGGGCTTTACGGCCCATAACCCATCAATTTCACGTTTTGTCCCGTCAAATAGGCGCTGGTTTCAATCGAAGTGTGGGAGCTCGCATTGTCAAGATGCAGAACCATTCATCTTCTTTTGTTCGTTTTTCGAATTCCTCAGTAGACTTCAGACAAAGCAATTGTAAGGTAACACTCAGAATTAACCGTTCTACATTTCTCATGCCGTATTGTCGCCAAAGGTCAGTTTTACCGAAAAACGGGCAAGCATTTGCTTCGAAGGTCTTCTTCCATGAACAACTTTGGTTGGATGTGGCTCGCTTTCGAATACCCAAAAGGTCGATTCCTGTTTTGTTTCTGGCTCCTAAGCATAGATCCAAGATTCGTCACCTGTGACAATCTTATAAATGTCGTTTGAAGCGCCGCGATTGTTTTTATTCACAATTTTTTTGTACAAATCCACAGGAGCCTTATTTGAGCGGTTGACTATTTTAGCTCGATGTAGCTAGAAAAATCAATATTTGCGGCCAGGCGCTCACGCAATATAAAATCTTCGTTGGTGGAAGAAATGCTTAAGGATGCCTCTATTGTATATAACATGGGGATCTTGCATTATCCGTTCACGCACGGCTTAATTTTTTGTGGAACAACGGCTGATTTTGGGCGACCCCACGACCTTCGTTTTTTGTCAGTGTCGGCCACGATTGAATTCATTAAACCAGTTTTTCATAGTGATATAGGATGACCCTTTATCGACATACAAAGATTTAATTTGATCGATGCACTCTTGCCGTGATTATCCATGTCGAAAATTGTGAAAAATTATAGGACGAAATTGTTCACAAGTTAATTCCATTTTTTTGCAAAGAGATTTTTTCAAGTCACTGTAAACAACACAACACATGGTCGTAGGTCAAAATGTCCTGAGTACGCTTTTCAAAAAAATGTCAATTGACGATTGGCCACACTGCGATTTCCCTAGGCCAGAAGATTTTCTAGTGTCCCTCGCATATTAAGTTACAAATGTCAAAACGGTTTGATCAGAATAAAAATCCGAGTCGATCTAGCCATGTCCGTCTGTCCATCTGTTGTAATCACTCTAGCGTCCACAATAATTATAACGATATATTTTTCCGATCAAGTGTCTTTTTCCCATAGGCAGGACTACTTCGCCCCAGGTTTTGGCATAGACCCCATATAACGGTACCGCCCGATTTCAGTTATTTTGAGAAATTCAGATACATTTTTACCCGACTCACGAAACTTCCCAATCAAAAATTTTCACCACAGGTCCATGAATTGGTTTATCCTCCATATAACGGTACTGCCCGATTTTCGGTATTTTGAGGGTTTTAGCAATATTTTTGACTGAACTACCCGTAATTTGACATTTATGGTTCCCAGCAATCACAAAACTTCTCCACAAAAATTGTCAGCATAAGTTCATATTTTGTTATAGCCCCCATATAACGGTACCTCCCGATTTTCGGTATTTTGCGGATTTTAGCTACATTTTTTGACTGAACTACCCGTAATTTGACATTTGAGGTTCCCAGCGGTCATGAAACTTTCCAATCAAAAATTGTCAACAAAGGTCCATGATTTGGAATAGCCCACTTATAACGGTACTGTCCGATTTTCGGTATTTTGAGGGTTTTCGCTACATTTTTTGAATGAACTACCCGTAATTCGACACTTAAGGTTCCCATCGGTCACAAAACCTCTCTACCAAAAATTATCAACATAGGTCTTTATTTTGTTATAGCCCCCATATAACGGTTCCTCCCGATTTTCGGTATTTTGAGGGTTTTAGCTACATTGACATTTGAGGTTCCCAGCGATCACAAAACTTCTCCACCAAAAATTATAAACATACATATATTTTGTTATATCCCCATATAACGGCTCCTATCAATTTTCGGTATTTTGAGGGTTTTAGCTAATTTTTTTTGATTTTTAGCTACATAATTTGATGTTTTAGGTTCCCAGCGATCATAAAACTTCTCCACCAAAAATTGTCAACATAGGTCCATGTTTTGTTATAGCCCCGATATAACGGTTCCTCTCGATTTTCGGTATTTTTAAGAGTTTAGCTACATTTTTCGACCGAACTACTTGTAATTTAATATTTGAGGTTCCCAGTGGTCACGAAAATTGTGCACCAAAAGTGCAAAGTTTCTTTTTTCCATAGGGAGGTCAAGTTCGAAGATGGGCTATATCGGCCCAGGTTGTGGTATAGACCCAATACAACGATACGGCCCGATTTCAGGTATTTTGAGGGTTTTAGATACATTTTTTGACTAAACTATCAGTAATTTGACAGTTCAGTTTACCAACACTCACAAAACTTCTCCACCAGAAATTGTCAACAAATGTCCATATTTTGTTATAGCCCCCATATAACGGTACCTCCCGATTTTCGATATTTTGTGGGTCTTAGCTAAATTTTTTGACTGAACTACTTTTATTTATTATTGCCTTTTCAGGACGGAGGCCATTATTTATGAAGTTTTTAATTAATTAATTGAATTAATCGAGCTAACATGGCCTAAGGAGTTTTGTATTGAAAAATGAATTCTAGCGAAATACCACACACTCAACCATTACGCTACGATCGTTTCGCTAGTGGTTTTATTAGCCAGCTCATCAGGCGTATTTAAGTGTTACTGGCTAGAAGACAAAGGCTGATTTTGATAACTTCTATTTATACAACCATTTTTACAATTTTGTAGATATGAAGTATTTTTTGAAGTCTTTTTCTTTATCAAGTCACCCTAGTGTCTGTAATGCCTTCAGTTTCTGAAGTTTTGTTGATATCATGTCGACAAGTTTGTTGATATGATAGATTGGCAGTGGCTTAGAACGCTAAGACCTCGACAACATTGTCTGTTTGTTGGAGAGGACCCAGGTTCAAACCTCAGCCGGGCTCTGCTGTGAATTTTATTTATTATTGTCTTTTTAGGCCGGAGGCCATTATTTATGAAGTTTTTAATTAATTAATTGAATTAATCGAGCTAACATGGCCTAAGGAGTTTTGTTAATTAATTAAAAACTTCATAAATAATGGCCTCTTTTTTTATCAAGTCACCCTAGTGTATGTAATGCTTTCAGTTTCTGAAGTTTTGTTGATATCATGTCGACAAGTTTGTTGATATGATAGATTGGCAGTGGCTTAGAACGCTAAGACCTCGACAACATTGTCTGTTTGTTGGAGAGGACCCAGGTTCAAACCTCAGCCGGGGCAGCCGGGCTCTGCTGTGAATTTTATTTATTATTGTCTTTTTAGGACGAAGGCCATTATTTATGAAGTTTTTAATTAATTTATTGAATTAATCGAGCTAACATGGCCTAAGGAGTTTTGTTAATTAATTAAAAACTTCATAAATAATGGCCTCCGTCCTAAAAAGACAATAATAAATAAAATACACAGCAGAGCCCGGCTGCCCCGGCTGAGATTTGAACCTGGGTCCTCTCCAACAAACAGACAATGTTGTCGAGGTCTTAGCGTTCTAAGCCACTGCCAATCTATCATATCCTTATTTGAAGTATTCGGGGTCGAAAAAATTCTCCAACTACAATTCTATTAGCAATTCAGAAGAATACTTGTGAGATCTTCAACCTGACTACCAAATTCCCCTTCTGCGTGAAGTTCTGGAATTTTAAACATTCTTAAAGAAGCTAGAAAGATGAATTCCTTCCAGTTGGTCCTTCTGGAGTTCCTTTGAAGAGGTTCTCTTTTACATCTGTAAGTGTCTTGAAAGTGTATCGCCATGTGATCCGAAAAGGAGCACTCCTCCGATACTCTCGAGTACGATATGGACACATCCTCCATATTTGTAAAATTGATGTCTATCATCTTCTCACTATTTTGAATGGTGTCCGTATTTCCTTTATTGCATACTTGCAGTCAAAATAAAATCAAATATGGACTCGCCGCTAATTTCGCTAATTTAATTTCATCCATAGAGAATTTGTGAATGGGGGAACTGAGGACCGTCATGACACACCACTACTAGTTGAGGCGACCAGATATCAACGAGGCCCCGTTCTATTACAGTCGGTACCCTAACTGCAAGCCTAAAACACCGATGGTTACGTGAGATATTCAGTACACATTTTGGTTAGCAACAAGAACCCTCCTCCTTTACCATACGGGCTTGAGACCGGCTTTGGTGGAACAGCTGGCATATAATTTTTTGGTGTACATTGTTTCATCTGTTTAAACTTCAACAGCATGTTGAAAGTTCACACGATAGGTTGTCTCCTTGATTGAAACCTCGCTTGATACTAAAATGTTCGGAAAATGTTTGTAAGCTTTGCAGGAGTACCAAATGCGGACATGACTTGGAATATTTTTGAAGTAAGCGTCGGTCTGCGTTTCTTTGCCGCAAGGGGATATCTGATCTGGATATTCCAGGTGCAGATTCCCAGAGCATGGCTCTTATAAAGTTTTTTTTCCATACAGCATTGATTTGATATTATTACTACATTTCATTAAAAAATTAAATCTTTCCTAGGCTTTATTGCTGTTGAAACAACTAAAAGTTGACTCGTGTCCAAACTAAATAACATTAAATATATACAAACATTCGACTACCCAGAAAACCAAACTGTCGGAGTTCGTTACGACTTCAGCAGAAGCTTCCGATTCGGCTTTTGACCGAAAGTTATATGGAATAGAGAAGGGCGCGTGCCTTAAAAAATAGGCACGAACATGCACAAACACGGATGAACATTTTTATCCACTTTCACGCACAAACACAGCGTTTTTCGAGAAGGCACGAACACGACAGTCACGCACGAAAACTGTTTACATTTATTTATTCAAACAATATACATACTAGGCCGGGGCGATTTGTGTGGAAGGAAAAAAAAACGGGCGGTACCGTTATATGGGGGCTATACCAAAACGTGGTCCAATATAGTCCACCTCCGAACTTGACATGCCTCCACTCAATAAAACCTATATTTCCAAAATTTCAGCGTCCTATCTCAATTTTTGTGGATGCTAGAGTGATTACCACAGAGGGACGAAGAGGCGGACTTGCATAAAAAAACCAAAAGGTTAAACACACAAAAAATTGCGAAGCTCCTCTATTTTTTAAACCACTTTCATTATTTTTTCTGTTTTCGGAAGTTAATTTAATTTTTTTTTTTTGGTGAAAGCAAATAATTTTACTGCTCGATATCTTCTAAGCAGCCTAGCGCACGAGGAAAATAATTTTACCGGTTTTTTTGGTCCGGTTTTTTACACTTCAAGCACTATAACCTAGTCATTTGTTACCCGATTTAAAAAGTAATAGCTTATTCGAAAGATATTATTCACCGTCTAATAATCTAGCAAATATTAAAGTGATATTTACACCAGAAGATGATTATTTAAATACGAAAGGGGATTTGCTGATACACGAATTGCTAAACCATTCTTAAACTCGCAAAATGGAGAAGTTTTTAAGATGTTTAAGATAAATTCCTAAATAAAACAACAAAACAAATGTTAGAAAGTGCAATTTTGCATTTTTTGGTAAAATAACAAATGTTTCACACTGGTGTAAAAGAAAATTTGTAGTAAATTTTTTTAAAAAAATAAAGAAAAAATAGTAATCATTCGAATACCACTACCAAATAGGACTTAAAATGTTTGTAATTGGTTGTAGTTTAATACAAAAAAAAAAAAATCAAGGAAATCGAAGAGCACAATCATTGTTAAAAATTGATTTTAAATATTAAATCGCTAAAATTGCATCCAAGCCCACTGTAAAATTTTTTTTCATATTTTTTCTTAAAAACTGATAAAACAACAAAACATACAAAAAACATTTTTCAAATTGGATCAATATTAGAGAGGTTATGAGTGTTTCTTTGCATATAGCATTTACAAAATTCGACTTTTTCAAAGCGCGATATCTCTGAAACCGATAATCAAAACAAAATCTGAAAATATACTGAAATGTTTTGATGATAAGCGGCATCACCACAGCAAAAAGGAAATCAAAAACCTCATTTTCAAAGAGTGTCCGATTTCACTCAGAAATCCCCATATATTTTACAGTACAAAGTCTGTTTGATTTTTTTTTTTGTTTTGCAAAAAAGTGTCAACTATGGCTGCTTGCCAACATACGGCAACTAACGGAATTCCCAAAAATTATTCGCGGGGACCCTCAATGTGGTATATCAATTTTCATATCTCGACGAGATAAAGCGACTTTGAGATGTGTGTCCGTCCGTCCGTCTGTCCATTATAAATTGTAATCAAACTCGAGGCCGCAATTATGGATCGATTGTCACGAAATTTTGTATGGAGGTCGAGATCAGACCAGAATAGATCCCTCTTTTTATTGGTGATGACCGTGAAATTTTAGGGGGTGAAATGGACCAAAAACATAATATTTATTTTAATATTTAAATTTAGCGGCTCTGTAGGTCGCAATAATAGTCCGATCAGCGGGAAATTCTAAATATGGTAAGAGTATATGACAAAGAAGTAGGTTGCAATTTGAGATGCCGATCAGATAATATTTAAATGGTTAAATGGACCAGAACTTTTGTGTGAAAATTGTGAAAAATTGTAATATACAGCTGATTTTTTGTTCCTGAAAGACACATTTTTCGCTCGTGAGTTATATTTGGAAGACGATCCCTTAACCTTTGCACTGATGTCGAATACGTTGATGTATGTGATCAGATAACAGAGCTACAGCCTAATACATATATCTAGTTTTTTGTTTGTAGTATAGTAATTAACATTTTAGAGGTCGCAATTATAGCTCAATAATCACGAAATTTTACACGAGTTAAGAGTTTAGGTAGAAGAAAATGCCTATAATTTTGCATGATGATCTGATATTATTTAGCGGGTGATATAGACCATTACTTTTATATGAAAAATATACAAATTTTATTTTTGGTCCATATTTTAATTCCTGGAGGGCATAGTAGTCTACATATGGTATAATAACTACTGACCTTTCCTGTGATGCAAATTGCAATAATGTGTCTGCTAGATAACGGGCCTACTGCTAAATATATAATGGGTTTTGTGTAGAGACCCACAATTTCCTCCCATGCTACAAATTGTCTCTATCATGACAGAGACATTTTCAGTTCAGTTGTCAAATTGGAGTTTTTATACAAATATTGCAACATGGGGTCGCCTCGCCACCTATTTTATACCTCAGGATTTAGGGTAAAGGGGATACACGCAAAATACGACCAAAGATGTGTCTCATCGAAACATTGGTTTTAGACCCCAAGTATGTTGGGACGAAAATCGTTTCATAAAATTTGGAGTCTATTTAGCCCTGTCCGTTCATCTGTCTCTCTTAATGTCTAGCTGGTTGGTGCGTACGATAACTCTCGAACGGATCTACCGATTAGAACCTAATTTTATACATCGTAATATTTTGCCCAAACTTTGTTTAAGTTCGAATGTATGCTATGTCGGTCCACACCTCCCCCAAAACAGTTCAAAATTGTTTTCGAAAAATTGTGTGAACGATTACTGGGGAAGTGAGAAATCGATTTGCTCCAAACTTTCCATATATTTCCTTCCAGATATAGATCGGATAAGACTATATCGGTCCACACCTTAGGGTACCTCCCACACAGAATTCGGGAAATTTAAGAGTCCTCTCGAATCGTTTTGAATTTTTTCAGCAGATTTTACTTGCGCCGCAAATCTGCAAGATAACTCTCTAGAGGATTTTCTGATTGGTCGAAACCTTACACATCGTATTATTTCATCCAGTCATGTGTCAGGTTGGAATATGGACTATATCGGTCCGTCCTTCGAGTACCTCCCACACAAAATTTGGGAAAAATGCAGTTTGAGGACCCGTATCGGATCTATTTGATTTTTTTTTTTTTTTTTTGAAGAAGGTTCTTTTCACGGTCCCTATTCTGGTCCCTTTTCCGGGGTAAGTCATACTTCCTGAGATAATAGTCCAGAAGTTACAAAAACCCCTGCCGGCTCCAACTAAAATTACAAATCTGAAAAAATAACCATCAAACTTTTCCAAAACTCAGAAGTTAACTTACTAAAATTGATTTGTTATAGACCCATATTACGATACCTACAGATTCCACGTATTTTGAAGCAAACTCGTGTTACAAAATAAATATATTTTTATACTGCAGAGGCTGAGGATATATCACCGTTAGCACAGCTGACTTATACTATCTTCTTTGGTGTGTAATTGAATATGAATAAGTGTGGGATTTATAAATTTGTTTGCATGCAAAATGTTTAAAATTCTATTCATTGTTAGTTATTTCTACCGGTATAAAATACATATGGTAAATTTCAAATTTCCTTTACAATTACATAGAAAAAAATTAAAAACTTTTTTGGCGAGGACATCCGCCATTTTTTGTACATGGGTTACGAAAAAAATCGTGGTTTCAAATCTGTTCGCGTTCACAAGTTGGATGCTGCACTCAAAAGTTATATGCGGTTTTACTCTCTTGTAAAGAAAAAATATTTAAAAATTCCTATTGTGTTGTAATAAGAACATGTATATATGAATCGTTAGCAGCATTTGATATCTATCCGTAGATGCTAAAATAGTTGCTAATTTTTTTATTTTCGCGGAAAATCGAAAAATATTGAAGACATCTTGGAATAAATATTATTTATTCTAAATCAGAGTCCAAAAAATCTCTAAAAAATAATTTAAAAATACGAACAGAATCTAGACAACGCGTAGAAAAATGTGAGACCAAAATTATAAAGATCGCGTTTATAACTTGCATATTACAGCAACAACAAAGTACGGAAACTTATTGTTGGAAATTATTTCAAAAATATATTTTTGGTTAAATATGAAAAATTTGAAAAATAAATGTTGGGAGTTATTTTGTTATTTCGCTAAATTTCGATCCAAATCCTGAAGTTTTTTGCTTAAACTTCTACGAGAAAAGTAATTAGTCATCGTGAAAGTATATTTGCTTTCTGTGATAAGCAATAGAAATATGAAGTAGAGAGTAAAATTGAAATTACAATCAAAGAAAAAACATAGAAGTTAAAAACCGTATAATTCGCGAATTGGTTTAAATCGGTTGAGGTGCATGTGCTTTTCGGATACAGGGAGTCCATGTCTATCAATATGCATGGATTTTCGCATGTTTCATTTAGCGGCCAAAATGTGCCATCAGTTGCATCTTACTATTCATCTTACTGGACAAAAATTACGCGATGTGCATATGATTATAAGGTGCATCCGATTTCAATGGCCCCCTATTAAAAATACATCAATATAAATTATTTTAGACAGATTCGTCAAGAACTGCGGATGTGCCACCGCATTCTATTTTGGGATAAATAGGGATATTACTCCTGAATCTTTGCAATTTGTGACACACCTTTTTGGCAAATATTATAATCGCGTATAAAGGATTACATTTATGTAAAAATAATCAAAGAAAATCGCGGTTCAATTCGCGGAATTGTCAAAATATCTTGTTGCAGATTTTCCTACTTTCAAGGTATCTATATCCGGCGTTTTAGTGGATAGATTCGACCGCGGAAGAGCTCATTAGATCCGGCACGTAAAAAAACTAAAATCACGCGGGGTTCAGGGGTACCTGTACGACAGTTGTAAATTTTAAACCCAAAAAATAGGTTTTTTCAGAAAATTTACGCACCAAATTATCGCCTTTGGACTCCTATTACTAGGAAGCTGTACGGAGCACACTCATGAGATATACATCGAACGACGTCGAATCGCGAGTTCTACAATCCTATAAACAAGTTTGGATTATTATCTAGATGCACCCTATAATTATAAGAAAAATTCGAAAAACACTGAAATCAAAACTTCAGAATGTCAGCATCAATTTTAGGGGGATGCAGTGTATATATCCAAAAGTCATACACTAGAACCATGTTGCCCAAGGGGTACTGTTTAGTTCTTTCTTTGAGCACAGGTTCAAATTTTGCGTGGTTTGGCCAGAAATCAAAAAAGAACACAAAAAAAACAAGTAAACTTCAACACATTTTTCCCATTTTTTTATATTACCACCAACGCATCTTCCACGAAAATGATTTGTTATGGTCCATATTATGAGATCGTGGCTAAAATACTTAAATTAATAAAAATATATTCATATTTTATAAAATATAATAACAGTTCGCGACTTATTAAATGGTGAACCTCAACTTCAACGATTGAAAAACTTTTTTGAATATTACCATATATTTAAAATATCACAATATATGCCCACAATGAACTATTTTCGAAGCATATGTGAGGTACAAGTGCACAATTTTGGACGATAGATCTTCAACAAACTCGCAATTTTCCCAATTATCAAATATATCAAATTGCATTGTATATATATTTATTTATTTTAGGTGTATTCCAAAAAGGAACCTGATATTCAAAGACAATTTGAAGATGTAGCTGGAGGGGATAATCAATGTGAATATTCCAATTTTCGAATATTGTTTTAGAAATGTATAATTTATATATGTTTCCACAAACATCCCAGTAAAGACAAGGGATGCTTCTCTTATATCAATGGATTCATATTAAGTTATTGATATGTGACTTCGTTTTTATCGCCGAGTCCGAACGGCGTGTCCTAAGTTGCCACTTGTAGAGACGTTTTTCATGGCTGAAATACTCAGGAAATATCGCCAACATTACTAAGGGGTATTTTTCCACCGTTGACAATTTGATGGGAATCGAACCCGAACATTCAGCATGCAAGGCGGTTGCACATAGCTAATTCCTACAGGTTGTGGTGTAGGGTATCACATGGTCGGCCCCGTCCGACTATAGCCTTTGCTTACTTGTTTTTTTCATACAGCATTGATTTGATATTATTACTACATTTCATTAAAAAATTAAATCTTTCCTAGGCTTTATTGCTGTTGAAACAACTGAAAGTTGACTCGTGTCCAAGCTAAATAAAACAAGTAAGAACGGCGTTAAGTTCGGTCGGGCCGAACTTGTTATACCCTCCACCACAAGTTGTATTGAAGTAAAATGGAATAAATAGTCTCCTTTCGTGTATGAAGAAGACTTAATACTAAATTTCAGAAATTTCGGTAAAACAATGTGAGGCACCATTCTATGGGGGCTATTTCAAAACGTCGATCTATACCGACAAATTTCTGACGAAATGTTTTTAGGCTCAAAGAAGACTAAATACCAAATTTCCTATATTTCGGTAAGAGAATGTGGCTAAAACTAAAAAATACCGAAAATCAAGAAGTAAGCTTCTATGGGGATATAGGAAGACGTGGACCTATACTGATAATACTCTTCTGGAATATTTTATAACTCTTGGAAGACGAAATGACGAGTTTCAGCCACAATCTTCAGTATTACAAAAATCCGGAGGTACCGTTCTATGGGGGCTATATCGAAACGTGGACCTACACCGACGAATTTTAGTCAGAAATAGGGCAATATGAAAGCGTGGACCTGTACAGACATATTTCTGGCGAACAGTTTTATATCACATTGAAGACTAAATACCAAATTTCAGCCATTTTGGTGGAATATTGAAGACACAACCTTCAAAATACGAAAAATCGGGAGGTACCTTTCCATGTGGGCTATATGAAGGCGTGGACCTATACCGACAAATTTAAAGGGGAAGTTTGAGTACCCCCAACGAAGTCTAAATACCAAATTTAAGCCATTTCGGTGGAATATTGAGGCCACAACATTCAAAATACCGAAAATCGGGAGGTACAGTTCTATGGGGGCTATATGAAGGCATGGACCGATACCGACAAAGTTCTGGGGGAAAGTTTTATACCACCAACATAGACTAAGTACCAAATTTCAGCCATTTCGGTGTGATAATGAAGCTAAAACCTTCAAAATACCGAAAATCGGGAGGTACCGTTCTATGGGGGCTATATGAAGGTGTGGACCGATACCGACAAAATTCTGGGGGAAAATTTTATACCCTAAAGAAGACTACGTACCAAATTTCAGCCATTTTGGTAGGATAATGAAGCTAAAACCTTAAAAATACCGAAAATCGGGAGGTACCGTTCTATGGGGGCTATATCAAAACGTGGACCGATATATCCCATTTTCAATACCAACCATCCTGCAGTAAAATCTGTACCAAATTTTGACTCTCTATCTTTAAAAGTGCGAGCTGTATCTTGATTTCAACAGACAGACAGACGGACATGGTCAAATCGACATAGAATTTTATGCTGATCAATAATATATATACTTTATAGGGTCTCCGACGAATATTTCGATGTGTTACAAATGGAATGACAAATTTAATTATACCCTCCATATGGTGGAGGGTATAATTAAATATATACAAACATTCGACTACCCAGAAAACCAAACTGTCGGAGTTCGTTGCGACTTCAGCAGAAGCTTCCGATTCGGCTTTTGACCGAAAGTTATATGGAATAGAGAAGGGCGCGTGCCTAAAAATAGGCACGAACATGCACAAACACTGATGAACATTTTTATCCACTTTCACGCACAAACATAGCGATTTTCGAGAAGGCACGAACACGACACTCACGCGCGAAAACTGCTTACAATTATTTATTCAATCAATATAGATCCTAGGATGGGGCGATTTGTGTGGAAGGAAAAAAACCTTAATGGGCCCTTCGCGCTATTGATTCCTGGGATTGAACTTAGCAAAAAATTTTAGTCAACACAATAATTAACAACTCTCTAGTACATCGCATATTGGAATGCTTCTTCATGCAGTTTGGCCTTGAGATTGCGCAATTTTTTTGGCAAATATCGATAAATGACACTGTGCTACAAAAGTTGACCAGAAATATATTCAAGCGTCCTGTTACAAAATGCTATCGTGTTGGGGTCCATGGACAACGAAAATACCTTTGGTTTGTTTGGGTAACTTCGTTTTATTGTTTTGGTGAAAATCTGGGTTTCTTACATTTTCAAATTTAAACGGACATATCTTCTTTTTTTCGCAACAGATTTCTATTGATACCGAATGAGGTATAATTTTACATTTAGGGTTCCTAGAGGCCAATAAATTTCTCCACAAAAAATTTTGGACATATGTAGGTCCATGTTTTCGTATAGCCTCCATATAACGGCACCCTAAATGTCAAATTATACCTCATTCGCCAAAAAAAAAAAAAAAAATAAAAAATAAAGAAAAATAATAATCATTCAAATAACACCACCAAATAGGACTTAAAATGTTTGTAACTGATCGTAGTTTAATACAAAAAAAAAAATTTCAAAAAAATCGAAGAGCACAATCATAGTTAATAATTGATTTTAAATATTAAATCGCGAAAATTGCATCCAAGCCCACTGTTCAATTTTTTTCTTCTATTTTTATTAGGTTGGGTTAGGTTGAAAAGAGCGGTGACGTAGGATCACCACATGTCCGTGTGGACATACACTTAAGCCATAAATTAGGCCTGTTGTGCGCTCTAATTTGCGGTCAGGATGAGGTTGTATATTTAGTGTATGAATTAGTTAAAATTCCTGATTATTCTATTGGCATAAGTCTAAGATTTCTGTCATATTGACATAGTCTCTTAATGTTTTGAGCTCGATTGTCCTGATATGGTCGAGTCCTTGTATAATGTCGCTCCCTAGTAGCTGTTTTCTCGGGTTTGTGAAGACCTGGCACTGACAGAGGTAGTGTTCCAACGTTTCGTCGTCTTCTCTGCATGCCCTGCATTCACTGCTTTCTGCACAAACCTATTTTGGGCAGGTGCGCTTGTAGACCCAAGTGTTCTGTAAGGATACCCGTCAGTCTACTAATGTATTTTTTACTTAGTAAAAGCAGTCCCTTTGGTTTGTCCTCGTCTGGGTTCCCCCATAGGATTTTTGTCTTTTTTTCCTTGTCTTCTCTATTCCAGAGGGATATAGGTGCATCTTTTGCCCATGCCTTTAGCTCTATGCGCGTCGCCTTTAAGGGCCATTTTTTTTATTAAAAAAAACTGATAAAACAACAGAACATTAAAAAAAAAACATTTTTTTCAAACTGGACCAATATTAAAGAGGTTATGAGTGTTTCTTTGTATATAGTTTTTACAGAATTCTACTTTTTCAAGGCGCGATATCTCTGGAACCGATAATCAAAACAAAATCTTAAAATATACTGAAATGTTTTGATGATAAGCAGCGTCACCACAGCAAAAAGGAAATCGAAAACCTCACTTTGAAAAAGTGTCAGATTTCACTCAGAAATCCCCATATATTTTACAGCACAAAGTCTGTTTTTTTGTTTTACGAAAAAGTGTCAACTTTGGCTCTTCGCCAACCTACGGCAACTAAAGGTTTTTACAAAAATTATTTATTTTCGTTTGATGTTTATACCCTACACCACTATGTAGAGAGGGTATTATAAATTTCTTTTGGTAAAAATGCATGTAACTCCGCGAAATATTCGTCGGACACCCCCAATGTGGTACAGACGACACACATCTCAAAATCGCTTTATCTCGTCGAGATATGAAGATGTGTTCATATCTCGACGAGATAAAGCGATTTTGAGATGTGTGTCGTCTGTCCATTATAAATTGTAATCAAACTCTAGGCCGCAATTATGGATCGATCGTCACGAAATTTTGTATGGAAGTCGGGTTCAAACCGGAATAGATCCCTATTTATATTGGCTATGACCGTGAAATATTTAGCGGGTGAAATGGACCAAAAACATAATATTTATCCAATTTTTAGCGGCCCTGTAGGTCGCAATAATAGTCCGATAAGCGCGAATATCTAAATAAGGTAAGAGTATATGACAACGAAGAAGCTTACAATTTGAGATGGCGATCAAATTATATAATGGACCACAACTTTTGTGTGAAAATTGTGAAAACGTTTAATATTCAGCTTATATCTTTATTCCTGTAAGAGACATTCCGGGCAAGTATGCTATACTTGGAAGAAGAACGCTCGAACTTTCAATTGATGTCAATTGTGTTGGTGTACATGATAAGATAACAGAAATGGACCATTACTTTTGTATGAAAAATAAAACAAATATATTTTTGGAATATATTTTATTTCCTGGAGGGCATACATACATCGGAAAAGTAGCTGGCATATGGAAAAAAACTACTGACCTTTCCCCTGATGGAAATTGCAATAACTCACATTTTTCCATTCCCAGTTTTTGCATTATTGCAAATTATATGGTGCCCTAGCGTATTAATTGTGCAATTGGATTTTATACATACACTGAAGCATGGCTCGCTTTGCCAACTTTTTGAAAACGATTCCCCAGGCAGGCAACATAAAATGTTTAATGGTGTAAAACTTCTCTACAAGTGGTGCTTAGGACACGCCGTTCGGATATGGAGATAAGTTGTGGGTCCCATATCATTGACCGAATATGAATCGGAGTACACTCACTAATTTATATGAGAAAAGTCTCCTTTGTCTCTTCTGGGATATTTGTGAAACAATTATTATATTATTATTTAAGCTTGATGTGGTACGGTGCCTGAATCCACAAAGTTATTTCTTACACACGGTGCGCCTTAACTAACTTTAAATGAAAGGTACTTACACCTGGGGAACTGCAATGTTCATAGATGAGAAAAATCAAAAAACAAAAAATCGCTGGAGGATTTTTTAAATAAATCGCGGTCAAAGTTCACATTTTTAGGTTTATTTTAGGTTTTCAAGAATTTGCTTGAAAACGGCAAGTCCTATCGAAACATAACATAAAAATAACCTAAAATAAACCTAAAGATGTGAACTTTGATCACGATTTATTTAAAAATCCCTCCAGCGATTATTTTCTTGTTTTCGTATTTTTCTTATCTATGAACACTAATGTTTCAGATCCCGCAGAAATCTTCCCAGGTGTAAGCGGTTAATTAAGGGCACCGTACTTGACATTGTTTTATAAGGAGGCCATGCAGTCAGTGTATTGTCCCAATTTGAAGTTAGTTAAGGAGCACCGTGTACAATAAGTTTATTTGTTCCATAAAGAAACTTATTTATTTATTTATTTATTGAAACATTTTGTAAGGTAAGCCTTAAGGCCAATAAGTTTAACAATATTCATAAGAAGATTTTGATTTGTGGAAAGCTAATTCCCAGGGTAGTGGTATAGGGTATCACATGGTCGGCCCCGTCCGACTATAGCCTTGGCTTACTTGTTTTTTATTATTCTGCTCAAAATTAAATTAAAACTTTTAAACATCAAAAAAATAGTTTTTGCCAAAAAAAAAAAAAAAAAAAAATCATGACTGAAGCCATAGTGCAATGCGACATACCAAAAAACAGACAGACATACAAAAAAAGTGAACACAGGGGTAGGAGTTATCACACTACTATAAAGAAGTAGAAAATAATCATACGAAAATAGGGTTTGGGTATTTCTTGATAGGTTTTATATTCTTATGGACTTACGTAACAGGCTGTTCGATTTTCGTGTTAAGTACGTTCTCTTCAAGCGATTTTTGAAGCAAAATTTATAAATAAAAAAAATAATCCCGATCGGGACACATCGTGTCGTATAAAATACACAATCACTCACCGTCAACAATTTATTCCGGCACGACACGCACAAACACGGTTTTTTTTCGAAAACGCATTACTCACGACACGACAGGAGTAAACCTCTAAAATGGAATGGTTGACAGTTTGTCTTATCAAATGGTCGGAAGAAAATCTGAAGTCTTTGTAATTAATTTGCTACAAAAACTACACAAAATTAAATGAAAACGACTTAACTTTACAACATATTTACATTGGTATGGTCATTATTTAATACATATAATATTACGTGGAAATATACAAAACTCAAATAAGCTTCAATAAATTCCTACTTATGCATCAATAAATACAGAATATACTAGCAAGAAAATGGACATTTGGTTTGCTGGGTAATTACGTGTTTATGTTCACCGCATTCTACATTACCAATTGATTGTGTACCTGTGTTTCGTATTGATTTCACTCTTTGTAACAACATCATCGTCTTCTTCAGTTTTGTGATTTGCCTTAAGGTGTGTTGTTTTAAGCTTTGCTTCCTGCTAAACAATGACATTAATAAGCTTAAGGGCTATATTGGTTTGGGTTTTGTATAATGAAGAAATAAATATACTTTTCCATACTTCCCTCTTAAAACGAAATAGTAACATAATTTCCATCGAAACTGATAATATTAAGGTTTGGTGTGATTGCCGCGATTTGATAGCATTGGCCAAAGTTGTTTTGTTGGTTTTAATATGGTCAGGCCTTAAAAACGACAAATATTCGTATACATTTGTATGTGAGGAAACGCAGTGCAAATATGAAATGAAATATCAAAAGAGAACAGGAAATTTAAAAGAATATTATCGGGATAAAATTTTGTAAAAACAATAATTGAAAAAAAAAATAAGATACAGTGTTCACAGTGTGAATCAAATTTAAATGGAAGGTACTTACACCTGGGAAGTTTTTGCGGATTCTGAAACTACAATGTTCATAGATGAGAAAAATCAAAAAACAAAAAAAAAATCGCCGGAGCACTTTTTAAATAAATCGCGATTCAAGTTGATATTTTTAGGGGTTGTTTAGGTTATCACGATTTTGCTTAGAAACCGCAAATCCTATCAAAATAAGTCTGAAAAAATGTTGTAGCTATCAAAATTCTCTACAAGATTGACCTTTAAAGTGTATTTGTAGGTTTTACCATTTTTGAGATATTGAAGTTCAAATTGGGACAATGCACTGACTGTATCGCCCCCTTATAAAACAATGGCATGAAGGGTGCGCCTTAATTAACTTTTAACCGCCTACACACGGGAAGTTTTTATGAATTCTGAAACAGCAATGTTCATAGGTGAGAAAAATCCAAAAACAAGAAAAAAGCGCTGTAGGGATTTTTAAATAAATCGCGGTCAAAATTCACATTTTTATGTGTTTATTAGGTTTTCACGATTTTGCTTGGAAACCGCAAGTCCAATCGAAATGGAGCTAAAGAAAATGTTGTAGCTGTGAAAATGCTCTATATGATTGACGTTTATGATTTGTTCTCAGGTTTTTTGTTAGGGTTTCGCGATTTTGCTTGAATACGGCAAGTCTTATCGGCATGGGACCTGAAAAAATCTTATAGCTGTGAAAATTGTCTACAAGACTGGCTTGTGTAGTTTTCCTAGGTTGTACCATTTTTTAGAAATATAAGTTTAACCCAGATATGCCCATTGCTTGATCGTGATCATTTTAAAAGTATTTTTATATTATTTTAGAAGCAAATGTGAAATAATAACAGTATGTTTATATGTTTTTTAAAAATTTTTTGAAAAAAGTGGTTTTTGAGGCCACTTTTGGACACACGGTTTTATCTTATAACTGGGAGTTATGGGACACAAAACATTTGACATATAGTCCAAAGACACCTTTTCGGCATCTAGTTAACGTTTTTTCGTAGTAGGCTCCACATCGTGTATGTTTTCGTTATAAAACTACCCAATAATTAATCGGTCATAACGCAAATCATTGTAAAAACTAAGCGATAGGTGGCAACTTCGATTAACTAGACCTCAAAACTCAAAAATAGTAGCTCAAAATAATGGAATCACATAATATCCCAAGAGCTACAGATGTGTACTGAGTATATCATCAAAATAAACGGTACTTTGATAAACATAACATATCAAATTACCAAGAATTTTGTGTGTCCTATATATAGGACGCTGGGCATATCTGGGTTAAGTTGGGAAATTGCAGTCATGACATTGTTTTATAAGGAGACGATACAGAATTGAATTGTCCCAATTTCAACTTCTATATCTCAAAAGTTGTAAAACCAACGAAAATATCAGTAAGGCCAATCTTGTAGAGAATTTTGATAGCTACAGCATTTTCTTTATTCCTGTTTTGATAGGACTTGCGGTTTCCAAGCAAAATCGCAAAAACCTAAACAACCCCTATAAATGTCAACTTGAATCGCGATTTATTTAAAAAGCGCTCCGGCGATTTTTTTGTTTTTTGATTTTTCTCATCCATGAACATTGTAGTTTCGGAATCCGCAAAAATTTCCCAGGTGTAAGCACCTTCCATTTAAATTTGATTCTAGAGCACCGTGTTTTATTTATAAATCCATTAAAAATTGGAAAGTAATTTTTCTCTTAGCCTCAATAAGTATATTCTTTTTCATGATGGGATCTCTCAAACTAAACGCTTGCCGTTTATTGCCATTTCATTTTGTCACCATTTTTAATTTAAATGACGGCGTTTTATTTGAGAGATCCCATCATGCAGAAGAATATACTGAGGCTAAGAGAAAAATTATTTCCAGTTTTTAGTGCATTTATAAATAAAACACTGTAACTTAATTTTTATTCAACTATTGTTGTACACGATGCGCCTTAACTAATGAAAGGTGCTTACACCTGCAGTTAAGGCGGTTTCGAAGCAAAATCGTGAAAACCTAAAAACACCTAAAACGGTGACCTTGATCGGCGATGTTTTTGTTTTTTGATTTTTCTCATCTATGAACATTGAAGTTTCAGAATCCGCAAAAAAGTTAGTTAAGGTGTACCGTGTTAAGTTTTAATTTTTTAGTAAATAGATTTTGCTATTACGAACAAAATTCTCCGAACTTCCGAACAACCTCCTCCGAACAACTTACACCGAACATATACCATTTCCACCTTCAACGGAATCCCATAACCAACTTACTGCCAATTTAGGCCGAATATGTAGATAAAAACTTCAAAATACTGGAAGTCGGGTGGTACCGTTATGTGGTCCAAAATCTGGACCTATGTTCATAATTTATGGTGGGAAATTTTCTGTACCATTGGAAACTCTGACACGCAGAAAATAATTCAGCATACATATAATGTGTTTGGATACAAACATAAAATATGTTTGAAGCCAAACATATTATATATTTGCAACAGTCCCTAACATAACATATGTTTGGATACAAACATATTATATGTTAAAACATATATTTTTTATATTAGAACATACATATGTTTGCTGCAAAATATGTAAGAGAGACCGTTTTTTTCCTCCGTAAAATGCCAAGTTACAGCCAATTTGGGCTAAAACTGAAGATAAAATCTTCAAAATACTTCAAATCGAATGGTACCGCTATATGGGCCTAGACCTATTTCCACAAGTTTCTGCACCATTGGAAACCCCAAATGCCAAATTACAGCCAATTCGGACTAAAAATGAAGATAAAATCCTCAAAATACATGAAATCAGGTGGGTACCGCTATATGGGGGCTGTAGGAAAAAATGGACCCATATTGGTTTTGGTTTCATATTCATGTATTGTCATGCAAATCTGAAAAGTGTGCAAAGTTTTAGTTCGATTGGTCAACTGCAACTGAGTGTAAAATGATTTACTAGATTTGAACTAAACCGACACCAAAGCATGTTAAATAAAACACAGTAAAAATACGAGGTGAGTTACATGGTAGGGAATTTATTGAATAAATGAAGGCGATTTGATGGCGACAATTTGATTTTGGTCATTATATTTAATAAATTATCGAATTTATAAGCACTGGTCTGTTAATCTGCCATTAACTTGTTACAGCATCGAACAACTTACATGCAGAGTTCTGATGATATAGCTCCATTACAGGTTTGCCAATAAATTTATATACAAAAGCCTAGAATTTTTGGAAACACCGATGATTGTACTCCCACACCCAAATGACCAACCATATGCTTAATGAACAATTTCAATTTCTTTCATTATCAAGAATTTGCAATAGAAATAGAAACGCTCCTATTTTTCGCCCAAAGCAATTTTTCCAAGACAAACGTCTTTGTTTGCAAACAACAACAACAACAAACGACCAACAATATTTCATTGGATATTCCATTGCGATTTGTTTTTCTTAGACGCTAAGGAAATGATGACTTGATACGAATGCTACTACTACTACCACAACTACATATGTTTGTTGTACTGTCTCTCGTACGTGAAGTGCTTTTGCTATTTTTCAGTTGATCGTTGAAGATTTGGTGAAATCACTGATATTTGATGCTATTAACACAAATCTTTTAAGTAATTCAAGACACTCAACAACCGACAACAACGATGACGATGGCGATGACTGTCTCTGTGCATGTCTCAGATTTTTCTCTTTTGTTTTGAACTGAACCGCCGCGCTTTTCTTTGGTCTTTTGGATGTGATCTCAATACTGACAGACAACTGGGGGACGGACCGACAAAACACACAGCAAAAACAACTCATCACAATCATTGTACGTTTGTCATTGTCTATTTGATGATAGACTTGGTCATTTGGTCAACATACATTGTTTCAAATGCTTTGGTTTTAATTTAATATGGCTTGTTTGAAGCAGCTCTGGTGGCCCACAGGGAGTGCATGTCTGTGGTATTATTCTGTTAATGGGTGAATTTTTGTCGCAGTGATATATATTTGAAACGATTTGATAAGCTAATTTTGTGGAGTATTGATAAAAAGAAATTATCTTTCGGAATTCTAAACCAGCCATTCAAACCAAATAAGTTTTATCAAACAAAAAACAAATTGGCCCTATATTCTTGGAGTTTGTAAGGAAGTGCGACTCGAACACTTACTAAGCGAATAAATTGAAATTTTCCTCATTTAATGGGGGTTGTATTTGGTATTTGCGAGCCATCTGGACTTTTTTGGAAAATTTTGGAGCCCATAGCTTCAAAAGTATGAGCTTCCCAAATAAAAAAGCTCTTCATCTACGTTAAGTCTAATTCGTTGGAGGAGAATACTATTTTAACTGATGGTAATCACTTTATACTAAAAATATTCTGTGTGGAGGTTTTCTACACACCCTGAGTGCGGTTCTACATGAAAACCTATACCCGAAAATTTCTGGTGGACAGTTTTATACTACCAACGAAGACTAAATCCAAAATTTCAGTCATTTCATTGGGATATTAAGGCCACAACCTCCAAAATAACGTAAATCGGGAGGTACCGATCTATGGGAGCTATATGAAGACATGATCCTATACAGACAAATTTCGGGCGGAAAATTGTATACCCCCACCGAGGACTTAATACTACCTAAAATCGGGAGGTACCGTTCTATGAAGGCTATATGAATATCTGGACCTATATCGAAAAATTTCAGGTTGATAGTTTAATAACGCCAACGAAGAATAAATACCAAATTTCAGCCATTACGGGAGGTACCATCGTGGACCTATACCGATAAATTTCAGGTAGAAATTCTCCAGTGAAGGTACCATCCTATAGTGTCTCCGACGAATATTTCAATGCGTTACAAACAGAATGACAAATTTAGTTATACACTCCATATTATGGTGGAGGGTATAACAAATAGGAAAGTGTCAGTCAGCTGTGCCCACAGAGATATACACCCGGCCTCGGACCTAAAAAAGGTAGTAAACTCAATGCTTTTGACTTATATAGGGGCGTTTGAGTTTTTGGTTCAATTTCTTAGGAAATATGGACTTGTCTCCGAAAAAAATTGTTACTAGGGCCACATACTCAACATGTTGCCATAAATTTTAAATGGGCTCTCGTTTAGGAGCTACCCGAAAGAGTGTGTGAGTGATGTAGTCAATATTCTGTCATAATCCGAGTTTGTTAAAAATAATACGATGTAAACGTTTGGACCAAAGCGGTTTTTTCCTTTGAGGGCTATATTACGTACTACCCAGTTTAGTTGATGCCGGCAAGCTTTTTTGGAGCTTTTGGGTCATTACCTCAGGAAGTATGGGCTTGCCCCCGGACAAAGTTGTGCCGTCGTAACCGTGCCCGCAAGAAGAACTTGATGCAAAAAATTTCAAAGAGATTCGAGGCGAGCTGTTAATCTGCATTTTTTTACAAATTTTTGTGGGAGATACACGAAAGAGCACACCGATGTAGTCCATATTCAAATTCCGTTCGAGCACTATTGTAGAGAAAATTTTCGGGCTTTTGTGATTCGTGATCGAAAAACTTCTCCACCTAAAATGTTGGAGAGAATGTTTTATGGTGGAACTATAAAAAGTTCGGCCCAGCATTAGAATCGCCTAAAATAATCTCAATGTCCTACCCAGGTTAGTAGTTGTATTCTTTTTGTGAGCGGTCGTATACTATATTAGATTTACTTCTACAGAAATTTAACGCGTGTCTATCGGTGTTACCAGGCTTGCAGTTAGGGTGCGAACTGTATTAGAACGAAGTCTCGTTGAAACCTGGGCGGCTCAATGTAGAATAGAATTAGTTGCCAAGTGCTTGCCATGGTACTGAAGGGCTATGCCATTGTCTTTCAGGTGAGGACCGACAAAAAGTAAAAGTCTAGAAGTTGTCCAGGATGACCGGGCTAAACAAAGGCGTCAACTTCTAGCCCTATTGGAATAGACGCTGAACCTGAGCCTCAGCCAGGATAGTGCTTCTGCTGGGGTTGAGTACAGCTTATCGGATGACGATCTTGACACCACAGCCATTTTAGCGACTGTAGTCGACGATAATATTGTCTCTGCCTGACCGGAAGAAAACAAATCCTTAAAGCCAGGACCATCGGAAGCATCAGCACACCGACTTCCAAAACCTTGGTCAACCAGCGTTGGCTACGGAGAAGAGGGATTATCGCAAATTGATAAACTACCTCAAGAAGTTCGTCGGCGGGGAACCCTTGTCTATCTCCATGTGGGAAATCAAATCAGTCAGGAGTAATCTAAGGATGATGAGCATGAATGAAAGTAAAGAGCTTTAATTACCCCAGAGGAATCCTGAATTTAAAAGGCTTTCACTCATCCCGATTACCGATTACCCCCCTCTAACTCGAGGAAGTTGAAGGAAAAAGAGATGAGTCAATCCCAAATAAAATCAAGGACGCAGAGGTTTGGAAAGCCTGACCCGTAATATGCCTCTATTCCTGGTCATGCGGTTCTCAACCTTCATGGGCAAGAAAGTCCCGTTACTGCAGCCAGGAAAGGATGCCACCAAAGGTGAATCGCACAACCGATTTCGTTTTTGTCGCCAGGAGCAGAAACCCTTGAGGATTTAGTCTTTCCCAGCATCAGAAATAGTTATCTAGTTGCCGATCATCAGCGTGGATTCCGTTAGCACACAGCACGATAACAGCACTGCACGCCATCTCCACACATATTAGTCGAGGACTCAACCAGAGCAAACCGTGTGGGAGAACAGTGAATTTGGCACTTGAGAATTCCAACCACAAACAATCCCAAAACTCTAGAGGTTAGTTTATGTGGTCCGCGCCTGTCACAGTTATCTGCGATAAGCTAAGATGTAGGAAAAAGGTCCTCAAATCCCTGGCACTTGGGGTTGTTGACCACATATGACGCGATAGGTCGGCCTGTGTTAATCTATGCGGCGCCAGTTTGGTCCGCGAATATATTTGCAACGCGATGGAAACATATTCGAACCTCTCAGAACGCCGACCTGAGAACTGCCACATGGTGCCTCCTCATGTCTTCGTGGACCATCTACATGAGGATACTAAGAACCTTCCAATACAGGACCACCCCACCCAGGCATGCCAGTAGTGATCTTAATGATATAGAAAAAAAGAGAACACCCAGATCAACTAGCCTATCAAGCAGCATTCACACGAATGCAGCCGCTGGTGGGAGATGGCCAACTACCGATAGTCTGACTATCGTTTTGAATGGCGTAGTAAAACAAAGTTTGATTTGCCCAGCATAACAATTGAGAGCTACTAGAAAAAATGACGGACAACACAGGTATGACGGCGACTATTTACGTGGATAGCCACGCAACTTTGAAGGCGCTTCGACCCTATACCATTAAATCTAAGATTTTTCAAAATTATAGGTCTATTCTTAAGGCAAGTAACATAGACGTCAAGTTTTGCTGGGTACAAGGATACTGTGATGTTGAGGGTAATGAGATATTTGATGAATTGGCAAGGCGTGGTTCCGAATCGTCGGACCTTAGGGTGGAGGACTGTGTCAAGCCACAGCTCTGCTTTTTCCTCAGCAAATTCTACGTAGAGAAAAACGTAAGAATTTGGCAAGACGTACCTAGTTGCAAGGTATCGCAGTCGATCTGGCCTGTTATCTCAGGGCGTTGAACTGCTTCTCTTCTCTCACTACGGAAATCAGAAGTCAAAATCGCTGTAGGGGTCATCACTGGGCACTGCGGCATCAGATCTATGATAAGCAAGTGGGATGACAACAACATTGAATACTGCAGGTTATGTCAGGATGAGGAGGAAACGGAATCAATCGAGCACCTTCTTTGTCGATGTCCTAGATTATTGACCAGAAGACAAAGAATGTTTGATGTACACATGGTTGAGTCCCTCTACTACTTTTCTTCCATTGACCCCACAGTCCTGATAAACTATGGCAGGGTCCTTAAATGGCAACTATAGACAATGGTAACTATAGACTATGACTAGAAACAGTCCTCAACTAACTATTTTCACCCACCTACCTCTCTACCATATCTATTCTCTTTCCAACCCTACTCCGTCTCTCCACTCTCCTTCCCCCTCCTTTCCTCTTCTTATCTAATTTCAGGACTAGCTAATATCCACCACAACAACAATTATACTGCCATCATTGCTAACAAAACACATACACCTCGATCCACATCTAATCATCACCTCCCACAAAAATCTACAACTCAATAGCCTATATCAACTCATCATCTCCAACAACATTCTACAAATCAATAGCCCGAACTTCCCTAAGCTGCCACCCATAATAACACATTCATGCTGCCGTCAAAGCAGCTGCGCATCCTTAAACCAACCAACCATTTGGGTTATCAGTCGCGAAATATTTAAAACATAATTGCTTCTGAGTCCGATAAATAC
This sequence comes from Musca autumnalis, assembly GCF_047663935.1. Lineage (NCBI taxonomy): Eukaryota > Metazoa > Arthropoda > Insecta > Diptera > Muscidae > Musca > Musca autumnalis. The sequence continues at coordinate 99,691,202 of NW_027411644.1, forward strand.
AATGCTTTTGCGACAGTGATCAAAAGGATAGTGCGACTATTGATTGCTTGTCGGCTCTACTCTGACGCCATAAAAGACTATCGTGTGAATGCGGTCCCCGGAGAACATCACCCATCTATCGCAACTGAGGAGGGTCAGCTGCCACGACAAACCAGAGCAATTTTGGCTCAACTACGCTCGGGATTATACAGCAAGAATCGATGACACCGAGCAAAACATCTGCCCAGAAGGCGGTGTCAAAACATCTGTCCTACCAAGCCTTTCCAACTAACTGCGGAGACTGCGCATCAAAGGTGATCATACGAGCTATTCCCTGTATAACGTGTTTTCTGCAGTTTATATAAAAAGAGGACGACTTTTTATAGCGAAATCTAAAGTTTTTGAACCCCAAGAAAAAAAATTAATGTCTGTATGAGTAAGAATAGATTTTAATGTTGATTATATCTGTTGCCGATATATTTAGCTTCCTGGTTACCACAAATTCACAACCAAAAATGTCATTATTTAAGGTGTTGCTGGGTAAAGAAATTTCCTAGGCCATTAAAAGTTTGTGACAGTTGTCGCATAAGAAAACGCTGATTTGGTTATCGCATTGTAAAGGAAATTTTAAAATTTGTTTCTCATTTGACCTTCGTTGTTTAACGAATTGTTCTTTCCACTCAATTCACTGCATAGAATAGCAGACTAAGTATTTCACTTACCACACATCCCAGCTTATTATATTTTTCTTGCATTATTCTTAGGCTAACCTTAAGTCGACCTTCACCTAGACCTCACCTTGGCAACAAACTTTTAAACTATTTTCAGTTATCGTTTGATGTTTATAGGTTCGTGAGCTGCTGTTTCTGTTTCTTTTTTCGTTTATTTCTTTTCAAATCAATCTTTGAATACAACAAGTTCAAAAGGAAAGATCCGCCTTTGTTTAACTTAATTATTGTTTTCAGCCACACCCTTAGATAAGTAAATAGTCGGATTTTGTTGGTTTTTATGACCAAGTGGCTACCTCGCAAAACAATAATAAAAATGTAGCAGAAACTAATTATCTTAAGAATTCAATTTATTTTGTTCTTGGCATCGAGTTGGGACATGGTTAAAGACACGAACGACAATTAAGTAGTTTATGATAAGGAAACTTTTGTAAAGTTTATGACGCCAGTGCCGAATGCATATTCGAGTTATGCGCATGTTCATATTTCAATATAAATATTTTTTTGTTTAGCAGTTTTTTATCGCCGATTAAAAATCTTCCATAAAAAGTACCAACTACTTTAGTTGCCATTATTATTGTTATCGTTATATAATCAGTCATTGTACCACCACCACCAGCAGCAAGCAGCAGCAGCACACAAAAAGGGTAGCATTTATATAATCTGACATAAGATCAGTCATTGACAGCTGGTAATTATTTTTCCAAACTAACTAATTGTATATATTTAATAATAAAAACCACTACTCTAGCCTACCTACCCTACCCAAACCCAAGCAAACCATGAACTCAGATTTAGTTTAGTGGCATGACGACCGGTTTATCTATCGTTTAAGTCATACCATATACAGGAGGAGTAATATTGTTGTGCTATTTTCTTCCTATTTGCATCTGCTGGTACCCATCTTTAGTGGACGGATTTTTGTTTGAGAAGAAAAAACAAAACGTAATTGGGAGGCACCATAAATCAAGGAGGTTTTTCTTATGGCATAAAGTTTGTGCCTTAAGTCTTTTGTTTCAACAAAACATTGCTATGTAGCACCGAGAGTCTTTGGACTTAAAAACATTTCATAATTAATACTTAGACTTTGAAAATCTGTATGCATGCCTGCACAGCTGTCAAATATAATTCTGGAAGCAAATCATCTTAATTTTGTATGGATGAAGTCAATCCAGTCAGTGGGTTTGAGTTTGAGATAATATTGGTGATTAACTGTTATAAAATCAATGAAAATGTTATCAGTTTAAATGTTTGAGATTATTCTGTTCCTATTTGTGCGATAATTCTTAGGTAGAGGAAAGTAAAAAGCGTATGTATTGGGAACTAGAAAAGTTTCTGGCCAAGGGAATACGTAGTGTTGCCAGATGCCTTTTGACAATTTTTTTTTTTTTTTGAAAATTTTGAGCTCACTCAGGACAATTGACATACGATCATGTGTTGTGTTGTTTATAGTGACTTGAAAGAATCACTTTGCAAAGATAAAATGGAATTTACTTGTGAATATTTTTGTCCGATCATTTTTCACAATTTTCTACGTGGATAATCACGCCAAGAGTGCGATAAAGGACCATCCTATAGCACTATCAAAAACTGGTTCAATGAATTCAATTGTGACCGACACTTGCTAAAAACGAAGGTGAGGGTCGTCAAAAAAGGGCCGTTGTGCCAGAAAAGTTAAGCTGTGTGAACGGATAATGCAATATCGCCATGTTATATACAGTGACCAACACGTGGCCGCTCAAATGGGGTTTTCTCGTTAGATCCAGTACAATTTTACAATCGCTCAAAAAAAGTATCTTGTAGATCTGTGCAAAGAAATTGAGAATAAATACGATTGCGATGCTGCAAACGACGTTTATAAGATCGCCACAGACGAAGAATCTTGGATCTATGCGTATGAGCCCGAAACAAACCATCAATGGAGGCCTTCGAAGTTAAACAAATCCAACGAAAATTTTTCATTGAAGAAGAAATTCGAAGCAAATGGTCGCCTGTTTCTTTGGCTTAACTGCCCATGTGGCTACTGTACGGTTTGAGGAACGTAGGAGGGTTTATTCTGATTGGCACACTATAATTTGTTTGACTGAAGTCTCCTGAGAACGAACAAGAGAAGATGAATCATTGTGAACCATGACAATGTGAGCTCTTACACATCGATTCAAACCACCGCATTTTTGACCGGACAAAATGTGGTCATCCGCCGTACAGCCCCTGACATGGAACCCAATGACTTCATTTTATTTCCGCACATCAATAAAAAAAGGTGTGGTCAACGACTTTCGTAGCCAGAAGATGATGTTGAGCCGTTCAAACCCCTTGTTTTGGTGGTCACGGTGCTCTTGAAACAAATTTAAATGGAAGGTGATTACACCTGGGAAGTTCTGAAACTACAATGTTTATGGAAGTGAAAAATCAAAAAAACAAAAAAAAAAATCGCCGTAGCGCTTCTTAAATAAATCGCGATTTAATTTGACGGTTTTAAGGCTTTTTAGGTTTTAACGATTTTGCTTGGAAACCGCAAGTTCTATCGAAATGTGACCAAAGGAAATGTTGTAGCTATGAGCTCTACAAGATTGACTTTTATGATATCTTCGTAGTTTTTACCGTTATTGAGATATAGAAGTTCAAATTAGGACAATGGATTGACTGTATCCATTGTGCAAACAATTCGAACTGAGGATTTTTTGAAAGTACAGACCCAAACGACGAGAAACCCTAGTTGGGTTTTGTTGTGTCAGATCCAGCTCGGATTTTATGGCCCCATCTAAACATGGTCAAATATTGAGTTTTTAAAGTAATTCGGGGCTATATCTCTGAAACCAATGCGAATCTTCTTCTGACCTCTGAACCAAATTAGTAGATAAGGACAAGAATAAAATATCTGGAGAAATAATGAACTCGAAAAACAATATTTATTGCCTCAAATTTCAAAATATAAATGAAAAAATGGCACAATTTTTATACATTTCGCACCGTTTCTCCAAAACCGTTAATTTTTTCTGAATATTTTCTTTTGGAAAATGATTTTGTGGAATGTAATACACAACTCTTCAGAACATGCCATTATTGTAAAATGCCTCTATCCCGTTGTTTTAAGCGATTGAAATAAATATTCTCTAAACATATCAAATTTTTAACATCAAGCCCTATTTTTGTAAATTTACAGCGGTTATACGCCAAGTTAAGTCGAAGAAGTTGTGATTTGTATGTGAGGCCTTAAAAACGAAAAATACATCCGCAAAGCATTCGTAGGTTATGAGTAAAATAATAAAAAATTGGAGAGGTAAATGTGAAATTTTCAAAATGAAGTTTATAGGTGATGGCATTGCCAATGTTTTTACGAAAAAACAAATTCATAGTCCGTTTTCTAACTTCATTAAAAATAAATTCTTAATAAATGGCTTTTCTGCTATTTTTAATATAATTACTATTAATTTATGTTGAGTTTTACTAATGTTGTGAGCATTTGTGAGTCTCGAACATTTTTTTTAGAATAAAGGCGAAAGTCTCTATTTTACGATTAAAAAAAGTCCAGCTGCCCCCTCTGCCACCCGCTGAGTTCTTCCTCTTACACCACGCCCGTAAAATTGTCAAAATTCGGAAAATCGTGAGGTGCGTTAATATGGGAGCTATACCTAAACTAGAATGCAGGCGAAAGTCTCTATTTTACGATTAAAAAAAGTCCAGCTGCCCCCCTCTGCCACCCGCTGAGTTATTCCTCTTACACCACGCCCGTAAAATCGTCAAAATTCGGAAAATCGTGAGGTACGTTAATATGGGAACTATACCTAAACTTGGACCTATACTAAACATTTTTCGCAAGGAGGTATTTTGCTCACTCAGAACTCAAAATGCAAAATTACAGCCAAATCGGTCGGATAATGTGGGTAAAATCGTCAAAATTTCGAAAATCGGGAGGTACGTTTATATGGGGACTAACCTAAACGTAGACCGATATTGACCATTTTTTGCATGGAGGTATTTGCTTCACTCAGAACTCAAAATGCCAAATTACAGCCAAATCAGTTGGAAAATTTCGCTAAAATTTTCAAAATTCCGAAAATCTGAGGGTACATTTATATGGCGGCTATACCTAAACGTGGACCTATATTGAATATTTTATGCAAGGAGTGAATAAACTCACTCAGAACTCAAAATGCAAAATAACATCCAAATCGGTTGGTTAATTTGGCCAAAATCGTCAAAATACCACAAATCGAGCGGTACCTTTTTATGGGAGCTATAACCAAATATGGACCTACATCCACTAAAAATGGTTTTCTATCTTTTTGGGTTGTTATAAACCTAGCTCTGCAGCTCGATTGGAACTATTTTTGGCACTCGTTCCCATACAAGTGGGACCACTGTGTGTTGGTGTGAACTGTGTTTGAAATACGTGTTATAAAAGATATGATGCAAAATACCGTCGAAACAACATGAAGTAAGCATTTTAGAGTTTCAGAATCATCTAAAGAATTGTTGAGAACTATATTTGGAAGATTTTTGCAATAGGTTACTTGTTTCAACTCCCAATAGTTTAACCGATACTGACCAGAATTTCAGCAATTATGTAAAATTTTCTATATTTTATAGATTTTGATGTCCTAGATAGAGTTTTTCTTATGTGGTTTTTTCAAAAGATAAGTTCTTCTAGTTTAGGGCTACAATATTGCCAAAGACAACAAGGACAAATTCCTAATCGTTTCTGAGATAAAGGTCCTATAAATGCGAAAAACTTTTGTTTTAGCCCGGCAACAAGAAAAAATCTCATGTATGAAAATTGTAGTTTCAGAATCCGCAAATCCCAGGTGTTAGCACCTCCTATTTAAATTTGGTTCAAGAGCACCGTGTGGTGTCTCAAAAGAAGTTGAAAAAGTGATTCAATAATTGGTATAAAATCGCGATCATTTCATCCAAGCCCATTGTGCAATTTTTTTCTAGTTTTTATTAAATAGCAGATAAAAAAAAAAACAAAAAATACCACAATTGGGCCAATAGTAAAGAAGTTTTTACGGAATTCGACTTTTTGAAGGCGCGATATCTCTGGAACCGTTAGTCAAAAAAAATCTGAAAATATACTAAACTGTTTTGCTGATGAGCAGCATTAACACTGCAAAAATAAAAAAACCTCATTTTGAAAAAAGTGTCCGATTTTACTCAGAAATCCCGTATACTTTATAGGGTTTCCGACGAATATATCGATGTGTTACAAACGGAATGACTGAAAAAATGTCTGCAATCGGGCGGGACGTTTGAATGGGGGCTATATTAAAATGTGGACCTATGTTGACAATTTATCATGGAGACATTTTGCCACCAATACCGTTATATAAAGACTATACCAAACCATGGACCTGTGTTGGAGCAGTTTTGTGACTACTGAGAAATTAAAATGTCAATTAAATTAAATGTATACCGCTATTTCGGTAGCTAAAATTCTCAAAATACCGAAAATTGCAAGGTACCGTTATGTGGGGGCTATATCAAAACAAGGACATACCTTGACAATGTTTGGTGAAGAAGTGTTGCCACCACTAGACATCTCAAAAATCCAATTAGTTAAAATCCCCAAAATACGGAAAATAGGAAGGTGCCGTTAGTTATATGGGGGCTATGCCAAAACGTGGCCCTATATAGCCCGTTCTCGAAATTGAACTGCCTATGCAAAAATCAACACGGATTCAACAATAAAGCGTTCCAGCTTTATTATTGTGCAGACGAATATGTCGAGAACAACTCAGAATTTTATCCTGCTTTCTATATCTATATCTCCAGATCAAAATGGAATTAAAAAAAATATTTACTTTCAGGTGATGCTATATAAACTCTGAAATTTTCAGGAAGATCTGTTCAGCGGTTTTTGAGTCCATAAATTTCAAACAAACAAACATAGAAAAATTTTTCTATTTTATTTAAAAGATTTGGATGCATATACTCTATAACAGGGGAAATTTATTTCCTTGTTTAATGTCCTACAAATCAAGCAGATATTTATAACTTCTTTGGGAAAAAATAGATTGTCTAACGTTGGCTACACAACACAAATTTTGGTACGAATAGCAAAGCAAAATCCAGGGACGAGAGCAGCCTACATAACAGCGAAGATGAATGAGTGCCAACAATAAAAGAACTAAAACAATCAACCTATCGTTACAACATTCTGGATGATAACGTTGTTGTAGGCAAAAAATATACCCGTTTTTATACCCTCCACCATAGGATGGGGGTATATTTAGTTTGTCACTCCGTTTGTAACTACTCGAAATAATAATTTTGGACCCTACACACTATACATAAATATTCTTGATCAGCGTGCAATTCTATATTGATAGAATTGCTGTGGAAATCACTCTAGCGTCCGAACGGATTCAAGTAGGTGGATGAAATTTTGGTAAAATCTATTGTATGTACGTAGGACTTTTGTTATTGAAAACGGGCTCTCTAGGTCCACGTTTTCGTATAGCCCCCATACAAAGTGAAGCGTGACGCGTCGTCGTTTTAAGGAATTTTTAAGATATTTGTTTCATTTGACCACCGAATTGGTTGTAATTTAATTTTTTGTGTATGCAGAGGATAAAAAACATTTCTACTAAAGTTTGTTTATATAGGTCCACGTTTTGCTATAGCCCCCATATATAGGACGCATCACTTTAAGATATTTTGAATGTATTAGTCCCATTTGACCATAGAATCGAATCTAATTTTGTATTTTGTGTTTCCAGAGGCTAAAAAACATTTCTACCAAAAAATTTGTATATAGGTCCACGTTTTGATATAGCCCCCATAGGACGATATCTGCCGATTTTCGGTATTTTGAAAGTTATAGCTATATTATCCTACCTAATTGGCTGAAATTTGATATTAGGTCTTCCTTTGGGATACAAAACTCTCTGCCAGAAATTTATCGGTATCGCTCCACGTTTTGATGTATACCCCATAGAACGGTACATCCCAATTTTCGGTATTTTGAAATTTGGTCCTTAGCCTTCGTTGAGGGTACACAACTTTCCACCTGAAATTGTCCAGTATAGCTCAACGTCTTCATATAGCCCCCCTAGAACGGTAGCGCCCGATTTTCGGTATTTTGAAGGTTTTAGCCTCATTATATCACCGGAGTGGCTGAAAATTTGTCAGTACATGTTTACGTTTTGATGTACCCCCATAGAACGGTACATCCCAACTGTAGCCCCCATAGAACGGTACCTCCCGATTTCGCTATGTTGAAGGTTGTGTGCTCAATATCCCATCGAAATGACTTCCACTTTAAATTTGTTGGTGTGGGACAGTACCTAACGATTTTCTGTTCCTCACGGTTGTAGCCTCAGTTCCCCACCGAAATAGCTGATATTTGGTAAGTCTTTGATAGGGGTATGAAACATTCCACCCGAAATTTGCCGGTATAGGCCGACGTCCTTAGATAGCCCCCATAGGACGGTACCTCCCGATTTTCGGTATTTTGAAAGTTACGGCCTCAATATACCACCGATATAACTGAAATTTAGTATTTAAACTTCCATGAGTGTATAAAAGATTGCAGAAGAAATTATCAGTATTATCAGTACCATGTCTTCAAATAGCCCCATAGAAGCATACTCCCCGATTTTCAGTATTTTGAAGGTTGTGCCATCAATATCCCATCGAAACGGATGAAATTTAATATTTAGTCTCCGTTGGTTGTATAAAACTTTCCACCTGAAATCTACCGGTATTGTTCCATGTTTTTATGTAGCCACCATAAAAAGGTCCCTCCCAATTTTCTGTATTTTGAAAGGTTTAGCCACATTATTCAACGGGAATAACTGAAATTTGTTATTTAGTCTTCGCAGGAGTTACGAAACTCGAGGAATTTATCGGTACAGGTCAACATTTTTACGGCCTCCATAGAACGGTGCTCCCGATGTGGTTAACTATCCAAATCCAGAATATTCAGGTTTAGTCGGTATTGCCCAATTGTATGTATTTCGCTCAAGTCGGAAAATTGTACATGTTGTTTTGAAGGGAGTATTAGCAGTTGGGATATACGTACTACTCCTGCAATAAAAGGAAAAGTTTAGTACTTTCATCCAGGGTTTCGGAGTCGGAGTCGAGCAATTTTGTTGGAGTCGGAGTCTGAGTCGAAAAAAATAACTCGACTCCGGGCAAAATTTTTTCTACGTTATAGAAATATAACATAAAATTCGGCACATCAACATTTTTCAAAAATCATTATTTATTATAAAAGAAAGCTATAAGAAAACATTTATACAAACGGTATATAGAGGACAATTCACAGGATATTTACTATCCTCTGAATATAGATTAGACTTTTCATTCCTATTTTGTTGGTCCAATTGATCCTTTAAATTTTTGCAAACAAAAGTTTTATTAAAGAGATTGTGCTCTCTATGGGAAATCCTACCGATTACCCTGTGTCACAAAATGGAAGTCAAGGAAGGTCTGGGGGTAGAAAATTTAGAAATCGGCTACCGCAAATCGCTTTAGTAAAAACAGTGTTTCAAGACTGTCATTTGTCACAAAACATCGTAATATTTTTATACCCGCTACCATAAAATGGCGGTATATTAAGTTTGTCATTCCGTTTGTAACTACTCGAAATAATCATTGTAGACCCCACAAGCTATATATGGGGAATTCCAAGTAAAAACGGACAGTTTGGAGAAAAGTAATTTTTGATTTCAATTGATTTAGGTTCAATTTATGCTCCTAGCCAACAGAACATTTTAGTATATTTTAAAATTATTTTTGACCAACGGTACAGAGATATCGCCTATTGAAATTATCGCATTTTTAAAGAACTATGTTCAAATAAATACTCATAACTTCTTTAATATTGGTCCAAATAGGACCATCTTTTTTTTGATTTGTTTGTTTTTTTTATCAGCTATCGAAATAAATATATAAAAGAAAAATACACAGTGGGCTTCAATGCAAATTTCGGGATTTAATATTTAAAATGAAATTTTAAACATGATTGCACCCTTCGATTTTTTCAAAAAAAATTTTATGTTAAACTACGTTCAATTACAAAAAATTTAAGCCCTATGTGGTAATGGGATTCGGACGATTACTATTTTTTCTGAATTTTTTAAAATTTTCCAATACAATTTTTCCTTTATACCTTTGTCCAAAATTTGTATTTCCTGTATTTTTGAAGCTTAGAGTACATATTTATCATTATATATTATATATTTATCATAAAAAATAGAAAACAATCCACAGTGGACTTTAATGGAATTTTCGCTGATGCATTTTCAAAATCGAAAAATGACGCAGTTTTTAAGATGTTTGAGATAAATTCATAAATATAAAATCAAAACAAATATTTAAAAATGAAACTTTTAATTTTTTTAATAAAATAATAAATTTTGGACAAAGGTATAAAGGAAAAATTGTATTGAAAAATTTTAAAAAATTCAGAAAAAATAGTAATTGTCCGAATCCCATTACCACATAGGGCTTAAAATTTTTGTAATTGAACGTAGTTCAACATAAATTTTTTTTGAAAAAATCGAAGGGTGCAATCATGTTTAAAAATAGATTTTAAATATTAAATCCCGAAAATTGCATGGAAGCCCACTGTGCATTTTTCTTTTAAATATTTCTTTCGATAGCTGATAAAAAAAAACAAACAAATCGAAAAAAGATGGTCCCATTTGGACCAATATTAAAGAAGTTATGTGTATTTCGTTGCAAGTAGTTTTTACAGAATTTGACTTTTTCAAGGCGCGATATCTCTGGAACCGTTAGTCAAAAAAATTTGAAAAGATACTAAAATGTTTTGTTAATCAGCAGCATCGCCACAGCAAAACATAAAGGAAATCATAAACCTCATCTTGAAAAAGTGTCCGATTTCACTCAGAAATCCCCATATATTCTTGATCAGCGTGCAATTCTACATCGATATAGCCATGTCTGTCCGTTTGTGGAAATCACTCTAGCGTCCGAAAGGATTGAAGTAGGTGGGTGAAATTTTGGTAAAATCTATTATATGTACGTAGGACTTTTGGTATTGAATGCGGGCTATGTAGGTCCACGTTTGCTAAACGAAACAAAACCCCATACAAAGCGTCGTCGTGTTAATGAATGTTTTAAGATATTTGTCCCATTTTATCATTTTGGTATTTTGTGTCTCCAGAGGCTAAAAAAAAACATTTCTACTAAAGCTTGTTTATATAGGTCCACGTTTTGGTGTAGCCACCATATAACGCCCCATATGTAGTACGCGTCACTTTAAGATATTTTGAATGTATTAGTCCCATTTGGCCACAGAATCGGTTGTAACTTTGTATTTTGTGTTTCCAGAGGCTAAGAAACATTTCTGCCATATAATGTTTATATAGGTCCACGTTTTATCACACCGAAATGGTCGAAATTTGGTATTTGTTCTTCACTTGGGGTGTTAAACGTTCCATATGAAATTTGTCGGTATAGGTCCACGCCTTTACATAGCCCCCAAAGAACTTACCTCCCGATTTTCGTTGTTTTGAAGGTTGTGGCCTCAATATTCCTCAGAAATTGCAGATATTTGGTATTTAGTCTACGTTGGGCGTATAAAACTTTCCCGTAGAATCTTGCCGGTACAGGTCCACGCCCTAGTATAGCCCCCATATAACGGTAATTCCCGATTTTCGGTATGTTGAAGGTTGCTTCTCAATATCCCATCGAAATGACTGACATTTGGTAGTTAGTCTTCGTTCCCCACCGAAATAGCTGATATTTGGTATTATGTTTTTGATAGGGTTATGAAACATTCCACCCGAAATGGGCCGGTATAGGTCAACGTCCTCAAATAACCCCCATAGGTCCGTACCTCCCGATTTACGGTATTTTGAAAGTGGTGACCTCAATATACCACCGATATTACTGAAATTTAGCATTTAAACTGCCATGGGTGAATAAAATATTGCACAAGAGATTTATCAATATAAAGCCTTTTCTTTAAATAACCCCCATAGAAGCGTACTTCCCGATTTTCGGTATTTTGAAGATTGTGTCATCAATATCCCATCGTAACAGATGAAACTGAAATTTAATATTTAGTCTCCGTTGGTGGTATAAAACTTTCCACCTTAATTTTTTCCATGTTTTATATAGCCCTATAGCAAGGTCCCTCCTAAATTTCAGTATTTTGAAAGTTTTAGCCACATTATTCAACGGGAATAACTGAAATTTGGTATTTAGTCTTCGCTGGAGTTACGAAACTTTCCTTCAGAAATTTATCGGTACCAGGTTTAGGTCTAGTCGGTATTGCCCAATTTTATGAATTTCGCTCAATTCGGAAAATTATAAATATTGGTCCATGTTTTGGCCGAACTTAACGCTTTTCTTACTTGTTCTCTTTTAGATGAAGAACAAAATCTACCCAAAAAAATTCGTAGTTTTCTCGGAAAAAAATCATGAAAATGGCTTTTAAGGCTAAGCACATTGGCTTGCATCCAGTTTAAAACTTGGTCATGAATTGCTTATAATTTTTATCGCATGTAGACCTTACGATTTGTATTGCCCCTATATTTTCACATAATTTGAAAGCTTAGAGATTTTCTCATGTGGAAGAATTCCGTCCAGAAAATACTCGTGCAAAAAAACCGCAAAACCGGCAAAAAACTTTCTAACTTGTATTTTGTTGCTATTTTTCGATGTAGTAGAAACAATATAGTAAAAACATCATATTTATATCCTTTCTAAGGAATATGTAAGTAAAAAATAATAGATTAGCCTATATAGGCCAAAATATAGGAAAAAATTTAAAATGTTTCACATTTTATTCATTTTAGTGGCATAGGATTTCACTCTCGGAGTCGACCCGGAGTCGGAGCCGGAGTCGTGAAAAAAACTGGTCTGGAGTCGGAGTCGGAGTCGTGCCAAAAAGACCTTGCTTTCATCAACGAAATTAAACTGACTGTTCCAATTAATTTTAATACAGTTCGTGGTGAAGGGTATAAAAAGTTCGGCCCGGCCGAACTTAACGCCGTTCTTACATATTTGTTTTGGCTTAGATTTTATTCAAATAGTCAGTCAGTTGGTTGTCTTTTGTTCGCATGACTGAATAATGATGACTGCACCTGTTTTTTTTTCTTAATTTTTTCCCTCCTATACACTCATTTATTCCACAAAGGAAAACAATGTTGTCAGTTCAGGTATAACAAAATTTGTTTGTATTTATGTTGGTACTCTTTTCAACCGGAACCAAGTAAGAAAGAAAGTACAGTGGGAAAGGTAAAAGTACTAAGAACATATATTTTCCGTATGTCTTCGAAGCCGTAAATTATAACAGAAATACTGAAGTACCATGCCTTAATAATAATAGGACCCTGCTAAGGACAATACATATTAAAGAAAATAATTGTGCTCTTATAACACTAGAAATATCTTAAATTTTAATAAATTCAATAAACTTTCCAGCATTGATCAATGGTTTCAACATTTAAAAGTACATAGTTGAGTAAAATTCTTTGCAAATGGGTCCATGCGATGTAACTAATTTTGATCAGACTAGTGCCGTGAAAATAGTGTGACAATAGTCCCTTTCTATTTTTCTGGTATTTTCTATATTTAATTTTTAATAATCACACGCCTTATGGACCGTTACAGATATTTTAGTGGACAATCTGAATCATCTCTTTTCTCCACTGTTGAAACTTTTTCTTAAGCCATAGAAGGATTTGCATTATTACATTTAAATTTTGTATGTTATCATGACCAACGGCATTGGCATTGTATGTATAGCATTGTAAGGAATACAACTATGAGCATAGATGACTATACTAACGCCAACGTGTTGAATTATTTTCTCGATTCACAAAATTTGTATGTGGGCACTCTTTTCTGCTGAGGATTAACTAAACAAAGAGCAGAATATGAAAATCCATTTATTACTTTAAAATGTTGGCGCCAGCTGAAGTTTGAGCTTTTCCATGTCATACCAGATTGGTTTTCTAATTCATGAAGGCGTTATTTTGATGGATCATTAATAGCCTCTTTGAATATTTTTATTTTGAAGATACTTTGTGATGTCTTTATTTTAAGTTTTATAGAGATAGTAGAAGTCTTTGATGATTGTCGATATTATGAGGCTGTTGAAAGACTTTTTGCAGTAAAATTAAAGGAAGTCAAATAAACAGTGTCCGCACAAGAATCTTCCTATAATAAAATTACTTTTAAGTCAGTCGCTTAACTGGAATCTATATATAAAAGAAAGTGATGCTAGATACAACACGTTTAACTCAAGAACGGCTGTACTGATTATAATAACACTATGCAACACTGAAAATGCAAACAACTTCTAGTATGCATTTTTTGAAAGTACATATTTAGACTACAAAAACCCTAGTAGGGTTTTGTCCTGTCAGATCCAGTTCGGATTGTATGGCCTCATCTAAACCGGGCTAAATCTACACTTTTTTGCATTTATCAGGCCTTTGTATCATAAACGAATAGGAATTTGGCCTTGCTGTTTTTAGCAATATGGTAGCCCTAAACTAGTAGAACTTGTCTATAAACTATAGAAAATTTTACATAATTGCTGAAATTCTGATCAGTATCGGCTAAACTATTGGAAGTTGAACCAAGTAACCTTTTTCAAAAATCTTCCAAATAAAGTTCTCAACAATTCTTTAAAACATTCTGAAGCTCTAAAATGCTTACTTCATGTCGTTTCAGCGGTATTTTGCATCATATATATTACAACACGTATTTTAAACACAGTTCACACCAACAGTTTATTATCGCATTTCGGATTTCACTACATTATTTACATTTTTATTAAATCGTCGTTGAAAAATGTACTGAAAACAACGGCATTGAGGCATTTTACAACAATGACATGTTCTGAAGAGTTGTGTACATTCCAGGGAATATTTTTCCAAAAGAATATATTCAGAAAAAATTAAAGGTTTTGGAGATATGGTGCGAAATGTATAAAAATTGTGGAATTTTTGCATATATTTTGAAATTTGAGACAATAAATGTATTTTTTCGAGTTCATTATTTTTCCAAATATTTTATTATTGTCCTTGCCTACAAATTTGTTCAGAGGTCAGAAGAAGATTCGCATTGGTTTCAGATTTAAAAACTCAATATTTAACCAAGTTTAGATGGGGCCATAAAATCCGAGCTGGATCTGACACAACAAAAACCAACTAGGGTTTCTCGTCGTTTGGGTCTGTACTTTCAAAAAATCCTCAGTTCGAATTGTTTGCACAAGATCACCATAAAAATGTTGCACAGTGTAATTCGCACCAATTCGGAATGGCGTTATTGCAGAAAGGAAAAATCAAAAAAATCCGCGAAAATTTCCAAACTATTTTAAGAAAAAAGTTAGTTTTTCCGCACATTTCTTTGGAGCATTTATTGCTAATTTATGTCTTTCCACTTTATTTTAATTTTGTAGCGAAAAATTTACGTTTACGCACAAACTGTATGTGACATTTTATGCTTCTGATTTGTTAACATTTGAGTGTTCTAAAAATTATTTTATTTACTACAATATATTTGATTTGCATTGAAATTATTTGAAAGAAATAAAAAAGATCTAAATTCTAAACCAAGAATACGCACAGCGCCATGTTGAAAACATTACACTTTACCAACAATCGTCTGCGAAAAAGGAAGAAGATAAAACAAATTTTTGGTGGATAAACCCATAGAATATCGGGCGGTGTCGTTCTATCGGTGCTTTATCCAAAGTTGTAAGAAAAATGTGTACCTCTACCGAAGACCAAGACCAAATTTTGTCCGTAAGCCACGTTTCTCTAAAACAAGCAAAAACGGCGTCAAGTTCAACTGGTCAGAATTTCTATACCCTGCACCATAAATTATATTGAAACCAAATTTCAGCCTTTACGGTTGGATAATGTTGCTAAAACTTTATGAAAATCCATTTTTTACTTTATTTGAAAATACCGAAAATCAGGTGGTTCCGCTCTATGTTGGTTATATGAAAACGTGGATATGCACCGAAAACTTTCCTCGGAGGGATAACGAAAATAGGGAGGTACCGTTCTATGAGGGCTATGTCGAAACGTGGATCAGTATCAACAATTCTCTGCAAAAATGTTGTTTATTCCAACGAAGACAATATACCGAATTTTATCCATTCCTGTAGTTTAGTGCGTGAACTTGTATTTAACAGGGGTAGACTTTGGAGCACCAACGATGACTAAAAATTATATTTAGGCCATTTCGATGTGATAATGAAGCTCGAACCTTCAAAATCAGGAGGTACCGTTGTATGGGGCCTATATCAAAACGTGGACCTATAACAATTCTCTGCACAAATAATACATACCAAATTCCAAACATCCGGAACATCGTAGCAGTAATAGAAATTTGTGTTGCAAAGTATAAAAGTCTATCTTAAATATTTTGGGCCTAAAGATCCGACCATGTCTGCTTTTTTAAATATGTTATATCTCCAATAATACTGAGCCAATTTCCATGAAAATTGCTACAAAAGCTCAAAGTTTGCTGTTTTGTATATTTTATGAATTTTCGAGGAGGTGGGTACTTTCCCACGGCTTTCTTTTAAAAATATAAGTCTCAATAAGCGGGAGAATTCGACTTAACCTTTTTTTTTAACTTTGACTACAATTGTGTTGGCGTGAAATACCACCTAATACGCCAAACGAACGAACCCCACACAAAGTACATTTAGAGAGGGAATTGGTTGCGGTAGGAATTTTTTTATTTTACATATTTTAAAAACCAAGAAATTTTTGTTCTATGAAGAACTTTAATTTGAAATTTAGCATTAAGAAAATATATAAGCAAAGTCTATATTTAACAAGGGGTCGTTGATGGGATACATCAATTTAATCACCTAGATATAGACAAGTTTCGTCTTTATTAGGTAACATCCTTAAATGGTATGATACATTTGATTGTGTGTAATGGGTTACCTAAGCTAATGTAAATACTCGACTGTCCCACTTTCCTTTGACTGGTCGCATAGTCTGCAAATGTCAACCCAATGGTCATCCCACCTTGAAATAAGCAACCTAATCACTGTCGGGATCAGATTACCCAAGACTTTCTACATCAAGATTGGAGTTGCTATTTGGGACCCGACTTGCCAAAGTATACATTTTGGAGATTGCAAATATAATAACACATGGACGTCCTAATAGACTCATCTGTAAGCTGTTTTCCTAAAAGCTAGATTTTCTGCTTGAAGGACTCTGCAGTTATCGTTAAACACGAATGAGTTTTTATTAGGACCGTTTGTGTATATTGTTAAACCATCTACACTAGGTTTATGGCGTAAAAGCTGAAAGAAACTGTAGTAAAAACAAAGACGTAGCCACTGCCACATTGCACAATTTGGCTGACAATTATGTTTAAGACCTTTGTGTGTCCACTGCGTGAAACTCACGACACTCCTGACTCCCGAAGCAACTGCCTTGGTTAGAAGTGGGGATTCAGATCACAACTCATATACCGTTTGTCATTTTGTTTGGAAAAAATTGGAGATCTAAGATCACATTCGCAACTCGGAAGTATGCTTGCCCCGGAAGTATGCTAGTTCAGGGTTGACGCAGCCCTTGATAGCTTAGCGAAGATCAGATGTCACAAGACAAGACCCCAATAAGTTAGAATGGCATATACATGTACAACCAGTGAATGATTTGTTTCCTAAGTCACCTTCCTGATCAATGGAATTCTTGTAGAAGTAGAGAGCTACAACATCAGGTTTTGTCCGATCCTTGATGTGTCTTTTGAAGTTTAGGCGATTGTCCAGGATCGTACCAAGATATTTATCTTTGATATAACTTTTCAAGGTAATCCCATCCAAGGCCATTAGCGGGAAATTAAGTTGACGCTTCCTATTGTATGGTACAAAATCTCTCTTTGCTCGTCACATTGTCAAAGATCTACACAGAGAGCTGCTGTACTAGAACACCTTGCATCATGACATGCAAGTTTGTAAAAATTTACGAATTATCGTCTGCTTAACCTGCCACCTCAATCTTCAGCAGAAAAGAACTCGCAACAAGTATAAACGTCGTTAAGTTCGGCCCGGCCGAACTTGTTATACCCTCCACCACGAGTTATATGAAGTAAAATGGAACATTTTTTTCCTTTCGTTTATGAAGAAGACTAAATACCAAATTTCAGCAAGTTCAGTAACACAATGTGGCTAACCTTCCAAATACCGAAATTCGGGAGGTAACGTTCCATGGGGCTATACTAAAACGTCGATCTATACCTACAAATTTCTGGGGGAAAATTTTTATACTCAAAAAGACTACCAAATTTGCGATATTCGGTAATACCTTCAAAATACCGAAAAACAAGAGGTACTCTTCTACGGGGGATATATGAACCCGCGGACCTATACTGATAATTCTCTTCTGGAATATTTTTAATTTAATTTTTTATTAAAAAGATGGTAACAACAATAAAGTCACTACTCCGTTACATTTATAACCCCATTGAGACTAAATAACAAATTTCAGTTTTTCAGTGGGATATTGAGGTCACCACCTTCAGAATTACGAAAATCGGGAGATACCGTTCTATGAGGGCTATATCGAAACGTGGATCTATACCGACGAACTTCAGCCAAAAGATATTTTACCTCCAACAAAGACTAAATGCTTAAATTCAGTCATTTCGGTTTGTTGCTGTGGACACAACCTTTAAAATACCGAAAATCGGGAGGTACCGTTCTATGGGGGCTATATGAATGCGTGGACCTATTCCGACAAATTTCATATGGAACGTTTAATACCCCATATGAAGACCAAATTTCAGCCATTTCGTGGAATATTGAGGGCACCAATCTCAAAATACCGAAAATCGGGAGGTACCGTTCTTTGGGGGCTATATAAAGGCGTGGACCTATTCCGACAATTTTCTGGGGGAACATTTTTTAACCCCAACGAAGACGAAGTACCAAATTTCAGCCATTTCGGTTTGATAATGAGGCTAAAACCTTCAAAATACCGAAAATCGGTTGGTACCGTTCTATGGGGGCTATATCAAAACGTGGACCGATATAGCCCTTTTGCAATACCAAACATACTAGGAGTAATAGAAAAATTTCTATACCAACTTGCAAAGCTCTATTTAAAATTGCGAGCTGTATCTTGATTTCAACAGACGGACAGACGGACAGACGGACATTATATCGACTTTTATTTTACCCTGATCAAGAATATATGGCGAATAACAAAATTCCTTTACAATTCCATTTGAAAAAAATTAAAATTTTTTTTACGAGCACATCTACGATTTTTGGTACAGAGGTAAAGGAAAAAATCCGGTTTCAAATCTGCTCGCGTTCACGAAATTGGCCAATGCGCGCAAAAGTTATAGCGGTTTTTATTCTCATATAAAGAAAAAATATTTAAAAATATCTTTTTTGTTGTTATGAGAAAATGTATGCATAAATCGTTAACAGCAGTCCATATCTATTCGTGGATGTTTAAATAGTTATTAAATTTATTATTATTTTCGCGGAAAGTCAACAAATAATAAAAAAATTTTGAAGTAAATCCAAATTATCCTGTCCCAGAATCCGTACAAACCCTCAAAAATAAATTAAAGAATATATGCGGAATCTAGACAATGCGTAGAAAAATATGATACCAAATTTATAGAGATTGGGTACATAAATTGCATATTATAGCAACAACAAAAGAGAAAAACTTATTGTTGGAAAATATTGTTGCAAATATTTTTTTGGTTTGATTCTAAAAATTAGAAAAAAATATTTGGGAGTTCTCCAACTATTTTGCTAAAATCCCATAGAATAATGAATGTATACAGTTAAAACTTCATCAAAACATATGGTTTACCATCGCGAGAGTTTAACTGATTATTGTGATAACTTATAAGGGTAGGAAATTAAGAGTAAAATTGAAATTACAATCATTCAATTAATATTATAATTAAAAAGCCTGTTATTCGCGAATTAGTAAAAGTCGGTTGATGCGCATCCGTTTTTGGATACAGCGAATCAATCTCTGTCAAAATTTTTGCATATTTCGATGTTTCACTCAGGGGCCATTGTGTGCCACCAGTTGCATCATACACTGCAAAAAACCTTAAAGTTGGTGAAAGTCGCGCAATGTGCATACGATTTTGATGCGCATCCGGTTTCGTCAGCGCCTATCAAAAATACGTCCAAATATACCAATTTTAATTAGATTCTTCAAGAACCGCGGATGTGCCTCCATATTCTATTTTTGGTGAAAAACCCATATTACACGCGAATCTCAGTAATTTATGACACGCGTTTTCGCAAATATTATAATCGCGTATAAAGGATTCCATTTACGTAAAAAAATTTCAAGAAAATCGCGGTTTAGTACGCGGATTTTTCGAAATAATTTTTTGCTGCTTTTCCTATTTTCAGGGTATCTATATCCGCGGTTTTAGTGGATGGATTCGCTCGCGGAAGGTCTCATTAGATCCGTCGCGTAAAAAAACTAAATTCACGCGGGGTACAAAGGAAATTGAATGGCACTTGTAAATTTTAAACGCAAAAAATAGGTTTTTTAAAAAAATCACACATCAAATATTGGCCTTTAGACTCCAATTACTAGGATGCTGTAAGGAGCACACTCATGAGATATGTATTAAACGACGTAGAATCAAGAGTTTTATAATCCTAATGTGAGTTTTGAATATTATCTTGTTGCGCGTCCGAATTATTAAAACAATTCAAAAAACCCCGAAATTCCGGCTTCAAAATGTTAGCATCAATTTTAGGTGGATGCAGTGGATATATCGAAAAATGATACACTAGTATCATATTGCCCATGAAGTATTCTTTGAGTCTTTCTTTGGGCATATGTCTATAAAATGTAAGGTTAAGCCTAAAATCGGAAGGGAGCATAAAAAAACTTGTTGGCTTCAACCCATTTTTACTTATTTTTCTACATTGATGCCAACACAGCTTCCACGTAAATTAATTTTAATGGTCGACCTTATGGGATTCCTCCTAAAACACTTCAGTTTAAAGAATGTATATCATACTATATAGAATATGTTAACAGTTCGCGAATTCTGAAAGGGTGAAACTCGGATTCATCGATTGTAAAAAATTTTTGTTTTTCGCCATATATACTTTATAGGGTCTCCGATGAATATTTCGATGTGTTGCAAACGGAATGACAAATTTAATTATACCCTCCATATTATTTTCTGCTGTTCAAAATGATCCGATAAATCAGAGATCTGTATCGTAATGTCAAGTTTTAGATGCACCTAACGTCAGTTGTAAATGTAGTCGTGGTATTATTCTTCCTTATCACAATTCCCTGTAGACGGTAATAACTGCCTGCCTAAAGATTTCCGACACTTAAGAAAAACATTTGCATATTTTAAATTAATCTAAAGGAACATTCTTAATAAAGGACACATAATTTTACTGGAAAGACTAAGCCTTCCCTTAAATCGCACACGTTTACACTATAAAACCATCAACACGTCCCAACCCTTCATTGACATCATTTCACCATGCCGCTGCAAATTTATTCTCACACTTTTATAAAACACCATAACATTTGTTACACTACAAATGTTAACGACTAACGGTACATTTTAAAATAATTATTTGCGGTTGCAAGCAAGCAGGAAAAAATAAGAAAACTTGTCAATAATCCAGCGAAAGTGTTAAATCACTAGCACACCCACCCCATATGCGGAACGGTGCGAAAAGCCAAACCCATTTCAAAACAACTGATATCAGCAGCAGCAACACCACCACCAAAGGCAGTACCAACATTTGAGTTCTTGGCCTGGTGTTCCTGGTGACACTCGGCTTCTAGAGCCACCAACAACAAATTGTTATTCACTAAAGCAAAAAAATCTCTAAAAATCTGCGACAGTTTTTATGCAAAATAATTGCTTTAGTTTCTGTCGGTTTTTTTCTTCATGCTGATATTTTCTTTGTGACAGAGCCTAAAAATGGGAAAAAAGTCAAAATAAAAATTGACAAAATGTCAGCTGTCTGGTGGTGGTGTGTCGTTTCTGGTTGCTTCTAATGCTTTTTTGAAGCACTTGAAAAGCGAAGAAAAAAACTTCCAAAGAAATACGTGTCAGATTTAAATCACAAACTAAAGTGAAATACAGCCAATTCAACAAGAGCAGCAGCAACAACAACAACATTACTCGTTACCACCATTTTTGGTAACACTTTGGCTTTTGATGTTGTTGCAACAATGATTATGTCGTCGTCATAGTTGTTGTTATTATTATTGGTGATCCTAAAATCAAACGCCTGACGATAATCGGAAATTGAGTTATGACTTTTCTTATTAATGGATTTGGAAATTCACATTGGACAATTATAGACTTTTACTTTTATGAGTAAGAAGGTTAATGGCTATTATAGTATTTTATTTGGGGATGGGGACTAAATGTCCAGAGTCCATATCCTAAATATATCCTAATTCAAATTCCCGAAACTGTATGAATGCATGTGTAGTCATTACATGTGGCAGACACTTAATTAAAATAGACACAAAGTTTTTGTTGTACGTACTTACATTGTACGTATGTCAGTACACACGTTCTGTTGCATGGATATTCACAAAGGCAGGCTAACAAACGACCATCCAGGGAGGCAACCAACAAATAGCCAAACAACCAGCCAGACTGGCAACTAAACGCTGCCACCAACAAGAAACAAAAATCTTGCACGTCAAACACACCCATTTTGTTACAATTCTTTTTCGGATACTTTTTACATTACTTTTGTTGCTGCTGTTGTTGGTAGTTTTGTGGCACTAGCTGCGATGTTGTTTATTTGTTGTTGCAAGTTATTTGAATGGAGATTACAACAAATTTTAGAGAAAACCCGTAAAGAAACCGAAAAAAAGATACATAGACAAAAACACCTAGAGACCCCCATGCGTCCCACTGACACTTTGACAAAAAATCTTTGATTGTTTTCGCTTTTTGGCAAGAGAGGGGATTGTTCGGTACATGTAATTTATGTATGTTTCCCCCCAAAATGTTAATGGTCAATCAAGTAGGTTAATTATAAATCGTTTTTCTTTATGTAATAAATATTTTTTCTGATATTGATGTATTATGAAATCGGGTTAAATTTTATGTCAATGCAGTTGCCATAAAAACTACCACAAAAATGGTCTGTTTAACAAAAAAAGTGGTAACATTTTGCAATTAAATGTTTAATATGTATGAAAATGCAAGTTGATTTATAAATTAATCGCTTTTAAAGCTGAGTACAGTTACACTTGCTTTTCGGTGTATTTGAATCGGAAGTGAATGCGAAAATCTAGTGTTAAATATTCGGCTACTGTTGAATTGTTATCAATTAAAAATGAGCAAATAATGAGCTTGATTTTAGAAGCCCAAACATGGCATTTATGGGGGTATTAGTTGAGTGTGGTATTGCCGCGGTAAAGGTGACTGCCCAACGGCAATAACTGTCTGGAACTAGAGGATTTCAATGCTCATCATGATCTTTGGCACTACGTCCTAGATAATGACCAGAGGGCCAAGGCTGTGGCTGAACAGATTGAGTACTCTAGCACGGTAAGGGAGGACAATCACTCCTGGATAATGGCTTACTGCCTCAGCTCACCGGACATCACAATTCCAGTACAATCCCACGACAGCGGGTTCTCTCGTACCACACAACATCCGTGTTCCGGCCAGCGGCTGTCACCTCAGTGTACACATGTATTTGAATAATTTTTCACATGTATCATTTGTTATCATTGTATCATTTTTTACACATGTTTGTATTTGTATCATTTTTCTGTGTTGGGGACATCTTGCTACGTCCGCGCAGGGACGGATGAAAACCCAGGACCAACCCATTACGAAGTAATGTAAACAAAAATACTACTTATATAACTCCTTACAATGTTATGAGTACGGCGGCACAGATCATGTGTGTCCGACTACAAATCAGAGGATTGTGCGTTCAACGCTCACAGCGGGTACTTTTGTTAAAAACAAAAACAAAGAACAGTTGGTGGTGCACATGTAAGCGTTTAAACAACCCTTAATGTTCGTTCGCGTGGCATAGTGTGTTCGGCTACACATCAGAAGTTCGCATGATAAAATAAAATAAAAATAATATTTTTTTAGAAATTAAAACAAATTCTCCCTTCAATAGTTCTAAAAATTAGAAAAACATATATCAAGCTTTTTGTAGAAAATTAACTTATGTTGAAACTGAGGTATGGGGTATTGTAACTAGCGATCAGTTTTACTATACCATAACTTTTAACCGCATTTCGGTAAAATAAACTGTTTTATCCCGATTCACCGAGGGGTTTCTTAAAATAATAATTTGAGCGGAAGCTGTGGTCGTACTAATGTAAAAAAATCTGAAAAAAATCGTTGAATTAAACGAGTTTCATTATGTTATTTTCCAATTAGTGGTATTACAGCACAATGTAGAGCTTAATGCTCAAAGGAGAAGTTAAAGAGTACACTTCAGGGTTGAAGTTTCTCATGTATGATTTTTTAATATATCCACTTTATCTACCTCAAACGGATGCTGACATTTTGAAACCTGAAAATGTGGTTTTTTGAATTTTTGCTCTAATTGGGACGCGCAGCTGGATTTCCCTAAAAGCTTATTATTTGATTGTAGTACTCGCGATTTCGCATTTTTTTATGTATAACATGGGGGTGTAGTCCTCACAGGATCACAGTAATCCGCGCCCAAACACGAAATTTTTGTGCGTAAATTTTTCTCAAAAACCTATTTTCTTGGTTTAAAATTTACAAACGTCATTCGATTTCCGTGGAAACACGCGTAAATTTAGTTTTTTTACGTTCTGAATCTAACAAGCCACGACGCGTAAAAATCCACCCACTAGATCGGCGGATATGATACCCCTCAAATTTCGAAAATTTGCAAAAAATTATTTTGAAAATATCGCATATTAAAACGCGTTTTGGATGTGTCAGTTCTACTTAAATAAATAGATCGATACGCGTGTTTAAACTGCGCGAAAACAGATATTTAAAAACTCTCGTAAATCCAGAGATATAATAGATTTTTTCTAAAAATTGAGTGCGACGCTACATCCACGGTTCTTGATGGATCGAATTGAAACGGCATAGAATGATGTATTTTTTAATGGTGATTATTGAAATCGGATGCGCATAAAATGTAAATGAACTTCGCGGAAATTATGACCATTTTACTGTATTTTGCACCCTAATATGCAGCAGATGCTACATCGTGGCCGACAAATAGAATTTGACAAACTGTATTGATTCGCTGTGTTGGAAAATCGGATGCGCATCATGTCATTTTCATAATTACGCGGTTTATATGCGTCTCAAATGTTGTAATATTCAATATATCATTATTTTAACGTTATGCCACAATTGGAATTCCTTGTGATTTAATATAAGGTTCTAATAATATTATCCAATAGGAAAACTATAAGCGAAAAATTTGTTACAACGGAATATCATCATTATTGCGTGAAATTTTGACGAAAATGCCGAAGAACTCAAACATTTTTTCTCCAACTTTTCCTATAAAACCATAAAAAAATAAAATTAGAATAATATGATTTTAATTTTTTCGTAATATTTTCTTCGTATTTTTGCAAATAACATGAATACTATAGCTCCAACCTTCACAACTTAGGTTTCATTTTATTCCTCAAAATGTCTGGATGCTGTTATAATTTTTTTTATATATTTTTCGTAACTATGAGCGCTATTGTTTCAAAAATATGTTTGTAAATACGTGAAATTATTTAACAAATTTGAATTTTCGCGAATCCATTGAGACTTTGCGATTATTTTTTGCATCATCGCAAAGGTTACGAATTCAGTTAACGATAATAGAATATAACAGCTAACTATATTAAGCTGCGATTTTTTTAGAATTTTTTCTAATTATCATAATTAAAACGGTCATATCTTTTGCGCGCAACGATCAAAGTTAGTAACGAAAACAGATTTGGAATGCTGATTTTTTTCTTAATCTATGTACCAAAAATCATTGATGTAGTATCAAGAATTTTTTTTGATTTTTTTGAAATGGAAAAGACGATTTTAGACATTTTTCCTGATATCTGTTTTTTAGTTTATTTTTCTACTTCCAGTGTCAATAAAATAACTAGTTATTCTAGTGGTCGTAGAATAAATAGTTATTCAGTGCGACATGCCCTTGTTAAAACAAGTAAGAACGGCGTTCAGTTCGGCCGGGCCGAACTTGTTATACCCTCCACCACAAGTTGTATTGAAGTAAAATGGAATAATTAGTTTCTTTTCGTGTATAAAGAAGACTTAATACTAAATTTCAGCAATTTCGGTAAAACAATGTGAGGCACCATTCTATGGGGGCTATTTCAAAACGTCGATCTATACCGACAAATTTCTGACGGAAAGTTTTTAGGCTCAAAGAAGACTAAATACCAAATTTCCTATATTTCGGTAAAAGAATGTGGCTAAAACTAAAAAAATGCCGAAAATCAAGAATTAAGCTTCTATGGGGATATAGGAAGACGTGGACCTATACTGATAATACTCTTCTGGAATATTTCATAACTCTTGGAAGACGAAATAACGAATTTCAGCCATTTCGGTTGGATATTGACGTCACAATCTTCAGTATTACGAAAATCCGGAGGTACCGTTCTATGGGGGCTATATCGAAACTTGAACCTATACCGACGAATTTTAGTCAGAAATGGGGCAATATGAAAGCGTGGACCTGTACAGACATATTTCTGGCGAACAGTTTTATATCACATTGAAGACTAAATACCAAATTTCAGCCATTTTGGTGGAATATTGAAGACACAACCTTCAAAATACGAAAAATCGGGAGATACTTTTCCATGGGGGCTATATGAAGGCGTGGACCTATACCGACAAATTTAAAGGGGAAGTTTGAGTACCCCCAACGATGTCTAAATACCAAATTTCAGCCATTTCGGTGGAATATTAAGCCACAACGTTCAAAATACCGAAAATCGGGAGGTACCGTTCTATGTACCAAATTTCAGCCATTTCGGTGTGATAATGAAGCTAAAACCTTCAAAATACCGAAAATCGGAAGGTACCGTTCTATGGGGGCTATATGAAGGTGTGGTTCGATACGGACAAAATTCTGGGGGAAAGTTTTATACCCCTAAAGAAGACTACGTACCGAATTTCAGCCATTTTGGTAGGATAATGAAGCTTACTTACTTACTTACTTAGCTGGCCCATTACAGAACATTTGTTCCATAGGCCGAACTAAGAAAATATCTCCAATTCCCTCTATTTGTTGCTTCGCTTTCTGGAATACCGCGCCTTTTCATCTCATCATCCACTTGTTTGCGCAATCTATTCCTTGGCCTGCCAATTCTGCGTGCACCGCCAAGCGGTCCGTGTTTATACGCCTTTTTAGAGGGTTCATCATCGCTCATTCTTATGATATGGCCTAGCCAACGCAATCGCTGCATCTCGATACGTTTAACAATATTGATGTCGTTGTATAGCAGATACAGCTCGTGGTTCATGCGACGTCGATATTCACCGTCAACGCAGATTGGTCCGTAGATCTTTCGAAGAATTTTTCTCTCAAACACACCAAACACTGCCATGTCTGCTTGCGCAAGTACCCAGGCTTCGGAGCCATACATCAGCAAGGGTAGTATCAGTGTTTTTTAGAGCGTTATTTTTGTTTGACGAGATGTGGCTTTGTTTTTAAATTGCTTACTTAAACCAAAGTAGCATCTGTTGGCCAATACAATTCTTCTTTTTATTTCACAACTGATGTCGTTTGTTGTGTTTACGGAGGTGCCGAGGTAGACGAAGTCTTTTACTACCTCAATATTATAGGAACCAACTTCCATAGTCGGTCCGAGCTCAATGGACGCATTGCGCGTCGACACCATCAACTTGGTCTTCTCACCGTTTACCGCCAGACCCACTTTAGCAGATTCTCCTTCGACCTTCATAAAGGTATCAGTTACTTCTTTTACTGATCGGCCTATGATGTCTATATCATCAGCATAAACAAGTAACATGTGACTATTGGTGTAGATTGTGCCACTTCTTTTGAAGTTTGCCTCTCGTATAACCTTTTCCAGCAGGATGTTAAAGAGATCACACGAAAGGCTGTCTCCTTGTTTGAAACCTCTTTTGGTACCAAACTCTTCGGAGAGGTTCTTTCCTATTTTAACTGAGGACCTCGTGTCAGTTAAAGTCATTTTGCAAAGCCGGATGAGCTTTGCGGGGATACCAAATTCAGACATGGCTTGGAATACCTTTGAACGCAGCGGGCTGTCGAAGGCTGCTTTATAATCGACAAAAAGGTGGTAGGTGTCGATCTGCATCTCTTGGGTCTTCTCCAGGATTTGCCGCAGGGTAAATATCTGGTCAATGATGGACTTGTCAGGTCTAAAGCCGCATTGGTATGGTCCAATTATCTCGTTGACCATAGGCTGTAGTCGTTCGCACAATATCCCTGACACGATCTTGTAGGCAATAGGGAGTAGACTTATGCCCCTATAGGTAGAGCATACAGTCTTATCTCCCTTCTTGTGGACGGGGCACAGGATACTCAGGTTCCAATCGTCGGGTACTCGTTCTTCCTGCCAGATGGTGCTAACTAGATGGTAAATACACCTTATCAGCGTGTCGCCTCCGGTTTGAACAGCTCGGCTGGTAAGCCATCGGCTCATGCTGCCTTATTATTCTTCAGCCGATTTATTGCTGTCTTTACCTCATCTTGGCTGGGCGGTATACATTCAATACCATCTTCTGGGATTGGGACTGTGGTATCTTCGTCGTCTTCGCTGCTATTGGATACCAACAGTTTTGAAAAATGTTCTTTCCATATCCTGAGTACACTATCTGTATCAGTTACCAAATTACCTTGCTTGTCTCTACAGGAGGATTTGCCTGTACCAAAGCCATCAGTTTGATGCTTGACTCTTTGGTAGAATTTTCGGACTTCATTCTGGCTCCTGTACATCTTGATTTTTTCGCACTCCCGCTTTTCCATCTCTCTATTTTTCCTGCGGAAAAGACGTTTCTCCTCTCTCCTTTTCTCCCTGTATCGCTCTCGTGCGCTACGCGTTGCTACGGATTGTAAAGTAGCCCTATATGCCGCTTTTTTCTCTTCGGTGGCAGCACGAAACTCCTGATCATAGCATGGATTCCTTGGTGGAGGTCTCTGGTATCCAAGTATGGATTTTGCGGCTGTTTTCATGGAGTGGGCAATGATTTACCATTGCGCTGATATGTTATCGGAATGAGGAGTGCTTTGATTAAGCAATTGGGCTAGTTGAGTGGAATATGCTGTGGCTATCTGTTGTGATTGCAGCTTACCAATGTCTAACTTTCGTGTTGTGTTTGTTCGTACTTTGTTTGCTACGTTTAAGCGGGTGCGTACCTTTGCTGCAACAAGGTAGTGGTCCGAATCAATGTTTGCGCCTCGGAACGATCGTACATCCAACACGCTCGATGAATGTCTTCCATCTATCACAACATGATCAATTTGATTTCTTGTTTTCTGATCTGGAGACAGCCAGGTGCCCTTATGAATATCGAGATGATTAAATCTGGTACTGCTAACTACAATGTTTTTTTAAGCTGCAAAGTCTATCAGCCATTGTCAGATGTTTCACTGTGGAGACTGAATTTCCCGACTGTTGGGCCAAAGATATTCTCCTTTCCAATTTTGGCATTAAAATCGCCTAGAATGATTTTAATGTCATGGGCAGGGCAACGGTCATATGTTTCTTCTAAGCGCTCGTAAAATATATCTTTGGTCTGTTCGTCCTTTTCTTCAGTGGGAGCATGAGCGCAAATAAAGCTGATGTTGAAGAATTTAGCTTTTATTCGAATTGCAGCAAGTCTTTCATTCACTGGGGTGAAGCTGGATACCAGATGTTTAAGCCTCCGACTAACTACGAATCCGCAACCAAACTCATGCTTTACGTCATGGCAGCTATAATACAGTGCGTCACCTTTAGGTGTTGTTGTGACGCCTTTCCCAGTCCATCGTATTTCGTGTATGGCAGTAATATCGGCCTTGTACTTTTCAAGTACGTCTGCCAATGCGAAGACTGCACCTTCTCTATAAAGAGTGCGAACATTCCAGGTGCAGATTCGCAGATCATGGTCCTTAAAACGCTTGCGGGGTTCGTCAAGTTTAGAGGGGTTTGTTTTTCTTTCGATTTTTCATAGTAGGCTGTTTTTCTAAGGGAGGGTTACTAACACGACGCCCAAACCCAAGTTTTTAACGTTCTTATGGGTGAACGCGCGGCACATGTTAGCTCACTACCTTTAACGGGTGTTAAAGGCAGTTCCCCAGGTTACACCACGGGGAGGTCAGTGTCCACTTGAGATGAAACAGGGACCAAGATAAATCCTGGGCTTTGCCATGTTAAAGCCGGTCAGGACCGTTCCTTGGTATCTTCCATCCCCTACGTCAGCCATTTCGGTGTGATAATGAAGCTAAAACCTTATAAATACCGAAAATCGGGAGGGGCTATATGAAGGTGTGGACCGTTACCGACAAAATTCTGGGGAAAAGTTGTATAACCCTGAGAAAGACTACGCCATTTTGGTAGGATAATGAAGCTAAAACCTTAAAAATACCGAAAATCGGGAGGTACCGTTCTATGGGGGCTATATCAAAACGTGGACCGATATATCCCATTTTCAATACCAACCATCCCGCAAATAATAAAAACCTCTGTATCAAATTTTGACTCTCTATCTTTAAAATTGCGAGCTGTATCTTGATTTCAACAGACAGACGGACGGACGGACAGACGGACATGGTCAAATCGACATAGAATTTTATGCTGATCAATAATATATATACTTTATAGGGTCTCCGACGAATATTTCGATGTGTTACAAACGGAATGACAAATTTAATTATACCCTCCATATGGTGGAGGGTATAATAATGGGTTAGTAAGGGGTTTTGTAAGTAGTTACGAATTCCAATAATTACTATAAAAACGCATTTTTTAGTAAGGAATATATTTGTGCTCGGTTTGTCACATCCGCATCTTCAACCATATCCAACCTCCGGTGATATGCAATAGATGTCAGGGGGCCTATTCTGTATCTTTTTAACAACTTTGTTCATTGTTTATTTTATAACAATGTCATTTGTTTGTTTTGTACTTTTTACAAAAACAAAAGAAATTTTAACAACTTTGCAATTGATAAAAGTTACAGAATAAGCCTAGAGGAGTAGGTTCATCTAAGGGGTTGCTTTGGACTTGTCCATGTGAGGGACTACGACAGGGACTATGTTGCTACATGCTGCCTGTACACAGCTCCCAGCTTGTCGCCATCGTCAGACTACGAAACTCCCTCGCAGCCGCCCCAACAGCAATCGCACACGCATTTAATACCAGCCGTTGTTGTTCCAATCCCAGAAAATGCATCTTTTTGCAAATTAATTGCATATTTTTTATCAATTTAATTGACCCGAGGTAAGATCGAGGAAATAGTGGACTTCATGAGTAGGAAGAAGATCATGGTCGCGGCGGTGCAGGAAACCATGCTCAATGACAACTGCAGCTTACAGCGTTGTGATGGTTACAACGTACAGAGGAAGGATCGCACCAGAAGTGGAGGTACGGGATTAGCTTTCCTATTGCACCATTCTGTTCAATATAGACCTATCTCTCTTGAAATGCGGAAATGACGTTCCGTTAGATCATCATTGCTGCAGCCGCTCGCCATATACCTGCTTTTCGATTAGCCGAAGTGAGACCTATCTTCTCAGCAGAGCCGACGGGATTAGCAAATGAACGTGATCAGCTTCGTCGAGCCAACAACAGTGACCCCAGTCGTACGTGGAATTCAGGAACAAGAAGTCCAAACACCGTAGAGTGAAACAGGGAATTCCCTACCTCTCCTGTGTTCCACCCCCTCCCTGATGACATCTGTGAAAGACTGAACTCCTATTTAACCGATCTTACCACCTCCTCAAGTCCCTAGCCGGCAGCACTTGGGGTGCAGATAAAGAAACCTTGTTGACCACATATAACGCGGTAGGTCGGTCGGTGGTAAGCTATGTGGCGCCAGTTTGGTTCCCTAATTTAGTTTATAAGCATTAGAAAGAGATTCAAAGTTGTTAGAATGCCGGCCTGAGAACAGCAACAGGGTACCTCCTCAAGTCTTCAGTGGACCATCTACATGAGGAGGCAAAGATTCTTCCAATACAGCAACACAATGAGATACTTTCGTTGAAGTACTTGCTCGGCTGTTACCGTGAGACCCATCCCAATTACCATCTGCTGGATAGGCCCGACGCACCCAGGCATATCAGGAGGGATATTTATGCTCTAGAGAGGGAGATCCAACGATACAGGAGAGAAACCTTAGATCAACAAGCATATCAAACAGGTTTGAATAGCATTCACATGGACGTACTTGCTAAGGCCATAAACAACTATAGTGTGAATAAAGTCCTCGTAGTACACAATTCCACCTCCACATATTGGGACAAATTCGGAGCGTTGGAGGTGTCAAAACGGTGTGAAAACAATTGTTTACACACAAGTCAAGAGAGCTGTGGATCTCCAAAATTTTCAGGAAGGAAGTCCAGATGTTTACACAAAAAATGTAATTTTAGCGACATGTTTACACCCATTTTTCAAAACATAAAAAAAAAAAAAAACATTGTTCCACAACATCCCATACGGGACAAGGGAGACTTCTCTCATATCAATGAGTGCACCCCGATTCATATTTAGCTCAATGATATGGGACCTACTGTTTATCGCCGAGTCCGAACGGCGTGTCCTAAGACACCACTTATAGAGAAGTTTTTTCAAGGCTGAAATACTCAGGAAATGTCGCCAACATTACTGAGGGGTATTTTGCCACCGTTGAAAAATGTTTGGTGTTGCCTGGCCGGGGAATCGAACCACCGACCTTCTGCGTGCAAGGCGGGCGTGCATACCATTGCACCACGGTGGCACCCATTTCACCCATTTTTCAAAACATTCGAACTACAAAAGTATTGTCAAATAGCTTGTCGAATGTTTTGGAAAAATGAGCGTTAACATGTCGCTAAAATTACATTTTTGGATAAACATCTGGACTTCTTTCCTGAAAATTTAGGAGATTTTAGTGATGAACATGGAGAACGATTTCATCAAGATCTCGCCGATATAGAAAACCGGTTTCGAGGAAAGAATGTGGCGCATATGTTGCCTGATTACTGTTGGTCAGAATGTTGTGAGAACAGTGGTAATCTCAAACGTCAAAATAAAAGTATATACTTTTTTATAAGTAATGTTATTTTAATGTTATTTTTTCATATGTTCCATTTATGTTTGTGCCTTTTGAAAAATAATTTTTTTAATTTAGAAAAAAATGCTTTCTTTCCTTTAAAGAATTGCATACAAAGCTAGAATACTGAAACTTCGGGAAGTGTTGCAGTACATAAAAGTTTTTAACATATATTTTTTGAAAAAAATTGCAGGATGTTTTTAAAAGATTTTTTAGTATGTAATTTTTAAAGACATATATGATGTCCTTGTTGTCCTTGAATACAGTAAATGAAAATTATTATACAAAGCCAATATCCTCCTCTTTAATATGACACCAACTGCAGCATCGTGCGATGTGTACAAGTATTTAAAATATTTTTTTTTTAAATGTTGTCCTTTGAAATTTGAATTCCTTTAAAAGGTCAACTGGATGAGGCAACGAAAATTCTTAAGTGTCATTTTACTCCATTTTGCCTGTAGTTTCAGACGTATAAAGTCCGGTTCAAGTGTGCCGACATTTTTTTCAAAATTGTCGGACGGTGTTATACATATTTTACATTTCTGTCATTATAATTTATCAAATAATATGTTGTTGACATTTTTCTAATAAATGTTCGTGTCTCGTATCTATTAGCAGATATTAATGTAGACATTTTTATCGTTTTCAATCTGAATGCCATTAAGAAACCTTTGAATTATAATTTTGTTTATGATGAAAAGGTTTGCAGAAAATAAATTAAATAGTAACATATGCTCAGATAATGGACAACAACAACAAGAAAAACTAAGATTGGCGTTCGTGTCTTAAGTCTTTCGTTTTAATGTTACCCATTTCTTAGTTAATATTGATGACATTAGATAGCTAATCTATGCCAAATTAACATTAGACAATATGCTATCAGCTTTTTAATTTAAATCTTATATCACTTTTTGGTAAGCAGCATTTATTTTGCAAGTTATCTGTGTAGGCTATGAAGAGGAGGGTAAGCAAGTTAGCAAATGGTATAGAAGTTACAAATAGCTCAACCTCATCTCATTCAGTTCAGTGGTACCACCCAGAAAAAATTGAAATAAATAGTTTACAACAACACATTGTAAAAGTAATCTTTTGTGTTTATCGAACGTTTTAGGGAGAGAAAAACACAAACAAAACTTAAAAAACCAAAATCCAAAACACAAGTTTATAAATCTATGGGGGAACGAGGCGAGCAAAAAACAATAACAATAATAAGCATAAAAACTGACCCCGTGCCAACATCAATCAAATGTCAATGCTCCAAATATTTTGGCCATTGTTGCCCTTTATTTGTTTACTTGCCTGTTGTTTTCTGAAGACATCGTGCCAAGTAAAGATGGATGTAAGAAAAAAATATATACAGTAGTGTGCGAAAGGTAAGCGATATCTTTAATTACAAGTAAAAAAGTATCAGTCGACTTTGCCGACAGAGATATACCCTCAGCCTGCGTGGATTGAAATACATTTTTTCCAAAAAAAAACTTATGTATTTAGGGGATTTTGAAAACCGACAAAAATATGGATAGGATTAAAGCTCAAAAATTTGCGGGGATATCCAAAGATAGGTTTTTTTACCATACCATCCTACGAAAAACATAATATTGCTGTAAAGAGGGCCACTAGGAAAACCTTCTGTAGAAATGTCTAAAGGATCCTCGAACAGACCCTTAACCACACAAAAATATTGAATATTTATGTGGGTGGTATACAAGAATTGGACTGATAAGGCCCAAATTTAAACATAAACTATGTTTCGACAATATTTAGAAATTCAAAGTTTGGACCAAATCGGTTGGTACGTCTATTAGATATCGCGCGTACCATTTTAGCGAATATTTTCGAACTTTTGTGGGGGAGGTACCGGAAGGAGTGGACCTATATGCACCACCCTCAAATTTCATCTAATATTCGAAGAAATATTACGATATCCAAAGTGTGGACGATCGCAGTACTCGGTTCGAGCTCTCCAGCCACTACATATGGTGCCGTAGGGGTTTTTTTACAACTTTCGGGCTGTTTTCTCAAGAAGTATGGACTTGCCCGTGAAAAAGCTTTTACTGTCGTAATTGAGGCAGCGAATGCAAGTTGCTTCAACAAAAAGCAAAGTGATTTGAGATCAGGGCCCTATTCCTCGAAACAACTTATCGCTTTTCATTTTGCATTTATCAAAAAGTAGTTATTTTGAAAAGTGATAACCTTTTTTGTTCCACAAAATTACTTTTCAATTTCCCTTGCACTTAGCAAATTTGTCTATCACTGTTCTTTTAGCACAGTTGTTGTGCTCTCTTGCTCAATTTTTCCGCCATATTGGTAAGTCTCTCAGTTCTCTTGCAAAGTGTGAATGATATTTGTTCCACAGAACGTTTTATCATCTTTTCATTATTTTTTACTTGGCAATAACAAATAAGACATGTAAAATTGAGACGAGCGAAAAAATGAAATGAAACTGATATTATTAAAAGTAAATAAAATAAAATAAAATTGAATAAATTAAATTAAACTGAAATAAAATAAAATAAAACAAACTAAAATAAAATAATATAATATAAAATAAAAAAAAAAAAAATAATATAAAATAAAATTAAACGAAATAAATTAAATTAAAATAAAGTAAAATAAGATCAAATAAAATAAAATAAAAAATAAAATAGAATAAAATAAAATAAAATAAAATAAAATAAAGTGAAATAAAATAAAATAAAATTAAGTGAAATAAAGTAAAATAAAATGAAATAAAGTAAAATAAAATGAAATAAAATAAAATAAAATTAAATAAAATTAAAAAAATAAAATAAAACAAAATAAATTAATATGAAATAAATATAAAATAAAATAATTTTAATAAAGATTAAATAATAATTAAACGAAATAAATTAAAATAAGATCAAAATAAATTAAATGAAGTAAAATAAAATAAAAAATAAAATGAAATAAAAAATAAAACAATATAAATCGAAGGGAAATAAAATAAAATTAAAGTTAAAAAATAAATAAAATAAAGTAAAATAAAATTAAGTAAAATAAAATAATCTAAAATAAAATGAAGGGAAATACAAATAAAATAATATACAATAAACTTAAGCGAAATCAAGCAAGTAAAAAGCGTTATGTTCGGCATAGAGTAATTAGTTTTCTTTCTCCACAAAGTAGAGAAGTTACTTGTCAAATTATAATTAGTTTTCTTTCTCCACAAAGTAGAGAAGTTACTTGTCAAATTATAACTAATTCGTTCTAGAAATGTATCTAAAAACCTTAAAATAGCTGAAATCGGACGGTACTGCTATATGGAGGCTATAAAAAAAACGTAGACCTATATCCATAATTTTTTGTGGAGACGTTTCTTGGTGATTGACTGAATTATACCTAACTAGCGGACCCGGCGAACTTCGTCTCGCTATTAAGGAATAAAATTTCATACAAAAACTCAATTTTCGATTTTTCCAATTTTCCGACTTTTCCAGAGAGATTTTCTTCCGTAAAGACCTTCTCCACGAAAATACGAATAACTGACAAAAAATTTTACAGAAATCGGCCTAGCCGTTCTCATTTTATGAATTACTATACATTTTTTACACCATTTTTATACCCTACACCACTATGTGGGGAGGGTATTATAAGTTGGTTTTGGCCAAAAAGTTTGTAACGCATCGAAATAATGGTCGTAGACCCATACATATATATATCAAAATGAATGTCTCGACGAGCTGAGTCGATCTGGCTATGTGTGTCCGTCCGTCCGTCCGTCCGTCCGTCCGTCTGTCCGTCTGTCCGTCTGTCCATCTAAACCTTGTAATCACGCTACAGGTCGCAATTTTGATCGGATCGTCACGAAATTTTGCATGTTGATAGGTTTCCCGGAGGGGAAGAAGCCTATTGATTTTGGTGATGGTCGGATAATATTTAGGGGTCGGAAAGGGCAAAAAACTTAGATGGATAAAATGACAACGTTTTTTTCCAAAGCGAATATCTCAGCTTCTATACGGGGTATACCAAAAGCAAAACCTGACAATGAAAGAAGAAAATATCACCTTTCTAATGATGTAAAGCCGGTGCTCGTAGGTAATCAAACAACGAAGATATAACAATAGTAGCAAATAAAACCCCAATTTTCATTTTTGCGATTTTAACTATATTGACGAATATCACAGCTTTGGTTGAAAACTTTCCAAAAGCAAAGTCTGTCTATGAAAGTAGAAGATCCCGTCTTTACAATGATGCAAACTAGGTCGGCGTAGGTATCCAAATAACGGAGATATCGCAATAGTCGGTAATACATCCCATTTTTCTATTTTTTTGGAAATCACGCTACAGGTCGCAATTTTAATCGGATCGTCACGAAAACTTGAGGGTTAATGGGGGTCTCACAGATGAAGAAGCCTATTGATTTTGGTGTTGGTCGGATAATAATTAGGGGTCGGAATGGGCAAACACTTATTTGGAGAAAAGTCAACATTTTATTTTAAAACCAATATCTCTTTTTCTTTAAGAGGTATATCAACAGCAAAACCTGGCAAGGAATGTAGAAAATATCACCTTTACAACGATGTAAAATAGGTTGTCGTAGGTGGTCAAATAGCAGAGATATGGCAATAGTCGATAATCCATCCCATTTTCCGATTTTCTTGTAATCACGCTACAGGTCGCAATTTTGATCGGATCGTCACGAAATTTTGTTGGTTAATGGGGGTCCCAAAGAGAAAGAAGCCTATTGATTTTGATGATGGTCGGATAATATTCAGGGGTCGGAATGGGCAAACACTTATTTGGAGAAAGGTCAACGTTTTATTTCAAAACCAATATCTCTGTTTATTTAAGAGGTACATCTGAAGCAAAACCTGGCAAGGAAAGTAAAAAATATCACCTTTACAAGGATGTAAAGCAGGTTGTCGTAGGTGGTCAAATAGCAGAGATATGGCAATAGTCGATAATGCGTCCTATTTTCCAATTTTTTTGTAATCACGGTTTTTTTGTAATCGGTCGCAATTTTCATCGGATCGTCACGAATTTTTTGGGAGTTGATGCGGGTCCCACAGAGGAAGAAGCCTATTTAGTTTGGTGATGGTCGGATAATATTCAGGAGTCGGAATAAGCGAAAAGTTTATGTGGAGAAATGTCATCGTTTTTTTATGCGAATATCTCCGCTTCTGGTTGGAGTATTCCAAAAGGAATACCCCTCAATGGCAGAAGAAAAGATCTCGTTTATATTGATGCAAAGTATGTTGGCGTAAGTGAGCAAACCGAGATATTGCAAAATTCACCCAATATTTCCATTTTTTGTAATCACGCTACAAGTTGGAATTTTGATCGGATAGTTTTGGGGGTAGATGGGGGCCCCACAGAGGAAGAAGCCTATTGATTTTGGTGATAGTCGGATAATATTTAGGGGTCGGAATGGGGAAAAACTCATTTGGAGACAAATTCAAAGTTTTTTCTTTGTGAATATATCGGCTTCTAGTAGGGGTATACCAACGGCAAAGCCTGTCTATGGAAGAAGAAAATATTACCTTTACATTGGTGTAAAGCAGGTTGGAGAAGGTGGTCAAACAAGGGAGATACCACAATAGTCGGTAATGCATCCAATTCTTCCATTTTTTGCAATCAAGCTAGAGGTCGTAATTTTGATCGGATGGTCACGAAATTTTGGTTGCTTATGGGGGTCCCAGAGAGAAAGAGGCATATTATTTTTGGTGGTAGTCGGATTATATTCCCTAAAAGAAATGTTTACCAGTGAAAAGCTTATGCACAGGGGTAGTGGTGTAGGGTATCACATGGTCGGCTCCGTCCCGACTATAGCCTTTGCTCACTTGTTATATATATACATTCGGCCTGGAAATGTAGCTAATAACCACAAATTATCTGAAATAGGGCGGTATATGGGGGCTATAATAAAAGATGGGCCTATGTCGGTAAGTTTTGGAAGCATATTAAAACTAATTCGTTCTGAAAATGTAGCTAAAAGCCTTAAAATAGCTGAAATCGACGGCACTGCTATATGGGGGCTATAACAAAGCTCAACTTCCAACTTGATTTAAGACACGTGTGAACAGCATTTCATCCCTCTATCTCAACTCGTTCAGGGGATAGCGTGATTACAACAGACGGACGGATGTGGTTAAATCAACTTAGAATTTTACGCTGATCAAAAATATATGTATATACCTTATAGGGTCGCAAATGATTATTTGGATGAGTTACAAATGAAATATTATGGTGGAGGGTATAG
The DNA here is from genome assembly GCF_047663935.1 of Musca autumnalis. Taxonomy (NCBI): domain Eukaryota; kingdom Metazoa; phylum Arthropoda; class Insecta; order Diptera; family Muscidae; genus Musca; species Musca autumnalis. The sequence goes on from NW_027411644.1 coordinate 99,730,346, forward strand.
TAATAAATAAAAATAGTCTCTCAAATAGATTTTAGTCTAAATGTAAAATCGAGAAACAACGATTTGTGAGGTTGTTCGCAGGGTGGGTGAGAGTTCGTAGTAGGATGGTTGATTCAGAGGGTAGAAGTTCGGAAAAATCTTTACAATTTCTTGTCATAACCGTGTTTTCAGTATTTCCGAACAAAATCTCGCTTTATCAATGTACATTGGCAAAGAGAACGTTTACCTCGCAAATTTAAGGCAAACTTATCAAAATTTGATCTGCAAAATCAAAATGCAGAGTTTTCTGTGGAACGAAAGAGCAAATTTTTTTGCAAAATCTTAGCAAAATACGCTTTGCCGTTACAACTTTTCACTTAGCAGAAATGACGTTTGTGGAACAGAAATCAAAAAAAGAGCTACATTATTTTGAAAAGTAAGGAAACTCACTTTATAATTAACAACTTATCACTTATCAAAAAATAATGGTTCTGTGGAACACTTAACTTTGAGCATTGTCAAAAATATTGATAAGTGCAAAATGAAAAGTTGATAAGTTGTTTCGTGGAATAGGGCCCAGGTCTTACAATGAATTTATCCAAAATTTTGTGTGGGAGGTACCCGAAGGAGTGGATAAATATACAGTCGCACCTCTATTCGTCGGGATGGTCGGGACCGGAGGCATTACGGATAATCGATTTTCACGGATAATGGAGGCAATGTTTTTATGCAGTTTTTGAACATATTTTTAAGTAAAAATGGCATAGTATTGTACAATAATAATAGAGTCAGTAATTTTAGTTGTATTTCTAAAGGCAATCTAAAAAATTATAGAAGGATACATAATACCATCATCAGGTTCATCTGAATTGACTTTGTCCCATGGTTTTTGTGATACAAATTGTGTAATATGGAGAATTTCTATTGTTTTTTGTTTACTTTTTGTTTGCTGATGAATGAAGTTTATAATAAAAACAAGTAAGAAAAGTCTATAGTCGGACGGAGCCGACCATGGGATACCCTATACCACTATCCCTGGACAAACGCTCTCCACGGAACTTCTTTTCAATGATTGTGAAAATTTAATTATCAAACACCAGAGATGTAATGTATAATACTTATGACCAAAACCAAAAAGTTATCTAGCATGACAAAGACATTTTTGTAGCAGGAAAGGAAAATTTAGTTCTTTCTTCTTTCTTCTTTATTTACTCATCCGTTATCCGGATATAAGTGATCGTACAATTCATTTTATTTTTTAATATTTATCGCATTATATTTATCTTATAGTATAGTGGTTGTCAGCTCTCTGTGTCTTGCAACATTCAGCAGATCAGTTTCCTCGGTATAACCTGTCCAGTCCATGATGTTTTTGAGCCAAGATGTTTCTTTTCTTTCTCTAGCAGGCCTTCCATCAATTTTTATACCCTCCACCATAGTATGGAGGGTATATTAAGTTTGTTTTTCCGTTTGTAACGCATTGAAATACTCATTTGCGACCCTATAAAGTATATATATTCTTGATCAGGGTAAAATTCTAAGTCGATCTGAGCACGTCCGTCCGTCCGTCCGTCTGTGGTAATCACTCTAGCATCCACAAAAATGGAGATAGAACGCTGAAATTTTGGGAAAATGCGTCTTTTGTTTGCAGGCAGGTCAAGTTCGATGATGGGCTATATCGGTCCACGTTTTGGTATAGCCCCCATATAACGGTACCCCCCGATTTGCGGTATTTTGACGTTTTTAGCTACATTTTTAGACCGATTTAGCTATAATTTGACATTTAGGGTTCTTAAGTATCAATAAACTTATATAACAAAAGTTGTGGACATAAGTCCACGTTTTGGTATAGCCCCCATATAACGGTACCCCCCGATATACGGTTTTTTGACGTTTTTAGCTACATTATCAGACCGATGTAGGTATATTTTGACATTTAGGGTTCTTAAGTGTCATTAAACTTATTTAACAAAACTTGTGGACATAGGTCCACGTTTTGGTATAGCCCCCATATAACGGTACCCCCCGATTTACGGTATTTTGACGTTTTTAGCTACATTTTCAGACCGATGTAGCTATAATTTGACATTTAGGGTTCTTAAATGTCAATAAACTTATATAACAAAAGTTGTGGACATAGGTGCACGTTTTGGCATAGCCCCCATATAACGGTACCTCCGATTTACGGTATTTTGACGGTTTTAGCTACATTTTCAGACCGATTTAGCTATAATTTGACATTTGAAGTTCTTAAATGTCAATAAACTTATGTGACAAAACTTCTGGACATAGGTCCACGTTTTGGTATAGCCCCCATATAACGGTACCCCCCGATTTACGGTATTTTTTACGTTTTTAGCTACATTTTCAGACCGATATAGCTATAATTTGACATTTGGGGTTCTTAAGTGTAACTAAACTTATATAATAAAAGTTGTGGACCTAGGTCCACGTTTTGGTATAGCCCCCATATAACGGTACCCCCGATTTACGGCATTTTGACGTTTTTATCTACATTTTCAGACCGATTTAGCTATCAATTGACATTTAGGGTTCTTAAATGTCAATAAACTTATATAACTAGTGGACATAGGTCCATGTTTTGGAATAGCCCCCATATAAAGTTACCGCCCGATTTCAGGTATTTTGAGAATTTTACCAACAAGTTTTAACCGAATTATCTGTAATTTGAACATTTGACATTTGAAATTCTTAGTGGTCACCACACCTCTCCACCAAAAATTGTCAAGAAAGCCCCCATATAACGATTTTAGCTACAATATTAAACCGAACTAGCAGTAATTTGACATTTGAAGTTCTTAGTGGTCGCAACACCTCTCCATCAAAAATTGTCAACATAGGTCCATGTTCGGATATAGCTCCCATGTAACGGTACCTCCCAATTTTCAGTAATTTGGCAATTTTAGCTACAATTTTTGACAGAACTAACTGTGATTTGACATTTGAAGGTTGTAGTGGTCACCACACATCTGCATCCACAATTTTCAACATAGCCCCAATATAACGATACTTCCCGATTTTCGGTACTTTGAGCATTTTACTTAAAATGTTTAACCGAACGTAGGTCCATGTTTTTGTATAACCCCAAAACAAACCTCCCGATTTTCCGTACCTTAGCTTTATTTTTTGGACGAACTTTCTGTAATTTGAAATTTAAAAGTCAACAAAAATTCTGCAACAAAAATTGTTCATTTAAGTTCATATTTTCGTATAGCCCAGATACCTCCGAACTAGCTGTTAATGACATTTGAAGTTCCCACGTTATGTACCGATTTTCGATATTTTGAGGATTCTAGCTAAATTTTTTAACCTAATTAGGAGTTATTTGACATTAAAGGCTCCCATCAAAAACTGTCAACATAGGCCCATGTTTTATTATAACCCCTATATAACAGTACCTCCCAATTTCTAGCCCACCAAACATTGCCAACAGTTAGATATAGGCACCATAAAAAAGGGCCTCCTGAATGAAGCATTTTATGTACATTATCTGACATTTTAACGTACTCACTTAAAGTTGGGGACAGGAATGAATATTTTATGGTGGAGGGTATGAAAAGTTCGGCCCGGCCGAACTTAATGCTTTTTTACTTGTTCCTTTTAAAATTGCTTGTAAAATGTTGTATTTGTTGTTCCTTAATACTTGTCCAAGATATGCTATTTTGCGACTTTTTATTGTTTTTATTAACTGCCGGCTTACATTCATCCTTCTTAGTACTTCGCAGTCCATGGTATTTTCAGTACTCGCCGGTAAATCCACACTTCGAAGGCTTCCAATTTTCTTTCATCAGAGGATTTAAGCGTCCAAACTTCTGTTCCATATAGCAGCACCGACCAAACATAGCATTTTATAAAACGTAATTTCGTTGTTACGTTTATGTCATGGCTTTTCATAAGTTTGTTGTATTTACAAAACATTTTTGTAGCAGGAAAGAAAATTTAGTTCACACAAACTAAAATGTAATGAAAGCCACTTATGTAGTACTACTACTTCCGTTGTTTAACCGCTACGTTATTGAAATTTTTACCAATTTCACACAAAAGTTTCAGTCCATTAACCCGCTAAGTATTATATGATCTTCACGTTGGTTTGTACGCTTCTTCATCATCGTAAACTCAAACTTTGTTTAAAATTTGCGGGTTATTATTTTGACCTACAGACCCGCTACAAAATTGGTTAAAATTTTGTTTTTGGTCCATTTCATCCCGTGAACATTTCACGATCATCACCAAAAACTAATCATTTCTATTCTGGCCCGAACCCAAACTCCTTAAAAAATTTGTTACAATCGGTCCATAATTGCGGCCTTAAAAGCTTGTTTACAATGGTTTTTAATGGACGGACACACATCACTAAATCGCTTTGTCTCGTCGAGATATGAATTTTGGCATACCAAATAAGGGGTCTAGGACGAATATTTCGTGGTGTTACATAAACTTTTGGAGAGACAATATGTAGCATGGGATAAAAATGTGGTTCTCTACACAGAACCCATTATATATTAGGCAGTAGGCCCGTTATCTACCAAACACTTTATTACAATTTACATCAGAGGAAAGGTCAGTAGTTTTTTCCCTTTGTAGGCTACTTTGCGAAATATATATGTCCTCAAGGAATTCAAATATCGACCAAAAATAAAATTTTTGTATTTTTCATACAAAAGTAATGGTCCATTTCACCCGCTAAAGAATATAAGATCATCATTCAAAATTGTAGGCATCTTTTTCGACCTATACTCTCACCCGGTGCAAAATTTCGTGACTATTGATGTATAATTGCGACTTCTAGCGAGTTTATTATTACACTATAAACAAATAACGGGATATATTAGGCTGTAACTATGTTATCTAATCATGCACGCCAACATAATTGACATCAATTGAAAGGTCAAGCGTTCCATTTTCAAGTATATCTCACTTGTCCGGAATGTCACTTCCAGGAATTAAGATATAAGCTGTATATTTAATTTTTTCACAATTTTCACACAAAAGTTTTGGTCCATTTAACCCTCTAAATATTATCCGATCGCCATCTGAAATTGCAAGCTTCTCCTTTGTGATATACTCTTACCTTATTTAAAATTACGCGTTGATCGGACTATTATTGAGACCTACAGAGCCGGTACAAAATTAGATAAATATTATGTTTTTGGTCTATTTCACCCGCTAAATATTTCACGATCATCACCAATAAGAATAGGGATCTATTCTGATCTGAACCCGACCTCCATACAACATTTCGTGACGATCGGTCCATAATTGCGCCCTGGAGCGTGTTTACAATTTATAATGGACAGACGGACGGACGGACGGACTGACGGACGGACACACATCTCAAAATCGCTTTATCTCGTCGAGATATGAAGAATGGTATACCACATTGGGGGTCTCCGACGAATATTTCGCGGTGTTACATGAATTTTTATCAAAACAAACTTATAATACCCTTTTCCACATTGTGGTATAGGGTATAAATATAGGAAATTAAAAAAAGAACATTTCTTTTCTATCCCGGATAATGGAAGTTCCCGGATAATCGAGGTTCAAGTGTAGTTCATATTCGAATCTGATGTGTTTTCTCAAGAATTATGGACTCGCCCCTGAAAAAAACTTTTACTTTCGTAATTGAGGAAGAGAATGCATCTTGCTTAAAAAAAAATCTAAGTGATTCGAGAAGAATCGGTTACTCCCTACAAGATTTATCGTGCGCACAAATATTCCGAACATTTACGAACTTTTGTGGGGGAGGTACCGGAAGGAGTAGACCGATATAACCTATCTTCGAACTTAAACTAAGTTCGGACAAAATATTACGAAATCCAAATTTTGGACCGAATCGGTTGATCCGTTCGAGAGTTATCGTGCGCTCCAGACGGACGGTCATGGCTAAATCAACTCCAAATTGTCTGAAACACATTTCTTCCAAACATTCTTGGGGTCTAAAACCGTAAGAAAGTGTATATATATACCCTCTTTAGCATAAATGCTGAGGGTATACAAATAATGTTAATAAAAACATACCTTAACAAGCTATGCAGCTTTAAATTAGGCTAGTGTTATGACACAACTTGGCCATGAATCCAAAATTTGGGATTTAATGTAGGACACATTGAGGGATGATGAAGACGGCTATTCAGCCGGAATTTGGATTTTCAAGCTTTGAACAGAAATTAAGTATACATTTAGCTTAGTCCGAAAGCAACGATCGGTACCTGAGTCAATATGGTGTTAGGGCGTTGTGTTAGCACCCTCTTTTCATCACCGTAAAATTAATATACTCTTAACTAATGCACAGTGGTGGATGTTGTATGAAAACACCGGCCAAAAATACCTCTAGGGCAGATATCAATATTTAATTTTGGCTGGGGTACACAAATGAACATCCAAGTTGTGATATTGTTACGAGCAGTGTATGTAAAAATACTTTAAATAACATTTCCAATCGTTTAGTTTCGTATTTTCCATAGAAACAACACAAAACGAAACATAACCCACGTTGGCCGAGCTCGCTGTTTAGTTTCGTTTTGTTTACATTCGTGAGTGCGAACAAAACGAAAAGCGAAAAGTACTCAACTTCACAAGAGCAGATAGAAAACGGAATATTACTAAACACATGTGTATAAATCAAAAACGTTTGGTGGTTGATAAAATTCACTATGGTATGCTGATGCCCTGCCCGCATTTTCTATCGCACATTACCCGATGTAGTCACTGCCAAGCGATAGAAACACTCGCCTGCGAACTCGCATTCTTATCGATGAAGTCTAACCGTGCGGGAAGAAATGAACCACGGCCAAGATACTACTTGTGAAAGTCGATATCGTGACTTCAAAAAAGTTAGTTTAGCGATAAAATTGGTTGTGACGAAAAAAAATTTTATTTTCCTTTTTTACTATTTTTTATTTTTTATTATTGTAATTACTTTTCCAGCGTACCTATGTTTTCAAAGAGCTATTCTTAGTAGAAATTGCCGTCTACGTTAATTTTGTCACTTTAAAAATGTTATGTTGTCTGGCCTGGGAATCAAACCCGGGACATTACGAATGCAAAGCGAACATCCTAACCACTGCACCACCGTGGCATATAAACATCAGATTGATAAATGTCTTATATTAGTTCAAGGCTGTACACGCCTTAAATGAATCTAAACAATCGAAAGTGTCTGCATAGGCGATATAAAGTGTATGCCCACGCGATAGTCGTACGCCGTAAAGTGTCTGCATAGGCGATAAAAAGTGTCTGCACACGCGATAGTCGTACGCCGAAAGGATTGTTTGTGTAAACAATCAATAATCACATTTCCATCTTTTTCGCTGACTCTAAGTAGTTATTGAGGGCGATCAAAACAGGACTGCAATAAATTTGTTATTGTCAAATTCTAAAGTGTCGTACTTTTACAAAAAATGAGAGCCGATTGCGATTGCTTTTTGTAGACGGAGTGAGAAACTCACTTCCAAATGCTAGCAGGGTGCTAACTTATTGGGTTGTTAAGCAATCATATGTGTGTGTGTGTGCCTGCGTGTGTCAAAGCATAGCCGAAGTACATTTCAGCAATCGTACAGATTGCATCTTTTCACATTAAGCTGAAAAGTTTGTGGCTTTGTGTGATTGGTACGGGAATCGTTTTTTTTTTTGTTTCCGTTCATTGGTTACGAGGACATATCGAAATGTTTCGAACCTAATAAATAAACGCGAATATTTAGCATCAAAACACATTTATTGTTTTCTTAAGTAGTTTCCATCATGATTTATACACTGTTTTTGCATACAAAGTTGAAATGTAAAATAAATGTCAGTGATCAAAATTATACCCTATTCATCGGATACCCTATAAAGTATAAATATTCTTGATCAGGGCAAAATTCTGAGTCGATTTAACCATGTCCGTCTGTTGAAATCAAGATATAGCTCGCAATTTTAAGATAGTACTTTGTACTTTGGTATAGAATTATCTTTTACTCCTAGGATGTTTGGTATGGCAACTGGGCTATATCGGTCCACGTTTTTATATAGCCCCCACAGAACGGTACCACCCGATTTTCGGTATTTTGAAGGTTTTAGCTGCATTACCGCACCAAAATGGCTGAAATTTGGTACTTAGTCTTCGTTGGGGGTATAAAACTTTCTCTCCAAATTTTGTCAGTACAGGTCCACGCCTTCATATTGCCCCCATAGAACGGTACTTCCTGACTTGCGGTATTTTGAAGATGGCGGCTTCAATATTCCAACGATATAACTGAAATTTGGTAGTTACTCTTCATTTATGGTATAAAACTTTCCATATGAAATTTATCGGTATAGGTCCACGCCTTCATATAGCCCCATAGAACGGTACCTCTAGATTTTCGGTATTTTGAAGGTTGTTGCTTCAATATTCTTCCATATTTAGTATTCGTTGCTGGTATAAAACTTTCCTCTAGAAATTTTTTTGTACAGGTCCACTCCTTAATATAGCCCCCATGGAACGGTACCTATCGATTTTCGGTATTTTGAAGATTATGGCCACAATAATGCATCGAAATGGCTGAAATTCGGTATTTAGTCATCATTGAGTATACAAACCTTTCCATATAAAATTTGTAGGTACCTCCCGATTTTCGGTATTTTGAAGGTTATGGCCACAATAATGCATCGAAATGGCTGAAATTTGGTCATCGTCGAGTATACAAAACTTTCTATATAAAATTAATCGGTATATGTCCACGCCTTAATATAGCCCCCATAGAACGGTACCTCTAGATATTCGGTATTTTGAAGGTTGTAGCTTTAATATTCCTCCGAAATGGCTGAAATTTAGTATCTAGTATTTGTCGCTGGTATAAAACTTTCCTCTAGAAATTGTTTTGTACAAGTCCACGCCTTCATATAGCCTCCATTGAACGGTACCTCCCGTTTTTCGGTATTTTGAAGGTAGGGGCCACAACAATGGCTGCGATTTGGTATTTAGTCTACGTTGGATGTAAAAACTATTCCGACTGAAATCCTTCGGTATCGGTCGACGTTTCGATATATCCCTCACAGGACGGCACCTCCCAATTTTCGTAATTCTGAAAGATGTGACGTCAATATCTCACCGAAATGAATAAAATTTGTTATTTAGTCTTCCATGGGGTTATAAAACATTCCAGAAGAGAATTATGAGTGTAGGTCTACGTCTTCCTATATCCCACATAGAAATTTTGTATTTAGTCTTCTTTGAGTCTAAAATCTTCCCCCAGAATTTTTTGGTATAGATCGACGTTTTGATGTAGCCCCATAGAACGGTACCTCCCCAGGTCCACGCCTTAATGTAGCCCCCATGGAACGGTACCTCCCAATTTTCGGTATTTTGAAAGCTATGGCCAAAATAATCAATCGAAATGGCTGAAATTTGATATTTAGTCATCGTTGGGTGTACAAAACTTTCCACCGGAAATTTTTAGGTATAGGTTCACGTCTTCATATTGCCCCCATAGAACGGTACCTCCCAATTTTCAGTATTAAGAATGTTGTGGCTTCAATATTCCACCGGAATGGCTGAAATTTGGTAGTTGGTCTCCGTTGGTAGTACAAAACATTTCCCTTGAAATTTGTTTGTACACGTCCACACCTTCATATAGCCCCCATTGAACGTTACTTCCCGATTTTCGCTATTTTGAAGGTTGCGGCCACTACAACCCATTGAAATGGCTGAAATATGGTATTTTGTCTACGTTGGAAGTAAAAACCTTTCCGACTGAAATCCGGACGGCACCATCCAATTTTCGTAATTCTGAAGGTTGTGCCGTCAATATCCCACCGAAATGACTGAAATTTGTTATTTAATCTTCCATGGAGTTATAAAATATTCCAGAATAGAATTATCAGTATATGTCCACGTCTTCCTATATATCCATTAACGAAAGGAAACCAATTGTTCCATTTTACTTCAATATAACTCGTGGTGGAGGGTATAACGAGTTCGGCCCGTGCGAACTTAACGCCGTTCTTACTTGTTTTTGTGTAAATTTTGGACATAAATGGTTCCTAATTACCCTAGAAAGTATTTTTGTAACAAAAATACTTTACTTAATCTCGAATCGAAATGGGTTAAGGCAAGATGTTCCATATTTCAACAATAAAAAAAGCAAGTCAATACAACGAGGAAATGCAAGATCAGTAGTGGGATTCTCTAACTCATATTTTCAGTTACCGACAAAAACGGTAACTTTAAAACGCAAAATTATGAATGAAATGTTCAAATAAAAGTTGACAGCACTGTTGCTATCGGTAGTACTTTATGACTACTTTTTATTGGTCGTTAACTTACCGAATAATATCCTTAAATACCGATATCCTTAATAAAGATTTTTGTCGGTAACTCCAAAAATGTATTAGAGAATCGCACACTGTCACTTTTTAACAACTTTACGAGTTGTTTATTTTACAACAATTTCATTTGTTTGTTTTGTAGTTGTTACAAAAACAAATGAAATTTTAACAGCTTTTCAATCGATAAAAGTTACAGAATTCCTATTTTTTACTAGGAGTAAGCCCACTGTCATCGAATGAGACAATAGGGCTACAAGTTCTATTGCGGATGAGACCTTGATGTCAGGACAACAGAGTTGGAGTAAGGATTCCATCGGTTTGGTGTAATAATCCGGAGTTGTGATTCAACGTAGAAGAACGTCAATTCATAAGGTCTGTTGTTTCGTCGGATTCCAACAAATAACATACCGTCGTTGGATTTATTGATTCTAGAATTCCTTCAGAAGTAAGTAAAATCATACTTTATTCTCCAGATTCGAATATGTAAGAAAAGTTTGAAAAGATTATAGAGAAATTGTTCATGAATTAAGAAGAGACACGATTAAAGCGGCTATTACGATTATGGATGCAACGTCTTCCCAAACAGACTCTAGCTACCCAGTAAAATCTTCGATGAAAAATCATGAGTTGAATCATGGGTGCAAGTAATCTGGCATGTCATCTTTTCGCCATTTTCACTCATGAATTTTATATGAGCGTGACCCCCCAAAAGATGACGTTCTTTTTTGGATCCTAAGCATGTCATTTTCACTAATGCTTTGGCATGTCATTTTAACCAATGCATTGACACGTCATTTTCACCCATTCTTTGACATGTCATTTTAACCAATGCTTTGACATGTCATTTTCACCAACCCCTTGGCATGGCATTTTCATGTCTTGTTTGGAAAATGGAAATGCTCTATTGAAATATGGACAAACAAAACTCTTTATTAACTCAAACGAATTCACGAAATAACTACCATTAATTGATCAGCAAAAAGTTTACATCCAAAATTGCAATGTAATCACCACCGCTGCAACGCAAAAGATTACTTCCTCCGTTCTCCGCAACTGATATTCTTTCATCTTACAAAAGGTTTTTATACCCTCAGCCTTTAGGCTAAAGAGGGTATTTACACTTTGATACGACCAAAAATGTGCCTCATCGAAAAAATGGTTTTAGACCCCAAGTATGTTTGTACGATATCCGTTTCAGACAATTTTGAGTCGATCTAACAATGTCCGTCCGTCTGTCTGTCCGTCTGTCTGTCTGTCTGGCTGGCTGGTGCGCACGATAACTCTCGAACGGATCAATCAATTCGGTTCAAATTTTGGGTATCGAAATATTTTGTCCAGATTTGATTTAAGTTCGAAGATGGGCCATATCGGTCCACTCCTTCAGGTACCTCCCCCACAAAATTTCAAAAATGTTCGGAAAATTTGTCCGAACGATAACTCTTAAAGGGAGTAACCGATTTGGTCCATACTTTGTACATCGTAAACATTCTACAAGAGGAAGATGAGGTTCCAATATGGAATCAATCGGCCCACTTCTTCGAGTACCTCCCACACAAAATTTCGGAAAAGTTCAGTTTATTGCCATCTCTCGAATCACTGTGATTTTTGTTTTAGCAACTTGTATTCACTGCCCTCCATACGACGGTACAAGTTTCATTAGGGGCAAGTCCATACTTCCTGAGAAAATAGGCTGAACGTTGTAAAAAAAACCCCTTTGACACCGTGTTAGGTGGTTGGAGCGCAAAATAACTGTAGAACGGATCTGCCGATTCGGTCCAAAATTTGGCCTTAGTACTATTTTGTCCAAACATAGTCTAAGTTTGAAGATAAGCTATATCGGTCCACTCCTTCAGGTACCTCCCCCACAAAAGTTCAAAAATGTTCGGAAAATTTGTTCATGCGGTAACTCTTAAAGGGAGTGGCCGAATTGGTCCATACTTTACACATCCTAATATATCTACTAGATATAGATCAGGTTCAAATATGGACTGTATTTGTCCAATCCATCCGGTACCTCCCACACAAAATTTCGGAAAGGTTCACTTTAAGACCTGCTATCGAATCACTTTGATTTTTGTTGAAGCAACTTGCATTCGCTGCCTCAATTACGATGGTAAACGTTTTTTCAGGGCAAGTCCATACTTCTTGAGTAAACATCCCGAAGTGTGTAAAAACCCCATATGGCACCATATGTAGTGGCTGAAGATCCACTTCCATAATGGTCGATGTAGATTCATTCCTTTTAGTGTCTCCTCCTAATCCTAATGAACATTTTCGTCGGCTCAAATTCCCAAAATTTATGAAAACCCCTAAATACATACATACGTTTTTTAGGAAAAAATTGTTTCAATATATACAGGCTGAGGGTATATCTCTGTCGGCAAAGCCGACTGATACTTTTTTACTTGTTTCTATTATCTTCCCATCACCAGTTCAGATTTCGACATGGATTTTTATTTTTATTTCGTAAATTACTTTTATTTTATAATTTTGTTATTTTATAACAACATTTTGGAAATTTATACTCTTTTGTTTAGTGACGAAAATATGTAGGGATCTACAACCCGGCTTGCTTTATGGATCTCTAAGAACAAAATGTAACGAACGGGAGGAGAGACTTTTTCTGGAAAATACCATTTATGGTTAATTAATTAATTTTTAATTGTTTCTTTCCAAAAGTCGTTTCTTCTTTATTTTCAGAATCTTGTTCCTTTTCGTTTCGGACTTTTTTTCAAATTCCAAGAAGCGAGATTTGATTGATTTCGTTCTATGTCAGATTTAGAACAGACAAGGGAACTTTTAGAATAGCATTTTGTGCAGTCCGATTCTATTTTTAGCTCGATGATTGGGACTTCATTTTTATTGCATATATTTCGAGCTTCATACAATACCAATTGTTTAGAAGTTTTAGTTGTCTGATATGCAGGAAATGTAAGACAACATCACGACGACAGTTCTAACAACTTTGGTCTGTTCCAGAACCTGCAATAATCTACTAATTTTTACTACGATAACAATTTTTCCTCTATGTTATCGGAAAAAATAGTACAAATTAGCAGTATTTTGCAGTACTGGAACATACCAAAATGAAAATAAACAGGTGTGTAAATAAAAACACAAACATCATCTCTATTGGATCGATGGAATGGGTACAAATGCTGATGAAAAGATCGGATCTTTCACGACTTCCTTTGCATTGGTTCAAATCCTAATGAAAAGATCGGATCTTTCACGACTTCCTTTGAACCAATGCAAAAGATGACATGAAATCACTTCATCGCAAAGAACCCCTTCCTTCACATTTTGCTGGGTATTTAAGCAGTGAGTCCTTGGACAAGTTAGCACAAATGACAGACAAAATTGCTGATTCTGCGGAACATTGGGATGTTAATCCTTTTTCAACAAAGCCACGGAAATCCAATACAACATCAAAAACAAGAAATTCGAAATCAAAAATCAATTAAGTTACAAGATTAAAGAAATGGCTTGTCGTGACAGAAGTCGTTCCAAATCAAGAAGTTGGTCTAGTTGTAAAGCGAAAGGTAAGTATTGGTTTTGGTATCACTACAAGTTCTGAGATCGTGCAAATAAATGTGTGCAGCCTTGCTCATGGTCGCCAAACCATCCATAGGAAAACATCGGATAATAAACGGTATTTCCTGTATGTTTGGGGGCAAAAGTAGTAGCATCCCTCAGCATTTGAGTTGCTTGCTGTCAATTAATCTTCCATTAAAACATATGGCACGATGAAATTGTCTTTATCTTTGGGATGAAACGATTTTTTTATGTGGACTTTCATTCTAGTTAATGTATATAGACCAATTATTGGAGCTGACTTCGTCAGCCATTTTGGTTTATTAACTGTTATGAAGAATAATAAGAACAATCGTCTTATGGAGAACATAACAAAATCAGATATTAAGCGTACAATATATTCGAGTGATCTTCAGTCTGCAAAATCACTCTCAGAAAATTCGAGATTTTATACATTATTGCAACAGTATCTGGATATGATACAAGCTGAAGGTAAGATTACTAAAATGGAACACTCTGTCAAACATCATATAGAACAAAGGGACCAAAAGCAAGGAGAATAGCACCCAAAAAAACTTGAAATTGTAAAACGGGCTTTTGTCGTTGAGCGGTATGAAAATATTGAGCAAAATAGACCTGTCAAGGCATGCCATAAAATTTCTGACTAAGAATCTGATATTGAAAAGACTGTTATTTTAACACCAATATTTTTCTTTTAGTTTCCCAGAATGACCTTCGGATTATGCACGTCGCGCAGTCCTTTCAGCGCTTCACCAAGGATTGATGATATTTTACTCGCTTCAAAAAATGAACACATACTATGAACGCTTGAAACAGATAATTCAACGCTTCTCAAAGTTTGGCGCTTCCATTAATAAAGACAAGCCGACCTTTGGTGATTCTGAAATTGAATTTTTGAGATACGTTGTTACAACCGATGATGTATAACTTCTTCCTTGAAGAGTAGAAGTTATCAAAGATAACAAATTGCAGGACAGTGAAAATTATTTGGGATACTGAACTTTTATCGCCGGTTTATGCCCAATGCAGCACAGTGTCAAGCTAAACTTCTCGTACATTGATCTAGCAATAAATAAATTAAAATTTTTGAGTAACATATCGACGCCTCCAAACAATAGTATGCTAAGTCGACTTAGCATGTTTTCAAGTTCTTTACATTTTTATATTTAACGTCCTTTTACTTAAATTCTGTCAAATTTTGGTAATGATCGGACAATCCGAACAGAAGTTATAAACAAATATTTGCTTAGCATAGTACTGAAGGTCAAAGAAATTTCCAAACTTTAAGAGCTTGTCCTGCAAAACTCGCTTTTCAGAATTAGCAAACTATTATTTGGAGGTGTCGAACGTCCTTTAACTTAAATTCTGTCTAATTTTGGTAATGATCGGTCAATCCGAAAAGAAGTTATAAACAAATATTGACTTAGCATAGTACTGAAGTTCAAAAAAATTTCCAAACTTTGATAGCTTTTCCTGCAAAACTCACTTTTTAGACTTAGCATACTATTATTTGGAGGTGTCGATATAAAGTTTTAGTAACACAACAAGGGTTTCCGCTACCTATTCGTATATTTAATGCCCAGAACTGTTGGATACCCCTGATCACCTCTACTAATAGCTCTCTTTAATTTATTTTAAAATTTAGTCTTCCTCTAAGGAAACTACTTTTGAACACATACCTTTGCAGAAAAATGTACGAATTCTCAGAATTGTTTGTTAAAATTTATTTAAAATAGAGCTCTGCATGGCGGAATTGAAAAATTATTTTTCTTCCATCCCATTCTGGTGAAGTTTTTCATAAAAAGCCATTAAACTTAATTTGAAAAATACTCTACTCTACAGTTATATAATTAATTTAGTTATCCCAGCTGGAAAGTAATATCAAATTGAAACTTTCGGCATGCATAAAACAGGAAGGTCTAGACTCCGATGGAGTAAGCAAATGACGGTCTCACCTATGTAAGTGAGTATCTCTGTGATGATGTTCAGTGATAGCAGAGTAGCATTTTCTATCGCAATGTTATGTTTCTTTTAATCACCAGTGCCACAGTGGTGCAATAGTATGCACACCCGCCTTGCACGCTGAAGGTCGTGGGTTCGATTCCCCGGCCAGTCAACATCAACATTTTCAACGGTGGCAAAATACCCCTCAGTAATGTTGGCGACATTTCCTGAGTATTTCAGCCATGTAAAACTTCTTTACAAAGTGGTGTCTTAAGAAACGCCGTTCGGACCCGGCGATAAACAGTAGGTCCCATATCATTGAGCTAATATGAATCGGGGTGCACTCATTGATATGAGAGAAGTCTCCCTTGTCCCATATGGGATGTTTGTGGAACAATTATTATTATAATCACCGGTTCCATGACATCTGTCCAATATTGTATTTAACACGATTTATATTGAACATCCCATACGACACTCAAGCTTCAACCACGTTACCTTGTTTAATTTTTTCTAATAACAATTTTAAAACACATACATACCAAAATAGCTGCAAACCTAGACCAATTTTGCTGTTCTATTATTACGAACACTGCTGTTAATTTGTATACATCGAAAAAAAGGCGCTAACATTATTTTTCGCCTTAATTTTTAGACCGTTTTTTATGGGGTGTTGTGGCCCGGCATGCTGTTTCACTCGTCTGCTGGTAACAACAGACTTCTTGGATTTCTTTGGGGGAAGCCGGATTTGTAAACCATTGATGTAGCGTCTAAAAATATTTATTAACAATAGACATGAATTGTTGTTCTTATTTTTTTATTTGCAAGTGGGTTGGAGATGTATTATTTGGTCCATGTTTTCATTTTTTTCTTCTCTTTGGGGATCGTTTATTATTAGCCTCTTGGCGTATGCCATAAGGTCTGTAAGGGTATTCAAAAGGCGTTAACCATTTTTATTCGTATTGAAATTCATCTTTGTTATTGCCCTCCGGACAATTGAATACACGCAGTTAATCAACTTTTTTTGCATGGCAATTTATTGCCGGATTCTCTGCTGTGCTTTGGTGGATTTACTGGTTGTTGCCGGTATCTTGTTCACAACAATGAATAAAAGTATAACAATTAGCCCGATAATATTGATTTGTTAACAGCCTACCTGGCAGCCAACAAAAAACAATTTGAATTAAAATAAATGTTTCCATATCAAGACGTTGAAATAAAGAGGCTTTTTGACTCCAAGAAAACTGAAACCCTACTGGTTTTGTTTCGTTTTTATTTTCCTCCCCCTTTATTTTTGGAGGGTGCGTATATCAAATGAATTGTTGTTGCTGTTGTAAATATTGATTGATTCATTCCTCATTGTTGCTGTGGCTGTGTCTCTTTGTTTTTTGTTACAAGTAAAAATTCCATTGAATATTTAATTAAAATAAGGCTTAAGGCCTGTAATCTATAATGTTTTTAGGCCTGTTATTAACGTGTCTATCCATGGCATAAAAAATATTTGTTTCACAGTGGATTACTGGCTTTTTTGTCTCCTCGTGATTTGCATTTATTAAAAGTGTATGTAATTTTCTCTTTTTTTCATACAAAAAAGACAAATTGTTGCCTTTTTGCTGAGATATTTCCATTACAGTTTACAAGTTTAGTGCAAATGTTTGACATAGTTTCGGAGTTTGATTGAAATTACATGTTTTACATATTTGAAATTATTAAAAAATTGAAAACAGATTTTACTACGCACAAATTACGTAAATTTATATATTTACGAATGGAGTACTTATATCTTACTTCATTCATGCTTATGCATGAGAATCAGTCAGAGATTATAAGAAAGGCGAATATTAGCAATTCACCTATCATCGTACTATTTTGTTTTCAACTACGGAAATCTCTTGCAATATGACCAGTTCAAAATTTCCTCTTCTAGGGCAATTCAAGTTTGCAGAGAGTTCTTTCGTCCATGCGAGAGGACTGTAATCAATATAGGTTGCTGATTTGTTTTATCTACCCGAAATATTAAAATCGGTATACTTAAACGCCGAATTTTCGAGGTATTACTTTACTATTGATTGAATGAAAAATGAAGACATAAGGACCTTGAGCTTCAAGAACACCATGAAAATTTGCATGAATGTAAAAGCTGGCAATTCATCTGGTTTTCTGCTTTCTCTATCAAGCGACATTTTTAACATGAAAGTAAATTATAGTTATTTTACACACACAAAAAGCATATCAACAAAATTACATATCTATTAGGTAGCAGTTCCGTTATCCAACGTAGTATATACAGGGATCCAACAGTTTTATTTGTGTGTAATGTAACCATAACCACGCTTTTATAGTTTAATACTGACAAATGTTTGCACGAGGTAAGAGTTTTGGTCAAAGAAGATGCCAATCATTTTGGTGAATGATCGGAAAATATTTAGCGGTTAAAATTGACCAGAACATTTGAGGCAAAATATCCAAATTTAATTTTTAGTCCATATTTTAATTTCTAGGGTAAAAATTCTGACAAATTACGAAAACGAAACTTTAAAACCAGCTCTTGATCTCTTACTCGATGACAATTAAATCACTGTAGCCTTAGATAACTGAACTACTCTCTAACATATTAATGGGTTAATATATTGTGTTATTTGTTTGTATAGAACTACATATACCTTCCATGCTACAAAATGTCGCAAAAATGATAGAGAATTTGCGAGATCAAGAAACTGCCAATTTTTAAATTGATGCAAAATACAATGATGTACGGGGTCTTGAAGGGTTGCTCAAAAGTAATTTAACAACTCAAAATATTGATCGTTTTTTATACCCTACACCACCATTATAAGTTTGTGTTGGTAAAAAATCATGTAACACCTCGAAATATTCGTCGTAGACAACCAATTTTATATACAATTTTTCATATCTCGACGAGATAAAGCGATATAGCGATGTGTGTCCGTCTGTTCGCCAGTCCGTGTGTCCGTCTCTCAATTATAAATTGTAATCATACTCCAGGCCACAATTATGGACCGATCGAAACGAAATTTGGTATGGAGGTCGGTTTCACATCAGAATAGATCGCTATTGTTATTGGTGATAATCGTGGTATTCTGAGACCTATAGTAGGGGGGTGAAATGGACCAAAAACAAAATTTTTATCCGAATTTGTATCTGCTCTGTATGTCGCAATCATAGTCCGATCAGCGCGAAATTTTAAATAAGGTGTGAGCTTATGACAGAAAAGAAGCTTGCAATTCTTTATGATGATCAGATAGTTTTTAGCGGGTGAAATGAACCGAAACTTTTGTGTGAAAATTAAAAAAAAATAATATATTTTTTATTGTTGTGATTTTCTTGCATAGAACCAAATTTACAATTTGTTACAAAATTGTTACAAAATGCAATCATGATAGGAAAGTTTTTAAATCATGAAAGAAGGATTCCCAGGTTTTTAAGTTGTTAAAAATTACAATGCTGTACGGGGTTTTGAAGTTTTTGTGATATCTTTAGTAAAAAGTAAAAGTAGTACCTCGAAAAATTTGGTCTTTTTCATTGATCTAATCGATAAAAATCACCGAAAACTATTTCTAAAATTCTTTTAATATTTGTTTACACCCTCAACATTTAGGCCAACTAGATTATCGAAATAATGATTTTAGACACCAAGTATGTTTGAACGAAATCCATTTCAGACAATTAGGAGTCGATTTACCCATGTCTGTCAGTCTGCCTGGCTGGCTGGTTCGCACGATAACTCTCGAAGAATCAACCTATTTGGTTAAAATTTTAGGTCTCGTAAATTTTGTCCAAACTTAGTTTAAGTTCGAAGATGGACCATATCGGTCTACCCCTTCCGTTAATTACCCACACAAAAGTTCAATTCAATTTTCAATTCAATTTGTCAGTTCAATTTATCGCTAAGATTATTCGCATGATAGTTCCAGAAGGGAATAATCGAATTGTTCCAAACTAGGGATATGAAAATATTACTTCCATGTATATTTAAGGTTCGAATATGGACTATATCGGTCCACTCCTTTGGGAAAAGTGTTGTTTAACAGCTCTTCTCAAAACGTTTTGAATTTCTCTGAAACATGTTCACCTTAGTCAAGTCCATACTTCCTGAGACGACGCCAACTAAACTGACTATTGCCTATGATTACCCTCGAAGGGAGAAACCGGTTTGGTCTTAATTTTGTACATCGTATTATTGCTTAGAGACGTGGATAACGTCTGAATATGGACTACATCGGAACACTCCTTCGGTTGTCTCCCACACAAATTTTGGAAAGAGTTCCGTTCAAGGACTCATCTCGGATTGTTTAATTTTTTTTGCATTTTTTTGTCCTTGTGGCCCTTGTTACGATGGTAAAATTTTTTGGGGGGTCAAAGTCCATTATTTTTGGGAAATTGGCCCAAAATTAAAAAAAACATAGAAAAGTTATAAGTATTGAGTTTACTTAGTGGAGTAGGATATCACATGGTCGGCCCGGTCCGACTATAAACCTCTCTTACATTTTTCTATATGTCTTTGGAAATATATACGTTTTGTCTGAATTTTAAATATAGGGCCGCTTCTTAGGAACATTTTGGTTCGAAAAAAAAACTTTCAAACGGGAATACTGGTCACTAATAAAAACTTTAAAAGTAAGTACCGGTCAACAATAATAAAATAGAAATTTGTTTATTATTTTTGGGTCCTGTTTTTGTTACGTATTGTTGAGCTGGCAAGTTTTTAATATTTGGTTTTGTTATTTCGGCTGAAGATCATTAAAAACTCATACTTTTGTTTGTTTTGTTTTCTCTTTACACTGTGCGACAACAAAAAAAAAAAATGACAAGAAAAATCGAGTAGATTATGAAAGTAGAGCTAAAAATATGAGACACGTGTATCGGCGTTTTTAAAGTTTACGTCGGAAAGTAACCAAAATAGGCGGGGCAATTTCCGCCCATTTTAAAATTTTTCGAAATATTCGAGTTTAGATAACTTGGAATCCTTGCATTTCAGGTATATAGCGTCTTTGGCAACTTTACTTAGGAGGGTGTGGGAAATATTTTTGTTAAAAATGTTAACCCTCACGCAGTTCATCAAAGGGGTCTTTTTTGTCCTTTTTTCGAAAATCTTTCAAAAACTCATTAAAAATGTGATCGTATCAAATCCGAATATTCTACAAAATTTTTCGCCATCAAATTTTACTATAGGTCTCAGAATACACCAAATCTGTAACTCGTGTCTAATCGCCAGGAATCTCTAAAAATGAAAAACACGTTTTAGGGTTAAAGTCGGACTTCATCTGAGTTTATTCAAAATTGTCCCACAAAACCTAATTTTAGAGAGATGATGTCAGAGACAAAAATATTCTTCGTCAAATTTCACCATAGGTCACCAAAGAAATGAAATGGCTATTTACATTCTATAGCATGAAGATATCAGTATCAATTTTGCTGAAAAAACATGAAAATATTTCCCAAATTTTTTGAGAAAAATTTTCCCTTCTTTTTTCTTGTTGATACATGGAAGTAATATAAAATTTGGTTATAGGTGAAAAGTCTCAAAGGATGAAAAATTCTACACAACATTTCACTATGAGTCTCAAAATAAACCATAAATCAGTGTACACTATTTCCTTAAAAAAATTAGATTACAAATTTATATATATTAGGATTAAATTATATGTTTTAATTTTGGACTGTTAATTTTACATAATTCCATACTGGATCAAAATGTAGCAAAATCCTTTACTTTTTGGGAATATTGTTAAAGAAAGAAATGTTCCAAATGAAATTTCATTATGAGTCTCTGAATAAAAGAAATCTGTAACCATAACATATAACATTCTTAGCAGAACTTGTTTTTGATATATATGTTTTAGGGCCATATTTTGGTGAAATTTGACGAAGAATATTTTTGTCTCTGACATCATCTCTCTGAAATGATGTTTTGGGGGACAATTTTGAATAAACTCAGATGAAGTCCGACTTTAACCCTAAAACGTGTTTTTCATTTTTAGAGATTCCTGGCGATTAGACAAGAGCTACAGATTTGGTGTATTCTGAGACCTGTAGTAAAATTTCATGGCGAATATTCGGATACGATCACATTTTTAATGAGTTTTTGAAAGATTTTCGAAAAAAGGACAAAAAAGACTCCTTTGATGAACCGCATGAGGCTTAATATTTTTAACAAAAATATTTCCCACACCCTCCTAAGTAAAGTTGCCAAAGACACTATATACCTGAAATGCAAGGATTCCAAGAAATCTAAACTCGACTATTTCGAAAAATTTAAAAATGGGCGGAACTTGCCCCGCCTATTTTGGTTACTTTCCGACGTAAACTTAAAAAACGCCGATACACGTGCCTCATATTTTTAGCTCTACTTTCATAATGTATTCGGGTTTTCCCATCATTTTGAAAAAAATTGATTTTTGTTGCACAGTGTTATTAATCCAATATTTCGATTGTCATCGACAGTCATCTTCAGGGATATTTATTTAAGAAGTGAAGCGACTGCTCGAGTTTAACGTTGAAGCTAAACTAAATATTTAGAATAACACATAATTAATTATTTTCATATAACTTAAGGTTAGTTTTCGGACTTTTCCGCCGCTAGATTTGAATTTCTCCCACAGTGCATTGTCCAAAATTATTGACATCTTCTAAATTCTTACCTCGTGCAAAATTGTATCAGCATTCAATTATTACTACGACACACAATGTCGCGAGTTCATATTAACTGTGGCCAAAAATAGAAGGAGTTGTTGTAGGTGCATCAAGTTTGGTACACGTACCTATTATTGACTTACAATCTTCAGGACAAAAAATTGGGTTGGTCGGTCCACGTTTTGATATAGCCCCCATAGAACCGTACCTCCCGATTTTCGGTATTTTGATTTTTTTATACACAATGACCAACCGAAAGTATTCAAATTTTGTGGTTAGCCTTCGGCAGAGTTATCAAACATTCCAACAGAGAATTGTGGGCTTAGGTCCACGTTTTGATATAGCCCCCATACAACGGTACCTCCCGCTTATCGGTATTTTGAAGATTTTAGCCTCATTATTACACCGAAATTGCTCAAATTTGGTATTTAGTCTTCGTAGTGGGCATTATACCTTCACCTTGAAATTTGTCTGCATAGGTCCACGCCTTCAAATAGGCCCCATAGGACGGTACCTCCCGATTTTCGGTATTTTGGACGTTTTACCCTGATTATCACACCGAAATGGCTGAAAATTGGTATTAAGTCTCCGTTGGGGGACTTATAACCTTCCACCAGAAATATGTCGGTATATGTCCTCGTCTTCCTATAGCCCCCATAGAACCATGCCTCCTCATTTTCGGTATCCACCCCATATGACTGAAATTTGGTGTTTAGTCTTCATATTGTTTGTGAGCATATTGAATATATCAAACTCTTGTCTTTATATATGAGAAATTTCCTTTAAAAATTTTTTTTGACCGATTAGTGGTCAAAAAACGGCCAATTTTTTGTAAAAATTCGAATTTTTTTTTAAATTCTCTCTTTTGAAAGCAAGATTAATAGGTACCTAATAAGTCCACAAAAATATAGGATGATCGGTTCATTCGTTTTCGCGCTATAGCCAACACCGCAAAACGATTTGTTAAAAAAGGGGGTATCCTCTCAGTGAGGTGGTCGCTGAAAAAGAGAAATGACACATTCGTCTGCAAACCTCTGCAGCTGGGACCTTTATATATTTGAAGTACTCACTTTTTACTACTCATACAGCAAAAAATATCGATATACACTTTTATACAATTTTTTTCCCACTCCACTCAATTTAAAATTTGCTTCAGAAAATTAATAAACTTAGTAATAAATGTTTGGGTAAATGTAAACACCATATGATTAATATTTACATGCAGACAAAAGTGTAGCCAAGTTTATTACATCCCAAGAGAACTTAGGAACCATTTTTGCAGAGACCGTTACTTTTAAATTTTAAATATTAACGCATAATATAATTTATTAATTTTAGAAAAAAAAAAACACAAAAATACGTATTAACTAACATTGTCGGATTAAAATCCTCATATAGCAAAAACTACTTCACGTATCAGTACAAAAATTCAGATTCTTCTTAATTAATATGTTTTCTATCACTCCCCATCAATTAATTTGTTCAACGAAGTATTTAGTTTTTACCATTTTTGGCCACGGTCGTGACACTGTGCGACATTTTCATAATTATGATATACAATATACTGTGGAAACTCTGCCATCTGATCACGAACGTTACATAATTGATATCAATGGAAAGGTCATGAGTTTCTCTTTCAAATATTACTTACTTTGCCGTAATGGGAATTCCAGGAGTACATTTTTACTGTTCATATAAAGTTTTTAAATGGACTACAACCGGCTAATTATTATATGATAATCATCTAACATTGCAAGTTTTTTCTTTGTCATAGACACAAACCGTGTTCGTGCCGATCGGACGGGTAAACATTTTGGTTTTTGAGAGCTGTGGATCTATGTTGTTGTCACTGTCTTCTAGCATTTCTTTTCTCCGTTATAAGCCTTTGAATTAGAGCTGGCAAACTATCGATAGTCAAACTATCGTTTTAATCGCTGTAGTAAAGATTTGTTTATATCGAATTCCAAAGCTATTATTTTTCAAATAATTCACAACAAATAACCCAAAAATGATATTTTAGTGGCCGATGCAAACTTAGTTTTTCGACAACAATCAAAACGATAGTCTGACTATCGATAGGTTGCCAGCGCTACTTTGAATGTCCAAGGGGAATGACGATGTGTTGCGACTATTTTGATACTTTGAAGTGTTTGACGGGGCTGTCGTAACTGCTGTTACTGCATTATTAACTAACATAGTGAATCTTTCCACTGCAGAGTCGGTTTCTTCCTCAGATCCCAAGGACATACCTTCTGCCAAATGTGAACTAACGTATTTTTTATAATTTAGCCAGTTTATGCGCTTATGAATTAAAGCTTCGGGAAAATTGCACTGTGATGAAATATTCATTGATAATATCGTTGGTATCGAATGGTCAGCTGACAAGTCGAATGATGGAAATGTTGATATTTGTTCATGCTTTAAATTCTTTATTATTGCAAAATCTATTAAATCAGGTATTTTGTTGAGACCAGAGGGCCGATAGGTTGGATGGATGCCGTTCAATTTTTCAGATGTTATAGCATTTAATAATTGTCTTCCTTTGGGAGTGATAAGCCTAGAACCCCAATACGAGGGCGGTTCGGAAACTTCTTAGCCTATCAATGAAAGAGAATAGTTAGTTTTTCAAAAATATTTTTATTTTTCAATATAATCTCCTGAAACTTCAATACACTTAGTCCAACGCTTTTCTAGCAATTCTATCCCTTGATTAAAATAGTTTTCCTCAAGGTCTTCAAAATAGTGGTTTACAACTGTAATTGCATCTTCATTTGAGGTAAAACGCTTGCCAGCAAGGAATTTTTTTAGATGTGAGAACAAGTAAAAGTCACTATGAGCTAAATCAGGAGAATAAGGTGGGTGGTCAAGCAACTCATACTTTAATTCGTTGATTTAAGCCATTGTTAAAACACTCTTGTGCGCTGGTGCGTTGTCTTGATGAAGCATTATTTTTTTTTTTGTGTTGTAAGCCAGGACGTTTTTCTCGAATTTGTACATTTAATTGATCCAAAAGGTTGCAATAGTACTCCGAATTTATTGTTTTACCCTTTTGCAGATAGTCAATCAATAAAATACCTTTGAAGTCCCAAAAATCCGTTGCCATAACCTTACCAGCCGATTGAATTGTTTTTGCCGTCTTTGGGGCACTTCCTCCAGCTTCAGTCCATTGTTTGGATTGTTCTTTTGTCTCTGGAGTATAGTGGTGGATCCATGTCTCATCAACAGTTATGAACCCAGCAAAAAGTTTGCCTCCAAAGAGGCAGTTAAATGATATGTACAAGTGATCTGGAAGTGCATCAAATTACGCATTTTCACTCATGATTTTTACAAGAGCGTGACTACGGAAAGAGGCACTCCATTGCACTGCATTTTAACTGACCCTTTGGCACTGCATTTTAACTGACCCTCTGACACTGCATTTTAACTGACCCTTTGGCATTGCATTGTAACTAACCCTTTGGGGTAGAATAGGAGGCAGTCCAAAGCACGTGTTTTGATACAGGTATTCTGCGGAAATTGTGCAAGCCATTACAAAATATGCCAGAACAAATAAAATGCATTATTTGTGTAAAACAAAAATATTAAGAACTTTATTACATTAACACAAATTATGAAAATTCTCCATTGAATTCAATCGCAAACATGCGTGTTTCCTCCGCTCTCCATTTGTCCCAAGCTGAACTGTTTTTGCTTCATTTGCTAAATGGGTTGTCTTCCCATCACCAGTTAAGATTTCGGCATGTACTCCAAGAGCACTCCATTCGGAAAAATGTTCACAAATGAAATATTATTTAGTTTGTATTAACAAATGTTTGAAAATGTTAACACGCTTATCTCTTTTTGTAAAATGCATACCGCTGCCTGTAGAGATGTACAAACTGATTTATGTACATGTAGGGATCTCTAACAACTGCTAATAAAATGTAGCGAACGGAGTGCCTTTTTCACGACTCCGTTTGGACTGCATCCGGATGCTGTTAAATTGTGAGGAATTGGAGTGCCTTTTTCACGACTCCGCTGAACTGCATCCGGATGTTGTTAAAATGTGACAAGTGGATGTGATTCTTTAGATTGCATCCAAATGCAGTTAAAATGTGAGGACTGGAGTGCCTTTTTCACGACTCCGGTTGAACTGCATCAAAACATGCCGTGACAGAACTAGTCCACATTGCACTACTTCCAATTTATTTTGCTGGGAAACGACGCTTAAAATCCATTTTATTTCGCTTAAAACGATCCAAACAAGCTTGAGAAATGTTCATTCCAATGCGTTTTTGATCGACTGTTAACAAATGCGGCACCCATCTTGCACAAAGCTTTTTCATCTGTAGTTCTTCATGCAAAATTAAATGGACTCGATCATTTGAGATGCCCATGATATTAGCAATTTCACGCACTTTTATTCGTCGATCATTTAATACCATATCATGCACTTTGGCTACAATTTCTGTTGTTGTTGCTGTTTTTGGACGTCCACTACGTGGTTCATCTTCAATGATTATACGACCACGTTTAAATTCAGCAACCCAATTTTTTACTGTTGCATATGAAGGAGCACTTTCACCTAACACATTCACCATATCATTATGAATTTCTTGTCCCGATAAACCTTTTTTATGTAAATATTTAATGACAGCACGCATTTCTAATTTTTCCATTGTAAAAAAATTGCGGATGCGTCTTTTTTGAACACCTGTTTCTATATGAAGTAGTTGCCAGATCGAAACAAAAGTTAACATGTGTTCATAACAGAGATGGAAGTTTCCAAAACACTTAACTTTTTTCTGTTTATACCGCGCTAAGAAGTTTCCGAACGCCCTCGTATATATGTTTGGCGTTGCAGTCGCCCGCGGCCAAAAATTTGCTACCAAGAGTTGAGAAAAATTCCACGAAGTGGTTGCTGTTGATATTGCACCTTGGGGGCAGTTTACCGCTGAGAGTGCCACATTTGTTCCGGTAATAACGATTGAAGTCGCCTGTATATGATCGGTGCTATACTCGGGTAAAGGATAGTATTTTATAGAGTTTCGAATTATTACTGCAGTGCCTCCACAAGCTCTGCCACTCGGGTGTTTCGTATCCTGTGTGGAGTACCCTTTCAATCGAAAACAGATTCTGATGGTGAAATGTGTTTCGGATACGAGGAGAATGTCGATGTTTTGACTACAGAGGAAACTTTCAACTTCAGATTTATGTTGACTTAAATATTTAAATATTCTATACCACATGGGAATCATGTAACAATTGCCGAATGTAATATTAGCTATTCCACACGCAGAGAAAAAATATTTTTCGCTTTTGTTGGAACAAAAATATCAATTTTTGTTCCAAACATAAAAAACAAAAACAACTTTCGGAATTCCGCAATATTGTAAAAATCATTAACAATACCGATTGGTAGGTACTATCATAATCTAGAATTTTTACAAAAAATATTGTCTTTTAAAAAAATCGCTTTTGTTGTAGTTTTAAATACGTATTGTTATTTTGTTTTTTCAGTAGATACACAATTTTGAATTGAAAATGTCTATTATTAGTTCAAAAATACATATTTTTGACTATACTCTCTCCCATTAACTTGTTGAGTATTTGCTCTGGATTCTAGTCGCTGCATTCTTGTTTTGCTCTCTTTAGTTTATGTGTGGCAGCCGGTGAAGTTATTTGTGTTTGCGCATTCTTTGTCCCTAATTAGTTTTTGTTTGGCAGTCAAAGAAAGTGGATCAAAAAATGTAAAACATTAGTGATTATAAACTCAGAAAAACAACATTCCAAGACAAAAATGCCAAAAAATCTAATAATAAAAGTGTCATACATTATTAAATCTATTGAATTCTTTATTATTTTAAAACTGTCGGTGTTTTCTTTTTTTATGGCGTTAGCTACTTTTGCCATGTAGTTTTTGTTTTGTTTTTGGTTTTCTCATGTGTTATTGTAAAGCGGTAAATATAAAAGTGGTGGTTGAAGCAGAATTTGCGTTGCAAGGAGATATTAAAGAAGAATTCCGATAATTCATACATCTTTGACACAATAAATTAAATTTTCTTGAAAACGTCGATCCCTTTTGGGTTATTTTTGTACTGAATAATGTTTACAACACGCGTTTGTAGTTTTGACCAAAACTATTGTAAATATAGATAATTTTACCTCAACTGTTCTGAATTCTAAAAATATTTATTGTCCATTTTTACCAATACTATTTTTCATTGTTGTTTGACACCACCTCTTTTGAATCTCTTCTTCTACTATCGTATGTAAGTTGTTATGTGTGTGTGTGTTTTGTGGAGAGCTAAAAACAAAAAAGGTGGTTGAAACTTATTATACGAAGAGAAAATAGAAATAGGTTTTTTCCTAAATTTGAGTTCTTGTGAACGAATTGTCGGAATTCTATTTTAATTTAAAATATAAAAGCGCGTTGCAACAGTCTAATAATTTTTGCAATGCATGCTCAATGAAAACCAAAGAAAAGACTATTCCTGACACTTGTATTTTATTGCGTAGTTTTGTGTGTCTGTTTTTAACTAACTTCATGATGCTATTTTTTTATTTAGCGGGTTAAGAAGTGTTTTGCTGCAGACTTTTTAAACTTAGTTAAGAAAACATAAAACTAATCAACGACAGCTGAAGTGGACATTTTTAATAAGAATACTCTCTAAACCAGTTATATTCAGTAATTTGGTGCAACAATACATTTCTTCAACAGACTTTGTTTTGGGCATATAATTAAATAGTGTTGGCGTGATACCAGTGTTTGAAACCCAAAAAGAAAAGAAAAATAAAAACAAATTGGTGTATATAATTTTATGTAGATTTATTTTCAATTCTTTGTTGTAAAGTAGATGAGTTTCAAAGAAACGAGACTTTACCTTTATGACGTGTGTTATTAAGGGAAGCGAAAGAACAAGTGAAGTTGCAGATGAGCATAATAGCGCTTACAAGGTTGTGATCAACAACGACGACGACAGCATTGGAAAGCGCCCCTTCTGCATCCGAACTGAGCGAATATGACTTTTAGGAGAGAGCGTGGGAAAGAAGGAATATTCTCTCCCACAATCCGAACCAGGCGAATGTGACTCCTAAAAGAAAGGCAGAGAAGATTTCCCCATTTGAGCTCGAAAGAGCGGCCAATTAATGCGGTTAATTGTAATGCTGCCGAAGGGGAAACAATGCATCGAACATATACATTGGCGTAACCAATGTATCGAACTTATACATTTGCCGCCCACCTTGACGCGCTATCTGCGAGGCAACAGGGTTAGACTAATTCGCGAGCAAACTTAAACTAGAGTTAGTAGTGGAGTATGTTGCAAGTGAGAGGTGTCGTAGTTCAGTTTCTATTGAGCATTTTAGGTGTAATTAAATTTTTACTTAATTCGACTAGCACGATTTTTTCAATTTAGGGGTGTACTGCGACTAAAATAACCCAGGAAAACGAAGTATATTGTGAGGTGGGCTAACAAGGTTGAGCCATGACGCGCGATTTTGCATTTTACACGGCATTGGAAGGATATTGGTTGTTCGTTGTGCGAAGAAATAAATTTTCAATGATACGAGAAATTCCGACGAAATGGTTCCTTTATTAGAAAACAATGTCCTAGGGCAACCACGATGAAAATAAAACCGAAAGATGCCAGAAATGAAGCAGCAGATAGGTCAGAAGTGGCTTCTAAGTGAACTGCTTTAGCTAAAAAGCAGGTGAAGACAAGTACGTAACCTTGGGTAATTCGACACGCTTTACCCGTAAATGTCTTCATATCAAATGTGATACGAGGTATACGAAACATCAACTGATTTCCACCATGAGTGGAAATAGCGTGAACGAATTCTGCAATAAGACGAACAAATCGACAACGATACGGCAATAAAATCGGGTGGCGCTCAGTGTAGGACCGTGTTGGAAACTTAACAAGACGCGAACGAGGGTCTTAGTCCAAACGAAGGTTTAGTGACAGAAGTGAGCTTTTATCCTCAGCAAAATATAATTTTTGGGCAAGACTTACTAAACGAAGCTTGGTCGCTTTAATTTCGGAAGTATCTACGAAATGAAAGAATCGGAATTAGCTTTTAATCGAAGTCCTAATGGCTTGAAACTGTTGAATTATACAAAGGAAGAATGTGGATATAACCAGTTTACCAGGAGAAACGCGAGACAAAGGAGAAATATGATTTGATGTCCACTTCCTCAGTTCAAAGTTTGTGATGGATAATCATCGACGAATAATGTGAGTGAATAATGACACTGAGTGTCATCTACTAATTGACAAGGTGTACGAATGGCGAGGAAGGGCGCACAGTGTATCCCACATGTGACCGTTTGCAACTTAAATTTTGAATAGGGTCAGAAGAAGAAGTTCTACACCAAATGATTTGGAAAGGAAAATGCTTGGGATCGACACTATCTATAGAATTACATCTACCTGAAGAGTTGGAAGAAGATGATTCAGAATAATACCATTGAAAGTTAAAAAAAATAAAATACTACGAGTTTTGTGGACGGTTTGTCGAGGTTAATGAATGTGGAATGCAGCAAGCGAGAGAATTGGAATAAGATTTTGGGGGTTGAACATAAACGACTTTTTACCGAGGTCTTCGAAGAAGAGATTTATTCGACCGACAAAACTGTTTCAAACCGTTTCTACGAGAATCCCCCAGTTGCAATGTTTGCGGAAATCCGGAATTAAAGGGAAGCGTTACTGCGTAACGACCCTCCGAATCTCGCACGGTCGTGGCACGATAATTCCACTCACGAAACATGTCCGATGGTGACCGGAGTAGTGTTTCGCTGAGAGATTCCTCCTCAGCTATATCCAACACAGTCGTGAAGACCTGGACTGAAGAAGAAGGCATGGG
This sequence comes from Musca autumnalis, assembly GCF_047663935.1. NCBI lineage: Eukaryota > Metazoa > Arthropoda > Insecta > Diptera > Muscidae > Musca > Musca autumnalis. The sequence goes on from NW_027411644.1 coordinate 99,761,636, forward strand.
ACCAGTCAGAATCCAGCCAAATATCGTGTTTTGGGCTAACATAGAACCCAGAATATTTCTTTGCGTCCCTTCCCGCAAAATCTGTGGATACAAATCTGCCCCCAACAATAAATCGACAGGTCGTGAATCAAAGGGACGATCATCGGCTAAACCAATATTAGGCAATCGAGATGTGATGTTTGAACTGAGGGGACATGAGGGAAGGCTTCCGGAAATTTTTGGAAGAACAAACGCACAAGTTTCTACAATTAAGGAGGAATCGAAACGAGAACCAATGCGAAGCGAACAATTTTTCTTCGAAGTGGCATATGTTGAACTATTAACACCAGAAACAGTAGCAGTGATTGACTGGGTGGGTAATTTAAGGCGCTTTTGCAAACGTTCAGTAATAAAAGAAGCTTCTGAACCTGGGTCTATAAGAGCCCGAGCAGGATACGAAACTCCTAAATGAACAATGTTGACCATCGCAGTACCTAGCAAGACATTCCGATCTTGGGATGTATGGAACACTTGACTATTCATGGCTCTAGGATTAGCCCCGGTGGAAGTAGAAGCGATGTTTCCATCTACTTGTGGAGGATGGCTATTGGTCAACGACGAAAGAGATGTGGATGGTCTAGGTGAAGAAGATGAAGAAGGCCTATGCAGCATAGTATGATGGCGACTATTGCAAATATTACAATTGTGGGTACTAGAGCAGTCTTTGACTGAATGTCCCACCGAAAGACAATTTATACAACAACCCTGCTTTTTGGCAGCTTCAAATCTCTTTTCAAACGAAAGTGCTCTAAATTTAGGACAAGAACGCAGTGAATGGGGTTCTTTTCTACAAAGTATGCAGGCCGATTTAGATTTATCTTTAACCGAAGAAGTAGCTAGATTAGTTTGGGCTCTACTTTTCGGAATTGAAATAGAAGAAGAACCTCTCATGTCTCTAAGGCAAGCTAAGGTCTGAATTCTTTCTGTGAGGAATTTGTCTAATTCTTCCCACGAGGATAATAAAGATTTGTCCTTAATACTCTGCTCCCACAAAGAAACAGTTAGTCTAGGCAAACGTTGTTGACAAATGAAAACCAAAATTGGATCCCAATGATCCGTGACTACATCATAGACTGACATAGCAGAAATACAACTATTTATTCCACGCTGTAAAGTTTTCAAATTAGAACTAGTTTCAGTTTCAAAGGCAGGAAGATCAAATAAGAGCATGAGATGGTTATGGACTAGAATACGTTTATTATCGTACGTATCCTTTAACGACTTCCAAGCTAAAGCGAAGCTTTTGTGAGTGAGCGGAAACTTTGCAACGATTTCCCTAGCCTCACCTTTTGTTTTTTGCACCAAGTGACAAAGCCTTTCAATGTCACTTAGCCCAGCGTTATTAATGAACATGGCTGAGAAAAGATCCCGGAAAGTGGGCCACGATAAGAAGTCACCATGGAAATCTTCAATGTCACACGGTGGTAAATGAAGATGATGCATGTTATTCGAAACGTATGGTGGTAAGCTCCAATTAGCAATAGAAATGTCCGAAGGGTTTTGGACATCTGGGAAAGCAGTATTCGATAAATGTGGAGAAATAGAACTATGAATAGAGATATTGCCACCATTAGAGGCTGGTTGTTGACCAATATTAGGTATATTGGACCCACGAATCGCAGAATTGATCCGATGACTATTTTGAGATGGACTGTTTTGAGGAGTACTAACGAGCAAGGCAGATGGGGAAGCAGGGGAAGACTTTACTGACTTAAGCTCCTGCAATTTTTCATTAATTGTCGACAAACAAGCGACGTAGCTTTCGCAAGTAGTTTGATACTTTGCGTCAGCCGACGAAATGTCATTTGAACTAGTACCCTCTACGGTAATAAGATGATCCAGATACTTATCATAAGTATCCTTCACTTTATTCCACAAATCTTGAAGTTCCGTGTTACGAATCTCAAGATTGAAAACAGTGTGGTTTTCTGGCCTAATCAGATTAAAGCCAGCAATGAATTTGACAACATTGTCAGAAGCACAAATAAATTGTGTGACAGGAGTGACCGACATGATTTAAGACAAGAAAAAACCAAAAAGAATCGACAGAAAATTCAAAATTCTCAAAAAAATCACTTTTTTAACTATTTCAGAAAGTCAACTAGAACCGAATGTAGGGTACACACGGTCTACTTTGCAGAAAAAGATCGGGAGAAATAAGCACGATGGCTAATAGCACCGAAAAGCTTAAAAAAAGTACGAAAAATTTCGAAAAATCACAAGTTCTTGACAAATTAATGAGAAAATCGTCTATTACCAACAGTAGGGTGCACGTCACACTATGTGGTAAAAACGAATTTATCCAAAAATGTTTCGAAAAAAATTAAAATTGAATTTATAAATAAATATTTATAAATAATTGAAAAAAATCAATAAAATGTGAATTTAATATACAAATATTATCAATAATGCCGATTGTAGGGTGCTTTATTCGAATAATATCACGAACAATCAATATTTAATCGCGACACGAAATTATATTCGAAAAAAATAACAAACAAAATTTTATTAAAAATTTATCAAAAAAATATTATTTTTTACACTGGTGCCCAAGGTGCGACAGCCAGCAACGAAAACGAATAAAAGAAAGGAAAACACAAGCAGCGTCGCGTCGGCAGAGCGATCAACGTATGTTAGTCAAACCACACACAAACCAACCAACGACAAGAGAGTTGAAAAAAAAAAAGAAATAAATTGTTGCTAGCTTGTATGGATGCTGGAATTTTTGGGTATTTTTGTTGTTGCGATTAAACGACAAAAACCCAAACGACAAATGAGATTAGAAAATTGTTGGTAGTTTTTAGAATTGCAAATAAAAGGGCACGATGGAGAATAGTAGTGTTGTTATTGTTTTTTCTCACTAGTGGCTGACAATTTCAACGATTAAGGGAATGTGTGTATGTAAGCCCTTAGGTAGAAATAATAAACAAGCACTACAGAATCGATCACCGGCAAACAAATTAAAGCAATAGAATGCGAACAAATGCAAATTAGGCAGAAATTAAATTAGAATAATTTAGATTTTTTTGTAAATAACCAGCGAATGTATTAAAATAAAGCACAATATTGGGATTATTGGTTATTTTAATACGATTATTTAGCAAATTGTACGACAATAAGTGGACTGTATGATGGTTTTTATGTTATAACACACGCGTTAAGGCAATTGTAGGGCGACCAGTACGCGACGTAGCGAACGAAATATCAAAAATATCACTTTTTTAAAACCGAAAAAAAAGCAAAACAACAACACTCGCGGTATGCTCAATATAAAAGAAACTGAACTACGTACCTTTTAGTAAATGATGTTGTTTGTGGATATTTTGGTTATTTGGATGATTTTTGATGTGGATGATGGTGAGATGATGCGCACTGATGAGGGGGGATGATGATGTTGATGATTTTTCTCCTTTGAAAATAGGGAAAGAAACCAAGATTAGCAACAACTTCAATATGCAGGTTATTGATCCGGCTCGATTGGATCAAAATGTTGGCGTGATACCAGTGTTTGAAACCCAAAAAGAAAAGAAAAATAAAAACAAATTGGTGTATATAATTTTATGTAGATTTATTTTCAATTCTTTGTTGTAAAGTAGATGAGTTTCAAAGAAACGAGACTTTACCTTTATGACGTGTGTTATTAAGGGAAGCGAAAGAACAAGTGAAGTTGCAGATGAGCATAATAGCGCTTACAAGGTTGTGATCAACAACGACGACGACAGCATTGGAAAGCGCCCCTTCTGCATCCGAACTGAGCGAATATGACTTTTAGGAGAGAGCGTGGGAAAGAAGGAATATTCTCTCCCACAATCCGAACCAGGCGAATGTGACTCCTAAAAGAAAGGCAGAGAAGATTTCCCCATTTGAGCTCGAAAGAGCGGCCAATTAATGCGGTTAATTGTAATGCTGCCGAAGGGGAAACAATGCATCGAACATATACATTGGCGTAACCAATGTATCGAACTTATACAAATAGTAAGTATCTTCTTTTTGTACTTTTACTAAGCGATATTTCTAACATATTTTCTTTTTTATTTAGCTTCAAATTGTACTAACGACTTGGATTCACAATTTTCCTGACCGAATAAATCACAATAAATAGTTTACCAACATGCTTTATTTGCACATCAATCTATGTTAAACAAAATAAAATTAGCGTCAATTGAAATTAAAATTATCTCATATCAGGTTTATTTAAAATTTTTAAAAATCATATATGAAATAAATAATAAAATGAAACTTGTTATATTTTTTTAAGTGTAACACATTAAAAAGGTAGGTATACAATTTTTATTCCAACCCTTTCGCATTGCAACAATAAATATTGTTACTTCTGACCAAAACTATTGTGAATTGCAAAAATACATATTGTTTAATATTGTTAAATGTAACACATAAAAAAGGTAGGAATACAATTTTTATTCCAACCATTTCGCATTGCAACAATAAGTATTGTTACTTCTGACCAAAACTATTGTGAATTGCAAAAATAAATATTGTTACTTCTGACCGAAACTATTGTAAGTTCTAACAATATTTATTGTCCATTTTGACTAAAACTATTGTGAATTGCAAAAATAAATATTGTTAATTCTGACCGAAACTATTGTAAGTTCTAACAATATTTATTGTCTATTCTGACCAAAACTATTGTAAAGTGCAACAATAAATATTGTTAATTCTGACCAAAACAAATGTAAGTTCTAACAATATTTATTGTCCACTTGGACCAAAACTATTGTGAATTGTAACAACATAAATTGTTACCTCTAACCAAAACTATCGTACTTACATGTTTGGTCCAAAGCGTTATAGTGTCAAAGTGACAATACATATTTATATTTAGAACACATAATATAGTCCAGTGTGACAATAACGATTGTTGGATTGACAATACTACATAAGGAATCCAACAATATGTTAACAATATATATTTTGCTCTTTGAATATTGTTGGATCAAACATATTTTTTTCTCTGCGTGCAGTGTGCTTACATTTTAATTTGCCCCCTTTAATGGTTTGCGCTGCTCACCACTAACTGGATCTATGTTCAATTAAGATAGAAACATAATTATCCACGTTTTTTTCTAACACCGTTTAACTTTGCAATTCGTATGTCTCCTTTTTCAAGGTATTATCTTTGAAGTATCATATTGAAAAATGAAATGATTGCGTAATTAAAAGGCACGTGTTTTCGACAGGGTCATAACGCGTACATGTGCTGCCAAGTTATTATTTAAATTTTAAATAATTCAGTAACTAAATTACGAAAATGCATTAACATGACTTACGACTGGTTATTTCACCATGTAATCACTATCGTTGAAATAACTCAAAAGGCACATTATTGTACTGGCGTGACGTCACTAAATGCATATTAACATGATATTAAATTAAACCTGATTCGAAAGAGTTTTTGACAAATGAAGATGTAATATTTAAGAGAGCATGACAGAACCAACCGTAAGTTCTGTTCTAAGACTGCTTAATGGTATCTTCTTGCTTATTGGAGTCTCCCAGTTAAGATTCTTATAATTTGACAACTGCAATTTTGTCCACTCTTTAACCTGTAGATAATGAAAAGTCCTATAATTTTATAATTAAAGAACATAAACCAATTAATTGTTTATTTGAAATACATGAAATAAACTTCAAATGAAACGAATGCAATCGTTAATTTCTTTCATTGTCATTATTTTGTTTTAGAATATATTTTTTAACAATTGTTTATATACAAATTTTTTATTCCTCATCGGGAAGTGTGAATGAGCAATATAATTTATGGTTGAAATAAAATGAACTTTATTTTGAAAACGATTAATGTTTGAACTAAAAGAAACCAGTTAACAAATCATTCTTTTGTTGGATCTTTTGTCAGATCACGTCCATTTGACTGCAATTTTTTGTGTACAACTTGTTTTGCGTTAAATGTTCACAATCATTGGAGCCATGAGACATTATTGTTGTTGTTGGAAAAACGAATTATCCTCCATAAAAAATTAGTAGAGAAATTGAAATGAAAATAGAATATGAAGAAAAAAAGGAAATTTATAAAATAAATATCACACATTGACCAAGTGGTACACATACGATAAATAACAATATTGTCCAGGGAAAAAAACGAAATGGCACAGTGGGTAAATTATTCAGAAGAATAGAAACACTAAGTTAAAGACTTAAGTACAGTAATTGTACTTAAACAATAGTTGGGCCAAAAGGATCTGGGCTCACATGACATCGTCTTCGGATAGATGTTTTGGATTAATAAGGATACTGGAATGTATGATGTAGTTAAAGTTGTAGATGTCGGCTCGATTTGCAATAGCAGTGTTTGGGTTTCTGATACTGCACTTAGTGTTGCCAGGGTGATGATACTCGGCTTGGTATAGTCGGCTTGTAGTAATCGGCTTGCTGTACGGGTTAATGATACTCTGCTCGGTGTAGTCGGGTTAAAACGACTCGTCTATAATACAGATGTAGATGTGCTGATGATACTCGGATACCCGAATCCAGGTTGATGATACTAGGCTTGGTGCAGTCGGGTTGATGATACTCAACTTGCTGTGATCGGGGTGAACGGGTATAGTAAACGTAGAGATGGCATTCGGAGAAGATGTGGGGTTTTAGGTTAGGTTGAGAAGATGGGCGGTACAAAAAGGCACATTTCCGTATAGACATACACTTAATCCAGACATATCCTGTTTTGCGCTCTCTTATTATTTGTGTCATTTTAGAAATTATGTGCCCTTGACCTAAGGGATAGGTCTTTAAACTCGTTTGCCCCAATTTGGTTGTATTGTGTCGTTTCCACGAATAGGGAAATAGTGTTCCAAAGTTTCATCGTCCTCTCCGCATGCTTTATATTCACTGTTTTCGACACAACCAATTTTGCGCAAGTGCGCTGGTAGCCCCAGTGTGTTCTGTCAGCATGATTGGAATTTGGTCATTTGTTCTGTCCTCGTCTGGGTTCCCCCATAGAATTTTTGTGGTTATTACTTTCTGTTCAATATTTGCCCCGCTCTTTCATTATCTAGGCATACCGTAGTTTTCTCCCAGGTGTGTTTTGTCAAAGAGTTAGTTATTAGTTAGTTAGTTAGTTAGTTAGTTAGTTAGATAGTTAGTTAGTTATTAGTTATTCCTTACCTTATGTCTTTGTACCCATATGGGAGGATAGGAGTAGTGGTTAATTGACTTTTTACATTCCAAGACCGTTTTAAACTTACATGTCTTGTTAGGATGTTTACAGAGGTTGGCTTTTGTTAGCGTTAAACCAGTTTAGGCTTCACAAGCAACTAATGCTAATTAATACACACCTGCATTGACCTTTGTTAAGCCTTTTAATATTAAATTTCCAAGCAGGAAAGAAAGGAATAAGGGAACACCACTGACGGGTCACCAAATCAAGGTTTCGTAGGCTCGGTAGAATACCGCTCAGTAATGTTGGCGATATTTCCTGAGTATTTCAGCCATGTAAAACTTCTCTACAAGTGGTCTTTTAAGACACGCCGTTCGGACAGTAGGTTTCATATCATTGAGCTAATATGAATCGGGGTGCACTTATTGATATGAGTGAGGTCTCCCTTGTCCCATCTTGGATGTTTGTATAACAATTATTTTACTGGCCATAAGGAAGCTTGTAATATACTTCTACATCACATCACACATCAAACTCAGTAGGATTTGATGTCGACAGTAAACGACGCTTCTAGAATTGAGATCAAACATTGTCACATCAAAGCTAGTGAAAGAAATTAAGGAGTAACTTGGGCTACTGGTACATATTCAAAGCACCTACTACAGAGACTACTGTCGCAGCTGTGAAGACGACAAAGAGGATGAAGCGGTTGAACACCTCCTCCTACGCTCATGCCTTGCACAAATGCAACGGAGATTGAACATTTTAGGATGACCTCGCTGATACAACCGAACTAGCTCTTCAGAGGTTTCTCAATTCATCAGGATGGATATAATTGACAAATTATTATAAGAGAATATTATAATGGTATGTTTCAAATTATTATAATAGTATGTTTCGGTGGTTATTTGGTCTCTTTCGATCCTCTCGCCCATAGGCTTAAATCTTATAGCTGCATAAAATTTATGGCGTGGACAAACAAAATTGGCTCTTAAAACCCAGCTTGTGTAGTCCTCATTGGCCCGCTAATACTTAAGCACCACATTCTTTGGAGGTATGTTGGAATCGGTATAATTACGCTTCCGTATAACTAGTGTATCATTTTATTTATTTTCTCCATCAGAGCTTGAGATTTGTTTCACAGTTTCAGTGTGATGGAGGTTTATCTGGAAGACCTCAATCATATCTCCTTCAGTAAGCGGGCTTCTTGGAAGTAGTTAATAGTTTCGGTTCCCTCCTTTGGGTCGCTTGGAGACTTGACTTCCTAGCAGCTTTTCTTGCACCTTCTTCCTCACCAATTCGTGCCGAACCGAATTTTAAGTGAACAGCGTTCGAGATGAAGTACGCCATGCCCTTTGTCGTGGAGAGAGATGGTCAATCCCACCACAAGAAGAGTGCAGTATTCTTTTTCCTCCCTGTGGAAGACTCTCCATCTTTTCACTAACTAACTAACTCCGTCTCGGGTAAGCAGCCATAGCTCATGACGTATACCGCTGGCTTCTATTAGCCTCCTCCTGCTGATAATTTTTATTGGACGGCGCCCTTGTAGGATGGGATCCACCGGGGTGCAGTGGTAAACACGGTTGCGGTTGGTCTGTGGTTCAATCACTGACCAACATTTTTGTCGGCTGCAAATTGGAGTACTTCATCTATGATAAATGTATCTACAAGAGGTGTGGTAAGACGCATATCATTGAGCCAATATTAATTATCGTGTACTCATTGATATGAGAGAAGTCTTCCTTGTCCTTTCGGGGATGTTGCGGCAACATATGAATGTATACCTGACAATCCTTGTGTAGCCTTCCAGACCCTTTGCTGGTGTGGATCACAGCATGGCACAGCTCTGGCTATCTTCTTTGCTGAGTCTTAGGTCATTCCAGAAGATTTTGCGGTCGCGCTTTGTCAAAGGATACTCCGGACAGTGCCCTCCGCGTAGGACTTGACGAGTTTTGCTCGGGGCATTTGAAGGTGGGAAACTCTTTTTCTTCCTACAAGGTTTAGCGGTGTTCGAGGAAGTGGTGGGTGTATGCTGATATCAGCATCCCTCTGTTATTTATTTAGTCGCGCCTGGTTAATTTTAAACTTTCTTCGTTGAGTTTCCTGACCACAACTTCGTTGTGGGTTTTGCGATACTCTCGCTTACTTCATCTACATACCATCTTGTGGACATCCTCTTTATTGGGTTTTCAATAAATCTAATATTAATTTTGCTATTGATGTCGGACAGGGTGCCACCGTGGCGCAATGGTATGCACGCCCGCCTTGCACGCAGAAGGTCGGGGGTTCGATTCCCCGGCCAAGCAACATCAAGCATTTTTCAACGGTGGCAAAATACCCCTCTGTAATGTTGGCGACATTTCCTGAGTATTTCAGCCTTGAAAAACTTCTCCACAAGTGGTGTCTTAGGACACGCCGTTCGGACTCGGCGATAAACAGTAGGTCCCATATCATTGAGCTAAATATGAATCGGGGTGCACTCATTGATATGAGAGAAGTCTTCCTTGTCCCGTATGGGATGTTGTGGAACAATGTTTTTTTTTTTTTTTTTTTTGTTATTGATGTCGGACATGGAGTCAGCGTCGCTACAAGTATCTGATGGTTGGGTCAAGTTAATTCTCTGTCTGAGCTTCCTGTCTCCCCCTGCCTTTTTGCTTTAGGTTGTGTGACAAGGCACCCACATCTGTGGGAGATGTTTGCTCACGATGACGAGAAGGTGTCACTTGCAGGCAAATAACTGCTTAAGGCCCATTTGTAAATTTCGTTTGAAAGGAAAAGAGATGCTTGAAGCGAACCAGTCGCGGAAGCGAACAAATCGCAGAAATCGAACGGGTTGATTAGGCAAACATATTGCATGTCTTATGCCTTGGCTTCCTACAAGTTAGTCCGATAAAGCCGCGACATAGCTCCCAACGCATTTGATGTAGGACATAACTAGACATCGAGTTTTTGCATATTTTTGAAATTTAAACCAATTGTAACTACGTTATTATTTTATTATATCGTTCCAATGATAGAAATTCGAGGTCATATGGAAAGTAATCAATAATACGTACAAAGCTCCATCTTCTATTGTTTAATAAACGAATTATTTGCATTATAATTTTTAAAAATATGCACAAATCTGATGTCTAGACACAAAGCATTAGATTGTTGGAACGTACGTCCGATGTTAAGAAGCGGACATAATTCGCAATAGACATCTACTTCGACTGCAGACACAGCCACAGTTCGACTCCACTAGTATTCGGTGTAAACCAATCACCACACCACTTTTGGAGTTGACAACAGATATATTTATTCGAGGAATAATATGAAGTCCTTCAGAATTATTTTGAAAATAATTACATTGAAAATAATCCCTGCTTATTTACATTAAGGTAACCTGAGATTTTACGATGGGTGTATACTAGTGATAATTACACCCGTAGTACGTTAAGGTGGAGTGTATTTGATTTTTTGTGATAACAAGTTGGAATTGAAATTTAATTTGATAAACTATATAAGTTACTAGAGGACCCGGCGAACTTCGTCTCGCAGTCTGTTAGGTATTGAACTTGATGACTTTTGTTCAGACATATAATAAAATTATTGCTATCACGTTGCATCCGAGTATCCGAGACCAAGTGAAAATAATTTTTTGCTTTGAACAATTTAGGCCGATTTATAATCTTTACATTGAGCAATTTTACTTGGGTGAATTGTCAGTCTGTCGAAGAGAAAGGGTATTAAGAGGTAAAGTGTTTCCGTTTCCCTCGACTCTCTTCTGCAATCTGACAATTACCGCTAGGGAAGGTGCCTAATGTGAATTAAGGTTAAGATACATTTTTGAGTAAATAATGCATTTCCAGATGTAAATTAAAAATGTTGAAGCAAAGCTTTATCATCACGTCCATGTTCGTTTCACAATCTATGGTTTTCAGAAATGTTCGGAAGATGGGATCCTTTTTTGTTGAGATAAAATTGTGACAACTCTTAGCGTTTTCAATGCTATAATGTAATAATTAACTGAATTTCAACGCTGTATGAGCGATTATTCAATCTTATCAATAATCGTAGTCGCTATCTTGGATTTTTCCATTAAACATTTTTGATGAATCGATTAGAAAGTTAGATTCAAGTGCTCAGTTTGGAACTTTTTCAGAAAAGTTAGACCGATTTGAAAAGATAAGTCCGATCGTTTTGTGGTGACCACCTTCATTATTCGTCTAAATTTCTTCCTTTGTGGTGTATAAAAATGACACTCTTCTCGTGCAAATTCCCTTTATATGCGATCTGCCGAATTCTGGTGATATAAGATCAAACATTATTAAGATTACTATCACGCTGGGTTGAAAGACGATTTAGAATCTTTGATGTAGTAAGAGATATTTTCCAAGTAAATAGAAAATTGAACTTGTATATAATTTTTGCCCAATTATGCGAAATTATTGTTCATCAGATTTTAATTAATGTATATAATTGAGCCATATGAACTAATAGTTTTTATTAAAAAAATTGTATCTAGCTAAGAGATGTGTATCACACATTAACCTCTAAGAGACGATCGTTTTGGTAACTGGTTAGGTTTATCGCATCAGACATATTAGATGTGGTTAGACAATTTTCTATATTCGGAAACTCATATTTATACGGACAGTCTTGCTATTTATTCGCATGTACGATTTAAGTTTGTCCGGGATTTTATAAAAGGGGTGGGTCCCTCTTCGTTGAGATTAAATTATGAAACTTAATGTATCCATTTGCAATATCGAAATGAATAGACGCTGAGATTTTTATTTTATATAGAACATGTGTTTTAATTTTAATAACGCGTGAGTGAATTGGTAATATTCAAGATGGGTGGTCGCAATTTTAGATGAAGCAACTTCTATGGTCATTTCTATTTTGGACGTATGTCACCCAAGTGCCGTTTAGAATTTTTAGAATTAAAGATTTTGTATAATGAAATATGAGAATATAAAGTCAAAGTTATGTCTATGATAGGGAATGTTTTGACTCTTATTTTTTATTGGCATAGGCAATTGTCATAATTAAATTGTCCACTGAAGCTGTATAATCCAATAGTTGACCCAATAAACTGGCAGAATTCAAAGAGAAGAGTGTGAGCAGTAAGTAGTCAGTTTGGCAAACGTAATAAAGCTCCATTCAAACCGCCATTTGGAGCATTGCTTCCAGAGGTTTGGTGTAGATTTGAACGTTGAAGTTCTGACTCCCGGCATTGTGATTGCGACCGGAAAGTTAACGACATAAGTAAATTATAGTTAAATATTTATGTGAATAAAATCTTCGTGGTTACTTACTTGTGGTCCGATACAAAACATTTCGCATAAGCCGCACTAAGAATAGAATTCCAACCCCTTCTGTTTCTTGGTTTCATTCATTCCAATTTTTAATATTACGCTTTTCGATATCGATGATAACTTACTCATTCTAATGGAGTCTTGGCTTTCCCGCTCTGCGTTCTGCCAAGATATTCATTTTACAAACACATGAGATTCTGCCTAATTTTCATTACGTACGGTTAAAAACTATTTCACGACAAACAATGAGCAGCTAAATCTCTTTGCTTTTTGAAATCGATTAAATAATGTTTACACCGCTGAAACCACTAATATCCTTTTGGACTAAAGTCACCTTTAATTTTCGATTTTAATTTGCATAAAGAATAGTTTGGATACAGCCGAAAGCAAATTTTACTTAATTAATTAATTCAAATAGATTGTAAATAAAAATATCTCCAGAACTTTCAAAAATTGACATAATATAAACACAAAAATGTCATTCGCTGTTGGTGCATGTAAAATTTTCGCCAAAATCTGTACAAAAATGTGTCACGGTATACTCCAAACGCAAAAGCTCGATGAAAATGTGTTGAAAATTTGACTTTTTTCAAAAAATATTTTTGCAAAATTTTCGCAGTTTTTCGCGGTTTTTTTAGGTTTTATCCTTTTCTGCCATGAGACGATTCCGAATTGGTGCGAATTGTCAAAATCTGTTCAGCCGTTCTTGAGTTATAAGCGTAGTAACTAACATCATCCTTTTTTATATATATAGATACATATACCATGCGGTCACTTTAGAAAAAGTTACTACCGAGGATTTTAAGAGTTGTGGAACAAAAACGATGTAACGAATTTATTGTAAGGCATAATACATAACGAATTCAATACACATACCTAAATTAAAACAAGAAACTAATTATTCAACTATAGTTTATTATATTTGTTGTATGCCACGACGGGAGATACGAGGGCGACATCTAGCTTTCACACCTAGGTGGCAGTGGTATCATTTTATAAGTTTGCTCCGGCTTTTCTCAGTCGGCCACTCTCGTCGGCATACGCCAAAAATCGTATCAAAATTTAAAAGAAAACACACTTGAAATTCGTTGTTGCTTTAAGAGATGTTGTTGTTGTTGTTGTAGCAACGCATTTATGTTTGTTCGTGTATTATTTCAGTTATCAAGTTCCTCTGTATCCAGACTCAAGAATTCTGCAACCTGGACTGGTTGCGTCCATAAAGAATGAGGAGACAGGTGAGTGGGGTTAGCTGGGCAGTTGAATAAATGCAGAGTATCGTGTGGTCCCAATCCACATGCTGGGCATATGTTGGGTATCGTGGCGTCAATTCTGGCCCAATACGAATTGAGGCGGCTGCATCGTCCGGATCTTAACTGAGCTAAAACCACTCGTGTTTGCCTTGGCAGCTGTCGTTCTTCTGCTGCGATGGATGGGGGATGGTTTCCAAGTACGGCATTCACACTGTATCTTCGTACTGCTTGCGCAACCATGTTGGTGTGAATGCGATTCAAGCCTGCCTGATAGGCTCGTTGATCTAGCGGTTCTCTTTTATACCTTTGGACCTCTCTCTCTAGATCATGAAGGTCTCTCCTGACGTGCCTGGGTGGGGGGCGCCTGTCCATTAAATCGTGACAGGGATGCTCACTGCGGTAACACCCAAGCAGGTACTGCATCGATAACATCTTATTGTGCTGACGCACCGGTAAAACCTTCGCCTCCTCATGAAGATGGTCCACTGGTGTCATGAGGAGGCACCCTGTTGCAGTCCTCAGGGCGGCATTCTGGCAGGTTTGAATCTTCTTCCACTGCGATGCGCTAACCTTTGCGGACCACGCTGGCGCCGCATAGCTTACCACAGACCGGCCTATTGCATTGTAGGTGGTCAACAAGGTTTCTTTATCAGCACCCCAAGTGCTGCCGGCCAGCGACTTGAGAACCTTGTTCCTACTTCTGATCTTATTGCAAATAGCTGTGGCATGCGCGGACGACTTGAACATGCTATCGAACGTTACACCCAGTATTTTAGGGTAGTTAGTGGTCGGAATCAGTGCACCATCGACCAATATGTTCAGTGGGAGCCTCATCTCAGCCGTCCATGTGGTGAATAGCGTGGCTGTGGATTTAGCGGCGGATATTTTCATATTCCTCAGATGGAAGAACTGCACTAGGTCAGCTATGTAGACATTTAACCTATCACATATGTCATCGACGATAGGACCCGGCGCCAAGATCGTACAATCATCCGCATACATCACGATCTCTATGCCGTCTGGAGGGTGTGGAATTTCAGAAAGGTAGAGGTTAAACAGTTCCGGAGATATCACCCCTCCTTGGGGAACTCCCTGTTTCACTCTACGGGTTTTGGACTTCTTGTTTCTGAATTCTACAAACGACTGGCGTCCACACATATAGTTGATTACCCAACGTTTCAAACATGGCTGGAGATTAGTTTTCTCTATATCCTCGAACAGCTTGGCATGGTTGACGGTATCGAAGGCCTTCGATAGGTCAAGAGCCACCATGACTGTTCGGTCGCACGGCCTTTTCTGGTTCAGTCCTCTACTGATATGTGTGGATATGGCGTCTAATGCTGTTGTAGTACTATGCATTTTCCGAAATCCATGTTGATGTTGGGCAACTGGAAAACACCTTCTCATCGTGGGGAGGAGTAGCGCCTCTAGGATCTTTGCTACTGGCGACAGGAGTGAA
The DNA here is from genome assembly GCF_047663935.1 of Musca autumnalis. Lineage (NCBI taxonomy): Eukaryota > Metazoa > Arthropoda > Insecta > Diptera > Muscidae > Musca > Musca autumnalis. The sequence continues at coordinate 99,776,822 of NW_027411644.1, forward strand.
ATCGGCCTGTACGATTCACCTCTGCTGGCATCCTTGCCAGGCTTCAGTAGCGGGACCACCCTGCCAACTTTCCAGGCATCCGGTACAACATGGGTGGCTAACGATAGGTTGAGAACACTTGTTAAATACTCAACTCCAGGTTCATCCAGCTGCTTAAGCATTACCATCGATATTCGGTGCGGGTCCAACGCTTTGGATGATTTAGCGTTTCGGATGGCATCTGCAACATCGCTCATCGTAAATTGTGGTGGTACCTCCTCGGCTGGAAGAGTTCTTCTTATACGGCGTAGCACACTTCTCTTCGCCCTATCACTCTCGGGGTGCTCTATGAACTGCCGGTTAAAATAACACGCGCACCTCTTTGGGTCAGTTACTGTCACGCCGTTGAAAGTAACAGCCGTTCTGTCATCCTTCTTTTCCGGACTCGAGAGTGATTTAACCGTTGCCCACAATTTACTTATTCCTGCACCAATGTTGCACTGCTTCAGATGGTCTAGCCACTTTTTCCGCTTATGTTCGCCCACTAGCCTGTTGACTTCAAGAGTAAGTTCTCTAACTCTTGGGTCTTCGGGGTTCGTACGACGAAGCTCATCACGTTCATTTGCTAGTCCCGTCGCCTCTGCTGGGAAATTTGGTCTTATTTCGGGTATTCGACCAGCAGGTATGTAGCGAGCGGCTGCTTTAGTGATGATGTCTCGGAAAGTTCTCTCAGCTACCCGAGGATCTGAGGGGGTGGGCAATTGACTGAAGCGGTGATTGGTAAATTCTCTGAAACCTTGCCAATCAGCTTTCCCATGGTTCAGGAAAGTACGGCGTTCAGAGGTTATGAAGTCGGGTGGTCTGTTTACGGAGACGATGATAGGGAGGTGGTCCGAACTAAGGGAAATGACGGATTGCCAGGTTACGTCATTTATCAGACCTGGTGCCACAATGGTGATATCTGGCGAGCTGTGGCAGTTTCCTCTAATCCTCGTAGGAGCGTCTTCATTCACCGTGCAAAACGTGGAGCTATCGATTTGCTCTGCCAGCGCTGTACCCCGCTGGTCATTACCTAGGACGGAGTGCCAAAGCTCATGATGAGCATTGAAGTCCCCTAGCACCAGACGGTTATCGCCCTCTAACAGCGAACTAATATTGGGCATATAACGTCGGGCACAGCTATTCATCGGCGGTATGTACACATTAAGCAGCTCTACCTCGGCAGTACCACACTTTACTGCTACCCCCATACACTCCATGTATGGGTCACTAGAGCCAAGCTCAAGCGAGATAGGTCTGTACTGGACAGACTGGTGTATTAGGAAGGCAAGTCCTCCTCCTCCGCTTCTTGTGCGATCCTTCCGCAAAACGTTGTAACCATCACAACGTAAGCTACAGGTGGCGGTGAGCTTTGTTTCCTGGATCGCGGCGACCATGATGTTTTTCCGACTCATAAAGTCCACAATTTCACTGACCTTATTGCGGAGACCGTTGCAATTGAATTGCAGGAATGATGCATTTCCGGGCCGTTGAACAACAACATGTGGCGTTAGATGCTGCATTTGTTGTTGTTGTTGGGGAGACTGCGGGGGCGTCTCGTATTCCGACGACGACGAAGAGTCAGACGACGACGTAGAAGACGCACTGGGTGATGCGCTGACGCAGCAAGCAGCAACATACCTGTCGCTGTAATCCCGGGTGCTACTAAGGCCAGAGCACCCACGAAAATGCACCCATTCCATACATCCATTACATCTCACCATTGTTGACATGTGGTGGATGCGGATCTGGCAAACGGAACAGATCCATACTGGCCCGGGGTTCATTTCTATCCCGGCACGGACCAGAAGAGCTCGGAGCAGGCATTCCGGGATAAATTGCCGCTCCCATGGTGAAAAAAATACACGATGTTGTTGTTGTTGCGTTTGGTATCCCAGGTGGAATGGATACCAATATTTGCCCTCCCTCTGGATTCCTGCATGAATCCCCTTATGGGCCTCACCATAAGTGAAAGCCCCCACGACTTACTTTGGCTGAACCTCTGTTTACATTACCTTTTTAGAATGAACCGGCTAAAACATCTTAGTATTCATTTAATATTTCATATCACAAAAAAAATTCATGTTTATTTTTAGGTATATCGGGTCTATACATATAGATAACACTTAGGGATAAATCTTAGATTTACTTAAATCTAGTTATATCCATAAGAAATAAATGAAAAAAAAGAAAATAACAATGATAGATTTATGAAATTGTTTCATACAAAAAAATTATTTTTGTATGTCCATCCCAATTCTAGTGCCACTGTGCACTCATTATTTAAAAAGGAAACAAGATGACCTACAACCTATTGAGCTCAAGAGGGTAAATTGTATTTGTATTCAATTGAATACTTAATTTTAATTAATTTCCATGAAATGGGATCAACATTGACAAAAATGTAAATGGAAAACCATAAGCGCTTTATAAAATTATGGACCTAGTCCTAAATATTGTATAATAACTCAATAAATTGTTTTATGAAGATATTTGCGTCTATATAATTCAAATTTGTGGTTTTCGTTTAGCGTTATATGATTCGAATGGTGTTGAATAATATTTGAATCAAAAATTAATACCTTTTAATCAATATTAAATATAGTATACAATCTGAAGAAATCAAAAGAACTTATGAAAATCATAACCAAAACGATCCGTCGCTTTAAAGGTAATACTAAGGTAAAATAATCTAAATTTTGAAAATTTGGTCAATATGGGGTAGGAATATGGAATTCGGGGGGTATTCGGACGATTGAAAAGTGTCTTACAAATAAAAGTGAAATATTCGGACAGTCAATGCCGGGTCTAGCCAAGCCAATTTGGTCGAGATCGAAATTTGTATTGATCAACAATGAAATCAGAATTATTATGGTTTAAGTTGTCGTTGAACCCATTTAGCCGAACCTCAATGCCAAATTGAATGTAGATTTGCATAGAAACAGGCTTGAATTCAGAATTCTGAGCAAAAGAAAAAAAAAAGAAACAGAATAACGGAAATTCGGTTTATTTTCGGACGGACATATACCGGACGGACGATTTCGGACAGCCAAATAGGGGTAAATTCCAATTAAATCAATCGAAAGCTAAGGGGGTATTATCTTTGAACGCTTAAAGCATTAGATGTAAGAAAGATTTACACGCGGTACTTTTACCGTTATCAAACGCAATGTGCACGTAACGACGAACCGTTATTTTGGGACTGTCAAATCGTTACAACAATAACTCAAAATAATTATGTACATTATATGGGGTTATATACTCATATACATATAAAATATATTTACATAAGAAGAACGATGAACATATAAGCGGTGGGAGCACCTTATAAGTCTCCAAAAGATGGTATATATAACTTCGGCTGACCGTCGAAGAACAGGATAAAAAGATAGTCGATCTCAGGTTTCCCCGTCTGTGACGGAGAAACTGGATGACGAGACAAAATATGGATCTAAATGTTTTTCACTTTCTGGTACTCACGCATTACATTACGGCTTGTTACTTCCCTTTTGTAAGTTTGAATCCACTTCAGCTACTCCCAAAGATGAAGTTATGGGGGGGGGGGGGGTGACAAAAGTTTTGGTTGGTTGCAGTTGGTGGAGACTACCGATCCGCAGCTGTTGTGTACAAGATTATGCCAGGGTAGCCGAGGATGATGATTGCGTAGGAGGGTGGTTCAGGCAGCAACGTGGAAATGGCGTAGAGGTTACGATTACCTTCAGGTTAATTGCAAAAAAGGAGAAGTGTCGGTGCACTAATTTAGGCGGAGGCAGATGAGGCGATGGGACAATTCAGCGACGTGGACTTCGGGATGTTAAAAGGTCCTTTTATAGACTATGCTTTTCTCTCGATGTAAAATGTCTCAGGGCCTGTTGCATATTTAGGCGACACTAACGACTTGCGACAAAAAAATGTCTTAAAACTGACCGCAACGATTTCGGTTTATCCTATTATCAATTTGGGGCTCCAATTGGAATCGTCAGGCTGATGTCTACGTGCAAATTTTTCAAAAAAAGGTAGATTTATAGGCTGTAGTTTGCTTTGGCACAATTGGAATTGCTCGCAGTTTATAAAAATTCAAAATGGCGACATTGCCCCACGCCTACGAGCGTCACCTCGTTGCGGCCCAGTAAAATGTTCGTAACTCCAAGAAAATGTAAATTTGCAAATCGGATTCCCCTTAATTTGAACAAATTGCTAGGCTTTCCATATTACATGGGTGCTGGAGTCGCCAGGCAGTGGTGGCTCTTCACCATGTTTAGCACAATGAGGTCGTGTACAGCCTTATTCCTTTTTGCACAAGGGGAAATCCTATAAACGGAGCAATAAGAGAAATCACAATTTTGCAAATTGTCATATTCGGCGTTATTTGCTTGTGTTTCAACTTACCGTGCTTTAATCGATATATTCTAAAATGGAAGTTTAAGTACAAGTGCGCCTTGTAAATGTACAATTTATCTCCAGCCTTCCTATTGCGAAATTTGATAATGGCGTTGTTAAACGCTGGCTTGAGCAAAAAGAAAAAAAAACTTCTTTTTTTCTTTTTGCTCAACTCCGTGCTGTTGAGAGATGTTGCCTCTTCGAATTTGTATGTATGCAATGACATTTCTAATTAGATGGCGCCATTTCCGCATAAATGCATGTGCATTGTCATTCATTTCGGCGTTGCCACATAACCGAAACCAAATGTCAACTATCAGCTGTTGCTGCCCACCCTATTTCAACGGCGCTCCTTACGCCGATGCCTGCGTTGTGTTCCAAGCCTGACTCAAAGCTATGCTAGGTTAACATAACATATTGTCCGATTGTTGAAAAGTATAAAAACTTCCTTTCTTACTTTCTGTTTCAATCCCATTGTGCGCAACAGCTTTGCAACATAGTCACATAAATCGCTCGAAATTCAATGAACAAATAACACACATAAAATACACAAAAAGAAATGAATGATGATGAACTGTAAACTATAGAAATGTGTTTGAAAATTAAATAAAAAAACGAAATACGATATAAGATACACTGGCTCGGTACAGCACAAATGTGCCAAGTGCTGTGCAGCAGCAACGGATGGCAATACCGCGTCTGCATCCATGATGCAAAAAATAATCATAGAAAAGTGGAAAAAGTACATCATCTGAATGCCTGTTCGTAGCCTGCCAGCCTGCTGTGAAGCACCGTTAAAGTCATTTTGCATCATTAGCATTGTTAAACATATTTTGATCAAAAATGGTCAAAAGGAAAGCCTTAGAGTGTTTCTATTTGGCAGCCAGCAGACGAATGGAAATGAAAAAACCCAACTACATCGTATTGAAAAGATGGATGTGTTAGAATGTCTCCTAGTTGGCGTAGATTTGTGAGATGCTGTTTAAAAGATGAATGTACCTTATGCCAAGCCAAGACCATAAACAATCTACATACATACTTATGAACATACATACTATATGTATGGAAATGTGTATTCTAAATCCCATAAACTGAAAAGCTCATATAAATTGTTAAAAGTCCACAATAAAAATAAGAAATTACAATTAGAATTTGTTTGCATATGTTTAAGATGTCTTCATTTTTGTAGTGAGTCTCAAGTCACTTAGTGGATTGTGTGGATATATGACTTATCATTATTTTGCGTATTTTGCATACTTGAAATAAAATTATTTTTTATTTAAAATAAATCTATGTTTAGTTTTAACACTGAGGCTATCTATCATGAAACATAGTTTCAAAGTATCTGTATACGAGGACTACTAGATAAGTTTCTTGCCTAGGCAAAACTACGCGACATATCCTTCGGAATATTTGACAGTTTTTAGCCAAAACGTACTCAGTACGGATTGACGAACGACCATGTGTCAAGTTTTTTTTTTTACAGTGACTTGAAAAAATCATGTTTACTTGTGAACATCTTCACAACCTCCGATGTGTATTATAACGACAAGAGTGCAACGATGAACTTAAATCGTTGTATGGCGATGAAACAGCATTCTATAGTACTGTGAAAAGGTGGTTTAATGAATTCAATCATCCAAAAACGGCCATTGTTCCAGTAAATATTGATGCCGTCCGTAACCGATAGTGAGATCACCATTTGACATATCGTGCGGTAGAGGCATCCTTGGACGTTTCTTCCACCAGCATACATTCGATATTGCAGTAACACCTGCCCTTAAAAAAGGTTGACAATCGTTCAAAAAAATGATCTTGTTGATTGATGCAAAGAAATGTTGGAAACATAGGATCGCGGTGGTTTTAAAGAAGTTTTTAAAATCCTCACAGGTAACGAATTAGGGATCTATGCGTTTGAGCCCGAAACAAAACAGCAATCGACCGAGAGGGTCTTCGAAGATGAACCATTAGCCGTACAGATCTGGCGTGGATTTATTTCGGCACAGTCAAATGTTGGAGATTGCTTTAGAAACAATAAAACTGTCTTTGGTAATAAATGATGCGTTTTCATTATTAGGCCAGAAACTTGACATTCGCCCTTGATATTCAAATCTCCAATAAGTTTGCAGATCCTTGAAAACTCAGTAGATATTATAGGTACTTACTGCCATAATAAATAGCCAAGGACTGGGGGACAGCATTGAATTAATTGTCCGTATTGCTATGCTCGTTGATCATCCAACAGGTTCATAACAGGTTTAGAAAAACAAACAGCCATGAAAAAAGAAAATAAACCCGCTCAAATCCTCATAATTAATTAGAATTTCGGGACGCTTAAAAGAAAGGGTGCAGTTTCTGCACAAGAACACCACTTGGTGGAGTTTTACGACTTTCGGGATGTATTGGAAAATAAAGTTTAACCGTTGTGATATAGACAACAAGAACTACCTGGTTTTACTGTACATAATACCAAAAATCTTGAACTAGTTTTGAAAATGGGCTATATCGATCCACATTTTGATATAGCCCCATACAACGGTACCTCTCGACTTTCGGTATTTTGAAGGATTTAGAATTAATATCTCACCGAAATGACTGAAACTTGGTATTTAGTCTTTCTTGGGGGTTACAACTTTCCACTTGAAATTGGTCTGTAAAGGTCGACGTCTTCATATAGCCCCCATAGAAGTTATAGCTCAATAGTCACGAAATTTTGCACAAGGTAAGAGTTTAAGTAGAAGAAAATGCCTATAATTTTGCATGATGATCTGATATTATTTAGCGGGTGACTAGGCAATTACTTTTGTATGAAAAATATACAAATTTTATTTGTGGTCCATATTTTAATTCCTGGTGGGCATATACCGGCAAAGTAGCCTACATATGGAATAATAACTACTGACCTTTCCCCTGACGCAAATTGCAATAATGTGTCTGCTATATAACGGGCCTACTGCCTAATATATAATGGCTTTTGTGTAGGGAACCACAATTTCCTCCCATGCTAAAAATTGTCTCTATCATGACAGAGAATTTTTCAGTTCAATTGTCAAATTGGATTTTTTTATGCAAATATTGCAGCATTTACAAATCGTATTATTATATCCAGTCATGTATCAGGTTGGAATATGGACTATATCGGTCCGTCCTTCGAGTAACCCACTTACAAAATTTGGGAATCGGATATTTTTGATTTTTTTATGAGGAAGGTTCTTTTCACGGTCCCTATTCTGGCCCCTTTTCCGGTGTAAGTCATACTTCCTGAGATAATAGTCCAGAAGTTCGAAAAACCCCTGCCGGCTCCAAATATAATCACAAATCTGAAAAAATAATTCTCAACCTTTTCCGAAACTCAAAAGTTAGCTTACTAAAATTGATCCGACTCCGACTCCAGACCAGTTTTTTTCACGACTCCGACTCCGACTCCGACTCCGGGTCGACTCCGAGAGTGAATTCAAATACGACTAAAAAGCAAAAAAATGTGCACAAATATTTAACTTTTTCCTATATGTTGGCCTATATAGGCTAATGTGTTAGGTTTTCATTACATATTCATTAGAAAGGGCATTCATTCGAATACATTCGAACATATCAATATTGTTTCTGTCAGATCTTACATTGAAAAATAGCAAAGTTTAAAGTTTTTGTGGGTTTTCCTTTTTTTGCACGAGTATATTCTGGACGAAATTCTTCCGCGTGAGAAAATCTTTAAGCTTTCAAAATATGTGAAAATGAAGGGGCAATACAAATCATAAGGACTACATGCAATAAAAAGTATAAGCAAATCATGACCAAGATTCAAACCGGGTATAAGCCAGTTGTAAAGCTCAATAAAAGCCATTTTCAATGATCTTTTTCCGAGAAAACTACGTTACTTTTCGGCAGATTTTTTTCTTCATCTGAAAGAGAAAAATATTACGAAGTTTTGAGGCCGTCTACGAAACCCTGTTTTTCTTAAAGCATTTTGCGGTGCCAACGCTAGCTCGTAAACTAATAAACCAATTGTCATATATTTTTGTGGCCGATTTCGAGAAAAATACAGTTTATATGTTCATAAAAAATAAAATAAATTCTTCCCATCCAACGCTCAAACTGAGGTAATATTGTTCCGATTGACTTAAAAATTTGACCACATATTCTATGCTACTTATACTTTCTACTTTTTTTCCGAAATTTATAAGTAGGGATCGCCCCTTAAACTGAAATTCAGCACTCACATTTTGATCTTTGGTTAGGTGTGGATAATTTTATTAAAATATTTGAGATATATTGTGTACACCACTCAGCACGTAGGCAGATGGATGTTTTCTGGAACTGAAAAATTAGCAAACGATGAGATTTCGAGCATGAAAATATTGTACAAAAATGTTGCTAGGAAAATTTTATGTAGGGTCGGTCCACTACGACAAGAAATCGATATTGTCATGTTTTCATTGTCCTTTATCACTTTTACACGATCCTTTCTAATGAAAACTCTATGATAATGTATTTCATTGAATTTCGTATATGCAATTGATTGTGTAGAAAATTCGGATACCCATGAACTATATGTATATGTTCCTGGCGGACAGATCCGGTTATTTGAATATATACATCTTAAGCCCCCACTGAGTATATAATGAATCCTAGAAGAAAGATTCGCCGTTTGTCAGACTTCTGAGTTATGGCGGAATGAATCTGTCGTTGACCAACAACGAATTTATGATGCCCTAATTCAGAAGCGTAACCATCCGAATTTCATATATTTACCGAAATACATAATTGTCCTTTAACTTAGTATAATATATACCTTTTATATCTTTCTTTTAAAATAAATAATGATTTTTAAAAAATGTTCTTGTTCCAAATTTAGCGTTATATTTCTATAACGTGGAAAAAATTTTGCCCGGAGTCGGAGTCGAGTTATTTTTTTCGACTCACACTCTGACTCCAGCAAAAGTGCTCGACTCCGACTCGTAGACTCCGACTCCGAAACCCTGGTTTATACAGCAGAGGCTGTATCACCGTTAGCGCAGCTGACTTATACTATCTTCTTTGGTGTGTAATTGAATATGAATAATTTTGGGATTTATAAATTTGTTTGCATGCAATTTTTTTTAATTTCTATTCATTGTTATTTATTTCTACCGGTATAGAATATATTTATACCCTACACCACTATGTGGAAAGGGTATTATAAGTTTGTTTTGGTAAAAATTCATGTAACACCGCGAAATATTCGTCTGAGACCCCCAATGTGGTATACCAATCTTCATATCTCGGCGAGATAAAGCGATTTTGAGATGTGTGTCCGTCCATCCGTCCGTCTGTCCATTATAAATTGTAATCAAACTACAGGCCGCAATTATGGACCGATCGTCACGAAATTTGGTATGAAGGTCGGTTTCACATCAGAATAGATCGCTATTTTGATTGGTGATGATCGTGAAATATTTAGCGGGTGAAATGGACCAAAAACATAATTTGTATCCGATTTTGTAGCTGCTCTGTAGGTCGCAATAATAGTCCGATCGCCTCGAAATTTTAAATAAGGTAAGAGTATATGTCAAAGAAGAAGTTTGCAATTTGTGATGGCGATCAGATAATATTTAGAGGGTTAAATGGACCACAACTTTTGTGTGAAAATTGTTAAAATTTTTAATGTACAGCTTATATCTTTGTTCCTGAAAGACACATTCCTCCCTCGTTAGTTATATTTGGAAGACGGTCTCTTGACCTTTCCATTGATGTCAATTATGTTGATGTACGTGATCAGATAACAGAGTTACAGCCTTATACATCCAGTTTTTTGTTGGTAGTGTAATCATATATACGCCAGAGGTCGCAACTATAGCTCAATAGTCACGAAATTTCGCACGAGGTAAGAGTTTAGGTTGAAGAAAATACCTATAATTTTGCATGATGATCAGATATTATTTAGCGGGTGACATAGACCATTACTTTTGTATGAAAAATTTACAAATTTTATTTTTGGTCCATATTTTAATTCCTGGAGGGCATATACCGGCAAAGTAGCGTACATATGGAAAAAGAACTACTGACCTTTCCCTTGATCCAAATTGCAATAATGTGTCTGCTAGATAACGGGCCTACTGCCAAATATGTAATGGGGTTTCTGTAGAGAACCACAATTTCCTCCATTGCTACAAATTGTCGATATCATGACAGAGAAATGTTCAGTTAAATTGTCCAATTGGATGTTTTATACAAATATTGCAGCATTGGGTCGCCTCGCCACTTATTTTATACCTCAGGATTTACAGTAAAGGGGATACATACGAAATACGACCAAAGATGTGTCTCATCGAAATAATCGTTTTAGACCCCAAGTGTGTTTTAGACAATTTGGAGTCTATTTAGACCAGTCCGTTCATCTGTCTCTCTTACTGTCTAGCTGATGAAAAATTGTATACTTCGAAATATTTTGCCCAAACTTAGTTTAAGTTCGAATATAGGCTATATGGGTGCACAACTCCCCCACAAAAGTTCACATTTTTTTCGAAAAATTGTGTGAACGATAACTGGCGAAGTGAGCAATCGATCGATAGATTGGGTAAGACTATATACAAAATTCGGAAAAGTGACATTTAAGAGTCCTCTCGAATCGTTTTGAATTTTTTTTTTTCAGCAGATTGTCCTTGCGGTCCCCTTTTCGATGGTACAATTGCAATAGCAAGTCCATATTTCCTGAGATTATGGCCGAAAAGCTCCAAGAAACCCTGAAAAACAGGCAGAAAACTTGAGGCAGAGGGTGTATCACCGTTAACGCAGCTGACTTATACTATCTTCTTCGGTGTGTAATTGAATATGAAGAATTTTGGGATTTATACATTTGTTTGCATTCAAATTATTTGAATTTCTATTCATTAGTAGTTATTTCTACCAGTATAAAATATATTTTTGATATCACAATATATACCCACAATGAACTATCTTCGAAATACCCTGAAAAGCACAAAACTACGTGAGGACGATAGATCTTCAATAAACTCAAAATTTTCCGAAATATCAAATATCAGAGATGTAACAAATGGCATTGTATATACATATGTATATTTATTTATTTTAGGTTATTCCAAAAAGGAACCTGATATTCAAAGACAATTTGAAGATTTGGCAGGAGGGGCTAATCAATGTGAATTTTCCAATTTTATATTTTACTAGCTGAACCCGGTGCGCTTTGCTGCCCCGACTACGACAAAATATAATGGAATGCATAATTATATTAACCTTTTTAATATTTTAGCGCGTAAATATTGGAGATAGGAAGGCGTTATATACCTATTCAGGCTTGTTACTGAGCTACTATGGTATTTTTGTATGTTTCAGGAGGTAACACTCTTCCGAAAGTCTTCCCGCCTAAAAGTATTCCTAATGATTAAAATATATCATAATAAAACATAAATCTTAAGAAGTCTCTCAAAAATATGAGACTTAATAGCTGTAGCCTTGGTCAATTCCTTCCCAACTATAAGTACTTGTGTAAATAATGATGACTCCTACTGACTGCTAAGTCTTCAAAATTTCATTGAAATTGAACATACGTAACAAAAACATGAAATCGTCCGAAAATATATATGGGAGCTATATTCCGATATGAACCGATCTCGATATAATTTTTCAAATTAATTTTAGACCAAATCCCGTCCCACATTCCAAATTTTATATAAATTGAACATACATAGCGTGTTTTGTGCATAAAATACAGAAAATCAATTCAAATCTAGAACGAATTCCGCCACGCTTTCCAAATTTCAGTGAAATTGGACATATATAGTGTGTCCAAATCTGAACCGCTCTCGATATAATTTGGCACATTTATTTCTGGAACAAATTCCGTCAGACATCCCAAATTTCAGCAACATTGGACACATATAGCGTGTTTGATGCATCAAATACAGAAAATCGGCCGAAAATATATTTAGGAGAAATATCCAAATCTGAACCGATTTCGTTATAATTTGGCACATTTATGTCAATACTAAATCCCGTTACGAATTCCAAATTTCAGCGAAATTGGACATATATAGCGAGTTTGGTGTATAAAATACAGGAAATATATCCAAATCTGAACCGATTTCGATATAATTTGGCACATTTATTTCTAGACCAAGTTCTGTAACACGTTCCAAATTTCAGCGAAATTGGACACATATGGCGTATTTGATGCTTCAAATACAGAAAATCGGCCGAACATATATATAGGAGCAATATCCAAATCTGAACCGATTTCGATATAATTCGGCACATTTATGTCTAGACCAAATTCTGTTACACATTCCAAATTTCAGCGAAATTGGACATATATAGCGTGTTTGGTGCATCAAATGCGGAAAATCGGCCGAAAATATATATGGGAGCTATATCCAAATCTGAACCGATTTCGATATAATTTGGCATATTTATTTCTAGACCAAGTTCTGTAACACATTCCAAATTTCAGCGAATTTGGACATATATAGCGTGTTTGGTGCATCAAATGCGGAAAATCGGCCGAAAATATATATGGGAGCTACATCCAAATCTGAACCGATTTCGATATAACTCGGCACATTTATGTCTAGACCAAATTCCGTTACACATTCCAAATTTCAGCGAAATTGGACATATATAGCGTGTTTGGTGCATCAAATGCGGAAAATCTGCCGAAAATATATATAGGAGCTATATCCAAATCTGAACTGATTTCGATATAATTTGGCATATTTATTTCTAGTTCTGTAACACATTCCAAAATTTCAGTGAATTTGGACATATACATATAGAGTGTTTGGTGCATCAAATACATGAAATCGGCAGAAAATATATAAAGGAGCTATATCCAAATCTGAGCCGATTTCAAAATAAATTGGCACATATATTTCTAGGCCAATATCCATCACACATTCTAAATTTAAGCGAAATTGGACATATATAGTATGCTTGGTGCATAAAATAAGGAAATCGGCCGAAAATATATGTAGATGGGAGCTATATCCAAATCTAAACCAAACTCGATATAATTTGGCACATTTATTTCTAATACAAATTCCGCCACACATTCCAAATTTCATTGAAATTGGACATAAATAGCATGTTTGGTACATAAAATAAGGAAATCGGCCGAAAATATATGTATGTGGGAGCTATATCCAAATCTGAACCGATTTGAATATAATGTAGTAAATTTATTTCTACTTCAAATTCCGTCACACATACAAAATTTGGAGATTGTATCTTTAATAGTTCTAAAGATATTTGCATATAAAATCTAAATTTTTTGGATGTACCTCCGGTTTTGATGCTATGTCTCCAGATCAACGCGAAATTTCAAAAAATGATATAGCCTATTTTCATACCAGGCCATGTAGCAATCTACCCTAAACATTTCAGTAAGATCTGTTCAGCGGTTTTCGAGTCTATAAGGCACAAACAAACAAACAAATATCAATTTTATATATATAGATCCATAAAAATCCCAGTAGGGGAGGCTTGTCTTATATCAATGGATTCATATTATGTTATTGATTAGTGACCAAGTTTTTATCGCCGAGTCCGAACGGCGTGTCCTAAGTTGCCACTTGTAGAGACTTTTTTCATGGCTGAAATACACAGGAAATTATTAAGGGGTAATTTGCCACCGTTGAAAATTTGATTCAGCGTGCAAGTCGGTTGCACATAGCTGAATCCTAGAGGTTGTGGTGTAGGGTATCACATGGTCGGCCCTGTCCGACTATAGCCTTTGCTTACTTGTTTTGATTTCACAATGAACTATTTTCGAAGCATATGTGAGGTACAAGTGCACAATTTTTGAACGATAGATCTTCAATAAACTCGCAATTTTCCCAATTATCAAATATACCAAATTGCATGGTGTAAATATATTTATTTATTTAGATGTATTCCAAAAAGAACCTGATATTCAAAGACCATTTTAATATATAGCAGGAGGGGCTAATCAATCTGAGTTTTCCAATTTTCGAATATTTTTTAGAAATTTATAATTTATATATTTTTCCACAAACATACCAGTAAAGACTAGGGAGGCTTCTCTTATATCAATGGATTCATATTAAGTTATTGATATGTGACCTAGTTTTTATCGCCGGGTCCGAACGCCGTGTCCTAAGTTACCACTTGTAGAGACGTTTTTCATGGCTCAAATACTCAGGAAATATCGTCAACATTACTAAGGGGTATTTTGCCACCGTTGACAATTTAATGGGAATCGAACCCAGACATTCAGCGTGAAAGGCGGTTGCACATAGCTAATCCCTACAGGTTGTGGTGTAGGGTATCACATGGTCGGCCCCGTCCGACTATAGCCTTTGCTTAGTTGTTTTTCTCTATAGTTACCATTATAAAATCACTTGACGAACTGATCTGGAGAACCATAGGTATTTGCGTCTTCCATGGACTCCAACAAAACCAAATTGGTGCATCAGAACCACTGCATTTTTTGGTCGACTTTTGTTTTTTCGACTTTATAAAGAAATCTCACATTTGTAACTATTTTCGTTTACTCAAAATTTGTACAAATTGTTACTTGATGTTGATCGTTTACTCTCGTTTACAAGAAGTTACTGGACATGTACAAATTTGTACAAATTATTAAGTAAACGAACACACCTATAATATGACCATAAACGCTTATATTCGAATGTCGAATTTTCAAATTAAGAAGTAATAAGAATAATTTTCTTAAAGCAAAATATCATTCCTAGTTTACAAACGTTCTCTGTCTTGATACCCAAGTAAATAAGTATACGACAAATATTGACAATGTATGCCGATTAGTAATTTTTGTGATTATATGATGATGATTCATGTTAAAGCCATATATACATCTTATTATTCCTCATTTTATAACAACTGCATTAAACACTTTGCGTGAAATTAACTTTTAAATCATTTTATAGCGTCAAGAATAATAAATAACATGTTTTATATGATTTTGAGCTCATATATTATGGCTGACACCAATGATTGGTGCTAAAAGTTACAATTGAAAATTTTGCCTAATCATGTTTGAACGATTTTATTACTCGTGCTATCACCAAAAATTATGATGTTAAATGAAATACAACTTTCTACGAAAAAAAATTTTGGCTTCGAGGCGTCAAGAATTGACTCTCATAATTTTCCAACTAAGCGCTTTGTTTCAAATTATCTCTGCTTTGTGCTATACCCCTTAGATGGACATGACCAATAGGCACCTAAATAAATTTCCTCAGTGTTTTATGAATTTCCTCGAAGGCAATTTATCACTTAATAAACTAACAGTATAAACATTTATCCAAAACTATAAGCATTTCACCGAAAAGTTTTATTGCAAGTGTGAATTGTGATTCTTTTTCACATCTGTGGTCATGTGATGTGTGCCATCCAGCAATCATAAACCTCAAACGAAATCTTCTTAGCCATGATCACTACTGCGTCATAACAAAACGACGTATTTATACGGAGAACACTACAAATCATTGACATCGTAAATCAAATTGCAAAATATCAGTAATAATAGACTTTAAAGCATAAAATATGCAACATTAACTAAGAGGGGTCAGTTAGCCAACTGATAATTTGACCATCACTATACCTAGGTTGCCTGCCACATACTATGTGTGTGACTATGTCAGCTGGTGCTTTCCAAAGAAATTTTGGCGTTTTAGGCAGAATTTCATCAGTTGGGTGTGAATGAAGAAGACGAAGAAAAAACGTGTATTTGTTCCGTCAATAGGTAATGTTTACGAATTGAATATTGCCACATATTAACATACAGATATATAGCTGTACATTCAAGCATTCGTATGTAGGTATCAGAGATCTGCATGAATGGCCAAACAAGATAGATTTTTTCCATTCCCTAAATGTGAATGTTATGGTGACACGCACAGAAATGACTAGTGCAAAAATTTTATACATTTCACATCTTATGTTTTTATACCCTCCACCATAGGATGGGGGTATATTAAGTTTGTCACTACGTTTGTAACTACTCGAAACAATCAATGTAGACCCCACAAACTATATATATTCTTGATCAGCGTGCAATTCTACATCGATATAGCCATGTCCGTCTGTGGAAATCACTCTAGCGTCCGAACGGATTGACGTAGGTGGATGCAATTTTGGGAAAATCTATTATATGTACGTAGGACTTTTGGTATTGAAAGCGGGCTATGTAGGTCCACGCTATCGTGTAGCCCCCATACAAAATGACGCGTCGTCGTGTTAAGAAATTTTTAAGATATTTGTCCCATTTTACCACCGAATAGGTTGTAAATTGGTAATTTGTGTCTCCAGTGGCCAAAAAACATTCCTACCAAAGTTGGTTTATATAGGTCCACGTTTTGGTATAGCCCCCATATAACGCCCCATATAAAGTACGCGTCATTTTAATATATTTTGAATGTATTAGTCCCATTTGACAACAGAATCGGTTGTAACTTTGTATTTTGTGTTTCCAGAGGCTAAGAAACATTTCCACCGTAAAGTGTTTATATAGGTCCACGTTTTGATATAGCCCCCATAGGACGATATCTCCCGATCTTCGGTATTTTGAAGGTTTTTGACTCATTATCACACCGATATGGCTGAAATTTGGTATTTAGTCTTCCTTGGGGGTATAAAACTTTCCCCCAGAAATTTTTAGGTATAGATCCACGCCATCATATAGCCCCCATAGAACGGTACCTTCCGATTTTCGGTATTTTGAAGCTTGTGGCCACATTAATCCACCGAAATCGCTGAAATTTGTGGTGGATGGTATAAAAAGTTCGGCCCGACTGAACTTAACGCTTTTCCTACTTGTTAGTGTTGCTATTGTTTCACTTAAAGGTACAATGTGGTACAATTGTATGCACACCCCCCTTTGCGCGCTGAATGTCCGTGGTCGACTCCCAGGCCAATCAACATCAAACTTTCAACGGTGGCTAAATATCCCTCAGTGTAATGTTGCCGACATTTCCTAACTATTTCAGCCATGTAAAACTTCTCTACTAGTGGTGTCGTAAGACACGTCACTAGGACTCGGAGATAAACGGTGGGTCCCATATCATTCAGCTAATATGCACTCACTGATATGAGATAATTTTTCCTTGTCCCTTCTGGGATGTTTGTGAAACAATTAAATTAAGCTATGGGTCAAACAGGTACAAATCACGTAATAGCACTAAAGAGGCAATCACAGTTAAAAGCTTTAGAAATCAATGAATAAGCCAATACTCAGAAAGATAAGAACAGTCTTTGCAGATCTCTGCTATGCATTCAATATTTTATAGGAAAATTTATATGTTGTGAAATTTACAGTTTTTATGTTTATTACAGATAATGATTGCGATTATTTTGATTTAAACCTCTGCTATCTGCCCATCTCGTTTCATCAACAAAATCTATAAGCGTTATTTTTATAGGTCCAAAAAAGATATATGTTCTACTAGCGTCCACTGTAACAGCAATGTGTGTACAATTAAAAAAAATTAAATGTAGAATATGTTTTTCCTAAGATCTAAAAAATTTTCTCAAGGATAATTATAAGAGACATGGCGGTTGTGAATACTAACTTCATATACACAAAACTTCGTGGTTGGCGACTGGTCAGCAATCACGCACCAAAATTGATCATGTTGTTAAGGACGATTGGTATTCTACTAGTGGTTTAGACGTCCACAATATCCAAAGAGCAGCTAACGATTTGGACTATTTCTTTCTAGGAAAACTTCGTACCCGTCTTAAGTGTAACAAGTACTAGAAAGCTGATCCGCTCAAAATAGTTAACGGTACGTAACATTGTACGCGTCTTAAATGTAGCAAATGCCAGGTGGCTGATTCGCTCAAAATAGTTACCTGTACGATTACGAGTGGCGAAGTGGAAATGGAGAAAACCAAGTAGAGAGCGTTAAGGTCTGCCGGGCCGAACTTTTTGTACCCTCCATCATGAAATATTCTGAACTAATCAGTAATAACAAATTTTCTTTCTGTTATAAAAGTACCAATGTCCACAATGTGTTGTGGGTAAGTTTCCTGGTTACTGGGAACCCCATGTACTTAATTTTAGCTAATTCGGTCAGCTAAAAACTTGAAAATACCTGAAATCGGGCGGTTACTTTATATTGTGGTTATATCAAAAAATGGACCTTATCCTGAATTTTGTGTAGATAAGTTTTTTGACCACTAGGAACCCTAAATGTTAAATTGAATCTCATTCGGTCTGAAGATGTAGCTAACAACGTCCAATTGCCTGAAATCCGGCTGTACCGTTACATAGGGGCTAAAGCAAAAGTTACAGTGTTATCACCTTTTTTGGCTTGGCTTGTAAGTCAAACCCCTTCTTCTGTCTCGTTATGATTCTTAAACCAACTTACTGCGGTCTTTAACTCGTTCTTGCTGGGTGCTATAAATTCAATGCCACCACCTGAGATTATACTGTGGATACCATCAGTATCTGTGACCAGAATTTCATGCACACCTCGACAAGAGGATGTACCTTTACAAAAGCCATATTTGTTACATTTTTCGGACTTTATTTTGACTACTGTGCTCTCAATATTTTTCAGATTCCGATTTTTCTATTTTTATCTTTTTCCTCTGGAATATGTGTTAGGATAGATTTAAAGATGCGCAGTCACCAATAATAGCGATCACATCAGCAGGAAAATGGTTTTACGTTGGAGTTTTAAAAAGTGGCTTAACAGATTCACCAATTGGTAAATCGATCAACTTAGAGCCCCCGAGCTATTTGATCTCCAAATTCGTTTCCCAATATGTCTTGAAATCCACCAAAGTTTTAAACAATATTAGTATGTATATTGTACAGAAAGAACCCTTCTGCAATTAAGTATAGCTCTCGCGTTAATGGTCCATGATTTGAGAGCCTTAAGGGCCGCCTGACAGTCACCTATAGTCCAGCGGAACTGGCTTCAAGTCTTTTTATACCCTACACCACTATGTGGAAAGGGTATTATAAGTTTGTTTTGGGAAAAATTTATGTAACACCGCGAAATATTCGTCGGAGACCCCCAATGTGGTATACCAATCTTCATATCTCGACGAGATAAAGCGATTTTGAGATGTGTGTCCGTCCGTCCGTCCGTCCGTCCGTCCGTGTGTCCATTATAAATTGTAAACACGCTCCAGGCCGCAATTATGGACCGATCGTCACGAAATTTGGTATGGAGGTCGGCTTCACATCAGAATAGATCGCTATTTTAATTGGTGATGATCGCAAAAAATTTAGCGGGTGAAATGGACCAAAAACATAATTTTTATCCAATTTTGTAGCGGCTCTGTAGGTCGTAATAATAGTCCGATCAACGCGAAATTATAAGTAAGGTAAGAGTATATGACAATGAAGATGCCTGCAATTTGAGATGGCGATCAGATAATATTTAGAGGGTTAAATGGACCACAACTTTTGTGTGAAAATTGTGAAAATTTTTAATATACAGCTTATATCTTTGTTTCTGAAAGACACAATCCTCCCTCGTGAGTTATATTTGGAAGCCGATCTCTTGACATTTCCATTGATGTCAATTATGTTGATGTACGTGATAACATAGTTACAGCCTAATATATCCAGTTTTTTGCTTGTAGTGTAATCATAAAGAAGCTAGAGGTCGCAATTATAGCTCAATAGTCACGAAATTTTGCACGAGGTAAGACTTTAGGTGAAAGAAAATGTCTATAATTTTTCATGATGATCTGATATTATTTAGCGGGTGACATAGACCATTACTTTCGTGTGAAAAATATACAAATTTTATTTTTGGTCCATATTTTAATTCCTGGAGGGCATATGCCGGCAAAGTAGCCTACATATGGAAAAATTACTACTGACCTTTCCCCTGATGCAAATTGCAATAATGTGTCTGCTAGGTAACGGGCCTACTGCCTAATATATAATGGGTTTTGTATAGAGAACCACAATTTTCTCCAATGCTACAAATTAAGTTATTGATATGTGACCTAGTTTTTATCGCCGATTCCGAACGGCGTGTCCTAAGTTGCCACTTGTAGAGACGGTTTTCTTGGCTGAAATACTCAGGAAATATCGCCAAAATTACAAAGGGGCATTTTGCCACTGTTTAAAATTTGGTGTGACCAGGCCTGGGAATCGAACCCCGACTTTCAGCGTCCAAGGCGGTTGCACACAGCTAATTCCTAGAGGTTGTGGTGTAGGGTATCACATGGTCGACCCGTCCGACTATAGCCTTTGCTTACTTGTTACTAACTCTGTTGCTTTCCTGATAGCAAGAATCTCTGCTTGAAAGACGCTAAGTGTAGTGTTAAGCACATAAAAACGCTTGTAAAATCACTGTCACTAAATCCAAGCTGACTAGCAATAAAGATTAGGACCTTCGCCTGTGAAATTCACCACGTTGCTGATTCTAAAAGTCATTCACGCAGCTTGATATCCTAAGGTTGGAGATCCACAATCACGTTCATAGCTGCCTGAGGCGTGATTTGGATGGTTCCTGTGATCAGAATTTATTTATTTATTTATTTATTTATTTATTTATTTATTTCAGTCTTTAGAACATACATTCCTTACAGACTATGACTTAAATGTAAGAATAAATATAACTATTATTCAATTAAATTTAGTTAAAAAATACAATTTAAAGGCATCTTTTGAGTTGCAAAACTCTATATTTTGTTTTAATAGCTTTTGATAATTTAAGCTGGTTTCATTAATATAACAAAAAGCTCGCGTTAACGGACTGTGGCAAGCATAGTTTGCTCGATGCATAGGAACATTAAAAACATTAATGTATCTCATTTGCCTAGGAGGAACATATAGCGGTACCAATGATAATAAGTCTGGTGAATTAACTTGATTATTCAATAAATCAAAAACAAAAAGAGCCGACTGTATTTTACGTCGGAGCTCAAGGGTTTGCATCCCCAACAATAAACATTTGGTTTCATACGTAGAAGATTCAAAACCAGAAAATGGTCTAAAAGCATATTTTATAAAAACACGCTGAACTCTCTCAATACGAGAGATATGGTTTTTACAAAATGGATTCCATATAATTGCGGCATATTCAATTTTAGATCTCACATACGCTGTGAAAATTACTTTAAGGGTATGAGGGTCGGAAAAGTCTTCACAATTTCTTTTTATGAATGCCAACATCTTATACGTTTTAGGGAGGATATAGTCTATGTGTGGCAAAAATGACATAGCTGAATCATAGATAACCCCAAGATCTCTAATGGAAGTAACTGTTTTAACTGTATATTCCCCTAATTTAAAAGAACACTGAATTGGATGACGTATTTTATAATACGATACATGGAAACATTTTGATATATTTAGCGGTAGTTGGTTTATCCGACACCATTCATAAAGATTGTTCAAATCTGCTTGCAAGAGTAAAACATCTAGTAAAGAGTCTACCTTAGAAAATACTTTAAGATCGTCCGCATACAAAAGAAAATTCGAGCTCCGAAAACATGTTGAAATATCATTTATAAATAGAATAAAAAACAAAGGGCCCAAAACACTACCTTGAGGAACTCCTGATGTTTGAATGTATGGATGCGATTCATAACCACCAACATTAACTCTGCAAATTCTGTTCGACAAATAGGATTCAATCCACTGCAAAAAAACAGAATGAAAACCTAAGCGTTTAAGCTTAAATAACAAAACCGCGTGTGAAACCTTATCAAAAGCTTTAGAGAAGTCAGTATATATTGTTTCCAATTGGCTACCATTTTCTAGCGTTGAGATGCAATATTCACTGAACTTTGTGAGATTAGTAATGGTTGACCTACCCGAAAAAAAACCGTGCTGATAGGGAGAAATAATTGATTTTGATAAGAAAAACAATTTCTTATAAACAATATGCTCAAACACTTTAGCGACAGAAGTCAATTTTGAAATGGGCCTATAAGACAATACATCATGTTTATTTCCATCTTTAAAAACTGGCGTTATTGACGCCGACTTCAAGGAGTTAATAAATATTCCTTCCTGGAGGGACATATTGAAAATCATGGTGATAGCATAACAAAGACTAGCACTACACTTTTTAAGAATGTGTGGACAGAGGCCATCAGAATCTATTTTACTGGCATTTTTTAACTCATTAATAGCTTCATATACATCGTCACTACATATGACCAAGGAACCAATGTTTAAATTGGTTTCCGAAATTTGAACCGCTTTATTGAAACCTTTATGAACTTCAAAATTGGATTTAAAGTCATCTGCAAAAAAATTTGCAACATCATTACCCGTTTCAGATGTCATACCATTATAGTTTACTGTTGAAGGGATATCTGTATGATGCAATTTGGACTTTATAAATGTCCAAAATGCTTTTGGATTTGATTTAATTTCACTCTCTCTTTTATGCAAGTACTGCTTGTACAAATACTTGTTTAAGAAGTTATATTCACGTTGATAGCGATTAAACATTTCCCTATCAAATGAGGAATTTCATTTTACAAATTTCTTCTGAAATTTATTACGAAGGTTTTTTATTTTTTTAAGACTTGTATTATGCCATGGCTGTTTGTATGATTTATATTCCTTACGAGGCACATGTTCATTGAGAATAGGCAAAACTTTTTGCAAAAATAAATTATAGGATTGTTCCGTGGAACATCCAGCAAACAGTGCTTCCCAACTGACGGTACACAATATAGAATTAACCAATTCGAAATTACACATGTCAAAATTAAAAAATGATGCATCATTATTAATGGAATAACGTAGATACTCAAACGATTTGATTTCCACTGAAAGTGGGATATGATGAACATTAGATGGGGATACTGATGTTACTGATTCATATAAATTAAATAAACAATTGTCAGATACAAATACTAGATCCAGAAATCGATTCAGTCGATTGCTTTTACAATTAATCTGAGTTAAGCTCATAGCAAGTAATGTGTCAACAAAATTTATTTCATAATCACTTGTAACATTTATAGGCGATAAAAAATCATCACGATCAAATTGAATCCAAGAAATATTAGGTAAATTGAAATCACCCAAAACACAATACATTGCATCTTTTAAAGCAGCCCCATTTAATGTTGTAATATTAGAAACATGTTTGTCGTATAAACTACCTGAACTACCAGGTGGTATATAAGATACACATACATATAGCTTATTTTTTAAACCAAAAATACAAATAACCAGTTGATCAAGAAGACCATTATCGTCATTAATTGGAATTTGCGATGATTTATACTGTTTGTTAACAGCTACTAAGACACCACCACCTCTGGAGCAGCCAGTAATGTCAGCATTGCGATCTTTCCGGTAAACATTGTATAGGTTGTGATCAAAAAATTCAGAATTTAAAAAATCCGCATTAAGCCATGTTTCTACAAAAACAATAACGTCGAAGTCGCATTGAGACGAGAATTCAAACACATCCTTAGACTTTGTGCGCAAACCCGAAGCATTTTGGTAAAATATTTTTACGTCGTGGGAAGAACTAGCTAAATTTGTTGACTTGTTGCTGGATTCTTCCGAAAATTTATAAAAGGACGCACCTTGACATCCACTGGCCAAATATTTGGATCCAATACTTTGGCATAGGAACTTGATATAATTCCAAACTTAAAATTAATTCTTTTAAGACTTGTAGTGTCTGCATCTTTTTTTACAAGCTTAAAACATTGCATATGTTCTGATGCAATTTTTGTTTTATTAGCAACATAATTAACGATTTGCTCCGTAGTTACATTTGGCTTGAATGACGACAAATGAAACCATTTTTTTGAAGCAACAACTTCTAATTCATTTTGATCTAAGTTAGCACCGAAAACAACATTGCGCCTTCTACGCCTACGCCCTTGAGCCATCACCCAATCAGACGTGTTATCCGTTGGTTGTAAATCTACATTGACCACATTATTATCAACATGTCTATGATCCGACATGTTGGCTTCATACATGTTACTATTTATTTCACTTGCATTCACACCAGTATGTAATGATAACAGCGACGAAGATGAACAAGCAGGAGGAAATATCACTTTTTTATTTTTATCCACTGCTTTGGTTTGAGATTTAGTTGTTGTGTTAGCAACAACAACAGCTTTTTGAACGTCTGCAATATGACTACTGCTTTGTTGACAACCAAGATTTTGTTCTCTGTTTTGACTCTCTTTCACATTAGATTCCATCATATTCTTAATTTCAAGCAACTGAGCTGCCACTGCGGTTTGGATTTGTTCTCGTAATTCTCTCACTTCATTCGACAAAGCAGAGACATGAGAAATTAAACTTGAAGTTACTTTCAGGCAATCATTACAATTGAAGACAATGTTGGGATTTTGTATAAACATTTCACCGTATTTTTCATCCAATTTAGCACAAATTAAGTGATATTTAGCTCTGCATAAATGACAAGCTATAAATTTGGAATTTAGCGAATTAAAACATTTCGCGCAAAGTTTATTAGCAGGAGGATCCATCGAACACAACCGAACAATAAAGCAATCAATCAGAGAGAGAGAATTGACGCGGCCCTTTGCACTCTTGATATTTTGGTCAATAAACAAGTCTACCATAGGTTAAGATTTGCAGAACTACTGATGGCCACGTTGTCAGTGTGTGACTTGTCGTCTGAGTCCCCAGTTTTGTTAATGGAGTTCTTGCAGGAGTACATTGCGGCAGTTATTTGCCCGCTCCTCAATATTCCGTTTCCAGGTCGTACGGTTGTCCAGGATTGTATCGAGATATTTTGGTCCAGCCAGACAGTTGTTTTAGAGCACCACTCATCAGGTCCGACAAAGTGAGTAAAAATGTACCGACCAGCAATACTACAACATCTTCAACATAAACCACAAACCACTACATTCATGTGCTGTTGAAAGCGTTATGAATGGATTTGAGCTTTACATTACACTGTGCAAAATTTTTAAGGTGATCTTGTGCAAACAGAGATGGTCTGTATGACGACTTTTTAGGTTTTCGACGGTCAGAAAGGTGTAAACGTCGAAAACGTCATATACGCGTAGAAAACGTATAAAAAGTAGTAAACGTCATAAACCTAAAAAAATGTGTGTTACCATCATATTTTTCACTTAATATTAATTTTGCAAACCGATCTGTGTTATTGAAGGGCCTCCGTACCTTTTTTGAAAATAACAGCATATTTTTATTAATATTGTAATTTTTAAAATAACTAAAATAATTGAATAAATTGGATTACGCACTTAGCACGCCATCTACAATATATTTCGAACACTACCACTGACTTACGTATCACTAAAAGCACACGGTGAAACTTTCATCCCAAAAGTTGAAGGATGAAGGATATCCTTCACCCAAGCTCCTCTCGCCGAAAAGCTGTGAAAGTTTGGTATGAAAGTTTCAAAGTGTGGCTTTAGAGTACGATTCAAAGAATTTGCGGGTGAAGTAATAAACAAACATATGTATGTATAATGCCCATATAATATAAAAAAAATATATAAAATGTATATATTAAAGTTAAATCTTGTTATGCCTGTTTTTTTAATATAATAGGATCTCAAATGGAATAATAAAATGAGGTATATTGTTATGTAAAAAACATCGATTTTAGGTTATAAAAATCGTTTGTTTATTCTGTCAAAAACCTTGTTTTTTTGCTAGATTTACGACGTTTCCGACGTATGTAATATACGTCTGATATGTATGTCAGATACGTCATTATTGACGACAGACCATCTCTGTGTGCAAACAATTCGAACTGATGATTTTTTGAAAGTACAGACCCAAACGACAAGAAACCCTAGTTGGGCTTTGTTGTGTCAGATCCAGCTCGGATTTTATGGCCCATGGTTAAATATTGAGTTTTTAAAGAAATTCGGGGCTATATCTCTGAAACCAATGCGAATCTTCTTCTGACCACTGAAGCAAATTTGTAGATAAGGACAAGAATAAAATATTTGGAGAACAAATGAACTCGAAAAACTACATTTATTGCCTCAAATTTCAAAACATATACAAAAATTCCACACGCACCGTATCTCCAAAACCGTTCATTTTTTCTGAATATTTTCTTTTGGAAAAATTCACTGGAATGTAATACACAACTCTTCAGAACATGTCATTGTTGTAAAATGCCTCTATGCCGTTGTTTTCAGTACATTTTTCAACGACGATTTAATAAAAATGTCAATAATGTAGTGAAATCCGAAATGCGAGAATAAACTGTAGGTGTGAACTGTGTTTGAAATACGTGTTGCAAAAGATATGATGCAAAATACCGCTGAAACAACATGAAGTAAGAATTTTAGAGCTTCAGAATGTTCTAAAGAATTGTTGAGAACTTCATTTGGAAGATTTTTGCAAAAGGTTACTTGGTTCAACTTCCAATAGTTTAGCCGATACTGACCAGAATTTCAGCAATTATGTAAAATTTTCTATATTTTATAGATTTTGATGCCCTAGATGGAGTTTTTCTTATGTGTTTTTTTTCAAAAGATAAGTTCTACTAAAGACAGCAAGGCAAAATTCCTATTCGTTTCTGAGATAAAGGCCTGATAAATGCAAAAAAGTGTAGATTAAGCCCGGTTTAGATGAGACCATAAAATCCGAACTGGATCTGACAGGACAAAACCCTACTAGGGTTTTTGTAGTCTAAATATCGACGCCTCCAAACAATAGTATGCTAAGTCGACTTAGCATGTTTTCAAGTTCTTTACATTTTTATATTTAACGTCCTTTAACTTAAATTTGGTCAAATTTTGGTAATAATCGGACAATCCGAACAGAAGTTATAAACAAATATTTACTTAGCATAGTACTGAAGGTCAAAGAAATTTCCATACTTTTAGACCTTGTCCTGCAAAACTCACTGTTCAGAATTAGCAAACTATTATTTGGAGGTGTCGAACGTCCTTTAACTTAAATTCCGTCAAATTTTGGTAATGATCGGTCAATCCGAACATAAGTTATAAACAAATATTGACTTAGCATAGTACTGAAGTTCAAAAAAATTTCCAAACTTTGAGAGCTTCTCCTGCAAAATTCACTTTTTAGACTTATACCCTAGACAGACGGCAGCGTTAATTTGCATTAATAACTGTATTTAATTTTGGCCTGACAGACGACAGTTTCTGCATTTACGAAACAGCTGATTGCTGTTTTGTTGTTGTTTGCAATGTATTTTTTGTTTTCCTTGTGTCTCAGAGCATGAATATGCTCTCTCCTCCATATGAATATGGGCTCTCTTCTACGGCATTGCCATATTGAAATACCTAAATGCCTTTTAAATGCAGCTCGATTTTGTGCATTAAGAATGTGGATAATGCACGAATTAATTTGAATTAAGGCAGTTAATGCAAATTAACGCTGCCGTCGGTCTAGGGTATTAGCATACTATTATTTGGAGGTGTCGATATGTACTTTCAAAAAATGCATACTAGAAGTTGTTTGCATTTTCAGTGTTGCATAGTGTTATTGAAGGCCCCCTTTATATCACCAAAGGCCGCCAATTATTTTTTACATTTTCCACATTCTTCTCAACTTGTCCAACCACTTCTTTCAAGGCAAATTCTCCAGTCCAAACTTAGTTCACGTACTTACGCTCCGCTTAATACTACCTTTGTAGTTTGGATCCTTAGATAGTACTTTGCAAAACCTGACCCCTTCGTTTACTCTATAGACCGAATAGAGCTGACCCAAGATTAACTTTCTTGATTTCACTCTTGTTCTTATTCATCTTAATTAACGTTATAAGCATCCCACACAATACTGATTTGCATACCAAACCTATTGAAATTGAGCTGGTAGGTGATTGGACAGGAGTCCTCAAAGCAAATCAAGAAAATTTTGCAAAAGACATCCACAGCTCTCCCGATTTCTTCTTGTGAATCTGTTTTATGTTTGGATTCTCTTGGGATTCTTATAGGGACTCTCCCTCTTATTATTGATATCTAGTCATTCATGTTAGTGAGGTTATTTATATCAGTTGTAAGGTGTTTTCCTGTGGAGGCTGAAGAAATTCTCCTTTCAACTTTGCTATTAAACTAACCTCAAACAATATTTATATCAGCAGAAATTTCTTGACTACTGGGAATACTAAATGCAGTGGAGTAGGAACTCTTCTTACGAGTATTGTAAAACTTATCGGCCTTAAATCAATGAATAAAAAAAAATTACATTCAACTTGGGCCGAAAACGTCAATGAAATCTTCAAAGTAGCTGAAATCGGGCAGCACCATCATATGAGGATGGTATAGTCGCCATATAATGGTGCCGCCGTCCATAATTTTTGATGGTGAAGTCCTTTCACCACTTCGAAATCCAAATGCCAAATTACATCTAATATGGGCAAAAAATATTGATAAACACTTCAAAATACTTGAAATCGGGAGGTAACGTTATATGGGGCTATACCCAAACGTGGACCTATATAAAAAATTGGTAGAAATTTTTCCTAACCACTAGAAATGCAAAATTTCAACTAATTCCGAGGGCAAATGAGACTAATACCTTCAAAATTCTAACACAAAAACTCTACGTACCTACAATAAATTTTACCAAAATTGCATCTACCTACTTCAATCCGTTCGGACGCTAGAGTGATTTCTACAGACGTACATATATGGCTATATAGATGTAGAATTGGCTGCTTATCAAGAATATTCATTTATACTTTGTGGGATCAAATGATTATTTCGAGGAGTTACAAACGGATTGACAAACTTCGATCGCCCATGGCAGGTTCTGTAGAACCCAGCTTTTATTCTTATTCTTGCTAGCCTTTCATTGACTGGGGGAAACTGAAGACAAAGTGTTTTACATACCCTCAGCCAAACTCTTATCTTATGTCATGACAGCTACAATTCAGTTCGTCACCTTTAGGGGTTCTATGAACAATTCGAACATGCATTCTCAGGCAACATGTCCCTTAAAACATTTGATGGAGTCGAATATTAGAAGGGCTTGTTTATCTTTTCTGCGATTTTTTCATAGTAGCGAGTGCTGAACATCTCTCCAATATAACTAATGGCATTTCCACTATCGCAACCTGTGGACGCATCCGAAGCATTTGGCCCATAGCATATAATAATTTTGTAAATAAGCTTAAAAAATTATATTATACTAGCAAAATGCCCGTTACTTCGTAAGCGGAAAAGGAATAATATATATAAAAAAAAAAAAACAATATATAATATGGAGAAAACAAAAAAATTTGATGTACTAATACCTATGCGAATTGACATTTAATTTCTTTCAAGTACTGCTCGTATACGTTTTGTTCGAATTTCAAAAAAAAACCTCTACACTTCAACTGCGGCCTACATTTTAAATTCCATTCCATGTTTTATTAGAACGGTATGGGTATTTTGGAAATTTTATCCACATTTTCCAACCGAATTTTGGAATTTGTGATATATAAATGTAGAAAACCATTATTCAGAAGATGTTACCCTATATAACAGTTAATTTTTGAGACATTTTGTTTTAGGTCTTTTTTCTCAGGATGTAAAAACCTTCTTGTAAAACATTAGCCGCATAGATCTACCTTTTCAAATGAACTTACTATAACGTTTAGAATATACAACAAATTTTGTTGAAAAGGTATGTTTGATTTCAGTACATTATTTAGAAACCGAATTCGTTTTAACCTAGAAGCAATAGTACATTATTCAGTACAATTTTTAAAATCCAAGATCTTAGCTCAAATGTAACAGTTTTAGCTCTACTTGTTCACCCAATGTCAATGGTATTACATGAAGAAACCTTTCATACATTTAAAGGCGGATTTAAATAAACATTCTGATCCAATCTCAACAGTTATCCTTATAACAAATTTCATTTATCGATTCACCCGATACCAGTGCTTCAATATTTAGTATTATTTAATACTTCTAGTACACTTATTGTACGACCAATTCTAACAATGAACCTGAAAATCAATAATATATCAGAATTTCACTTCTATTCCTTAGCCCAATACCAAATTTATTGGAATTTTGAACTTTTCACACACTAATAATATAATTCCAGCTTTATTGCTACACCCAACGTCAAATTTAATAGCATTTAGTACATTTCGATTTTCTCAATAAATCATCCAGCCCTCAGCCTAATTTTAGAATTTGTATGCATTTAAAAAAATCCATATCTAAACACCAACACAATCCCTCATACAACAATTCGAAATTCCACCTATATCCCATCATGCAACACCAAACTGGTACCAAATAAGTTTCAAAAATTACTTCCTTTTACCCAAAACTGTATCTTAACCGCGATTTAGTGTTTTTCGTATACAATACGAGTAGTACGAATTTCCAAAACTTCCTCTTTATCTTCACTCTAAACGTCAACTGCTATACTATGAAAGTACGAATTTCAATAACTATCTCCAGCAGTAATTGCGAATTTCAGGATTCCACCCCTATCCGTCCACCCAAATCTAAATTATACCAAATGTAGTACCATTTATTACTTTTCGTACCCATAAGTACGAATTTCCAAAACTTCCTCAATCCCACAATCCAACAGTAACCTTAACTCGAAATTTCAGGATTCCAGCTCTATTCGTTCACCCAAATATAAATTGTACCAAATTTAGTACCATTTAGTACTTTCCGTACCCATAAGTACGAATTTCCAAAACTACCTCAATGCTACACTCCATAAGTAATCTTAATTATAAATTCCAGGATTCCAGCTCTATCTGTTCACCCAAATCCATTATGTACCAAACTTAGTACCATTTAGTACTTTCCGTACCCATAAGTACGAATTTCCGAAACTACCTCAATACTACACTCCATAAGTAATCTTAATTTCAAATTTCAGGATTCCAGCTCTAGCCGTCCACCTAAATTTAAATTGTACCATTTAGTACTTTCCTTACCCACAAGTACGAATTTCCAAGACTAAGTCAATCCTACAGTCCAACAGTAATCTTAATTCCAAATTTCAGGATCCCAACTCTATTCGTTCCTCCAAATCCAAATTGTACCAAATTTAGTACTTTTCGTACCCATAAGTACAAATTTTCAAAACTTCCTCAATCCTACACTCCAACAGTAACCTTAACTGGAAATATCAGGATTCCAACTCTATCCGTTCACCCAAATATAAATTGCACCAAATTTAGTACATTTAGTACTGTCCGTACCCATAAGTGTGAATTTACAAAACTACCTCAATCCTACACTCCATCAGTAACCTTAATTCGAAATTTCAGGATTCCAGCTCTATCCGTTTAACTAAATTTAAATTGGACCAAATTTAGTACCAGTTAGTACTTTCCGTACCCATAAGTACGAATTTCCAAGACTAACTCAATCCTGCACTCCAAAAGTAATAAAATTTCAAATTTCAGGATTCCAGTTCTATCCGTTCACGCAAATCCAATTTGTACCAAATTTAGTACCGTTTACTACTTTTCGTACCCATAAGTAAGAATTTCCAAAACTACCTCAATCTTTCACTCCATCAGTAATCTTAATTCCAAATTTCAGGTTTCCATGTCTATCTAAATCCAAATTGTACCAAATTTGGTACCATTTAGTACTTTTCGTACACATAAGTATGAATTTCCAAAACTACCCCCATATCTCAATCGTACACTTCAACGGTAATCTAAATTCCAAATTTCAGGTTTTCAGCTCTATCCGTTCACCTAAAGCCAAATTGTACCAATTTTAGTACCATTTAGTACTACTCGTACACATAAGTACGAACTTCCAAAATCATTTCCTTATATCAACACCACTTCCCTACCTTGATTCCCATATGAAGATTGTAGCTATATCCGCTCAAAATATACAATTGGTACCGAATTTAGTAACTTTTCGTACACTTATAGGTCGAATTTCCAAAAACCCTTTGGTACATCTTTCTAACTCTCCATCAGTTACCCTCATTCCAAATTTCAGAATTCTAGCTATTCCCGTTTGCCTAATACAAAGGGTACCATATTTATTACCTTTTGGTACTTTTCGTACCTTTCTAGGTCGAATTTCCAAAAACCCAGCCTTATCTCACGCCTACACACCGACATCAACCCACAGTCAAAATTTCAGCTTTCTAGCTTCAGCGGTTACGTCTGGGCGATGATATGTCAGTCACTCACTCAGTCACTCACTCACTAAGCTCTTTTATATATATAGATAAATAATATCTTAAAAATTTTAATCTTATCTATTTATGAAGAATTAATGCTGGATTGACATAATAAATGAAATTATGTATACAGTTAGTTAACTGTATTTTATTACAAAACCAACATTATTACAAATTTTTAAGTAAAACAACGCTTTATTGGAATAAATAAATAACATTATTAATATTTTTGTTAACAGTTAAATGGTTACACATGTTTATTAATAAAATAAAACAGAAAAGTCGCAAAATTTTATTAAAAATGTTCCTTAAATTTACAAAAAGGAAAACATCTCATACTTTGTACTGTGAACTAAAGAATTGCAAAATTTCCAACTTCTCAGTCTTAAGCTGTACTTTTGGAAAAGTTGGTTTTAAAATTTCGTATGCCCACATCTGGCGGGCATCAATAACAGCTTGTAAACATCTCGGAATTGAATAAATATGTTTCGGAATGTCATATTCCAATGGTATTTTTTGGTATTCTTCTTTGATGTATTTAATTAAATCGGTCTTATTATTGGGCGATCTATTCCCGACTTTTTTCTTCAGGTGTACCCATAAATATTCGATGGAGTTAATTAATGTCTTGGTAGTATTAATCAGGGTTTCGGAGTCGGAGTCGGAGTCTACGAGTCGGAGTCGAGAAATTTTGCTGGAGTCGGAGTCTGAGTCGAAAAAAATAACTCGACTCCGACCCCGGGCAAAATTTTTTTCTAATAACATTCAATTTGGAACAAGAACATTTTTTTAAAAAGCATTATTTATTTTAAAAGAAAGCTAGACGAAAACATATGAACAAACATAAACATATAAACAAGGACAATTCACAGGATATTCACTATCCTCTAAAGTTTAGTCTATTCACACATATTTTGTTGGTCGAATTGATACTTTATATTTTTGCAAACAAAAGTAAAGTTCTATGACAAATGAATTAAGATTAGACCTTCAACCTCTTTTGCCAGAAAACTTACTGGTCTTCTCACAAAGGTCTGCTGGTTTTCTCATCTTTTTTGTATGATAAGTCATCCTTGTCTTCTATTAGAAGACATTGTAGTCTCTATGGGAAAACCTACGCAATACGCTGTGACACAAAATGGAAGTCAAGAAAAATTCCTTTTCGAAATGAAAGCCTCAATTGAGAACTCAAAAGGATCTCTTAGCTGAAATTCCTTTGTTATGACATAAGGAATTTTTGATTGACCCCCATCTATCATTGAGAAAAAAGCATTATATCTCTGTTTGGAGATATTGTTTCATCATTTTTAGATGACATGTTTTCAGTTAAATAGAATGAGGAACCTTTCTCTAGAATATGCTGTCCTTCTAGTTCAGTTCCTTCCACGTCCTCTTTGTTCTTGAACTAAAAAAGTAACACAAAATGAAATTTCCTACAAATGTTCCACCGAAAATTATATTTAGGTTTCCCATATCCAAGAAATCGATATTGTCACGTTTTCATTGTCCTTTATCAGTTTTACTCGTTACTTTCTCAAAAAATCGTATGTTTATGTACATCGTTGAATTTCGCAAACGCTATTAACTATATATGAAATTCGGATGGTTACGCTTCTGAATTCGGTCATCATAAATTTATTGTTGGCCAACGACAGATTCATCTCGCCATAGCTCAGAAGTCTGACAAACGGCGAATCTTTCTTCTAGGCTTCATTATATACTCAATGAGGGTTTTAGATGTAGACATTCGAATAACCGGATCTGTCCGCCAGGAACAGATATAGTTCATGTATATCCAAGTTTTCGACATAATCAATAGCATATACAAAATTCAGTTCAAGAAAACATGCATCTGCCTACGTGCTGGGTAGTGTACACAATATATCTCAAATATTTCAATAAAATTTTCCACTCCAAACCATAGTTCAAAATATGAGCGCTTTATTTTAGTATAAGGGGTGATCCCTACTTATAAATTTATCTAGAGATACAAGATATTTAATAACTTCAATAAAATCTGCAGTTGAAAATTCAACTATTTTAAAACATAACAATGAGTTTATTCAAAAGAAGATGGTTCCATGGATGAATGGAAATCTAATGAAAATCATTGAGCTAAAGAAACGTTTGTTGAAGAAGAGAAGGAGAGACAGAGATAATATCAATATTAAAATACAACTTAAAAGAATAAGTTATGTAATTAAAAAGGCACAAAAGGAATCGATGAACAATTTTTATAAAAATAACTTAAACAATTTGTGTAATGACCCAAGGAAAACGTGGAAGTTCTTAAATGATACGCTGGGTAGAAGTAGTAAAAATGAAATTCAAATCTCAGATCATAGTGGAAATGTTATTTACAACGATCGTTTAAAGGCGGAAACTTTCAATACATACTTTCTAAATTCAGTTGAGGATTTAAAAAGTCAAATAGTTTCATATCCATCGGACAATTTTAATGATTTATTAACCCTTCGAAGGGTGGCGTATGATTTTGAAATAAGTTTTACAACAAATGCTGAGATGGCATGTGAAATATCGAATTTATCTTTAAGTAAAGCTTGTGGTCATGACTTAATATCAGCTAAAACTATTAAAATGTGCAACGAAATCATAATTCCACATCTTGTACAAATTTTCAATGGTGTTGTAAATTCTGGTATTTATCCAGACATTTTAAAAGTCCATAAAATTATTCCAATACCTAAGGAGAAAAACACTGCCATGGTTGAGAAATTTAGGCCGATATCTGTACTTCCCATTATTAACAATGTAATAGAAAGGGTTATGCATCGCCAATTTTTCGACTATTTTAATGGAAACAATCTTCTGGCCACTTGCCAATATGGGTTTAGAAAGGGATGTGGTACTGATGAAGTATTACTGAATGTACAAAACTATATATGCAAGCAGTTAGATGATGGTTTTAATTTTGTAACAGGTATATTCTTTGATCTGACTAAAGCTTTTGATATGGTCGATCATGAGATATTAGTTCAAAAATTGCAACGGTATGGTGTAAATGGGAAAAATATAGATGTTTTCAAATCTTATTTGCTAAATCGGTATCAGTATGTTGAAGTGAATAAAGCGAAGAGTGGTTTACGTGCAGCGAAGTATGGTGTACCTCAAGGTAGTGTGCTAGGCCCATTACTATTTGCAATATATATTAATGATATCGAGAAATTACAGTTGACTGGTAAATTGTTCATTTATGCAGATGACATTAGCATTTTTTATCCATGCAAATATGAGGCTTCACTCAGACCTCTTATAGAACGGGATGCGGCACTCTTATTTGAATATATGCGATTAAATAAACTTTTTATTAACCAAAGTAAGACAAAGTTAATACGTTTTAGGCCTAGTGGACATTTTGATATGAGCTTTAAAGTCAATATTAATGGTGACGATGTTCAGGAAGTGGATTCAGTAAAGTATCTAGGTGCATATTTGCAATCCAGCTTATCGTGGGATATGCAAACAAAACATCTAAAATCAAAAATATCTCCAGCAATTGGAATATTACATAAATTTAGATACAAATTTGATCGTAATACGAAACTACTTATTTATGAAAGCTTGATACAAAGTCATTTGAATTACCTGGCTATTATTTATGCTTGTAAAAATAGTTCCGAATTAAAGTCTTTACAGCGTCTTCAGAATAGAGCCTTAAAAGTGGTTGAAAACCTACCTCCTGACTTTTCGACAAACGTTTTATATAGAGAAATTTTTCCCAAGATCTTGCCTATACATGGAATATATAAGCGGCAGTTACTGACATATGTGTACAAATGCATTCATAACATAGGGTATCACACAATTGAATTTATACGTTTCAATCACTCGTTTAACACAAGGTATAATAATCAATTACGAACAGTTCTATGTCGAACAGAAACAACAAAACAAAGGATTGATTACTCTGGTAGTAGGGAATTCAACATGTTGCCGCAAGATATAACATCTTGCACAAATCTCTCCTCTTTTAAAAGAGCATTAAAAATGTATCTTTCAACTTGTTTAAATCAACTTTTTTAGTAATTGCTTTATTCTTTTTTATGCTTCTGATATGTAATTACATTAAAATTAAAAATATATATTTTGCCTGTATATTTAATATTTAATTTTTACTAATGTTTTATTTACATTATAATTATTATAGAATTGTGTTTAATTTGCCAACTTGCCTCTCTTATGCCATATGGCGCTGAGGCACAACTGAAATTATGTATAATTATAAACTGAATTACGAAAATAAATAAAAAAAAAAAAAAAAAAATTTCAAAAAAGTAGAAAGTATAAATATCATAGAATATGTGGTCAAATCTTTAAGTCGATCGGAACAATATTGTCATAGTATGAGCGTTGGATGGGAACAAATAATTTTATTTTGAATGCAGCACAAAAATCGAAATCGGCCACAAAAATATATGACAATTGGTTTATTAGTTTTCGAACTAGAGTTGGCACCTCAAAATACTTTAATAAAAACTGGGACGGTCTCAAAACTTCGTAACATTTTTCTTTTTCAGATGAAGAAAAAAAAATCTGCCAAAAGTTTTCTCGGAAAAAGTTGCCCCTTCATTTTCACATATTTTGAAAGCTTAAAGATTTTCTCACGCTGAAGAATTCCGTCCAGAATATGAATATAAAAGGAAAAACTAACACATTAGCCTAAATAGGCCAAAATGTTGGAAAAAGTTAAACATTTCTGCAATTTTTTTTTAATTTTTAGTGGTATAGGAATTCACCCTCGGAGTCGAGTCGGAGTCGGAGCCGGAGTCGTGAAAAAAACTCGTCTGGAGTCGGAGTCGAGCCAAAAATACCTCGACCGAAACCCTGGTATTAATATTACAATTTGTTTGAACATTAAAGGGAAACTAACCCATATTCTTTGACGCTGTTGGTTAAATCACTTTTAAAGCTTCCAAATAAGTATCCTTTGTCATTGTTTCTCCAAAATCCGGATGTTACCACCGCCTCTGCTTGATATGCAACCCCATAACCTAACAGGCAGTTTTCCGAACTTTACGGTATGTATTACATGTTTTGTTTTCTAGGGCTGTGAGAGTTTTTCGCCATACTTGTTGGGGTCCATCTTGATAGTATAACACAATTTTCGTCTCATCGGGAAATATAACGACATCGCAGTACTCCAGTGGACGTGAAATGTTCTTTGTAGCAAATCTGAATCGCTTCTCTATATTTAGCTCGGAGAGCAATTGCTTTTTTCCTATCCACTCGTGGTGAATACTTGCTCAAAAATATCGTTTTTAATTAGAAGAGCTAATTTCCTAAGGCGGGTGCCACCGTGGTGCAATGGTATGCACACCCGCCTTGCACGCAAGAGGTCATGGGTTCGATTCCCCGGCCAGGCAACATCAAACATTTCAACGGTGGCAAAATACCCCTCAGTAATGTTGGCGACATTTCCTGAGTATTTCGGCCATGAAAAACTTCTCTACAAGTGATGTCTTAAGACACTGAAAAATTTTATTAAGAAGTGATCACTAATGCTACTTAATAAAATTTTTCAGCGAAACTCTAAATACCCTTAATTGCTTTCAGATTAATTTCATTTAATGGTACTTTACGTGCATTGATACAAATTAAAACTCCAATTAAAATTGTTTTTATATTAACAAAATGATAATCTTATATGTGAATCATAACCCAACATTTGTATGTCACACATAGTATGTATGTTATCTACCAACATTTGTCCATTGTCACAACAAACACATTATTAATTTATGGTGTTGTGATTGACAGCAACGATGACGTGTGGAATAACACTTCAGATTGCAATAAATGACTAATTATAATTAGTCTTGATTAGAATCGGATCGAAAACATTCAGAAACACTGTCACCCATTTATATAACAATAGATCACTTCAGCCGATGGTGTGGTGTTGAGTTTATTTGCACATATGTTCCGAGTATCCGTTTTGTTTTATCCGTCCCTATTACGCCTGCACGTCTGTCTGTCGCTCTGTCTGCTGGTTAGTCCATTTGTTTTCTGTTTCAATTGACATTATGATTGACGGCCGTTAAATGAATTATTCAAATGGCATAAAACATATTGTCCGGCTGTCCGAACAACCGGACAGACAAGATAAACCGACCACCCACAGTGCCATATTTATACAAAACGTCAAATTAACAAATGGCCAACCAAATAAAAAATGCTAATTTCTCTGTGAAATATAAATAAGTTGAACTAATTTTTACGTTTCGATTTCAGCTATTGATATTTTTCTTTTCTTTTAGCACTAACAATGACTTATTGAATTTGAAATTATGCTAATTCGGAATGAATGCATGTCTTAAATTTCAAAAAATTATATTACTTTTAAGTGCATGAATATGAATGTATAAATATAGAACAATTATTTATTCGATATATTTGCATCAAAAACGTTTGATAAATAAAATGGTACCTATAAAAATGTTTTTAAAATTTGCGGTCGTGGCATTAAGAGGTTTATTTTTATCTTCATTTTTCATTATGTTAAGATTAACTCCGTTTCAGACAATTACGAGTTGATTGCACTTCATATTCGATCAGGATGGGCTGTATCGACAAACTCCTTGTGATATTTTCCCACAAGAGTTCAAATGTTTTACCTTATTCCCGGCAAATACATTTGTTCGTGGTCAAGGCCAAACTAAGATTGGATATAACCTCCATTTAACGCCTCCTCACGATTTACGGTATCTGTAATTTGACATGTAAGGTTCTAATAGATCACAAAACTTCTCCACCAAAACTTTGCTCTGTTACATTGCTCTGTTTTACCCGTATAATCATGATATTGTGTTGAAAAATCAGATGGAACATGATGCAGAAATAATTATGGAGTACTGCAGATTAAACAAATTAGTAATTAACTCCAAGAAAACTAAAATTATTCGGTTCAGACCTTGTTGTCCACAAAATGAAACATCGTTCAATATTACATTTGGAGATTCAAATGTTGATGAGTGTGAGACATTAAAGTATTTGGGAATAACTATGCAAAATAACTTAGCATGGAATGAGCATATAAATGATGTAAAGAGCAAGGTAGCTCCTGCTATTGGGATTTTGCATAAATACAGGAATACGTTTAGTGTAAAAACAAAACTACTATTATATAATTCGTTAATCCAAAGTCACTATAATTATATGGTTTTGATTTATGCGTATAAGAAGAGCGTAAACTTGAAATCCCTGCAAAGATCACAAAATAAAGCACTGAAAATTGTGTTTAATTTGGCGCGGTTATACTCAACACATAACCTATACACAAGCCTGTCGCATAAAATTTTACCTTTATATGGATTGTACAAATTACAGCTTCTGACATACATTTTTAGAGTGGTGCATAATTTAGGTCCACGAGCTATACAATTTGAACTTAATCAAACCATAGTAAATACCAGGAATAGTTCCAATTTACGAGTGAAAAGATGCCGGTTAGAAATTTCTAAACAAAGCATTGAGCATAATGGCTGCATGGAATTCAATAAAATACCAAATCATATAAAAACAAGTAAGAAAAGCCTATAGTCGGACGGAGCCGACCATGGGATACCCTATACCACTATCCCTGGACAATCGCTCTACACAGAATTTCTTTTCAATGATTGTGAAAATTTAATTATCAAATATCAGAGATGTAATGTATAATACTTATGACCAAAACCAAAAAGTTATCTAGGATGAACAAAGACATTTTTGTAGCAGGAAAGGAAAATTTAGTTCAAACAAACTAAAATGTAATGAAAACCACTTATGTAGTACTACTACTTCCGTTGTTTAACCGCTATGTTATTGAAATTTTTACCAATTTCACACAAAATTTTCAGTCCATTTAACCCGCTAAGTATTATCTGATCTTCACGTTGGTTTGTACGCTTCTTCTACATCATAAACTCAAACTTTGTTTAAAATTTTGCGGGTTATTATTTTGACCTACAGAGCCGCTACAAAATTGGTTAAAATTTTGTTTTTGGTCCATTTCATCCCCTGAACATTTCACGGTCATTACCAAAAACTATTCATTTCTATTCTGGCCCGAACCCAGCCTCCTTAAAAAATTCGTTACAATCGGCCCATAATTGCGGCCTTAAGCTTGTTTACAATTTTTAATGGACGGACACACATCGCTAAATCGCTTTATCTCGTTGAGATATGAATTTCGGCATACCAAATAAGGGGTCTAAGACGAATATTTCGTGGTGTTACATAAACTTTTGGAGAGGCAATAAGTAGCATGGGTTAAAAATGTGGTTCTCTACAAAAACAACAAAAAAAAAGCATTGTTCCACAACATCCCATACGGGACAAGGGAGACTCCTCTCATATCAATGAGTGCACCCCGATTCATATTTAGCTCAATTATATGGGACCTACTGTTTATCGCCGAGTCCGAACGGCGTGTCTTAAGACGCCACTTATGGAGAAGTTTTTCAAGGCTGAAACATTACTGAAGGGTATTTTGCCACCGTTGAAAAAATGTTTGATGTGCCTGGCCGGGAAATCGAACCCCCGACCTTCTTCGTGCAAGGCGGGAGTGCATACCATTGCACCACGGTGGTTCTCTACACAGAACCCATTATATATTAGGCAGTAGGCCCGTTATCTAGCAAACACTTTATTGCAATTTACATCAGAGGAAAGGTCAGTAGTTTTTTTCCATATGTAGGCTACTTTGCGAAATATATATGTATGTCCCCAAGGAATTAAATTATCGACCAAAAAAAATTATATTTTTCATACAAAAGAAATGGCCCATTTCACCCGCTAAAGAATATCAGCTCATCATTCAAAATTGTAGGCATCTTTTCCGACCTATACTCTTACCCGGTGCAAAATTTCGTGACTATTGATGTATAATTGCGACTTCTAGCGAGTTTATTATTACACTACAAATAAATAACGGAATATATTAGGCTGTAACTCTGTTATCTGATCATGCACACCAACATAATTGGCATCAATTGAAAGGTCAAGCGTTCCACTTTCAAGTATATCTCACTTGTCCGGAATGTCACTTCCAGGAATTAAGATATAAGCTGTATATTAAAAATTTTTACAATTTTCACACAAAAGTTTTGGTCCATTTAACCCTCTAAATATTATCCGATCGCCATCTAAAATTGCAAGCTTCTCCTTTGTGATATACTTTTACCTTATTTAAAATTACGCGTTGATCGGACTATTATTGAGACTTACAGAGCCGCTAGAAAATTGGATAAATATTATGTTTTTGGTCCATTTCACCCGCTAAATATTTCACGATCATCACCAATAAGAATAGGGATCTATTCTGATCTGAACCCGACCTCCATATAAAATTTCGTGACGATCGGTCCATAATTGCGGGCTGGAGCGTGTTTACAATTTATAATGGACAGACGGACGGACTGACAGACACACATCTCAAAATCGCTTTATCTCGTCGAGATATAAAGATTGGTATACC
Source organism: Musca autumnalis (assembly GCF_047663935.1). Classification (NCBI taxonomy): domain Eukaryota; kingdom Metazoa; phylum Arthropoda; class Insecta; order Diptera; family Muscidae; genus Musca; species Musca autumnalis. Next base: position 99,818,731 of record NW_027411644.1, read on the forward strand.
ACATTGGTGGTCTCCGACGAATATTTCGCGGTGTTACATGAATTTTTACCAAAACAAACTTATAATACCCTTTTCCACATTGTGGTATAGGGTATAAATATTACCAGTATATCAGGTTTTAAAAGGGAATTAAAGTCATTTTTATTAAGCAATATAGAAATGCTTCTGATGTAAATTGAAAGTTAGAGCAAATATAACGCTTATACATAGTTTTCTTTTTATTTTTAATACACGTCTATTAAGTGAATTTTTATGAAATTCGCCCCTATAAAGCCTTAAGGGCGCTGGGGCATTATGTAAATATTGTAATCTAATACATTTGAATAAAACTGAAAAAAAAACTCTCAACATAGGTGAATGTTTTAGAATAGCCCCCATAAAACGATACCTCACGATTTTCGGTATTGTTTAGATTTTAGCTCAATTTTTTACCGAACCACCTGTAATTTGATATTTAAGGGTCCCAGAGCACAGTGGATCCAGGCATTGGCCAAAAATAAAAAAAAAATAATGTCAAATTTTGGTAAGACATCAACAACTACGAAAGCTACGACATGGACCTTTTTAAAAATAAATTAGTTTTTGTTTCATTTGAACGCGTTCCTCTTAAGAATATCTCCATGATCGGTACATTTGATTAATATTTTTTGTAATGAGTACAACTTACATTTTACGTGCAAGCATAATGGATTTAAAGGTGGAAGTAATAGCCTAATTAAAAAAATAGCGATTTAACGTTTGTAGAATTCCAGTTAGCTGTATGTTTTCTTAGTGTATTTTGTAATGCCAATTCGATCATATTCTTAAATTTGACCTAAGGTCTTAGTCATCATGCCCACCATTGCCCACCTCAGGAATAATTTTCCAATATAGATCGTTGGTTTAATATTATCCAGCATTGATATGAGCTGCCGTCTAGTGCCAGACTTTAAATGGTGGGTCGCAGACTAAAGCTGCTCTAGAATATGGTTTCTATGGGTATATTGGGGTATATCGCTGTAATCTGACCACATACATTAAAATAATTGGCATCAATGGAAAGGCCAAGAATTCTTCTTCCCAATATGACTCACGTAAGCGGTATGTGTTTTCGAGGAAAAACGCTAAAAGATCTATATTAAAAAATTTACCAATTTTCAGACAAATATGTTGGTCTATTTACACCGCTTAATTGGTTTTTCATGTTGTTTTGGAGGTTCTTCTGTTTCCCCATATTGCATCATAAAATTTTTGCATCATAAAATAATCTCTACTATTAACAGCATAAAAGAAATGCATACCTTATACCCCCTCCAGAGAAGAAAACGGGGAGAATGCTGCGCACATGGTTTCTTAAAATAATCTTCGCAGCAGCACAAAGCTCTAACCAGAACATTAGCTCGATATTTACACTGGAAATATTTTTGGTCACTTTCTTCATACAAGTGGATCCACTGTGCAGTGGTCACAAAACTTCTCCACCAAAAACTCTAAACATAGGTCCATGTTTTGGTATAGCCCCCATATAAAGGTACATCCCGATTGTAGGTATTTTGTGGAGTTTAGCTACATTTGTTGACCGAACAATATGTAATTTGACTTTTGAGGTAACAAAACTTCACCACTAAAAATGTGTAATATATGTAGGTCCATGCGTGGTAGAACAAGAAACGTATGCTAAAGCAACCTGTCAATTACAATTTTTCTTGTACTATTCCTAAAACTTCAAACAAAGACATATAACTGAAAGATTTTATAGAGCTAGAGGTCTTGGGTGACGTAGAAAAAAGCAGCCTCCTATAAAAAAAGAAAAGAAAAACAAATCCCTCTAAAGAATGTTCGCACTCTTTATAAAGAAGGTGCAGTTTACGCATTGGCAGATGTACTTGAAAAGTACAAGGCCGACATTACTGCCATACAGGAAATACGATGAAATGGGAAAGGCGCCACAGCAACACATAAAGGTGATGCACTGTATAATAGCTGCCATGACATAAATCATGAGTTTGTTTGCGCATTTGTTGTTGGTCGGAGGTTAAAACACCCGGTCTCCAGCTTCACCCCAGTGAATGAAAGACTCGCTGCAATTCGATTAAAATCAGAATTCTTCAACATCAGCTTTATGTGCGCTCATGCTCCCACTGAAGACAAGGACGAACAGACCAAAGATATATTTTATGAGCGCTTAGAAGAAATATATGACTGTTGTCCTGCCCATGACATTAAAATTATTATAGGCGATTTTAATGCCAAAATTGGAAAGGAAAATATCTTTGGCCCAAAAGTCGGAAAATTCAGTCTCCACAATGAAACATCTGACAATGGTATGAGGCTGATAGACTTCGCAGCGGCAAAAAACATGTTAGTTAGTTGCACCAGACTTAAACATCTCGACATCTATAAGGGCACCTGGCTATCTCTCAGAAAACAAGACATAGACTCGGACCAGTACCTTGTTGAAGCAAATGTACGCACACGGTTAAACGTAGCAAATAAGGTACGAACTGACACAACTCGGAAATTAGAATCGGTAAGCTGCAATCACAACAGATAGCCACAGCATGTTCCACTCAACTGGCCCAATTGTTTAATGAAAGCCTTTCTCGTCCCGATAACATATCAGCACAATGGCAAACTATTGGCCATTCCATGCAATCAGCCGCAAAATCCATACTTGGATTCCAGAGACCTCCACCAAGGAACCCATGGTATGACCAGGAGTGTCGTGCTGCTACTGAAGATAAAAATGCGGCATACAATCAGCTGCACGAGAGAGGTATTGGTAGAAAAGGAGAGAGGAGAAACGTCTTTTCCGCAGGAAAAAAGAGAGATGGAGAAGCGGGAGTGTAAAAAAATTGAGATGTACAGGAGCCAAAATTAAGTCCGTAAATTCTACCAAAGAGTGAAACATCAAACTGATGGCTTTGGAACTGGCACATCCTACTGTAGGGACCAGCAAGGTAATTTGGTAATTGATACAGATAGTGTGCTAAGGTTATGGAAAGAGCACTTTTCCAAACTGTTGGTATCAAATAGTACTGAATACGACGCAGATACCAGAAGATGGTATTGAATGTATACCACCCGGCCAAGATGAGGTAAAGACAGCAATAAACCGGCTGAAGAATAATAAGGCAGTAGGAGCCGAAGGCCTACCAGCCGAGCTGTTCAAAATCGGAGTAGACACGCTGATAAGGTGTATGCATCAGCTAGTTAGCACCATCTGGCAGGAAGAACACGTACCTGACGATTGGAACCTGAGCATCCTGTGTCCCGTCCATAAGAAAGGAGATAAGACTTTATGCTCCACCTATAGGGGCATAAGTCTTCTCCCTATCGCCTACAAGATAGTGTCAGGGATATTGTGCGAACGTCTAAAGCCCATGGTCAACGAAATAATTGGACCATACCAATGCGGTTTTAGACCTGGCAAGTCCACCAATGACCAGATATTTACCCTGCGGCAAATCCTGGAGAAGACCCAAGAGATGCAGATCGACGCCTACCACCTTTTTGTCGATTGTAAAGCAGCCTTCGATAGATAAGGCAGTGCTTGGCGTGTTTGAGAGAAAAATTCTTCGATAGATCTACGGACAAATCTGCGTTAACGGTGAATATCGACGTCGCATAAACCGCGAGCTGTATCAGTTATACAACGACATCATATAGATAAACGTATTGAGATGCAGCGATTGCGTTGGCTAGGCCATATCATAACAATGAACGATGATGAACCCGCTAAAAAAGGCGTTAAAAATCGGGCCGCTGCACAGTGGTCGAAATCCCTGATCTAGCGGCGCGAAATTAATAACTTGGAAACGAATGGAGATATCTTTCTGAAATTTTGCACAAACTCAGTCTGTGTTCGTGGGTAATAATGGACTAAATATGAACAACATCGGCTAATATTTTGGTATAGCCCCCATATAACGGTACCTCCTGATATTCGGTATTTTGAGGATTTAAGCCACCCTTTCCTTCCAAATTAGTTGTAATTTGGTACTTAGGGTTTCTAGTGATCACTAAACCTTTCCACCAAAAATTGTGGACATAGGTCCACGTTTGGGTATAGGCCCCTTTTAAGGTACCTCCCGATTTTCAGTATTTTGGGGGTTTAAAGCTACATTTCCCGCCAAATTAGGTGTAATTTGTTATTTGGGGTTCCCAGTGGAAACAAACATTCTCCACCAAAAATTGTGGACATAGGTCTACGTTTTGATATTGTCCCCATATAACGTACCTCCCAATATTCGGCATTGTTAGGATTTTGTCTACATTTTCAGACCAAATGAGCTGAATTTTGGCATAGGAGGTTCCCGTTGGTTATACATCTTCTCCACCAAAAATTGTGAACATAGGTCTACATTTTGATGTAGCCCCCATACAACTGTACCGACACATTTTGGGTATTTTGAGGATTTAAGCTCTTCTTCAAGACCATTTATCAGCTAAATTGTGGTTATTCGGAATCTAGGAAGTCCAATTTAATTAGTAAAAAAAATATTGGACGGGACCTCAGTGGACCTTGGTAGTTACGCTCCAGCGAAGCAATAACCTGAGAGAATTGAAGATCTTTTCTTAGTTCGGTCTATGGAACAAATGTTCCGTAATGGGCCAGCTAAACAAATAAGTAATTAAAAATACAAAAGAAGTAAATACAATAAACTGTATATATTTAATTATATATGCAATCTAGTTGCAGACTTCTAAACTTTAATTAAAATTATTTATGGCACTAAAAAATATTTTACAACTTTTTCGAATTTTAAGCACTTTGTTAGATTTTTTTTTACTTTTTTATTTATAGTAATAATAATTGTTTCACACACATCTCAGATGGGACAAGGGGAGACTTCTCTCATATCAATGAGTGCACCCCGATTCATATTAGCTCAATGATATGGGTCCTACAGTTTATCGCCGAGTCCGAACGGCGTGTCCTAAGACAACATATTTAGAGAATTTTTACATTGCTGAAATACTCAGAAAATGTCTTCAACATAACTGAGGGGTATTTTGCCACCGTTGATGTTACTTCTTATTTTAATAGTGATTTATTAAAAAACAATATCTTCACAATCTTTCGTCCGCTTCGATCAAAGAAGTGCACTTTCTGTTGAAACTATTGTTTTTGCAATAATTCGTGTTTGAAATTACGAATTTCCATAAATTGCACTATAATTTGTTAACTATCACGCACCCCCTAAGAAATCAACAAAAAATAACAGTGATATTCATTACAATTTTCAACAAATAATTTAGTGTGTTGTTATTTCGAAGGGGTTTACTACTGTCCATACTCACCACCTTTTCTATATACATATATGAGAAATACGTATCTACAACTCCACCTTCAAATGTTAATATTATTGACTTATACATATTAATACATATGTATACAAATTTAACTTAAAATCTTGCTAATATTCTCCCATTAAAAAAACGAAATATCAATATCAAAAGACTTAAGAAACAAACACAATTACTTTTTTCTAATTGCATTTATTTAGATTCCTATGCAGTGGGCCGGACGGTCGCTAGTTTTTGCCCACAATCGTATTTTCTATTCTTTTTTATACGCATCATTTGATGCACATCACCTGGTCATTACCACGAAATGTAGCATTTGGCCAACTAATGAACGAACATCTGTTTGTATTTCGCATTAACAGGTGACTGCTAACAAAAAACGACATTTCAATGATTCCCGACGACGCGTGTCTCTTTAAACAAACAACAATTATTATGTGAAATGCTATTGAACAGCCACAGCAACAGCCACCACTTTGTAAATAAAACGGCAGCAGGCCGATCGATGTATGAATATTAAGTGGGGGCAAACAACGGCAATGCTCAGGCACAGCATAAAGAAAAAAAAACACAAAATAACAATCAGACACAAAGAAGAAACAACAAAAGTAACATCAAAGTAAATACAAGAACAAATAACTAGCACTTGACAGCTCTTTACGCGGATATTGTACTTAACAATGATTGTTTATTTTGTTATTAAACGTGTGTGGCTGTGTGTGCCTGTTCCGTTGACAGCAAATCATTCCCGGGAATCATTCAAGTCATTCATTGCTTAAACAGAGATGCAGGGAGGCATCATTCTTTCTTTGCCATTGACTTCATCGATGACAATATGGACAATATGAACCGTGTACTAACTAATCGACGAACCTGTCAACAAACATACGATGCAGTAGCACTTTTTTTGTTGTTTTTGTACCTTGACTAGACTCTATGTCAAAAGTAAATAGTTGGTGTTGTAGTTGTTGTGTTAAGTTTAAGCAGCCACACAGCAATGTTTGCAAATTATCATAAAACAAAACGGTTTCTCAATATCGCTAATATTTCCAGTCGAAAGAGTCAAAGCGTTGACAATTGTGGCATTTAACAATGTTTAATTGTGCATAATTTTACAACTTGGACAATGATAAACGGTCATGGGGATATTAAAAGATGAAATGCAAACAAATTTCATTGGGTTTCTGACCTTAAACATTGGAGAATAAAAATTTGCGCATATGAAAGAATGTATAATTTTTGACGTTTTGGGAGAATACGTCTTGGCCCATATTTCACAATCACCCTGGTAAAAATAGTACGCGAATATCGTCCTTGAACATTAGGTTCCTGGACCATGGATTTGTTCAACTTGTCAGATCCGTAGCCACCACATGTCAGCACCTGTGAGCTACAATGAATGCATGGAATGGGTGCCTTCCCGAGTTTGCTCCAGTCTTGGTCGCCTCATGGATTACTGCTATATGACGGCCGCTGCAATTTACCGAATTGATCCTAGAAGGCATCACATCGGCCAGCGTTCGTTACCCAGCAACTTCATCTTCCTGTTCGTGAAAAGTAAGCCCGGGTCATGGTTTAACTAAGTTTCTCACCGTCTCAGCCACCATAGGTCAGTGTAGATAAAATGGAAGTATAGTATTTTTCTTCGTTGTGCACGATTTTGATCCCTTGAGACTTTGTCGTCGTCTTCGGGTTATGAAATTCATTGTATTTTCCCCTACAACAGTACCAGCCGTAGTCAATAACATCGATTATAAAGTTTGACTACATGGAAAAAATTAGATTATGGATTTAATAACACCTGCAGTATTTGGAGATCTGATGGATACAACGTTCTGCGTTCGGATAGTACGAGAAGTGGAGACAGTGGACTTGTATTACACTGTGCAACAAAATTAATTTTTTTTTTTCAAAATGATTGGAAAACCCGATTTGAAGATGAATGAGGCACATATATCGGCGATTTAAAAGTTTGCCTCGGAAAGTAACCAAATTAGACGGGGCAGTTTCCCCCCATTTCTAGTTTTTTCGAAATATTCGAGTTAAGATATCTTGGAACCCTTGCATTTTAGGTATATAGTGTCTTTGGCAACTTTACTAAGGAGGATATGGAGAATACATTTGTTAAAAATGTTAACCCTCATGCGGTCCATCAGAAGGGTCTTTTTGGTCATTTTTTTTGAAAATCTTTCAAAAACTCCTGTAAAATGTGATCATATTAAATTCAAATATTCTACAAAATTATTCGTAATAAAATTCTACTATAGGTCTTTAAACACACCAAATCTGTAAATCGTATCTATTCGGCAGGAATCTGTAAAAATGAAAAACACGTTTTAGGGTTAACGTCGGACTTTATCTGAGTTTATTGAAAACTGTCCCACAAAACATAAATTTAGAGAGATGACGTCAAAGACAAAAATATTCTTCGTCAAATTTCACTATGGATCACCAAGTAATGAAATGTCTATTTACATTGTATATTATGAAAATATCAGTATCAATTTTGCTGAAAAAACGTGAAAATATTTCCCAATTTTTTTGATGAAAATTGTGTCCTTCCTTTTTCGAGTTGATGCATGACAGTAATATGAAACTTGGTTCCAGCTGACGAATTTAATATGATCACATTTTAAAGGAGTTTTTGAAAGATTTTCGAAAAAAAAAGACAAAAAAGACCTTTTGATGAACCGCATGGGGGTAAAATTTTTAACGAAAATATTCCCCATATCCTCCACAGTAAAGTTGCCAAAGACACTATATGCCTAAAATACAAGGATTCCAAGATATCTTAACTCGAATATTTCGAAAAAAAACTAGAAATGGGCTGAACTTGCCCCGCCTACATTGGTTACTTTCCGATGTAAACTTTAAAAACTCCGATACACGTGTCTCATATTTTTAGCTCTACTTTCATAATCTACTCAGTTTTCCTTGTAATTTTTTTTGGTTGTTGTTGTTGTAGCAACGCATATATGTTCGTTCGTGTATTATTTCAGTTATCAAGTTCCTCTGTATCCAGACTCAAGAATTCTGCAACCTGGACTGGTTGCGTCCATAAAGAATGAGGAGGCAGGTGAGTGGGGTTAGCTGGGCAGTTGAATAAATGCAGAGTATCGTGTGGTCCCAATCCACATGCTGGGCATATGTTGGGTATTGAGGCGGCTGCATCGTCTGGATCTTAACTGAGCTAAAACCACTCGTGTTTGCCTTGGCAGCTGTCGTTCTTCTGCTGCGATGGATGGGGGATGGTTTCCAAGTACGGCATTCACACTGTATCTTCGTACTGCTTGCGCAACCATGTTGGTGTGAATGCGATTCAAGCCTGCCTGATAGGCTCGTTGATCTAGCGGTTCTCTTTTATACCTTTGGACCTCTCTCTCTAGATCATGAAGGTCTCTCCAGACGTGCCTGGGTGGGCGGGAGCCTGTCCATTAAATCATGACAGGGATGCTCACTGTGGTAACACCCAAGCAGGTACTGCATCGACAACATCTTATTGTGCTGACGCACCGGTATAACCTTCGCCTCCTCATGAAGATGGTCCACTGGTGTCATGAGGAGGCACCCTGTTCAGTCCTCAGGGCGGCATTCTGGCAGGTTTGAATCTTCTTCCACTGCGATGCGCTAACCTTTGGGGACCACGCTGGCGCCGCATAGCTTACCACAGACCGGCCTATTGCATTGCAGGTGGTCAACAAGGTTTCTTTATCAGCACCCCAAGTGCTGCCGGCCAGCGACTTGAGAACCTTGTTCCTACTTCTGATCTTATTGCAAATAGCTGTGGCATGCGCGTACGACTTGAACATGCTATCGAACGTTACACCCAGTATTTTAGGGTAGTTAGTGGTCGGAATCAGTGTACCATCGACCAATATGTTCAGTGGGAGCCTCCAGTGGGTGAACAGCGTGGCTGTGGATTTAGCGGCGGATATTTTCATATTCCTCAGATGGAAGAACTGCACTAGGTCAGCTATGTAGACATTTAACCTATCACATATGTCATCGACGATTGGACCCGACGCCAAGATCGTACAATCATCCGCATACATCACGATCTCTATGCCGTCTGGAGGGTGTGGAATTTCAGAAAGGTAGAGGTTATACAGTTCCGGAGATATCACCCCTCCTTGGGGAACTCCCTGTTTCACTCTACGGGTTTTGGACTTCTTGTTTCTGAATTCTACAAACGACTGGCGTCCACACATATAGTTGATTACCCAACGTTTCAAACATGTCTGGAGATTAGTTTTCTCTATATCCTCGAACAGCTTGGCATGGTTGACGGTATCGAAGGCCTTCGATTAGTCAAGAGCCACCATGACTGTTCGGTCGCACGGCCTTTTCTGTGTTTATGTGTTTATTTTCGTGTATTTTTTTTTTTTTTTTTTTTTTTTTGTTGTCGCACAGAGCTTTCTGGCATGAGCTTAAATCTAGTGACCCATACTTGGTGCATGTGGTCAAGTGTGAAAATGACGAGAGAGAACTGCTACATGTGTATATCCCGCTGATTAATAGCTGTATTCCGCGTTATTCGACTGACATAAGGTTACTATTGGAAGGTGACTAACTGCTGGTGCTACCAGATTTTTATGACCTATTGCATTCCATGTTAGGAAAGGGCCGGAAAATAGCTCCACATTGTGCACCACTATTAGAAGAGACTATATACTTCGCTTGACATATCCACTATCTGATAAATTACGTGACTCGAGCCTCTTCGCTACCCTTGAATCGAACCATCTTCCTATCCTTATCTCTACCAATGGACCACCGACTCTGTAACGGTTAAGGTGTAATCGAACTTGGTGACAGATCCGAAGACGTATCGAGTCATTTGAGTCGGATAATTAGTAAGCCCCCCAATAGTGACCGGACGAAGAGAAGTATTTTGCGTCATTTGTGGTCTCTTGCGGATGATGTTGCAGATCTTATACGAGGCGCAAAATCATCCAAAGCGCTTGGAACTCGCTTGGACAGGCTTTGTCACAGGATAGTAATTGTAGCTAAAGACCTGACTAAAACCTTGAATATTGTCAATCAAGTAGTAGTAGTTCGAGGTTTGTCGAAAGAACTAACCTCCAGCATTGTTTAAAATCTAAGTTTACCATCTAAATGTCAACGTGAAATTCTGAAATAAAAATCCAAACCCTGTAGAGTGAAGCAGGGTGTTCCTCAGGAAGGGGTTATGTCTTCGGAATTGTTAAAATTCTACCATTCTGCAATTCCATGTCCTCCCAAAAGCATTGATATAATTATGTGCGGAGAATGTAAATGTGCAACCGTCTGATACTAGTAGATTTTAATACGAAACATGAGGTATGACTGTCCATGATAGGAGATGACCAGAAAGGCAAAGCGCTGGCTTAGCAGTAGCTCCACATAATGCACCGCCCCCACCACTAAAAGGGAGACTGTCTAATTCGCCTGACATTTCTATCGTGTTAAGATGTCTGACGAATAACGTAACTTGCAACTCGTAATTTTCCTTGGGTGCGACCATCTCACTATCCTCATCTCCATCAATAGACCACACGACTCTGTTACGATTAAGGTGTTATAGAACCCTGGGGAAAAGAATGTTCGGACTTTCGTCGAATTTAACAACGAGGTTGTGACAGATTCTTGAAGCTGCCGAGACATTTTAGCCGACAATTTATAAACACCCCCAATAGCATTTCCATCGTTTGCAGTCTCTAGCAGCCGAGAAGGGCCATCATCAAGGTATGTGCTAAGCCATGCGGCGCCAGTATAGAATGGAAACGTGAGTGATAGAGCATGAAAGAGTTTACAAACTGTCCAGAGGCAGCCTCATGTCGTCTGTGGACTACATACATGAGGAGACCAAGATCTTGTCGGTGCGTCAATACCCCCTAATAAGCATATCCGAAGTGATCCTCATAATCTAGAGAGAGGTCCAAAAACAGAAAAGGGATCCTCAAGATCAACAGGACGTTCCGAGACATTAGCACTGCTGCTTTAGCAGCTCGCCATACACCTACTGGTGGAACACCCATAATGAGGCCAAATTTTTCAGCAGAGGCGTCGGGATAAGCAAAAAAGTACATCAACCAAAGCATCCCTGCGATAGGCCGGTGTTGGTGGCGTTAGGTTTATCAAAAGCATTTGATACTGTTAGGGACTCCACGCTGTTTAAGGACATTGAGCAGACCAAGTTTGAAAGGTGGCTAATCAATGATATGTGTGGAATTCAGGAACAAGAAATCCAAGTCCAGTAGTTTGAAACAGGGAGTTTTACAAGTTGGGGTGATATCTCTGGAACTCCTCCATCTCTCCTGTATTCCACCTACTCCAGACGGTATTCAGATCGCAACGTATGCTGATGATTGTTCGATCTTGCCGTCGGCTACCTTCCCTCATGTCACTTGTAAAAGGTTGAAATCCTATTCGGCTATTAAAACCTGTTGTTATGTCGCCGTGAGAACTGCAACAGGGTGCCGTCTCATGTTGTCAAGGCAAAGATTATTCTAGTACAGCAGCCAGGCGTCAGGATCACCAGGCATGTCAGGATGGATCTTCATCATCTAGAGAGTTGTCTAACGTTACAAGAGAACCCTAAGGACAGCAAGCCTATCAAATCGGTTTGACTAGCATTCACACAGATGCAGTCGCAGATGCTATAAACAACAATAGTGTGTATGCGATCTTCGCAGAACAACCCCATATATCGCAGCTGAGAAGCGTCAGCTGCCACGACAAACCTGAGTAATTTTGGCTCAACTAAGCTTAAGATAATGAAGCCGTATCTATTCCTACAGGGCAAGGTTTAGTAACACCCTGCAAAAAATCTGCCCAGCATGCGACACAGGCTCGCATGACACACTGCACCTTTTCAACTGCCCTGCCAAACTCACTCAACTACCTCCAGTAGCTTTTGTACAATACATCGAAGCAGCCACATTCCTAGAACTTGGACTTGAAAGCAAAACCAGAGTAATAAAAACAAGTATGAACAGTTCGTGGTGGAGGGTATAAAAAGTTAGGCCCAACTGTATTGTAGTAAATATGAACAATTAGTAACTACTAAGCTCTTCATCTACTTTATGTTTAATTCCTTGGATGAAAAAACGAAAATTAAATACAAAATTTGAGCCATTGTGGTGGGATATTGGGCCCACAACCTTCAAAATACGGAAAGTCGGGAGGTACCGTTCTATTGGGGCTATATAAAGACGTCAAACTATACTGAAAAATTTCAGGTGGAAAGTTTTACACTCCCAATGACGATTAAATACGAAATATCTTGATTTCAGCAAACAGACGGACGGACGGACGGAGGAACAGACTGACAGACGGACATGGTTTTTTTCGACTTAGCATTTTATGCTGATCAAGAATATTATCAAAGACATAGAACTGCAAAGACTGGAAAAGATGCATAATGCACAAATATTTATGAAACAAAGTATAATAACATTTTACCAACAACATGGGTGTGTTAATGATAAAACCCCCATTAAAGCGCAATTCGGCTTATACAAAGTGTAGGAAAGCAAAAAGTTGGACTCAGGAGTGTATTCCATAGCAGTTTCCAGTTCATTGAATATGAACTTGGCGGTTAAAAATGTGTTGAAACGGAATGACAAATTTTATTATACCCTCCATATTACGGTAGAGGGTATAATAATGAGTATACGTATAGTATCTGCCACACAGAAAAAAATTGTAACCATTTGATAACAAATTCAAAAATCTGATTAATTTTTAATTGATTTTTTGCCGATGAAAGTAATGCTCATATTGACAATCGTCGATAAAAAAATTGTTGTTTTCATTAGAAATTATTTTGATAAAGAAATTCTCATATTAACTAAAAAATTTGTTGAATTTTATTTTTCTCAAGTGATAAAATATTTTTCATATTAACAAACTGTTTATCGATTTTTTAATTTTGATTTGATAAAAAAATTTTCACATATACAATAAGGTTTGTTAAATATCAAAGTAAATGTCGATAAAAATATGTCCATATTTACAATTATTTTTTTGATTTTTTTGTTAAATACAAACCCAAAAGCCACAAAAAGATAGATACAAACACACACATTTATAAATGGTGGTGGTTGCTTTTTTTATTGAAATGTATGGAATGCCATATGCAAAACAACAACAGACGCTAGGTACATACACAATTATAAATCATACAAGAAATAAATGAAAGAAAAACGAAATGAAACAATTTTTAACAAAAGTAATAATTTATCGTCACACTTGAATTTAAATGGAAGAAAACAAATAAAACTCTTTTAAATATAAAATACAGGAATCTCGTTGAACGCTACTCGTTAGTTGTGAAATAAAACAAACTCCTGTTAAATTAAAAATCGTTGTTGTTATATATAACAACAACATTCGATCTTGTTGCTGTTCAACACCGAGACATTGACAATTTTTGCGGAAATATGATAGCTACGGTGATCTAAGCTCCAGAGTTGGGTAATCTAGTTCCTAGTTCCTTGTACTAGTTCCAAAATGTATTAGTAACATCATGAAATGTAACGTGTGATATTAAGTATACGCAGTTTGTTCAAAGAAAAATGTGGGCCATTGGAACTGCGAAGTGAACGAGATAGTTCCATATAGTTCCGTTGGTACAACTCTACTAAGCTCACCGCCCTTTATAACGCAACGTTGCGTACATTGTTCTGTGGAAATACGCCAAGAAGTGTGAAGAAGATTTAAATGAAGATGCTCCAGCGACTTTGAAAGGAGATTGTCACAGTTCGAGAGACATTACATGTTGACATCCGGTCGGATTAGTGGAGTGTCCTGGTATTGTGCCATTTTCACTCGGACTATGGACATTATGTCCATCAGCACACCAATCTCCAATTCAGAGGGCTGCATAATCTCAGAAATCGTCATGTAGCTGAGAGAATTTTTCACGACATCATCGTGTCATCGGACACCCAAAATAACACCAAATTGCCCATCAAAGATGTTGAGAGATTTCTTTCTTTTCGCCAAGAGCGATGATTGTTGAGGTCATCATTGAGGTCAAGAGTGTTTTATACACCATACGTTCAGAGTGTTTTCAGCGCTTGTTTCCATCGGACTAGACGCCATAATTTGTTTGCAATATTCAATGTATTGTTATTTCCTTTATCTTGAAACCAATGTTAAAATGCATTTTGGAATGTAGCCAATATCGAAACCGTTACACTTTGGTTTATCAACGTAAAGGGTCATGATAACAATACCGTATTTCCTCACCAGCATTATGCAATTCTAATTTATGTTGACTTGAAAACTATCCTAAACCAATGGCTCACCGTGGCCATTTTTGCCCATCACACTGCTCTGTATTTGTTCAGATCACATTTTTTCATCAGTTGTAAATGGTATTTTGTTAACAACTTAATTTAAACAGACAACACACACTCCCGCAAAATTTACAAATATTTGCTTTTTCTTCGTTTGGCTTTGTAAGGCGGGTGTTTTATATGTATTAAGCACACTTTGCACGTCCAAATCTTGTAATCCGGATTTTGTGTTAATAACCAAAAACTATAGACAAAAAAAAAAATACAACAAAAAAACTTGCGAAGACAAACCAAATCCCCAAATCATAATCAGAATCAAAAACAGAAAAAAAACTATTACACGAAAACTCCAAATTAATGTATAACACAATATTATTGTGGATGGATATTTAGGATGTATGTATGTGTGTATGAATGTATGTGCGAATTAATGAATGAATTGTATATTGAATTGATTTAGTTGTTGCACTATGGTCAGTTAGCTGCCGGTCTGTATTAAGGCATTGCTGACAATTTCAGGTAATGTCGATCGATATATCAGATTGACCGTCTATGGATGAATTGGGCATTTG
This sequence comes from Musca autumnalis, assembly GCF_047663935.1. Lineage (NCBI taxonomy): Eukaryota > Metazoa > Arthropoda > Insecta > Diptera > Muscidae > Musca > Musca autumnalis. The sequence continues at coordinate 99,833,876 of NW_027411644.1, forward strand.
TTTATATGGTGGCATGCCTGCAATATGAAATTTAATGCATTAATGCAATTCATACCAAAAAAAAACACAAATCCATAAAATCCACAAATCAGACACGCAAAGTCCGTTGACCAAAAAATATGAAAACATATTGAACTTACATGAATATGTACTTATAAAACTATCGCGATTTGCTGTTAAAAATATAACGAGGGTCGTGTAGGATTCTTATGTGTCCCAATGAAAAGTTCAATACTGACATTGTATTTTTCTAAAACCACTGAACCAATTTAACAAATATCTCCAATGGTCAAAATCAGTAAGAGTGAATTTACAATGTCCATTACTGGGCATCTTTATAGCATGGTTGTTGCATAAGTCTTAAATAGGCATGGTAAAGCTAAAATCGAATAATGTAGACAAATTGCCGGGTTTTTATAGCCTTCACAATTAGACGGAGGGTATATTAACGTTGTCATTCCGTTTGTTACACAAATATTCGTTGTTTTTAATGCAAATATTCTAAGTCCATACAACGATTTCCTTATTATATAAGATATAACCGTATGGTACAGATGTTTACATTACTGCTAGGATGAATGGTATTATATCGTCCACGTTTTGGTATAGACCCCACAGGACATTAGCTCCCGATTTTCGGTGTATTCAAAGTTATGCAACACATTATCAACTAAAATAACTCAAATTTGTTAGTTAGTCTTTATTAGATATAACCCCATTGTTACAAGTCTTATTTTGTTATAGTTCGGATTTACCGAACAGATTTATAGCGTTCCGGCTAACTTAACGTTAAAAGTGATTATTGAATTCCAAGGGGGAGCTTCGTGGTTTAACTTTCAATGTAAAAATTATATTTTTTATTTTTGCCTTATTAAGGCGAAGGCCATTTATAGTGATATTTAATTAATTCTCTTTCGAGTTGAGCTGTTAGGCCTTTTGAGATACATTGAAAAATTAGGAGTCTACCGAAGTCCCACGCATCCAACCATTACACTACGTTTCACGGGTTGTAAATCCGATCTTCAGGTGTATTAGGATGTTGTTTTTGTGGCAGACGAAGGCAAAGCTTGGTAACTGGTATATATATCGAACTTCATTAGATAAATGTATATGCGAAATTATGTCAGTTAATTGAAACTCCAAACTTTTCCTATAGTCCTGCTTGGTAATCCCATTTTTCAATGTTCACAAATACTATGGTAAGTTTTATTCCTACATCATTAGTAATTGCTCTTCTATATCAGAAGATTTTATTTTTTGATCATCAATTATTGTCTACTAAAGTTTTGACAAGTTGATGGTGGCTTAGAACGCTAAGACGCCGGCAACCTTGACACTCAGTTGTCGGAGACCCAGGTTCGAATCCCAGCCTGGCTCATGCTGAAATTATTTTTTATTTTTGCCTTATTAAGGCGAAGGCCATTTATAGTGATATTTAATTAATTCTCTTTCGAGTTGAGCTGTTAGGCCTTTTGAGATACATTGAAAAATTAGGAGTCTACCGAAGTCCCACGCATCCAACCATTACACTACGTTTCACGGGTTGTAAATCCGATCTTCAGGTGTATTAGGATGTTGTTTTTGTGGCAGACGAAGGCAAAGCTTGGTAACTGGTATATATATCGAACTTCATTAGATAAATGTATATGCGAAATTATGTCAGTTAATTGAAACTCCAAACTTTTCCTATAGTCCTGCTTGGTAATCCAATTTTTCAATGTTCACAAATACTATGGTAAGTTTTATTCCTACATCATTAGTAATTGCTCTTCTATATCAGAAGATTTTATTTTTTGATCATCAATTATTGTCTACTAAAGTTTTGACAAGTTGATGGTAGCTTAGAACGCTAAGACGCCGGCAACCTTGACACTCAGTTGTCGGAGACCCAGGTTCGAATCCCAGCCTGGCTCATGCTGAAATTATTTTTTATTTTTGCCTTATTAAGGCGAAGGCCATTTATAGTGATATTTAATTAATTCTCTTTCGAGTTGAGCTGTTAGGCCTTTTGAGATACATTGAAAAATTAGGAGTCTACCGAAGTCCCACGCATCCAACCATTACACTACGTTTCACGGGTTGTAAATCCGATCTTCAGGTGTATTAGGATGTTGTTTTTGTGGCAGACGAAGGCAAAGCTTGGTAACTGGTATATATATCGAACTTCATTAGATAAATGTATATGCGAAATTATGTCAGTTAATTGAAACTCCAAACTTTTCCTATAGTCCTGCTTGGTAATCCCATTTTTCAATGTTCACAAATACTATGGTAAGTTTTATTCCTACATCATTAGTAATTGCTCTTCTATATCAGAAGATTTTATTTTTTGATCATCAATTATTGTCTACTAAAGTTTTGACAAGTTGATGGTGGCTTAGAACGCTAAGACGCCGGCAACCTTGACACTCAGTTGTCGGAGACCCAGGTTCGAATCCCAGCCAGGCTCATGCTGAAATTATTTTTTATTTTTGCCTTATTAAGGCGAAGGCCATTTATAGTGATATTTAATTAATTCTCTTTCGAGTTGAGCTGTTAGGCCTTTTGAGATACGTTGAAAAATTAGGAGTCTACCGAAGTCCCACGCATCCAACCATTACACTACGTTTCACGGGTTGTAAATCCGATCTTCAGGTGTATTAGGATGTTGTTTTTGTGGCAGACGAAGGCAAAGCTTGGTAACTGGTATATATATCGAACTTCATTAGATAAATGTATATGCGAAATTATGTCAGTTAATTGAAACTCCAAACTTTTCCTATAGTCCTGCTTGGTAATCCCATTTTTCAATGTTCACAAATACTATGGTAAGTTTTATTCCTACATCATTAGTAATTGCTCTTCTATATCAGAAGATTTTATTTTTTGATCATCAATTATTGTCTACTAAAGTTTTGACAAGTTGATGGTGGCTTAGAACGCTAAGACGCCGGCAACCTTGACACTCAGTTGTCGGAGACCCAGGTTCGAATCCCAGCCTGGCTCATGCTGAAATTATTTTTTATTTTTGCCTTATTAAGGCGAAGGCCATTTATAGTGATATTTAATTAATTCTCTTTCGAGTTGAGCTGTTAGGCCTTTTGAGATACATTGAAAAATTAGGAGTCTACCGAAGTCCCACGCATCCAACCATTACACTACGTTTCACGGGTTGTAAATCCGATCTTCAGGTGTATTAGGATGTTGTTTTTGTGGCAGACGAAGGCAAAGCTTGGTAACTGGTATATATATCGAACTTCATTAGATAAATGTATATGCGAAATTATGTCAGTTAATTGAAACTCCAAACTTTTCCTATAGTCCTGCTTGGTAATCCAATTTTTCAATGTTCACAAATACTATGGTAAGTTTTATTCCTACATCATTAGTAATTGCTCTTCTATATCAGAAGATTTTATTTTTTGATCATCAATTATTGTCTACTAAAGTTTTGACAAGTTGATGGTAGCTTAGAACGCTAAGACGCCGGCAACCTTGACACTCAGTTGTCGGAGACCCAGGTTCGAATCCCAGCCTGGCTCATGCTGAAATTATTTTTTATTTTTGCCTTATTAAGGCGAAGGCCATTTATAGTGATATTTAATTAATTCTCTTTCGAGTTGAGCTGTTAGGCCTTTTGAGATACATTGAAAAATTAGGAGTCTACCGAAGTCCCACGCATCCAACCATTACACTACGTTTCACGGGTTGTAAATCCGATCTTCAGGTGTATTAGGATGTTGTTTTTGTGGCAGACGAAGGCAAAGCTTGGTAACTGGTATATATATCGAACTTCATTAGATAAATGTATATGCGAAATTATGTCAGTTAATTGAAACTCCAAACTTTTCCTATAGTCCTGCTTGGTAATCCCATTTTTCAATGTTCACAAATACTATGGTAAGTTTTATTCCTACATCATTAGTAATTGCTCTTCTATATCAGAAGATTTTATTTTTTGATCATCAATTATTGTCTACTAAAGTTTTGACAAGTTGATGGTGGCTTAGAACGCTAAGACGCCGGCAACCTTGACACTCAGTTGTCGGAGACCCAGGTTCGAATCCCAGCCAGGCTCATGCTGAAATTATTTTTTATTTTTGCCTTATTAAGGCGAAGGCCATTTATAGTGATATTTAATTAATTCTCTTTCGAGTTGAGCTGTTAGGCCTTTTGAGATACGTTGAAAAATTAGGAGTCTACCGAAGTCCCACGCATCCAACCATTACACTACGTTTCACGGGTTGTAAATCCGATCTTCAGGTGTATTAGGATGTTGTTTTTGTGGCAGACGAAGGCAAAGCTTGGTAACTGGTATATATATCGAACTTCATTAGATAAATGTATATGCGAAATTATGTCAGTTAATTGAAACTCCAAACTTTTCCTATAGTCCTGCTTGGTAATCCCATTTTTCAATGTTCACAAATACTATGGTAAGTTTTATTCCTACATCATTAGTAATTGCTCTTCTATATCAGAAGATTTTATTTTTTGATCATCAATTATTGTCTACTAAAGTTTTGACAAGTTGATGGTGGCTTAGAACGCTAAGACGCCGGCAACCTTGACACTCAGTTGTCGGAGACCCAGGTTCGAATCCCAGCCTGGCTCATGCTGAAATTATTTTTTATTTTTGCCTTATTAAGGCGAAGGCCATTTATAGTGATATTTAATTAATTCTCTTTCGAGTTGAGCTGTTAGGCCTTTTGAGATACATTGAAAAATTAGGAGTCTACCGAAGTCCCACGCATCCAACCATTACACTACGTTTCACGGGTTGTAAATCCGATCTTCAGGTGTATTAGGATGTTGTTTTTGTGGCAGACGAAGGCAAAGCTTGGTAACTGGTATATATATCGAACTTCATTAGATAAATGTATATGCGAAATTATGTCAGTTAATTGAAACTCCAAACTTTTCCTATAGTCCTGCTTGGTAATCCCATTTTTCAATGTTCACAAATACTATGGTAAGTTTTATTCCTACATCATTAGTAATTGCTCTTCTATATCAGAAGATTTTATTTTTTGATCATCAATTATTGTCTACTAAAGTTTTGACAAGTTGATGGTGGCTTAGAACGCTAAGACGCCGGCAACCTTGACACTCAGTTGTCGGAGACCCAGGTTCGAATCCCAGCCTGGCTCATGCTGAAATTATTTTTTATTTTTGCCTTATTAAGGCGAAGGCCATTTATAGTGATATTTAATTAATTCTCTTTCGAGTTGAGCTGTTAGGCCTTTTGAGATACATTGAAAAATTAGGAGTCTACCGAAGTCCCACGCATCCAACCATTACACTACGTTTCACGGGTTGTAAATCCGATCTTCAGGTGTATTAGGATGTTGTTTTTGTGGCATATATTTTTAATGCCTCCAAATTGGTTTATTTTGCATTTTCAAATTCATCAGATAGTAAAAGAACACATATAATAATGACCCATAAAGTATTTCTTAAGAAAAATTTCTGTACCGACTAATTTTCGGCATTTTGATTCATTTTACCACATTATCGAACCGAAATGACCTAAATTTGGTAGATAGTATTCGCTGGGAATATAAAAAGAGAATTATAAGAGAATTGTTGGTATAAGCATTCATGTACGCCTTAATTTAAGTTGTTCAAGTGTTTTTATTCTGCCAATTTGTATACCCTCCACCATAATATGGAGGGTATAATAATATTTGTAATTCCGTTAATAACACATCGAAATATTAGTCGGAGGCCCTATAAAGTATATATATTCTTGATCAGCATAAAATTCTAAGTCTAAGTTAACCATGTCCGTCTGTTGAAATAAAGATGGAAGTTTCTATTACTCCTACACGCAGAAAAATATATGTTAGAAATATGTTTGGATCCAAACAAATACGAGTATATATGTTTGCAACATTTTGTAACATCACACCATACCAGTTGTTGATATTTTTCGAATGTTTGCCACAAGTCTCGAAAACGATATCATTTTCGAACGTTTGGGAAAACATTTTTTGTGTTTTTCTTTTACCAAAAGTTTGAAAACGATATCATTTTCCAACATTTGGTGAGTGTTTATCTTCACAAGAAAAATTGTTTCGAGAAACCTTTTTTACTTTGGATTTGTTTCGTTTTTTTTCAAGAAGTAATTTTATGTTGTTTGTATAAAATTCCCATTTGCTTTTTTCAAATAATTTCGATATACATGCTACCTATAACATGAACAATAAACGTTGATAAACACAAACATATGGGAAGGTTTGTCAACAGTTACATATCGAATTGCAAAAATAACTATCGTCATTGATTCGCTAATAATATTATTACCGATATTCGAAATCGAAGGTCTTCCTGCCACATGCTGAACGACGAATGAATCGTTTTCATTTTCAATTCGATATCGTCTTCGATAGCAATGTTATGGTGGGATATCTCAGTTTTATTTGTTAGGGTACCAACATATTTTTTATGTTAGAACTTATTCTGTATGGGTGGAGAGAAGATTTATGTCGAAGAGAGTAACAACAGGGCTCTCGCCGCTGCGGAATGCTGTTTTATAATAAAGAGGTGTGTGTATGGCACTGTTGGGCAGAAATGCTCGGCCTCATACACAAAAGTGTAAAAAATACATGAGTCTCTCGCAATTTGCCCACCATTGGTGTATGGAGTAATTAAAGCAGTGTTCACCATCAACAACAAATTCAACCGCTGCGTTTGTGTTGGGCACACACGCGAGATTATCTATCCCTCTCTAGATAAACATGGTGTGCGTTGATTCATTGCTAAAACAAAGAAGATGATCGGTGGTGAGAGTAGCGTTCAAACTCACCGCAATTGAGATTGTGTGTGTTCACATAGACACGGCTCGCGAGCCCAGTGGTGATTAACACTGAATTAAAGACGCAGAAGCGAAGACGGGAGGGTAAAAAGTTTGTTTTTGTTTTGGTGGTGTGTATGTCAAAGGCGTGTTTTTCGTGCGTTGTTGTTGCGATTTTTTTCCACAAGCTGTATTTTGTTCTGTTTTTTTTTACAGTTAACCAACCTAGCAAGCGAAGAAGAAAAAAATGGTATGAATTTTGTTGTTCTTTTTTCAGATTTCTAAATACAATCGTTGAGTAAAGTCGTAAAGTGTCAGTGTTTTGCGTTTTCTTAAAGACATGGTGGTTTTTAGTAAATTAAATGCCAATACATTTTATAATTGATTCAAAAAGGTGAATGGAAATATTTTATTCCACAAAGAAAAAATTTCATTTAATATTGGTAATAGCATTAATACAATATTCATAATTTCATATACAGTATAGTCTCGGTAATCTGGACAACGCGGTAATCCGGACACTAGAATTTTTTACATTGTAGACTCGGTAATCCGGACATCTCATATTTTTCGTATCTCGATATTGTTTCCTATCGTGAGCATTCGATTCTTATTTATGAAGTTTTGGTTCTTAGCAATAGCAATCAGTGTATATATCAGTAAAATTGAGTTTTTCAAAGTTTCGGTCCACATCTCGCCTTTCTGGCTAGCCACTATTTACTCAGTTATACAATCAATATGGAATTAACAATTTGAATCTGTTGAATGATTTTTCTATCCTTCAACCATTTGTGGCTGACTATGATAAGCAACATTATTTTAAAACTAGTGTTAGGTATCCTAGCTCCCTTAAAAATCGATGTTGGGTGTTCCTTATCTTTAAAGGAATTAGTTTATAAGCTTTATGATTAGAGAGAATGTCCTTTGGGAGCAGGTTTCAAACATTTAAAGCGTTGGGATTAATAGCTTAGTTTTTAGATTTTTTATATTCTCTAACTAATTTTTTGAGTTACCGGCAAAAATTGGTAAAATTGTACTTATAGATCCAAAATAACTTGATTATCTCAAAACCACACACCAACATCAACCCTATTACCAAATATTGGAATTCCAGATATATTCCTTAACCCAATACCAAATTTAGTACCATAAAGTACATTTGGTACACGTCCAGTTCCAATTCCCATAAATTCCTACACATAAATATGACCAAAATGCCAAATTTATGCAATCTTGAAATTGTTCCAAATAAAGTACCATTAATCCTACAAATCATCCCCTGTACAAAATTGTAGAATTGGAGAAAGACTCAATACAATTTTTTTTTTTTTACAATTTTTTACTTTCGTATGTTTATGATACATATTTCTAAAATCAACTCCATATCTCAATCCTACACACCACTGCGAACAAATTTTAAAAGTACACTTCTATCCCTACAACAAATACCAAATTCGTACATTTATAGTAGTTATTTTCAACACCACCTCCACATCTAACCCAACATATTAATAGTGACCCAAAGTAAAATTTCAGAATAACACTTTTACCCCTACACCCTATACAGAATTTGGTACTATTTAGTATCTTGTTTCAAAACCATCTTCGTATCTCAACCCTACACACCAGCATTGACCCTTACACACAAATTCTGAATTCTAACTCTATCCGTGCATCCTTTTGTATTGGGTGAACCATTTAGTACATTTCGTAATATTTTATGACTAGACAGCGGAATTTTATGCAACCCCTATTTTTGGTCCGATTCATGTCAAATTTTGGGACTGGACATATTTTTGGCTTCTGATTACATTGCAATCGAAACATATGACATATGCAAAATTATGCAAAACGCATAAATTTTTGCATATGCAAAATTTATGCATTTTACATATTTTCTTATGCAACAAATATTTCACTAATTGGTACGAAATTGTTTGTGTGTAAAATTTTTCTATTTAAAATTCTCTTCAGACAAGTCAATAAAATAGAGAAATGTATAACCACAGCCACAACCTTCAAAATACCGAACATCGGGAGGTATCGTTCTATGGGGGCTATATAAAGGCCTGAACCTAAACCGACAAATTTTAGGTGGAAAGTTTTTTACCCCCAAGAAAGACTTAATACCAAATTTCAGCCATTTCGGAGGGATATTGAAGGCACAACCTTCAAAATACCAGAAATCCGGAGGTACCGTTCCATGAGGGCTATATGAAGACATGGACCTTTACCGACAAATTTCAGATGCATAGTTTTATACCCACAACAAAGACAAAATGCCAAATTTCAGTCATTTCGGTGAGATATTGAGGCCACAACCTTCAAAATACCGAAAATCGGGAGGTCTCATTCTATGGGGCTATATAAAGACGTGGACCGATGCCGAAAATTTTCAGGTGGAGTGAAGACTAAATACCAATGTTCAGTCATTTCGGTGGGATATTGAGCCTACAACTTTCAAAATACCGAATATCGGTAGGTACCGTTCTATGGGGGCTATATGAAAACGTGGACCTATGCGGACAGATTTCAGTTGTAAAGTTGCATACCCCTAACGAAGACTTAATACCAAATTTCAGCCATTTCGGTGGGATATTTAGACCACAAATCCTTGAATATATTTTTGCATATGGTTTTGCATATGCCTATTTTATGCAGATATGTCAAAATATGCTCGATATGCAGAATATGCAAAACATGCAAAAATTTCTGGGCCTAATTCGTTTTATTATACCCTATACCACAATGTGGAAAAGGGTATTATAAGTTTGTTTTGGTAAAAATTCATGTAACACCGCGAAATATTCGTCGGAGACCCCCAATGTGGTATACCAATCTTCATATCTCGACGAGATAAAGCGATTTTAAGATGTGTGTCCGTCCGTCCGTCCGTCCGTCTGTCCATTATAAATTGTAAACACGCTCCAGGCCGCAATTATGGACCGATCGTCACGAAATTTTGTATGGAGGTCGTGTTCAGATCAGAATAGATCCCTATTCTTATTGGTGATGATCGCGAAATATTTAGCGGGTGAAATGGACCAAAAACATAATATTTATCCAATTTTCTAGCGGCTCTGTAGGTCTCAATAATAGTCCGATCAACGCGTAATTTTAAATAAGGTAAGAGTATATCACAAAGGAGAAGCTTGCAATTTGAGATGGCGATCGGATAATATTTAGAGGGTTAAATGGACCAAAACTTTTGTGTGAAAATTGTGAAAATTTTTAATATACAGCTTATATCTGAATTCCTGGAAGTGACATTCCGGACAAGTGAGATATACTTGAAAGTGGAACGCTTGACCTTTCAATTGATGCCAATTATGTTGGTGTGCATGATCAGATAACAGAGTTACAGCCTAAAATATTCCGTTATTTGTTTGTAGTGTAATAATAAACTCGCTAGAATTCGCAATTATACATCAATAGTCACGAAATTTTGCGCCGGGTAAGAGTATAGGTCGAAAAAGATGCCTACAATTTTGAATGATGATCTGATATTCTTTAGCGGGTGAAATGGACCATTACTTTTGTATGAAAAATATAAAATTTTATTTATGGTCGATATTTTAATTCCTTGAGGACATATATATTTCGCAAAGTAGCCTACATATGGGAAAAAACTACTGACCTTTCCTCTGATGTAAATTGCAATAAAGTGTTTGCTAGATAACGGGCCTACTGCCTAATATATAATGGGTTACGTGTAGAGAACCACATTTTTATCCCATGCTACATATTGTCTCTCCAAAAGTTTGTGTAACACCACGAAATATTGGTCCTAGACCTCTTATTTGGTATGCCAAAATTCATATCTCGACGAGATAAAGCGATTTAGCGATGTGTGTCCGTCCATTAAAAATTGTAAACAAGTTAAGGCCGCAATTATGGACCGATTGTAACGAATTTTTTAAGGAGGTTGGGTTCGGGCCAGAATAGAAATGATTAGTTTTGCTGATGATCGTGAAATGTTCAGGGAATGAAATGGACCAAAAACAAAATTTTAACCAATTTTGTAGCGGCTCTATAGGTCAAAATAATAACCCGCAAAATTTTAAACAAAGTTTGAGTTTATGATGAAGAAGAAGCGTACAAACCAACGTGATGATCAGATAATACTTAGCGGGTTAAATGGACTGAAACTTTTGTGTGAAATTGGTAAAAAATTTCAATAACGTAGCGGTTAAATAACGGAAGTAGTAGTACTATATAATTGGGTTTCATTACATTTTAGTTTGTGTGAACTAAATTTTCCTTTCCTGCTACAAGAATGTCTATGTCATGCTAGGTAACATTTTGGTTTTGGTCATAAGTATTATACATTACATCTCTGATATTTGATAATTAAATTTTCACAATCATTGAAAAGAAGTTCCGTGGAGAGCGATTGTCCAGGGATAGTGGTATAGGGTATCCCATGGTCGGCTCCGTCCGACTATAGACTTTTCTTACTTGTTTTTTAATAAAACGAGTTTCTGTCTAATCAGAATTTCTCTACGACCATCCTAACCGTATATGCATTGCATAGGATTCCGCTGTCTATTTATTACGTATTTCCAAACCAGCGCCATGTCTCAACTGTACACATCAAAAGTGGCAATACTGCCAAATTTCAGAATACCCACTACCAATGGCATGACCATTACCATTACAAAGTACCAATACTTTTCGTACACTTAAATATTAATTTCCAAAACCACTTCATATCTCAAATTTTCAATATCATCTTCTGGCGACGAAAATCGTGGAAAGGGTATTATAAGTTTGTTTTGTTAAAAATTAATGTAACACCGCGAAATATTCGTCGGAGACCCTCAATGTAGTATACCAATCGTCATATCTCGACGTCCGTCTGTCCATTATAAATTGTAATCAAACTCCAGGCAGCAATTATGTATGGAGGTCGGGTTCAGATCAGAATAGATCTCTATTTTTATTGGTGATGATTGTGAAATAATTAACGGGTGAAATGGACCAAAAACATAATCTTTATCCAATTTTGTAGCGGCTCTATAGGTCGCATTAATAGTCCGATCAACGCGAAATTCTAAATAAGGTAAGAGTATATGACAAAGAAGAAGCTTGCAATATGAGATGGCGATCAGATAATATTTATAGGGTTAAATGGACCATAACTTGTGTGTGAAAAATTGTGAATATTTTTAATATACAGCTTTTATTTTGATTCCTGGAAGAGATATTCCCGGCAAGTAAGTTATACTTAGAAGGCGATCTATTCCATTGATGTCAATTATGTTGATGTACGTGATCAGATAACAGTTTTTGTTTGTAGTGTTATCATAAACACGCTAGAGGTCGCAATTATAGCTCAATAGTCAGAAATTTTGCAGGTGGTAAGAGATTAGGTTGAAAAAAAATGCCTATAATTTTGCATGATGATCTGACTTTATTTAGCGAGTGACATAATTCCTGGAGGGCATATACCGGCAAAGTAGCTTACATTTGGAAAAATAACTACTGACATTTCTCCTGATGCAAATTGCAATAGTGTGTCTGCTAGATAACGAACCTACTACCTAATACATAATGGCTTTTGTATAGATAACCACAATTTACTCTAAAGGGAATATATACAAAACACGACCGAAGATGTGCCTCATCGAAATAATGGTTTTAGAGCCCAAATATGTTTGGACGAAATTCGTTTCATACAATTTGGAGTCGATTTAGCCCTGTCCGTTCATCTGTCTCTCTTACTGCCTAGCTGGCTGGTGCGCACGATAACTCCCGAACGGATTTACCGATTCGAGCCAAATTTTATACTTCGTAATATTTTGCCCAAACTTAGTTTAATTTCGAATATGGGCTATATCGGTTCACTTCTTCGGGCACATCCTCCACAAAAGTTCAAAATTTTTGTGAAAAATTGTGTAAACTAGAACTGTTGAAGTGAGCAATCGATTTGGTCCAAACTTTCCATATATTATTATTCCTTCCAGATATGGATCGGGTAAGACTATATCGGTCCACACCTTCGAGTACCTCCCTCACAAAGTTCGGAAAAGTGAAATTTAATTGGGTGACGTAGGGGATGGAAGATACCAAGCAACGGTCCTGACCGGTTTTAACATGGCAAAGCCCAGGATTTATCTTGGTCCCTCTTTCATCCCAAGTGGACACTGACCTCCCCGTGGTGTCACCTGGGGAACTGCATTTAACACCCGTTAAAGGTAGTGAGCTAACATGTGCCGCGCGTTCACCCATAATAACGTTAAAAACTTGGGTTTGGGCGTCGGGTTAGTAACCCTACTATGAAAAAACGAAAGAAAAGAAAAACAAACCCCTCTAAAGTTGGCGAACCCCGCAAACGTTTTAAGGACCATGATCTGCGAATTCGCACTCTTTATAGAGAAGGTGCAGTCTGATGAGGCTGATAGACTTTGCAGCTGCAAAAAACATGGTAGTTAGCAGTACCAGATTTAATCATCTCAATATTCATAAGGGCACCTGGCTGTCTCCGGATCAGAAAACAAGAAACCAAATTGATCATGTTGTGATAGATGGAAGACATTCATCGAGCGTGTTGGATGTACGATCGTTCCGAGGCCCAAACATTGATTCGGACCACTACCTTGTTGCAGCAAAGGTACGCACCCGCTTAAACGTAGCAAACAAAGTACGAAAAGACACAACACGAAAGTTAGACATCGGTAAGCTGCAATCACAGCAGATAGCAACAGCATACTCCACTCAACTAGCCCAATTGCTTAATCAAAGCACTCCTCATCCCGATAACATATCAGCGCAATGGCAAAGCATTGCCTACTCAATGCAAAAAGCCGCAAAATCCATACTTGGATACCAGAGACCTCCACCAAGGAATCCATGGTATGATCAGGAGTGTCGTGCTGCCACCGAGGAGAAAAAAGCGGCATATAGGGCTACTTTACAATCCGTAGCAACGCGTAGCGCACGAAAGAGATACAGGGAGAAAAGGAGAGAGGAGAAACGTCTTTTCCGCAGGAAAAAGAGAGAGATGGAAAAGCGGGAGTGTGAAAAAATCGAGATGTACAGGAGCCAGAATGAAGTCCGAAAATTCTACCAAAGAGTCAAGCATCAAACTGATGGCTTTGGTACAGGCTCATCCTCCTGTAGAGACCAGCAAGGTAATTTGTAACTGATACAGATAGTGTACTCAGGATATGGAAAGAAAATTTTTCAAATCTGTTGGTATCCAATAGCAGCGAAGACGACGAAGATACCACAGTCCCAATCCCAGAAGATGGTATTGAATGTATACCGCCCAGCCAAGATGAGGTAAGGACAGCAATAAATCGGTTGAAGAATAATGAGGCGGCAGGGGCCGATGGCTTACCAGCCGAGCTGTTCAAAACCGGAGGCGACACGCTGATAAGGTGTATTCATCAGCTAGTTAGCACCATCTGGCAGGAAGAACGAGTACCCGACGATTGGAACCTGAGTATCGTGTGCCCCGTCCACAAGAATGGAGATAAGACTGTATGCTCTAACTATAGGGGCATAAGTCTACTCCCTATTGCCTACAAGATCGTGTCAGGGATATTGTCCGAACGACTAAAGCCTATGGTCAACGAGATAATTGGACCATACCAATGCGGCTTTAGACCTGGCAAGTCCACCATTGACCAGATATTTACCCTGCGGCAAATCCTGGAGAAGACCCAAGAGATGCAGATCGACACCTACCACCTTTTTGTCGATTATAAAGCAGCCTTCGACAGCCCGCTGCGTTCAAAGGTATTCCACGCCATGTCTGAATTTGGTATCCCCGCAAAACTCATCCGGCTTTGTAAAATGACTTTAACTGACACGAGGTCCTCGGTTAAAATAGCAAAGAACCTCTCTGAAGAGTTTGGTACCAAAAGAGGTTTCAGACAAGGAGACAGTCTTTCGTGTGACCTCTTGAACATCCTGCTAGAAAAGGTTATACGAGAGGCAAACGTCAAAAGAAGTGGCACAATCTACACCAATAGTCACATGTTACTTGCTTACGCTGATGATATAGACATCATGGGCCGATCAGTAAAAGAAGTAACTGATAACTTTATAAAGGTCGAAGGAGAATCTGCTAAAGTGGGTCTGGCGGTAAACGGTGAGAAGACCAAGTTGATGTTGTCGACGCTCAATGCGTCCATTGAGCTCGGACCGTCAATGGAAGTTGGTTCCTATAATATTGAGGTAGTAAAAGACTTCGCCTACCTCGGCACCTCCGTAAACACAACAAACGACATCAGTTGTGAAATAAAAAGAAGAATTGTATTGGCCAACAGATGCTACTTTGGTTTAAGTAAGCAGTTTAAAAACAAAGCCACATCTCGTCAAACAAAAATAACGCTCTACAAAACACTGATACTACCCGTGCTGATGTATGGCTCCGAAGCCTGGGTACTTGAGCAAGCAGACATGGCAGTGCTTGGTGTGTTTGAGAGAAAAATTCTTCGAAAGATCTACGGACCAATCTGCGTTGACGGTGAATATCGACGTCGCATGAACCACGAGCTGTATCTGCTATACAACGACATCAATATTGTTAAACGTATCGAGATGCAGCGATTGCGTTGGCTAGGCCATATCATAAGAATGAGCGACGATGAACCCGCTAAAAAGGCGTATAAGTACGGACCGCTTGGCGGTGCACGCAGAATTGGTCGGCCAAGGAATAGATGGCGCAAAAAAGTGGATGATGAGATGAAAAGGCGCGGTATTCCAGAGTGCGAAGCAACAAATAGAGAGGAATGGAGATCTCTTCTTAGTTCGGCCTATAGAACAAATGTTCTGTAATGGGCCAGCTAAGTAAGTAAGCTAAGTAAGTAAGAAATTTAAGAGTCCTCTCGAATCGTTTTGATTTTTTTCAGAAGATTGTCCTTGCGGTCCCCTTTACGACGTTACAATTGCAATGGCAAGTCCATACTTCCTGAGAAACCCTGAAACCCGCATGATAACTCTCAAGGGGATTTTGCGATTGGTCCAAACTTTGCACATCCTATTATTTCATCCAGTCATGTCCTTCGAGTACTCCCCACACAAAATTTGGGAAAAGTGCAGCTTGAGGACCCGTCTCGGATCTATTTGAATTTTTTTGAAGAAGGTTCTTTTCAAAGTCCCTATTGCAACGGTACAATTCTTCCGGTATAAGTCCATACTTCCTGAGATAATGGTCCAAAATTTCAAAAATCAGAAGTTAGCTTACTAAAATTGATTTGGTATAGCCATACATTACGATACCAGGAGATGCTAATCAAAGTGAATTTTCCAATTTTGGCATATGTTTTAGAAATGTATAATTTATATAATTGTTCCACAAACATCCCAGTAGGGACAAGGGAGGGTTCTCTTATATCAATGTATTCATATTAGGTCATTAATATGTGACCTAAAAACTGCCATACTTTCCAAAAAAAAAAAAAAAATGTCAAATGACGCCTGTTAGTTATCGTGCAGCCCTCGTAGTGGATTTTGTAGTAGGATGGCTTAATAAGTCCACAAAAGTAAGTTATAACTGATTTCTATTTTCTATATCTTCTAAATATAAGAAGGCTAAACATTTGCCGCGTCGGAACTACATACAAATGTCTATAGGTGGTGCAAAACCATTAATCAGGTATGCTGCATAGAAAACATTACATGAACTCTTTTAACCTTCCTCGTATTAAATTCACTTAACACTTATTGCTAATAACCAAACACTGACCAACATCAAATCGAACACGCAGTCAAAATATTTTGAGGCAATATGTTTGAAATATAATATAAATTTGGTTGCGATACGGGGCCAAACATTATAGATTACGGCACTCACTGGCTGGCAGCAGTAAAACATCTTGTTGCAGTGGCAATGCAAACAAAATCGAAATGAAAATCACCTGTTACAGTTTCAGCAATAGCAGCAACGCCAACAACAGCAACAAGAGCAGAATTAACAGCAAAATTGGTAGCACCGCTGATACATGTTGCTGTTAAGGCATGAAAACATTCGTACGCGTAGATAACCAAGTATTCTGTCAATAGAGTCTGTCAATGCAGCATGTAACATAAGTACTGTTCACCACCACCACAACCATTTGCTCGGCTGTCGATTGCCACTTTGTTTGTTTGTCTATATGTGTGTCTGTCCGTCAGTTTGTTGTCGTCATTGTATTCACCCGGTATTCATTCATTCAATTCGCATGTGCTACAAATAGATGCGTATCAGTAATTGGCGTTGTTATAGTTGTTGTTGCAGTTGATATTAGCAGCTGATGTTGCCGGTAGTTTTTTTTTTCGATTTTTCCTATTGCAGCTGGAATTACTGATCTAGGTATTGGCTGCTCCACCTATATTTGAACGTTGCTAGTTGATCTGCCTTTGGTAACTGATTTCTTGTCCTCTTGGCGGCGTACTTATTTGGTTTAATCTCCAAATCCAACAACAACAACGCCACCAACCCTGCCGCACATAAATAACAACGGCTGACGACTTATCTAGAGCGGTGGTTGTGCAAACGTTCCGCAAATGCAATAACCAGCAATTGCAACAACAACATCCATCTTGGTGTGGAAGCCACCTTAGCGGTCGGTAGCTGCATTAGCCGTGACAGCAGCAACAACAACATCACACGGCACTGCATAAGGCAACAAACATCAGCGATTAGTTGAAGACTTTAAGAAATGAAGTGATTAACAATCTCAAATTGGTATTTTATTTAATTTTTGAAATTGTTAACATAACCAATGAAGAATTTCCTTTTGTTGAGATTTGCTTTTTTATTTACCATAATTCTTTGGATTTCTGATCTTTTTTTGCTCGATCTCGATTTGACTATAGCTATTTTCTCAGGCTTTGTCAGTCACTACTAATTCGCAGATTGAAACAGCTTTGTCATTAAGGTAAATCCAAGTGTTGTGGATTTAAGGTGCCGAAATGGACACTGCAATTTGTAACAAAGATTTCTGTTTTGGTGTATCCTCCACAGACTGAAGGAGGGTATACTGAGTTTGACATGTTGTTTGCCGAATTTCAACAAAAATGTTTTTATGAGAGACATATTCGCCTGATTGATTGACGGAATTTGGATCAATTTTCAATGGCACAACATTCATGTGGCTCTCAAGTTGGCACACCTGTAAATGCTACTACAAAAGTGTGATCTGATACGTAAACTGCACGTTAAAGGATCATCTTGAGTAGTTCGTTCCTTGTCACTATAATATAGAAGCGCAGTGACAGAGAACCATATTTTAAGGTACACCAATATAGAGAGAACGAAATATCAGGAGAAAAGGAGACAGACAAAACGCATTTACGGAAAGTAACAAATATAACACGGAAAGTAACAAATATAACACGAACAAGTAAGAACGGTATTTAGTTCGGCAAGACCGAACTTGTTATACCCTCCACCACGAACTGTATTGAAGTAAAACGGAACAATTAGTTTCCCTTCGTTTATGAAGAATACTAAATACCAAACTTTAGCAAGTTCGGTAAGACAACGTGACTAACCTTCAAAATACCGAAATTCGGGAGGTACCGTTCCACGGGGGCTCTATCAGAACGTTGATCTATACCTACAAAATTCGAGCGGAAAGTTTTTAGCCTCATAGAGAATATAATTCCCGATATTTTGGTAAAACCTCAAAAATACCGAAAATTAAGGTACGTTTCTATGGGGGATATAGGAACCCGCGGACCTATACTGATAATTTTCTTCTGGAATATTTTATAACCCTATGGAAGACTAAATAACAAATTTCAGTCTTTTGGTGGGTTGCTGTAGCCACAGCCTTCAAAATACCGAAAATCGGGAGGTACCTTTCTATGGGGGCTATATGAAGGGGTGGACATATACCAACAGTTTTCTGTGTGATAATGAGGCTAAAACCTTCAAAATACCGAAAATCGGGTGGTACCGTTCAATGGGGGCTATACTAAGGCGTGGGACCTGTACCGAGAAGTTTCTGGGACAGAGTTTTATACCGCCAACGAAGACTAAATACCAAATTTCAGCCATTTCTGAGGAATATTGAGGCCATTATATTCAAAACACCGAAAATCGGGAGGTACGTTCTATGGGGGCTATATGAAGGCGTGGACCTATACCAACAGTTTTCTGGAGGAAAGTTGTATACTCCCAACGAAGACTAAGTACCAAATTTCAGCCATTTTGGTGTGATAATGAGGCTAAACCCTTCAAAATACCAAAAATGGGGTGATACCGTTCTATGAAGGCTATATGAAGAAGTAGACCTATACCTACAAATTTCGTAGAATAATAATTGTTCCACAAACATCCCATATAGGACAAGGGAGACCTCTCATCAAAATTTCATATGGAACGTTTAATACCCCAAATAAAGACCAAATACCAAATTTTAGCCATTTCGTTGGAATATTGAGGCCACAACCTTCAAAATACCGGAAATAGGGAGGTACAGTTCTATGGGGGCTATACTAAGCGTGGCCCTGTATCGACAAATTTCTGGGGCAAAGTTTTATACCAAACGAAGACTAAATACCAAATTGCAGCCATTCCTGTGGAATATTGAGGCCACAACCTTCAAAACACCGAAAATCGGGAGTAACGTTCTATGGGGGGTATATGAAGTCGTGGACCGATATAGCGCAATTACAATACTAAACATCCTAGGAGTGATAGAAACTTCTATACCAAATTACAAAAATCTGTCTTATAAATTGCGATCTTTATCTTGATTTCAACAGACGGACATGGTAATATCGACTTAGAATTTTACCCCAATCAAAAATATATACTTTATAGTGTCTCCGATAAATATTTCGATGCGTTACAAACGAATGACCAATTTAATTATACCCTCCATATTATGGTGGAGGGTATAACAAGGATAATAGCGTTATGTTAGGTCTTTCTGTTACGAAAGCTTTTCCGTCACTGGGAACCAAAATACTTAATTTGAGCTAAGTCGGTAATCTAAAAATGTTACTAAAAAAGTTTGTTGACCACTGGAAATGCCATATTGTCGCCAATGCGGTAACAAATATGAAATATTCTGAATATATATCGTCACCATAAATGCCCGAAGACGGAACCCACATGAAAATCGAAATTGGTTTTTTGATGGAATCTGATACGTAAAGGTAAAATACATGCTCCTACAAAATTCTACGCTTCTACGTTCAAAAATAATAAATAATAAATTGCATTTCTGAAAATGGGATAAAATTGTAGAATTGCGGATCCTAAAAATAAGTTTTTTAGCGGTGTTAGTTTCATTACTTACTCCCATTCGTACATGATTGATAATACTCCAAAGACTCGCCCCCATAAGGTACGTAAAATAGCGGCTATACTACAACGTGTGCCTATGTCCACTATTTTGATGGAGAAGTTTTAAGCACTGGAAACCATAAATGTCATAGGACTTCCAATCTTGCGTGAAATATAGAAAAAATAAAACAAACCAGAAATCGTTGGTACCGCTTTAAGGAGAGAAGTTTGTGACTTCTGAGAAACTTAAATGGTGACTAAGGTGTTCTAATGTGATTCTATTAAAAAAACATCGAACAATATTATTTAAACATTTCTAATTTATATTTTTTGGAATTTTTTGTAGTCACTGTAAGTAGGTGCATAATTAAACATAAGCTTTATATTCTAAAGTTTAGAACCACCTATGCATACATACATACATAAAAAATTTAAATATTTAAGTTGTCTGTGTAGAACATGAAATCCAGTAGGATATTGTTCTTCTTGCGCCAGTAATTGTATAAGTCCTAATTGTATAAGCTGGGCAATATTAGTATAGGTAGTACGTTCTTATACCCTTCACCATAGTAGAGTTGTGCCAAAGGAACTATATGGAACTATCTAGTTCACTTCGCAGTTCCAATGGCCCACATTTTTTCTATGAACAAAATGCGTATACTTAATATGATGATGTTACTCATACGTTTTGGAACTAGTACAAGGAACTAGGAACTAGATTACCCAACTCTACATCATAGTATGGAGGGTGTATCTAGTTTGTTTTTCCGTTTCTAACGCATTAAAATAATTACTTGGAACCATATAAAGTATTAATATTCTCGATCAGGATAAAATTCTGAGGCGATCTAGCAATGTTCGTCTGTCCGTTAGTTGTAATCACTCTAGCGCCCACTAAAATTGTTTTCCATAGGAAGGTCAAGTTCGAAGATGGGCTATATCGGTCCAGGTTTTCGTATAGCCCCTGCATAACGATATTTCCCGATTTTCAGTATTTTGAGGATTTTAGCAAAAATGTTTAACCGAACTATCTGTAATATCACATTTGAAGTTCCTATTGGTCGCCACACCTCTCCACCAAAATAGGTCTATGTTTGGATATAGCCCCCATATAACGGTACCTCTTGGTTTTCGGTATTTTGGGGATGTTAGCTACATTTTTTAACCGAACTAGCTGTAATTTGACATTGGAAGTTCCTAGTGGTCACCGCACCTCTCGACTAAAAATTGTCAATAAGGTCTATGTTTGGATATAGCCCCCATATAACGGTACCTCCCAATTTTCGGTATTTTTAGGGTTTTAGATAAAATTGTTTGTCTGAACTACCCGTAAATTGACATTTGAAGTATACCATATAAAAGTGGCGACTGAAAGAAGACATTTTTAGGTACATTTTCTGAAATTTTTATTTTTAGCCCACCTAAAGTTGTGGACAGGAATGGAAACTAATTACACTGTGCAACATTTTCAAGGTAATTTTGTGCAAACAACTTCATATGCGGTTCTTATGAAAGTACAGACGCAATAGACAAAAACGCTCTTTGGATTTTGTTTTGTTAGATCGGGTTCGGATTTTATGGCCCTATCCACACATGGCTAAATATTGACTTTTTAAAGAAAATCGGGGCTATATCTTTGAAACCAATACGAATCTTTCCATGAAATCCGCAGCAAACTTGTAGATAAGAACAAGAAGAATTTATTTGGAAACATAATGAACACGAATAACCTCATTTATTGCCTCAAATTTTATAATATATCTAAAATTTCCGTGATTTGCATATGTTTCGCAGGGTATCTCCAAAACCGTCAAATTTTTCTTAATGCTATCTTTGGGAAAAATATTCACTGGAATGTAATAAACAACTCTTCAGAACTTATCATTGTTGTAAAATGCCTCTATCGCGTTGTTTGTAGCATATTATTCAACGACAATTTGATATATATATCAACAATACATTGAAATTTCAAATATGAGAATAAACAGCCTGTCTGAACGTTGTTTGAAATATGTTTTGTAGAAAGTATGATATGAAATACCGCCTAAACAACATAAAATAAGTGTTTTACAGTTTCAGAATGTTCTGACGAATTACTAAGGACATTATTCGGAAAGTTTTTGCGAAAGGCTACTTGGTTCAACTCTCAATAGTTTGGCAGTTATTGACCATAATTTCAGAAATTATGTAATCTTTCCTATATTTTATCAATTTTGATGCTCTATATGCGGTTTTTCGTAGTTCGTATGTCAGACATATAAGTTCTACTACTTTAGGACTACAATACTGCTGAAGACCGCAAAGCAAAATTCTTATTACTTTCTGAGATAATGCACGAATCAATTAAAAAGGGTCGTTTTAGCCCGGTATAGATAAGGCCATAAAATCCAAACTCGATCTAAAAACACGAAACCCAACTAGGGGTTTTGTAGTCTTAATATGTACTTTCAGAAAATGTCCACTAGAAGTTGTTTGCATTTTCAGTGTTGCACAGTGTTATTCAATTATAGCTCAAAATATTTTATGGTGGTTGGTATGAAAAGTTCGGCGTGTCAGAACTTAACGCTTTTTTACATGTTTCAATTTTATTTGACTCAAACCTATTCTGATGAGCCAAAAAATTGGCCACTTTTATTGTGCATTTTTTATTATAATTGGGATATTGTCAGAAAATATGGCAATATTGACATAGTATAGGACTATTAAAATTATATAGTATGGACCTCTAATCCAAATACAGTAGAAAAGACCTTAACTATACAAAGAAAAATTCAAACCTATTTCAGATGAGCGGCAGTGTATATTAGGGCTATAACCAAAAAATACCATGTCAGTACCATATGCGAAATATTGTCCTGATAACGAAAACACGTATTTTAGTTCGATTCGGTGAAAAAAGTTTCCGCACCGTCTAAAAGTGTAAATGCCTTTTGGAAATTTTAATAATTTGATTTTAGTTTAAAAAAACAAAAACTTTTGTATACATATGCTTTACAGTCGAAATCGCTTATAACGTCGCACATAGGTAATATTAAGTAATTAGGCGGCCAAAAGTCCAAAATTCTAAATACTAGCTAGGCACAAAATTTTGAATTCTAGGTATAGGGGGTAATTCGCGGAAGTGTTTACCGCGAATTACCCCCCACCTTTTTTTTAAAAAAACTATACGTCACCGATTCCGTGCAGTTAGACGCAATTTGATTGTTGACTTGATACGTATTTCTATATGGGCGCCCAAATTATATAAAATTTTGCAATACGCATATATTTTTATTTTAAGTTGTGTAGTGAAGTGAAAGTGATAGTGATTCCTATAGCTCAAGTAAGCTTCTATTAAATAAATAATAGTTTCATCTTTAATTTTTAACTTTCGTTATATTTTCGGTAGTTGAACATACCCTCTTTTTCACAGAAAAAAATTTAATTTTTTTAATTTCAAAAGCAATTTTGTTATGGATCAGGATTCGTCCGGGTCATATTTCAAAGTATTTTGTTAAAAAAAAAAAAATTAAAAAACCATTTTTTTATTTTATGTTTTTTGTTAACTATGGAGATACCTAGTTCGTCGGGGGTGAAAATAGTGACCCGTAAATGTCTGTTTGAGCAAATGCAACTACAAAATTTACCAAGTTTGGATGAGAAATTGGAGTTTTTAGAAAACCACTTGCTATTGTCTTGCGGAGACTCTGTGAAAGAAAAAAGAACCTTAAGCCTAAATTTTCCTACATCAAACACGAATTTAAAAGGAGATGGCTAAAAGCTCATAAATTTGAAGACGTTTTTATGAAAAAACAACCAGAAGTGGCTGGAAGGCACTTTGAAATACCAGTGCATTCGCTTAATCAACCAGGTCGTCCGAGCAAATCATTTTCGGATTCGAGTGAACGAAGCAAGAGAAGAAAAACTGAGGAAATTCGATCAAATGTTGATGATGAAATGATTATACATGCCTCAAAATTGCTCAAAGAAATAGGAAAATCATCAACAAAGGCTAGTAAATATAGAAAAGCTTATTCCAAGACCAATGAAACAATTGCTCTTTTGACCCCGTTCCAAGCACTCAAAATGTTCGTAGAAGCTGATCTAACAAGACGACAATATGAAATAATAAGGGCAACTAACCCAAAGCATTACCCTTGTTACGACCTTTTGTTGAAAGCAAAACAAGAATGCTACCACCAAAGACGGCATTGCGAGTAACGGCTACCAGCGCAGAAATTAATTTACAATGCCTAATGGATCATACTATTCAACGGTTATCAATCTACCTGGAAGAAGTGTTATCAACCCTTAACGAAATTGAAAGAAATGCATTAACGATAATTTATAAATGGGGGTGTGACGGGTCACAACAAGCACGGTACTAACAAAAATTCTCGGAAGACGCCGAATCCGATGCTAGTATATTTTTGAGTTCTTTTGTCCCACTTCAAATTATTTGTGGTAAAGAAAACAATAAAGTGTTGTGGCAAAACCCAACACCATCATCACCACGATTTTTGGCCGCCCCATCAGATTTCGGTATGTGAAAGAAACTACAGATGTAACAAAGGAGGAAATAAGTTATGTGCAAAATGAAATTAAGAACCTCACTCCTACAAAAGTAAATATTGATGGAAAAGAATTTGCTTATAATCACATTTTAACAAGTAAAAAAGTGCCTCAGCCAATGTGAAGCGAAACTTTCACCTCCGGACAGATCGAATGTATTTAAGGTCTCTTCAGAATTTTGTGGCCCTTTTTGGACATTTGAATTTGCCGACAAAAATGTGGATTATGAATTAACTGCAGGGCAGGTACCCTTCTTTATGGGCCATTTTAGAAAGTTAAACTAAATTTTGATTAAATATTTGGAGATCCAAAGTTTGGACCAAATTGGTTGCCCCATTCATTTTTAAATATTGGGGAGATGTACCGAAAGTTGTGGACCGGAATTGCCCATGAAACTAAGTTTGGAAATAATATGACGAAGACTAAATGTTGGACCAAATCGGTTGAACAATTCGAGAGTTATCGTGCTCTCCTTTCGGGCTGTTTAACAAGAAATATGGACTTGCCCCTGGAAAACTTTTACCGTCGTTATGGAGGTAGCGAATGCTAATCGCTTCATCAAAAATCAAAGTGATTCGAGAGCAGGTCTTAAAGTGAACTTATCCGAAATTTTGTGTGAGAGGTACTAGAAGGAGTAGACATATATAGTCCATATTCGAACGTGATCTATATCTGGTAGATATATTAGGATGTGCAAAGTATAGATTACATCGGTCACTCCCTTCAAGAGTTATCGTGCGCAAAATTTTTCCGAACATTTTGGAAGTTTTGTTGGGGAGGTACCTGAAGGAGTGGACCGATATAGCCCATCTTCGAATTTAGACTATGTTTTGATAAAATATTACGAAGACCAAATTTTGGACCGAATCGACAGATCCGTTCGAGAGTTATCTTGCGCTCCAACCACCACGCAAGGTGTCATAGGGCTTTTTGCACCTTTCCGGCCATTTTCTCAGGAAGTATGGACTTGCCCCTGATGAAACTTAAACCGTCATATGGGGGGAAGTGAATACAAGTTGTTGCAACAAAAATCACAGCGATTCGAGAGCAGGTCCTAAACTGAACTTATCCGAAATTTTGTGTGGGAGGTACCAGAAGGAGTGGGCCGATTGGGCCATATTGGAACCTCATCTAAGCCTGGTAGAAATTTCACGATGTGCAAAAGTATGGTCCAAATCGGTTACTCCCTTCAAGAGTTATCATGCCCACAAATTTTCCGAACATTTTGGAACTTTTTGTGGGGGAGGTACCGGAAGGAGTGGACCGATATAGCTCATCTTCGAACTTAAACTAAGTTTGGACAAAATATTACGAAAGCCAAAATTTTAAGCGAATCGGTTCATCCGTTCGAGAGTTATCGTGCGCACCAGCCAGCCAGACAGACGGACAGACAGACAGACGGACGGACATTGCTAAATCAACTCCAAATTGTCTGAAACACATTTCGTCTAAACATACTTGGGGTTATAAACCATTATTTCGATTAGGCACATTTTGCCCGTATGAAAGTGTATATCAGGAATATTGTCAATTATTTCATATTCCATTTCAGAAAAAGGATAAATTTTTTTCGCGCTACATCAACGATTTTTGATATGTAGGTTAAGAAAAAGATTCCCAGTACGAATCTGGTCGCGAGCCAATTTTTGGTTGTTGCGGACAAAAGTTATGGCGCTTTTATTTCGCTTTTAAGAAAGAAAATATTATAAAAACGCTAATTATTTTAATGAGCACAATTGTTACAAAAAAGTTCTCTCGAAGTGCCCTCAGCGAGTAGATTGCATAATACCTGCAAAATGTTACACAGAATTCGCGGAATGTACATAAAATTGCTAAATTATTGAATATAAGTGTACTTTTTTCAAAATTAAAGCCCATTTAGTGGTCATATAATTACATAAAAAATTGTTGTGGATCTAAACTTCACGCCGTATCAAATGAGACTGCAATCATACAGATTGGTGTTATAGTTTGGATGTTACGGTCAAAATAAGCACATATGTTGGTCAAAAAATAATTTTTTGTTTGAAAAAATATTTTTTTCACATGCATAATAGTAGTTTCACATGCATAAATGTAGTAGAAAATATTGTAAAAATTTATAGGAATACTTCCTTCATTTTGCTTAAATCTCCTAACAAAATAGACGGATTTTGCTTTATTGACATTCATATTAAAGCTTTCCCATTAGGGAAGCTAATTGGGTTGATGAGGATATATGTCAAAACTTCTGAAATGGAAATAGAGTTCAAATAACCCATTTTTATTTATATGCATTTTAAAATACGTGTAAATCGCGTAATTATCAAAATCGTTTTGTCCGCATGTGATTTTCATGTACAGCAAGACCATATCTGTTAATTTGTATATATTTTTCGAAATTTAATTTGGAGGCTAAGATGTAGCATCAGCTGCATCTTAGCATTAAAATACCTATAAAATATCGCTAATTTGCGCAAAGTGCATACAATTTTTGTCCGCATCCGATATCAATGTCCACCATGAAAATCTACATCGATATATATCTGTTTCAAGGCGATCAATTAAGAACCGTGGATGTAGCATCACACACTATTTTTTGGGATAAAATGAATGTAGCTCCCTTATCAGTGAAGTTTTTAAAACTCTGTTTCCGCTAAAACGAAGATGCTGTACTAGTTGTTTCATTGCAGTGCAAACGAACCGCAGAAAACGCGATAAAATACGCGATATTTCCAAAAACAATTTTAGGTGATTTTTCTACTTTGGACTTTCTTGTAACTCGCGTTTTAGTGGACGGATTTTCACGGGGAATGACATATTAGATCCGGAACGTAAAAAACTAAAATGTGCAATCAAGTACGAGGAAATCGAATGACAATTGTAAAAATTAGGACCGAAAAATATGATTTTTAGAAAAATGTTCACACAAAATTTCCGTGTTTGGATGCAGATTTCTATGAAGCTGTGTAGACTACATTCACGACACATATATCAAATAACTCAGAATCGCGAGTTCTACAATCCTATATACGATTTTTTGTAAAACCTGTTTGCGGAATGAAATTAGAAGAAAATGTCAAAAAACACTGTAAAACTGGCTTCAAAATGTCAGCATCATTTAATGGTAGAAGCAGTTCAAATTTTGAAAAGTAATACATTAGTGAGATGATCCTTATTTAGTTTGCTTCTAGTTTTACCTTGACAGGAAAATCGAGAGAAGTGTGCTTTACTCACAAATCGAGAGAAAACAAAAAAAGACATGGTGGCTTCAACCCATTTTTACCCATTTTTTAACATAAATATAGCCACAGCTACCACACGAATTATCTTTTAAAGCCAATATTTTTGCCACGTCCAACAACATTTCATTTTATCCAAAAATATTTAATTTGTATAGTATAGAACCACAAGTCGCGTATTCTAAAAGGGTAAACCTTGGCTTCAGCTATGTTAAATTTTCAAAAATATTGGTGATATACCCTTTCTAGCCTAAAGGATGAGGGTATAAAAAAACAAGTAAGAAAAGTCTATAGTCGGACGGAGCCGACCATGGGATACCCTATACCACTATCCCTGGACAATCGCTCTCCACGGAACTTCTTTTCAATGATTCTGAAAATTTAATTATCAAATATCAGAGATGTATAATACTTATGTATAATACTTATGACCAAAACCAAAAAGTTATCTAGCATGACAAAGACATTTTTGTAGCAGGAAAGGAAAATTTAGTTCACACAAACTAAAATGTAATGAAACCCACTTATGTAGTACTACTACTTCCGTTGTTTAACCGCTACGTTATTGAAACTTTTACCAATTTCACACAAAAGTTTCAGTCCATTTAACCCGCTAAGTATTGTCTGATCTTCACGTTGTTTGTACGCTTCTTCTTCATCATAAACTCAAACTTTGTTCAAAAATTTGCGGGTTATTATTTTGACCTACAGAGCCGCTACAAAATTGGTTAAAATTTTGTTTTTGGTCCATTTCATCCCCTGAACATTTCACGATCATCACCAAAAACTAATCATTTCTATTCTGGCCCGAACCCAACCTCCTTAAAAAATTCGTTACAATCGGTCCATAATTGCGGCCTTAAGCTTGTTTCCAATTTTTAATGGACGGACACACATCGCTAAATCGCTTTATTTCGTAGAGATATAAATTTTGGCATACCAAATGAGGGGTCTAGGACGAATATTTCGCGGTGTTACATAAACTTTTGGAGAGACAATATGTAGCATGGGATAAAAATGTGGTTCTCTACACAGAACCCATTATATATTAGGCAGTAGGCCCGTTATTTAGCAAACACTTTATTGCAATTTACATCAGAGGAAAGGTCTGTAGTTTTTTCCCATATGTAGGCTACTTTGAGAAATATATATGTCCTCAAGGAATTAAAATATCGACCAAAAATAAAATTTTATATTTTTCATACAAAAGTAATGACCCATTTCACCCGCTAAAGAATATCAGATCATTATTCAAAATTGTAGGCATCTTTTTCGACCTATACTCTTACCCGGTGCAAAATTTCGTGACTATTGATGTATAATTGCGACTTCTAGCGAGTTTATTATTACACTACAAACAAATAACGGAATATATTAGGCTGTAACTCTGTTATCTGATCATGCACACCAACATAATTGGCATCAATTGAAAGGTCAAGCGTTCCACTTTCAAGTATATCTCACTTGTCCGGAATGTCACTTCAAGGAATTAAGATATAAGCTGTATATTAAAAATTTTCACAATTTTCACACAAAAGTTTTGGTCCATTTAACCCTCTAAATATTATCCGATCGCCATCTCAAATTGCAGGCTTCTCCTTTGTGATATAATCTTACCTTATTTAAAATTACGCGTTGATCGGACTATTATTGAGACCTACAGAGCCGCTAGAAAATTGGATAAATATTATGTTTTTGGTCCATTTCACCCGCTAAATATTTCGCGATCATCACCAATAAGAATAGGGATCTATTCTGATCTGAACCCGACCTCCATACAAAATTTCGTGACGATCGGTCCATAATTGCGGCCTGGAGCGTGTTTACAATTTATAATGGACAGACGGACGGACGGACGGACTGACGGACGGACACACATCTCAAAATCGCTTTATCTCGTCGAGATATGAAGATTGGTATACCACATTGGGGGTCTCCGACGAATATTTCGCGGTGTTACATGAATTTTTACCAAAACAAACTTATAATACCCTTTTCCACATTGTGGTATAGGGTATAATGACCATGGTTGATAGCAAAGTTTGCAATGCTGTAACCAACATGACCTCAACTAGCCGATGCTATATATGTGGCGCCACTTCCAAAGATTTCAATAATTTAAGCAAAAAGAACGAGATAAGTCATGATGCTCTTGAGTTTGGAATTTCGGTATTGCACGCAAAAATACGTATTTTTATTTTTTATGATTTTTTATTTTTTTTTTATTTATTTATGATTTATGAAAATAAAATGTGTTTTTATTATAAAATATATGTTTTTATACCCTCCACCATAGTATGGAGGGTATATTAAGTTTGTTTTTCCGTTTGTAACGCATTGAAATACTCATTTGCGACCCTATAAAGTATATACAGTCGGACCTCGATTATCCGTAATGGTCGGGACCGGAGGCATTACGGACAATCGATTTTCCCGGATAATAGAGGCAATGCTTTTATGCAGTTTTTGAACATATTTTATAAAATAATATTCATAAAATAAAATAATATGAAAATCTGCAATTTTTTTAATGGTTTTCGTGATACCATAAATACACAAATTGTGTAATACGGGAGAATTTCCAGTTTTTGTTTGCTTAATCAAATTAATTGGAAAGTGTTCTTTTTAAGTTTATAACGAAAATAGAGGAAATGGAACAAACTCCAACATTTCTTTTCTATCACGGATAATGGAGGTTCCCGGATAATCGATTCACGGATAATCGAGGTTCAACTGTATATTCTTGATCAGGGTAAAATTCTGAGTCGATCTGTGCACGTCCGTCCGTCCGTCTGTGGTAATCACTCTTGCATCCACAAAAATGGTGATAGGACGCTGAAATTTTGGGAAAATGCGTCTTTTGTTTGCAGGCAGGTCAAGTTCGATGATGGGCTATATCGATCCACGTTTTGGTATAGCCCCCATATAACGGTACCCCCCCATTTACGGTATTTTGACGTTTTTAGCTACATTTTCAGACCGATGTAGCTTTAATTTTACATTTAGGGTTCTTAGGTGTCAATAAACTTATATAACAAAAATTGTGGACATAGGTCCACGTTTTGGTATAGCCCCCATATAACGGTAGCCCCCGATTTACGGTATTTTGACGTTTTTAGCTACATTTTCAGACCGATGTAGCTAGAATTTGACATTTAGGGTTCTTAAGTGTCAATAAACTTATATAACAAAAGTTGTGGACATAGGTCCACGTTTTGGTATAGCCCCCATATAACGGTACCCCCCGATTTACGGTACTTTGACGTTTTTAGCTACATTTTCAGACCTCTGTAGCTATAATTTGACATTTAGGGCTCCTAAGTGTCAATAAACTTATATAACAAAAGTTGTGGACATAGGTCCACGTTTTGGTATAGGTCCCATATAACGGTACCTCCCGATTTACGGTATTTTGACGTTTTTAGCTACATTTTCAGACCGATTTAGCTCTAATTTGACATTTAGGGCTCTGAAGCGTCACTAAACTTATATAACAAAAGTTGTGGACATAGGTCCACGTTTTGGTATAGCCCCCATATAACGGTTCCCCCGATTTACGGTATTTTGACGTTTTTAGCTACATTTTCAGACCGATTTAGCTATAAATTGACATTTAGGGTTCTTAAGTGTCAATAAACTTATATAACAAAACAAGTGGACATAGATTAATGTTTTGGAATAGCCCCCATATAACGTTACCGCCCGATTTCAGGTATTTTGACGATTTAAGTCGCATTTCTAGACCGAATTAGCTATAATTTGATATTTATGGTTCTTAGTGACCAACAAACTTATATTCGAAAAACTTATGAACATAGGTACATGTTTTGGTATAGCCCCATATAACGGTACCTCCTGATTTTCGGTATTTTGAGATTTTTACATACAAGTTTTAACCGAATTAGCTGTAATTTGAACATTTGTCATTTGAAGTTCTTAGTGGCCACCACACCTCTCCACCAAAATTGTCTGAAATTTTGGGAAAATGCGTCTTTTGTTTGCAGGCAGGTCAAGTTTGATGATTGGCTATATCGGTCCACGTTTTGGTATAGCCCCCTTATAACGGCATTTAGGGCTCTATAATTTGACATTTAGGGTTCTTAAATGTCAAATAACTTATATAACAAAAGTTGTGGACATAGGTCCATGTTTTGCAATAGCCCCCATATAACGTTACCGCCCGATTTCAGAAATTTAAAAGCCAACAAAAATTGTTCATTTAAGTTCATATTTTCGTATAGCTCACATACCTCCGAACTAGCTGTTAATGATATTTGAAGTTCCCACGTTATGTACCGATTTTCAGTATTTTGAGGATTCTAGCTACAATTTTTAACCGAATTAGGAGTTATTTGACATTAAAGGCTCCCATCAAAAACTGTCAACATAGGTCCATGTTTTATTATAACCCCTATATAGGCACCATAAAAAAGGGTCTACCGAATGAAACATTTTATGTACATTATCTGACATTTTAACGTACCCACTTAAAGTTGGGGACAGGAATGAAAACTAATTATTCCATTTTAGTTCAGAATATTTTATGGTGGAGGGTATGAAAAGTTCGGCCCGGCTGAACTTAACGCTTTTTTACTTGTTTACTTGTTTAAAAATACTGTCTTTCGAAGCCATTAACGTCCAAAAATATTTTTGGCCGCCTAAATATTTCAAATCGACCACTGTGCGTCGGTCAAGGGACCGACCAAATTCGGACGCTATAAGCGATAGTCGTTATAAACGATATTAATAAAAGAGGTGAAGTTATATTATGTATAGTGACTTTTGGGTATAAGTACGTTGTTTTATTATGTAAATAAACAAACTGAATTAAATTTTTGCATTTGTTCATTCTTTATACATACGTATAAAAAAACTTAATAAAAAAATAACGACATGAAATTAATTCTTCAGCAGATATATTACGTTAATAGAGGATATGGTTTTATTTAAAAAAAATCTGTAATTTTTTGGAATTCATTAGTTTTAAATTTAACTCTGACCTGAGTTTTGAAACATGTTCTGTTGCTTGTAACATGTTCTGGGAAATAAATTTCTGAAGAGTATCTACAAATAGGCACGACTCTGTCACTGACAGTAATTGAAATTCTGGTTCAGTAGTATCCTCAATTTCTTCGTTAGAATTGTCTTCATCTAAAGCTACCAATATTATTTCGTCGTTATTATACATGGCAGATTTGAAAATACATATTATCATCTATGCCAACTATTTCATCAATATCTTCTACGTGTTGGGGAGAAAGAGAATAGAGACAAATGTGTTCAGAATCGTTCAAAGGACCATTAATCCCGCATAATGAAAACAGTTAGCAATGACAAAAGACGCTGAAATTTTCCAGGCTTTATCTAACAATAACAATGCATACAACACATTTAATTTCGTACTTTCATCCTTTTCTATTCTTGCCAGGATAGTGAATTTTTGCCGATTCCGGTAATTCGATTTTAATGATTTTATTACTCCTTGTAAAAGAGATGGATAGTAAAGATTCAAGCTTAATCGACTTCAGACCGCTTAAATGAACCCCGAAATTCAGTTGTCCAACCCCATCTTCGAACATGTTGTGCATATTTTTGGTATTTTGGCGTTTGAGTTTAAAAAAATACATACAACAAAATATTGAGAGAAATGTTCCACCCTCGCATGGTTCGACGTTATAATCGATAAGAAAATTCAAATATTTAACAAAAAACGACGTTATAACCGATATGGCGTTATAAGCGATGATGTTAATATAACGGGCAGAAATTCGGAACTTTTGGTTTTTGTCGTTATAAGCGATATGACGTTATAAACGACGACGTTATAAGCGATTTAGACTGTATTTATGTTAAAATAAATGCTTAAATCATTGCGATTTGACGAAATTTATGTATTGGACGTGTGTTGAATTTTCCGACATTGAAGGAAACATATAAGAAAAAAAATTTAAGTGAGGGGAAAAGTGATAATCTGTAAAGGTTATAGTCGGACGAGGCCGACCATGTGATACCCTACACCACTGTCCCTGGGAATTAGCTTTCAGCAAATCAAAATTTCTTTATGGAACAAATAAGCTTATTGTAAGAAATACTTTTTTGGATTCTGCCACCTTATCACATTAAGCTTGGGACCTACAGTTTTTCGCCGAGTCCGAAGGGCGTGTCCTAAGACACCACTTTTAGAGAAGTTTTATATGGCTGGAATACTCAGAAAATGTCGCCAACATTAGTGAGGTGTATTTTTTCATCGTTGAAAGTTGTATGTTACCTCGCCGAGGAATCGAACAGACGACAATCTGTGTACAAGGCTGATGTGAAGTTGAAATATAGGTCCACTCTACGGAATAATATGAGAAACGAAGATACGTAATGCTTTTTTGCTTTGAGCATATTAAATGTCTCCGAAGTCTATTCTTGAAAAATCAAAAAATGTTTTGACATATCTAATAGGGTGCAACCGGCGTGCAATGTTATGCACACCCGCTTTCACGCTGAATGCCCGGTTTCAGTTCCTAGGCCAGGCCACATCAAATTTTCAATACCTCTCAGTAATGATGGTGAAATTTTCTGAGTATTTCAGCCATGCAAAACTTCTCTACATGCGGTGCCTTAGGACACGTCGTTTGGCCTCGGCGATAAACAGTAGGTCCCTAATCATTGAGTTAGTATGATTTGTGGTGAACCCATTCATATTACAGAAGTCTCCCTTGTCCCTACTGGGATGTTTTGTTTGCATGGAAATTATTATGTATATCATTCTACATTTCTAATAAAAGTTCCAAAATTGGAAAATTGACATTGGTAGCCTCTTCTGATACATCTATACATTTTCTTTGAATATCAGGTTCCTTTTTGGAATACAACTAAAATAAATAAATATATAAGCCGCTGCAAATATACCCAATTACAATGCAAGTTGCCATATCTGGCCGTGAAATTTTCGACAGACGGACATTGCTCCAATTTTATTGAACACTGCAAGGGAACATTGTGAGTTTATTGAACATCTGTCGTCCAAAGAAGTGCACTTGTACCATACATATTGCTTGGAAATGCACGCGATTTTGTGCTTTTCGAAAATAGTTCATTGTGGATATATGCTGTGATATCAAAAATATATTTTAACCGGAAAAAAACTACTAATAATGAGTAGAAATTCAAATAATTTCCATGCAAACAAATTTATGGCTAGGGTTCCACATAATTTGCAATAATGCTGGGAATTTATCTATTATGGTAGAGACAAATTGTAGCATGGGAAGAAAATGTTGCATTCTACACAAATCCTATTATATATTAGGCAGTAGGGCCGTTAGTTACCCAGGATACACATTATTACAATAGGCTACTTTGCTGGTACATGCCCTCCAGGAAGTAAAATATGAACCAAATTTAAAATTTTTATATTTTTCATGCAAAAGTAATGGTCAATTTAACCCACTAGATAATATGAGATCATCATCCAAAATTGTAGGCATGTTCTTCGACCTAAACTCTTACATCGTTCAAATATCGTGACTATTGATCTATAACTGCGACCTCTAGCGTGCTTCTGATTACACTACAAACAAATAACTGGATATATTAGGCTGTAACTCTGTTATCTGAGCACATAAATAAACTTAATTGGCATCAATGGAAAGGTCAAGAAATGGCCTTCCAAATTTTACTTACATGGGCGGAATGTATCTTCCAGGAATACATATATAAACTGTATATTAAAAACTTTCACACAAAAGTTGTGGTCCATTTAACCCGCTAAATATTATCTGATCACTATCTCAAATTGCAAGCTTCTTCTTTGTCATATACTCTTACCTAAGTTAAAATTTCGAGGCGATCGGACCATTTTTGCGACCTACAGAGCAGCTACAAAATCGGATAAAAATTATGTATTTGGTTCATTTCACCCGCTAAATATTTCACGATCATCACCAATAACAATAGGTGTCTATTCTGGTCTGAACCCGACCTCCCTGCAAAATTTCATGACGATCGGTCCATAATTGCGGCCTGGAGTTTGATTACAATTTATAATGGACAGACGGACACACGGACGGACGGACGGACGGATGGACACACATCTCAAAATCGCTTTATCTCGTCGAGATATGAAGATTGGTATACCACATTAGGGGTCTACGACCGATATTTCGCGGTGTTACATGAATTTTCCCAAAACAAACTTATAATACCCTTTCCACATAGTGGTGTAGGGTTTAAAAACTGTGTAACGACACGAGTTCCCTCTGATTGCTGGGATAGCTCTCGGGGGCCAGAGTCTGTCACAGAAATTTATAAAAGTGACCGAGAAATAGAAAACACGGTTTGTTTGGGTTTTAACCAATTTGTGGCTTTATTTTTGGATTGATTGGTGGATTTTCTATTATATATACATATACTGCTAAGTAAATGTGTGTCGGCTACGTCTTCTAAGTGGATAAGTACGCCCAGCGGATTGTCTTCTCGTTGGTCCTGATCGTTGTAGGAGACCTGGAAATGTACTCCGGTAGGCCTTCCAAAGTATCCCTGGATAGGTTCTCCGGTAAGCTGCCCGAAGGAGACCTGGATAAGTACTCCTTGCCAAGACGTTCTCTTTGCTGGCACTGATGGAGACGTGAATAAGTACTCCTTGCCAAGACTTTATCTTTGCTGGCCCTGATGGAGACCTGGATAAGTACTCCCTTCGGTGCCGGAGATATGACCTGTCGGAAACCCTGTTTCGGCGGTTTCGGGCGATCCAAAGGTCAGACGAGTGTTGACGAAGGGGAACCCGAGAGTTACGGACATTACTCAGGTTGACAAGAGGAAAATCCGAGAGTTACGGGCACTACTCAGGTTGACACGAGAGGAATCCGAGAGTTTCCGACACTACTCAGATTGGCACGAGGTAAGCCCGAGAATGACGGACACCACTCAGGTTGACACGAGGGAAGCCCGAGAGTTACGGACACTACTCAGATTGGCACGAGGTACACCACTCAGGTTGACACGAGGGAAGCCCGAGAGTTACGGACACTACTCAGATTGGCACGAGGGAAGCCCGGGAGTTACGGACCCTACTCCGGTTGACACGAGGGGGATGCGAGAGTTACGGACACTACTCAGATTGACGCGAGGGGGATCCGATAGTTACGGACACTACTCAGATTGGCACGAGGGACACCACTCAGGTTGACACGAGGGAAGCCCGAGAGTTACGGACACTGCTCAGATTGGCACGAGGGAAGCCCGGCAGTTACGGTTGACACGAGGTGGATGCGAGAGTTACGGATACTACTCAGATTGACGCGAGGGGGATCCGAGAGTTACCGACACTACTCAGATTGGCACGAGGGAAATCTGAGAGTTATAGACACTACTCAGATTGGCCGAGGTTACGGACACCACACAGGTTCGCATGAGGGAAGTAGAGTTGGGCAATCTCGTTCAATTGAACGATCCGGATCACTATCTCGTTCAATGGACATCGGCAATTTCTTTGACAAAACTGCGTATACTTAATTTCACACGTTGGTTTTTATGATGTTACTCATTCGTCTTTGAACGAGAAGAGTGATCCGGATCGTTTAATTGAACGAGATTGCCCAACTCAAGAGGGAAGTCCGAGAGTTACGGACACTACTCAGGTTGACACGAGGGGAATCCGAGAGTTTCGGACACTACTCAGATTAACACGAGGGAAATCCGAGAGTTAAGGACACTACTCAGATTGGCACGAAGGAAGCCCGAGAGTTACGGACACCACTCAGGTTGACACGAGGGAAGTCCGAGAGTTACGGACACTACTCAGGTTGGCACGAAGGGATTCCTCGAGTTACGGACACTACTCAGATTGGCATGTGGGAAGTCGAGAGTTACGGACACTACTTCGATTGACACGCGTCTCTGTTACACATAAAACATCACTCCGACTCACCTGGTTTACTGCGTTGGGTTGTTCGGGTTTAACTCGCGGACACTTGTATGTTCACTTGTTCGTCGACTGATCCCCCTTCTGATTTCTTCGGCCCTTTTATAGGAAAACCTGATGGTACCTATTACCTCTAAATAAATTCAAATTGGGTTGTTGTTGGTAGGGATAATCATTGTGATAGGGTCACTATTACAGGTTGCTTGCCTACATGTGGCATTGACAGAGCGGTCAGTAAACCTAACGGTTAACAGATGAACTATTTTAGTAAACAACTACGAATTTGGAAATTCATAAATTTATTTTCAATAATTATACAATTCAATGTAAACAAGTGAAAAAGTATCAGGTCGGCTTTGCCGACAGAGATATACCCTCAGCCTGTGTGGATTAAAATACTTTTTTCCCAAAAAAACGTATGTTTGTAGGGGGGTTTTCAAAATTTTGGGCGTATGACCCTAGTAAAGTATGGATAGGATTAATGCACAAAAATTTGCGGCGATATCGTTAGATAGAGCTTTTTTATGACACTAGCCTACGAAAAACAAATTTTGCTGTAAACAGGGCCACTAGGAAAACCTTCGGTAAAAATGTCCAAAGGATCTTCGAACAGACCCTTAACCACACAAAACCCTTAACCATCCATCGCAGCAGAAGAACGACAGCTGCCAAGGCAAACACGAGTGGTTTTAGCTCAGTTAAGATCCGGACGATGCAGCCGCCTCAATTCGTATTGGGCCAGAATTGACGCCACGATACCCAACATATGCCCAGCATGTGGATTGGGACCACACGATACTCTGCATTTATTCAACTGCCCAGCTAACCCCACTCACCTGTCTCCTCATTCTTTATGGACGCAACCAGTCCAGGTTGCAGAATTCTTGAGTCTGGATACAGAGGAACTTGATAACTGAAATAATACACGAACGAATATATATGCGTTGCTACAACAACAACAACAACAAAAATGTTGAACATTTGTGTGGGTGGTACCACAAAGATTGGGGAGATAAGGCTCAAATTTAAACATAAACTAAGTTTCGACAATATTTAGAGATCCAAAGTTTGGACTAAATCGGTTCCTACGTCTATTGGAAGTCGCGCGTATCATTTTAGCGAATATTTTTGAACTTTTGTGGGGGAGGTACCGGAAGGAGTAAACCTATAAGCACCACCTTCGAATTTAATCTAATATTCGAAGAAATATTACAAAATACAAAGGATGGACGAACGTAGTATTCGGTTAGAGCTCTCCAGCCACTACACATGGTGCCATAGGGATTTTTTACAACTTTCGGGCTGTTTTCTCAAGAAGTATGCACTCGCCACTGAAAAAAACTTTTACTGTCGTAGTTGAGGCAGCGAATGCAAGTTGCTTCAACAAAAACTGAAGTGATTCGAGAGCAGGGGCTGGATTCTTGTTCTATGAAAATTTAAAATGAAAAATATTTCCTTTATATTTTGTTTTCATTTGACAGCTTTCTCCTTTATAAAAGTTTTCCCCCCAGTTTATGTATTTCGAAACGAAAATGTGTGCGCATGAAACACACCCAAACTTTAGTTTTTGAAATATTATTGCCTTTGCTTTTACTTCAAAACAAAAAACAAATTTGAAAAACACACTCAAATTTGGTAGTTTTTCTTGCGCATTCATTTTCTTATCGACATACATGAACAGGCTGTTCATTTCACATTTTCATAGAAACAGAATTGAGCCCCAGTAGTGGAATTCTCTAACACATTTTTTGAGTTACCGACAATAATAATAAAAAAATCGGTAGGACTTAGCGACAGCTTTATTTTGGCTGTTATCTTATCGAAAAATTTCGGTAATTGCCGAAATTATAAGCATTTTAATTTTACCGAATTTTGTCGGTAAGTCAAAAAATGAGTTACAGAATTCCATTACTGGTCTTAAAATCAATTTATTCAAAATATAGTCCATACGCGAGCCTGATCTATATCTGCTAGATATATTAGGATGTGTAAAGTATGGACCAAATCGGTCACTCCCATCAAAAGTTATCGTGCGCACAATTATTCCGAACATTTTTGAACTTTTTTTTGGGGGAGGAACATGGAGGAGAGAACCGATATAGCTTATCTTCGAACTTAAACTAAGTTTGCTCAAAATATTACAAAGGCCACATTTTAAACCGAATCGGCAGATCCTTTCAAGTGTTATCTTGCGCTCCAACCACTACACACGGTGTCACAGGGGTTTTTGTACCTTTCAGGCTATTTTCTCAGGAAGTGTGGACTTGCCCTGATGAAACTTATACCGTTGTATGGGGGGCAGTGAATACAAGCGTCTACAACACAAATTAAAGCGATTCGAGAGCAGGTCCTAAACTGAACTATTCCGAAATGTTGTGTGGGAGGTACTCAAAGGAGTGGACCCGACTCACATGTGTAGATCGTCTCATAATTGTACCCTGATCAAGAATTTATGTATATTAGGGTGGAGTCGATACGTATATATGGAAACAAATCTTAATGGCCGCTCCGCGTTTCTGATTCTTGGGATTGTGCTGAGAAAAAAAGTAGACTACACCATATGTCTACGGTGAAAATCGAGCTTCCACATTTTGACTTGTTTTTGCGATGCACAAGAGATTACATATATATTTTCCACGCTAACGTATATACTTAAGAGTGTTGCAAATGCTTATTTCAATGCGTTACAAAAGGAAAAACAAACTTAATTTACCCTTCATACTTTGGTTGAAAGTATGAAAATAATATTGGAAATAAATAATTTTCTGTGTTTATTGTATTCACAATGAACCACTGTGCGTGTACTGTTTGTGATACTCACCTAGCGATTCTTTTTTTAATTGTTAACAAAATATAATTTCAATCGAAAAGCATGCCAATAATTTGAAATGCATTCATATAGAAATTCTATATTCTCAAATTTCAAACCATTACTATGGCAATTAAGAGTAATTGAGTCTTTTCATATGGGATGGAATTATATGTAGTAGCCTGCTGTTAATAGATATTTGAGATCCATATATTGGACTAAATAGCCTTGCTGTACAACTCATCTTTTTTTTTGTTAAATTGTTCAGAAAACATAAACTATAGTAGCTACAACTGCGGTTGTTTGCCGACATATTCCATTTAACCACGGCTTAAACAATTAATTCATATGGCTTTTATATTTGGATACGCAACGGAGTATTGATTGCATTTAATTGTTTTTTGCCTTGGAGACAAACACGCGTATAAATGGCTACTGCTTCTAGAAATCAAAGAAAAATGAGAAGAAACCAAACCAAACTATAATAAAAAAACATAACCAGCGATCTCCTTTTTTTCATGTACCGTGTTTCATTGACTTCTAGTTACATGGTTGAGCTCATGTTGCAACCCAACCAAGTGACCATTAAGAAGCCACCATTTTTTACTCTATGAAGAAGAGGGGTGATGTGAAACACACTAAATATTTCTTTTACAATTTCCTTATCTTTTTTTCGTTTTGTTTTGTGACCAACGACCATTAGGCCATATTCCAACTTCATTGAAAAAGCCGTCACAGTTAATGTTGCTGGGATGCTGCTAAAATACCGCTTTACTAATAGCCACATATGGGGAGGGGTGCCTACCAGCACCAGTACTGTCAAGAAGTACGTACGTACACCTTGGCGTTTTGTGTGGAGATTTTATAAAGAAAATTGTTAATTTTTAGTATCCATTACAAATAATGGATTTCTGCGAATTTTGGTGTGTTTGTTTCGCCTAATTGCTGGCTGGTGTTTGTTGCCCGGTTGTTACTACTGTTCTGCTGCTGCTTCTGCTCCGACTGCTACTATTTGCCGCATTTGATCGTCAATGATATTGCTGTAGTTAGTGCAGTGACTATTGTCGACTACTGTCTGTCTGTTTGTTAATGTGAGACTGTATTTGATAGTTTGATGTTTGCTACTACATGGCTATAGGGGTGGCGATACGGAATTCGGACATAACGGTAGTTTATTGTGGATTGATGAAGACCTGTAATAGAATAATATAACGTTTTAGTTTTATATATACCGATTATGTTCGTTTTTTCCCGAAATTCATATAACA
Organism: Musca autumnalis; assembly: GCF_047663935.1. Taxonomy (NCBI): domain Eukaryota; kingdom Metazoa; phylum Arthropoda; class Insecta; order Diptera; family Muscidae; genus Musca; species Musca autumnalis. Next base: position 99,875,644 of record NW_027411644.1, read on the forward strand.
ACGCGAAATATTCGTTAGTAAATCCCCATGTGGGTGCAGTAGCAATTGTGTTGAATATTTAGGCGCTTTGCATACTTACCGGTTAGCACCGCAGTTAATCTTGTCAGGTTCCGACTATTTTGGCTAAACAGGAAGATTTTGATATTTGACTTCTTGTCTTTCTCCATCTGATCTCTGCTTTTAATCGATATATTTAAAGATATCCCCTTTAGCTAAACCCATTGTTGTTGCGTCTTTGGGAGTTCGATAGAGGTGGACCCTGCTATGGCTAGTTTGTCTGCTTTTTCAGTATTCCCACTGAGCCTGTATGCTATATAGTTCATTCTGTATTGTTTTTTCCATTTTTGGTCGTCATACTAGTGCTCCATATATGAGAACTGCTCTAATTTGAGGTTTAAGGCCCAACTGTTTTGCCCCCAAATATTCTGCGACATGTCTAGTATGCAGCGCTTGCTTTATGAGCACGATGTTCCATGTTACGTTTTCATGACAGTTTTTTGTCTAGGATAACGCCTATGTATTGCTGCATCATTGACATTTTTGTCGGACGTAAGATTTTAACTTTGGTCGTTTGTAAAAATGTGTTCCATAACTTGTTCGGACAACTATGTTTCTATTTTACCCCGTTCTAGTGAGGTGATAGGTGGCGACTTTCCCTTCTTGTCGTTAACCACAGAAACCACCAGGTTGTTCTTATCGAATTTTTTGAAGGACCGTTTTAGAACTTATCTTAGCGGTCTTAATGTCCTCTGTCCGGGAACGTTATTGCTCTCGTAACCTCGACAATTTCAGTATGAGTCAGTTTATCCGCCTAATCCCGTTGATGCACTGTACCATTTGTAACATTTCTGGCGATTTTTCTGAGAATTAACTTTAATTTTTAGTGCGTTGGACGGACTTTACATTATTTTTTTTGCATTTTCGGGACGAGAGTCTTTGCTTTTTTAGAATTTTGCTGATGAAGTGCGCCATAACTATTTCTAGTGCTTACTGCAACAAGTTGGCAAGTTTCCAGCACTTGGTTAGATGCTTGGAGGTCATCATCGGAAAAGTTCCCAGACTGCAACTGAGGGGTTTTGTTTTTGGGGTTTGATTTTTTAATTGCATTTTTTCCATATACTGTTCGTAAGCAGATATGCCGTAAGCAGATGGACTATCATACGCAGTTTCGACATGCACAGACTTACATAATTACTTAGTTGGCCTTCCACAGAAAAATTGTCCTATAATCGGAACTAAGAAAATATTTCCATTCTTCCCTATTTGTTGCTTTATTTCTCCAATTTGGAATATCGCGATTTTCGATCTCGTCTTCCACTTGTTTAATCCACCGAAGCCGTGGCCTTCCAGTTCTGTGTGTATCGTCATGCGGTCTGTATTTATGTGCCTTTTAATTCTTATGACATGACATAGCTAATCCAATCGTTGAATTTCGATAGCTTTAACTATGCTGATGTCGTTCAATATCCGTTACTAGCTATTGGTTCATACGACGTCGATATTCACCGTCAACGCATATTGACCAGTACATCTTTCGAAGATTTTTTCTCTCAAACACACCAAGCTCTACCTTATCTGCTTGCTCAAGTACCCAGGCTTTGAAATCATACATTAGCACGAGTAATATCGGTGTTGCGTAAAGTGTTATTATACCCTCAGCCTTTAGGCTAATGAGGGTATTTACACTTTGATACGACCAAAAATGTGCCTCATCGAAATAATGGTTTTAGACCCCAAGTATGTTTGTACTATATCCGTTTCAGACAATTTTGAGTAGATCTAGCAATGTCCGTCCGTCTGTCTGTCTGTCCGTCTGGCTGGCTGGTGCGCACGATAACTCTCGAACGGATCAATCGATTCGGTTCAAATTTTGGGTATCGAAATATTTTGTCCAGATTCGATTTAAGTTCGAAGATGGGCCATTTAGGTCCGTCCACTCCTTCAGGTACCTCCCCCACAAATGTTCAAAAATTGTCGCAAAACTTGTGCGCACGATAACTCTTGTAGGGAATAACCGATTTGGTCCATACTTTGCACATCGTGTAATTTCTACCAAACTTATATGAGGTTCCAATATGGACTTAATCGGTCCACTCCTTCGGGTACCTCCCACACAAAATTTCGGAAAAGTTCAGTTTAGGACCTGGTCTCGAATCGCTTTGATTTTTGTTTACTCAAGTTGTATTCGCTGTCCTCTATACGACGCTGTAAGTTTCATTAGGGGCAAGTCCATAATTCCTCAGAAAATAGCCTGAAAGTTACAAAAAACCCTATGACACCGTGTGTAGTGGTTGGAGCGCATTATAACTCTCGAACGGACCTGCCGATTCGGTCCAAAATTTGGCTTTCGTAATATTTTGTCCAAACTTAGTTCAAGTTCAAAGATGGATTATATCGGTCCACTCCTTCCGGTACCTCCCCCACAAAAGTTCGAAAATGTTCGGAAAATTTGTGCGTGCAATAAATCTTGAAAGAAGTAACCGGTTTGGTCCATACATTGCACATTATGAAATTTCTACCACACTTAGATGAGGTTCCAATATGGACTCAATCGGTAAACTCCTTCGAGGACCTGCTCTCGAATCGCCTTGGTTTTTGTTGTAACATTTTGTATTCACTGTCCCCTATACGAAGGTACAAGTTTCCTCAGGGGCAAGTCCATACTTCCTGAAAAAATAGCCTGAAAGTTGAAAAACAAACCCTATGACACCATGTTTATGGGTGGAAGCGCAAGATAATTCTCGAACGGAAATGCGATTCCGGCCAAAATTTGGCCTTCGTAATATTGTTTCCAAACTTAGTTTAAGTTCGTAGATAAGCCATATCGGTCCACTCCTTCAGGTACCTACCCCACAAAAGTTCAAAAATATTCGGAAAAATTGTGCGCACGATAACTCTTGATGGGAGTGACCGATTTGGTCCATACTATACACATTCTCATAATATCTACCAGATATAGATCAGGTTCGAATATGGAATATGGAGTGGACTAATATCCACTCTATCCCGTACCTCCCACACAAAATTTTGGATAAGTTCACTTTAAGACCTGCTATTAAATCACTTTGATTTTTGTTAAAGCAACTTACATTCGCTGCCTCAATTACGATGGTAAAAGTTGTTTCAGTAGCAAGTTCATACTTCTTGAGAAAACAGTCCGAAGGGTGTAAAAACCCCCTATGGCACCCCCATGGTCTATGTCGGTCCATTCCTTTAAGTACCTTTTCCGCAAAATTTTTGAACTTTAATCCTAATCAAAATTTTTGTCGGTTCATACGACCAAAATTGTGAAACCCCCTAAATACATAAGTTTTTTTTTGTGAAAAAAGTGTTTCAATTTGCACAGGCTGAGGGTATATCTCTGTCGGCAAAGCCGACTGATACTTTTTAACTTGTTTTTGTTTGAGATATAGCTTTGTTTTTAACGTGCTTATTTAAGCCAAAGTTACATATGTATGTATGTTAACCAGCACTATTCTTATTCTTATTTAACAACTGACCTTATTTGTTGTGTTTATGACGATGCCGATATAGACGAAGACTTTACCTACCTCAACATTTTATGAACCAACTTTCCGAGTTGGTTCGAATTTTATGAACGCATTTTCCGGCGATACCATCAGCTTGGTTTTTTCTACGTTTACCAACTTCATCAGATTTTCCTTCGACCCTTTTAAGGTCAATATCGTCAGCATAAACAAGTAACATGTGGCTATTGGTGTATATTGTGTAATTTCTTTTGACGGTTCCATCTCGTATAACCTTTTCCCGCAGGATGTTGACTACTTGTCTGAAACCTCCTTTGGTACCGAACTGTTCAGAGAGGTTCTTTCCTACATTAACTGAGGACCTGGTATCATTTAGCTCGATGAGCTTGGCAGGGGTACCAAATACAGACATGGCTTGGAATAGAGTATGGGGCTGTCGAAGACTGCTTTATATTCGTCAAAATTTGTGATAGGTGTCGATATGCATCTCTTTGATCTTTTACAGGATTTGTCGCAGGGTAAATATCTGGTCAGTAGTATATTTGCTAGGTCTAAAGCCGTATTGATGTGGCCCAATTATTTCGCTGAACATAGGCTCTAGTCGTTCGCACAAAATAGACTTATGCTTTTATAACACTGTGACACAAAATGGAACTCAAAGTCTGGGGGGTGGAAAATTCATATTGGAGATGGTGATTATATTAAAAACCCAAAAGGAAATTTTCGGCATAGGTCAAGTTTCTGAGATATAGCGTGATGAATTTTTTGATTTTTCCCCCATAATACTTGGCAAAATAGATTCATATCTTTCTTTGTCGTTATTGTAGCTTCGTTTTGAGAATACATGTATTCAGTCAAATCGATTGGCGAATCTTTTTGTAGAATATTTCATTCTTCTAACTCAATTCCGTTCATATCCTTTTCATCCTTTATTTCTTGAACAGTAGTAGAAGTACCACAAGATGAGATTTTTCAACATCCAAATATTCTACAAAAATGTTGCTCAGAAGATTTTACATACGGTTCACTTTGGCAACTAATCAATATTGTCCTGTTTTCATTGTCCTTTTTGATGTTTAATCGGTCTTGCTTCAGAAAAAAAACTATGTTTGATTTTTCTGTATATTCGGCATTGGTTTTTTATTGGTATGTAGACTTAACAATTGGTTATTGCTTATGTCGACATCTGGGGTGTTTCTGAAATATTTACCACAAAAAGCTCTTGTAATGGAGAACACGTTAATAACAAGTTTCCATGGAGGACAGACCCGGTTATATCAATTTTTGAACCGGATTTTCCGACATTAAAACCGATTTCTAACCGTTTTTAAGTAACCGATTAAGCTTATATGCATACCATTACAAGGCTTATAGAATTCTCAATTAAATGAAATTAATTCGCTGATTAAAACTTTGCTAGTTGCAGTGCTAGAACAAAAAACCGTTTTCTTGAACCAATTTTAAGGAAAAATATCACTACGCGTTCTTTTGGCGATGAAAGTCGATGAAGATAATATTAGGAACCCGGAAAGACAGTTATGCCGTAGGTCAAACCTCTGAGTTATGGCGTGATCAAATTTTTGTTAGGTTCTTTTTTGTCATGTATGTAAAGTTCGTCAAGAAAGAATTCAATTACGCCAAAACTCAGAACTTTGATCTATGACACAGCTGTTCTTCCGGGTTCGTAATGTTATGCTCATCGACTTTCATCGCCAAAAGAAACGTTTCGCCCCCAGACTTTGATCTCCATATTTGCGCGTACTGATATTTTCCTTAAAAATGGTTTAAGAAAACAGCATCTAGCAAAGTTTTAATAAGCGAATTAATTTCATTTGATTGGCAATTCTATAAGCTTTTTAGTGTTATACACATCAGTTTAATCGGTTACTTAAAGCCGGTTCAAAAATCGGTTTTAATGTCGGAATATCCTGTTAAAAAATTGAGATAACCGGATCTGTCATCCATGAAAATTTATTATTAACGTGTTCTTCATTACAGGAGCTTTTTTTGGTAAATATTTCAAAAGCAACCCAGATGTCTACAAAAGCAATAACCAATTGGTAAGTCTACATACCAATAAATAACCAATATCGACTATACAGCAAAAACCAAATATAGTTTTTTCCTGAACCAATACCGATTAAACATCAAAAAGGAAAATAAAAACGGGACAATATTGATTAGTTGCCAAAGAGAACCGTACCAAAATCTTCTGAGCAACATTTTTTTAAAATATTTGGATGTTGAAAAATCTCATCTTGTGGTACTTCTACTACGGTTCAAGAAATGAAGGATATGAAAGGACGTGAGTTAGAAGAAGGTAATATCCTACAAAAAGATTCGCCAATCGATTTGACTGTATTCTCAAAACGATGCTACAATAACGCCAAAGAGAGATATGAAGCTATTTTTCCAAGTATTATAGGGGAAAAATAAAAAAGAAATCATCACGCGATATCTCAGAAACTTGACCTATGGCGAAAATTTGCTTTTGGGTTCTTAATATACTAATCAAGGGCTCTCATCCCCAAATGGAATTTTCCACCCCCCAAAATTGCTGCTGCACAGTGTAATTGGAGCACACAGTGTTATCTCCTTACTTGTGACGGGACACGGGATGCCCAGGTTCCAGTCGTCGGGTACGCGTTCTTCCTGCCAGATATTGCTAACTAGCTGATGCATACACCTCATCAGCGTGTCAACACCGGGTTTGAACAGCTCAGCGGATAAGCCATCGGATCTTACGGCCTTATTATTCTTTTGCCGGTTTATTGCTGTCTTTACCTCATCTTGACCGGGAGCAGGGATGTACTACGGATTTTATTCCGGAGGGGGCCCACCTTGACCAAAAATCATGAAAAAAAGTTGTGTAGCATTACTTAAAGCTATTTTAAAGGTTTTTTGTTGATTTTATATTTAATATTAACACAAAGTATATAAATTAATAGAAGAATTTCACAATATTTTAAATACAACTCTCTCCGGTGTGGATATAAACAGTTGTTCCCGAACATAACGCCCTTGTTATCTTCTTTAATGTATATCACCTATATTTTTGAAAGTTTAACATAGTTGAAGCCAAAGTTTTCCCCTTTTAGAACACGCGACTTGTGATTGTATATTATACAAATTAAATGTTTTTGGACGTGGCAAAAAATATTGGCATCAAAAGTTAATTTGCGTGAAGGCTGTGGCAATATTTATGTTAAAAATGGGTTGAAGTCAACTTGCCTTTTTTTGTTTTTTCATGATTTGTGAATAAACCAAACTTTTCCCGGCTTTCCTGTTAAAGTAAAAGTACAAGCAAACTAAATAAGGATAATCTCACTAATATATTACTTTTCAAAATTTGATCTGTTTCTACCATTAAATGATGCTGACATTTTGAAGCCAGATTTACAGTGTTTTTTGACATTTTCTTCTAATTTCATTCCGCAAACAGGTTTTTCAAAAAATTGTATATAGGATTGTAGAACTCGCGATTCTGAGTTATTTGATATATGTGTCGTGAATGTAGTCTACACAGCTTCATAGAAATCTGCATCCAAATACGGATTGTCATTCGAATTCCTCGTTCTTGATTGTACATTTTAGTTTTTTACGTTCCGGATCCAATAAATCATTCCCCGTGAAAATCCATCTACTAAAACGCGAGTTACGGGAAATTCCAAAGTAGAAAAATCATCTAAAATTGTTTTTGAAAATATTGCTTATTTTATCGCGTTTTCTGCGCTTCGTTTCCACTGCAATGAAACAACTTGTACAGCATCTTCGTTTTAGCGGAAACAGAGATGTGAAAACTTCAATGATAAGGGAGCTACATTAATTTTATCCCAAAACATAGTGTGGGATGCTACATCCACGGTTCTTGATTGATCGCCTTGAAATAGATATATATCGACGTAGATTTTCATGGTGGACATTGAAATCGGATGCGGACAAAAATTGTATTCATTTTGCGCAAATTAGCGATATTTTATAGGGTTTTTAGTGCTAAGATGCAGCCAATGCTACATCTTAGCCTCCAAATTAAATTTCGAAAAATATATACAAATTAAAAGATATGGTCTTGCTTTACATGAAAACCACATGCGGACAAAATGATTTTGATAATTTCGCGATTTACACGTATTTTAAAATGCATATAAATTAAAATGGGTTATGTGACCTCTATTTCAATTTCAGAAGCCTTGAGATATATCCTCAGCAACCCAATTATCTTCGTCAATAGGAAAGCTTTTATATGAATGTCTATTAAACAAAATCCGTATATTTTAATGGGAGATTTAAGCAAAATGAAGGAAGTATTCCTATAGATTTTTCCAAAATTGTATACTACTATGAATGCGAAAAAAATATTTTTTTCAAACAAAAATTATTTTTTTAACCAAAATATGTGTTTATTTTGGCTGTGACATCGAAACTATTATACCATTCTGTATGATTTTAGTCTCATTTGATTCGCCGTGAAGTTTTGCTTCCATACGAATTTTTTCGTAATTTTTAGCGGGTAAATGGACCTTTATTTTGAAAAAAGTTGACTTACATTCAATAATTTATCAATTTATTATACATTTCGCGAGTACTGAGTAACATTTAACAAATATTATGCAATCTATTAACTCAAGCCACTTCCAGATAACTTTTTAGTAGCAATTACTCGCGGTAAAATAATTAGCGTTTTTATAATATTTTTTTCTTTAAAACGAAAATAATACCGCCATGACTTTTGTCCGCATCAACAAAAAACAGGCTCGCGAGCGGTTTCGTACTGGGAATTTGTTTCTTAACCTATGTACCAAAAATTTTTGATGTAGCGCGAAAAAAAATTTAATATTGTTTTTTAAAATGGAATATGAAATATTTGACAACATTTGTGATATATGCACATTAACTTCAATCCCATTAAACAAGTTTTCTATTAATTTTGCCTTATTAAGTCATTGAACACATTTTTGACCACGAGTACTGATACTGATAAGAAGATCTATCTCAAAAACTTTTAATGTTATTTGCATACCATTAATTAATTGAAATAAATACCTCCAAAACGAAGTATAACTGGAATCCGCTAGTTCAAATTACACTTGTGTAGAATATTTCCAATCAAATATTGTCTTCTGCTCCTTCCTTTCCGGATATTGTAAGAAAATAATATTCTTTTATGTCGTAAAAACACAAAAACTTTACTATTTTGGCAGAAGTGATAGAGACACAGGGGTAAGGCAGGGAAGACTATAGTTTCAGATCTCGCCACAGATCTTCATCAGTTCCCTTGTTTCTTGTTTTTCAACAAGAAATTTTTAATACCCAAGTGTCCCACTAATAAATTAAAGTTGTTTTAATAAAATATTAAAACAACGATTATGGGATAAAGCCAGACTATTTTGAAAAACAAAATAGAAGTCGTCATCCCAACTAAAAAACGGCAACCCTCGTAATTGTGAGACCGGGAACCAACAAATTAGTTATGTGTTTTTTCGTCGAGAATCTACGAACGCATAGCAGTGGCAAAGATTTGGTTTTGTTTGCAAGTGAAGTTGCTCGAGAAATTCTCGATCAGAGTGTTTCTTTGCACACGTATCTATTTGAGCGGGCAATTGACACTTGGGTATAAAAAGTTTCTTGTTGAAAAACAAGAAACAAGGGAACTGATGAAGATCTGTGGCGAGGTCTGAAACTATAGTCTTCCCTGCCTTACCCCTTGGTAAACAACGCCAATTTTTTCCCACTAATAAATTAAAGTTGTTTTAATAAAATATTAAAACAACGACTATGGGATTAAGCCTGACTATTTTGAAAAACAAAATAGAAAATATATAATTATTTATTAAAGTAGCTCAGCGTACGTCCCTGGCCGGGAGAATATATTCAGTACCATTTTCTGGCATTGGGTCTGTGGTATCTTCATCGTCTTCGCTAGTATTGGATACCAACACTTCGGAAAAAATTAATTACCTTGCTGGTCTCTACAGGAGCATGTGCTTGTACCAAAGGCATTAATTTAATATTTCACTAGTTGGTAGATTTTTCAAACTTCATTCTGACACCTGTACATCTCGACTTTTTCACACTCCAGCTTTTTCATTTCCCTCTTTGTCCTGCGGAAATACGTTTCTCCCCTTCCCTTTTCTCCCGATACCTCTGTCGTGCGCTACTACTCTACGTGCGTTGCTACTGAGTATACAGGAGCCTCGTATACCCTATTTTTCTTCGGTAGCAGCGCGACACTCCTGGTCATACCATGAATTCTTGGAGGAGGTCTCTAGTATCCAAATATGGATTTTGCGGCTATTTGCATAGAGTGAGCAATACTTTGCCACTGTGCTGATATGTTATCGGGACAAGGAGTGCTTTGATAAAGCATTTGGGTCAGTTGGGTCAGTTGCTGTGGCTATCTGTTGTGATTACAGCTAACCGATGTCCACATTCCATGTTGTGCCTTTTCGTACTTGATTTCGTTTACGTTTAATCGGGTACGTACCTTTGCTGCAGCAAGGTGAGCAAGGTTCGAGTCTATGTTTGTCATATGTGGTCCTCGGAACGATCGTACATCCAAAACGTTCGATGAATGTCTCCCATCTATCACAACGTGATCAATTTAATTTCATGTTTTCTGGTCTGGATACAGTCAGGTGCCCTTATGAATGTAGAAATACTGTTTCCTACCATGTTCTTTGTCGCAGCGAAGTCTATAAGCCTCATACCATTGTCAGATGTTACACTGTGGAGACTGAATTTTCCGACTGATATTCTCTTTTCTAATTTTGGCAATAAAATCACCTAGAATAATTTTAATGTCATGGGCCGGGCAGCGGTCATATGTTTCTTCTATGCGCTCGTAAAATATAAAGCTGATGTTGAAAAATTTAGCTTTTAGCCGAATTGTAGCAAGTCTTGCATTCACTGAGGTGAAGCGGGAAACCAGATGTTGTAACCTCCGACCAACTACAAATCCGTAACCAAACTTATAATTTTGTGTCACGGCAGCTATAGTACAGTTCGTCACCTTTAGGTGTTGTTGTGACGCCTTTCCCAATCCAGCGTATTTCCTGTATGACAGTAATGTCGGCCTTGTAATTTTCAAGTGCATCTGGCAATGCGCTTTCTCTAAAGAGTGAGTAAAGAGTAGATGGACTTATTTTTTCCTTTTATAAGCCGAGCGTAGGTAGTTTTTTAAGTCACTTATTCTAGAAAACCAGCCTTTAGAATTACTTTTTCTCAAGATTCCCAGGCTTTCACAACCCCTGGTGTGACAAAGTAAATTTAAAAGACAACACATACACCCCAGAAAATCTCCTAACCCTTTGACATCCCTAACAACTCTGAACAAATTTTTGTGGTGTCAATAATGGAAATTGTGGCGCAGTTGTTGATTGCCTGAACGAGCCGTATGATGATCATGATGATTTTCTTATGATCATGATGAAGGGGAATTTTCATTGTAATCTTCATCGTTGTCATATTATTTTTTTTCATGCAAGTTTTCTTTTCGTTTGAAACGGGCTGGGAATCATTATCCTCATCCATCTCATCATCATCATTGTAATTCATTTGTTATTTTATTATGGTATGAAATATCCGTCTGACGTTGCGTATGATCTGGCCCATTATGTTTAAAGTTAAGTCATCATAAAATATTTCGCATATTTCAAACATAAGCAATGGTTTGTCAGGGGAAGATATACAAAAGGTAGAGGAGGGGCGGCGAACTTTTCCAGCGAACTTCTATGTGAAGAGTAAAATATGTTGTTTACATGTGTTTAATAATGATGTTGTTTAGTGTTGTAGCCAAGTTGTTATTTAACACATTTTCATTCATCAAGATGAATTGTGATTAGTATGGTTGTTGTGGTTGTTGTTACAGGTAAGTTTTGTGTTACGCGGGAATACGGGATGGATGGTAAGAAGCAATGGAAGTAAATAACGAACTGCGAATAATTAAAATTGGTTCAAAAATAATGTGTTGGCCTCTATTCATTTTTTTGTTGCCGATTATTGCCAAACAAATATTTTTTGTTTTTGCAAAACAAAACTACAGAACATTCAATGCTATATATGTAGATACCCCAATCATTAAAAATATTGCGATGAAATAATCACAACTACAACAAAAGCCATTGCTTAATCTGTCGATGCTTTTGATGTGCTTCTTAACGTCTAGCTTCTTCCAGTCAATGAAGTTATTAAAGTTAACGTTGTCGATTCATTCATTTGATCTTGATTCTTTGATTTGTTTGTTTGTCTATCCGACCATCCGTTCAATTGTTAACACCGTTGTTAAAAGACAAAAATTGCTTTTTTACGGCGGGTGGTAAATTAAAACGGAAATACTGATTGTTATGATGATTTTAACAGTCGCATCAGAAAAAAACAAAACAAGAATAACAACAAGTAAAAAAGCATTAAGTTCGGCCGGGCCGAACTTTTCATACCCTCCACCATAAAATATTATGAACTAAAATGGAATAATTAGTTTTCATTCCTATCCCCAACTTTAAGTAAGTACGTTAAAATGTCAGATAATGTACATAAAATGCTTCATTAGGGAGGCCCTTTTTTATGGTGCCTATATCTAACTATGTATGTTGACAATTTTTGGTGGGCTAGAAATTGGGAGGTACCATTATATAGGGGTTATAATAAAAAAAACATGGACCTATGTTGATGGGAGCATAACGTGGGAGCATAACGTGGGAACTTCAAAAGTCATTCGGAGGTATGTGGGCTATACGAAAATATGAACTTAAATGAACAATTTTTGTTGGCTTTTAAATTTCAAATTACAGAAAGTTCGTCCAAAAAATAAAGCTAAGGTACGGAAAATCGGGAGGTTTGTTCTGGGGCTATACCAAAACATGGACCTATGTTGGTTAAACATTTGAAGTAAAAATGAAGAAAATCAGGAAGTATCGTTATATTGGGGCTATGTTGACAATTGTTGATGCAGATGTGTGGTGAACACTACAACCTTCAAATGTCAAATTACAGTTAGTTCAGTTAAAAATTGTAGCTAAAATTGCAAAATTACTGAAAATTGGGAGGTACCGTTATATGGGAGCTATATCCGAACATGGACCTATGTTAACAATTTTTGATGGAGAGGTGTTGTGACCACTAAGAACTTCAAATGTCAAATTACTGCTAGTTCGGTTTAATATTGTAGCTAAAATCATCAAATTACTGAAAATCGGGAGGTACCGTTATATGGGGGCTTTATCAATACATCGACCTTTTTTTGACAATTTTTGTCAAATGTTCAAATTACAGATAATTCGGTTAAAACCTGTAGGTAAAATTCTCAAAATACCGAAAATCGGGAGGTACCGTTATAGGGGGCTATACCAAAACATGGACCTATGTTCAAAATTTTTTCGAATATAAGTTTTTTGGTCACTAAGAACCCTAAATAACAAATTATAGCTAATTCGGTCAAGAAATGTGACTTAAAACGTCAAAATACTTGAAATCGGGTGGTAACGTTATATGGGGGCTATTCCAAAACATTGACCTATGTCCACTAGTTTTGTTATATAAGTTTATTGAATCGGACTGAAAATTTAGCTAAAAACGTCAAAATACCGTAAATCGGGAGGTACCGTTATATGGGAGCTATACCTAAACGTGGAATTATGTCCACAACTTTTGTTATATAAGTTTATTGACACTAAATAAATGTCAAATTATAGCTAAATCGGTCTGAAAATGTAGTTAAAAACGTCAAAATACCGTAAATCGGGGGGTACCGTTATATGGGGGCTATACCAAAACGTGGACCTATGTCCACAACTTTTGTTATATAAGTTTATTGACACTTAAGAACCCTAAATGTCAAATTATAGCTCAATCGGTCTGAAAATGTAGCTAAAAACGTCAAAATACCGTAAATCGGGGGGTACCGTTATATGGGGGCTATACCAAAACGTGGACCGATATAGCCCATCATCGAACTTGATCTGCCTGCAAACAAAAGACGCATTTTCCCAAAATTTCAGCGTCCTCTCTCCATTTTTGTGGATGCTAGAGTGATTACCACAGACGGACGGACGGACGGACGTGCATATATCGACTCAGAATTTTACCCTGATCAAGAATATATATACTTTATAGGGTCGCAAATGAGTATTTCAATGCGTTACAAACGGAAAAACAAACTTAATATACCCTCCATACTATGGTGGAGGGTATAAAAATATTAAAATCTGAAACAAAAAATCTTCACTCACAAGATAGTGGGGGTATTCACTAAGTGAGTAATTCAATGATTTTGGTCTATAATCCAATTGTTTTGTCTTTTATATGAGGAAAGTAAAACAATGTTTGCAGAACTTCAGTACTTTTTTTGTCCAACTTTAGGTATTACTAAATGACATTTTACTCTTTCAAAGAATAAGCATCTTAATATATGTTCCCATGGTACAAAACATGGTGCAGTAAGTAAGTAAAAAAATAATCTTCTTATCGTAATGTAGGAGACAGTTCCTAAGTAGTTCAGTAGGTCCCCAAAAGCTAATGATATTCGTGGAACATAATTGACCCCATTGCCCCTTCGGGAATATTTGTGGAACATATTTTTTTCAAATATCTTTCAAGTTCGGCGATGGCTTACACGGCTACACTTCTTAGTGAACCTCCCCACAAAAGTTCTAAAATTTTTGATCAACTGCTGTTTAAGTGGCTGTTCGATAATAGTTTTGGAATTTTTACCGAAGCTAGTCCTTGAGGTCCTAGTTGAAGTAATATAATGGCCCAAGAGCTTTAAAAAATCATGTCACCATAAAAGATGAGCACAATAACATATCTAAGTTTAAGTTGTTTGCTGTTGTTTGCTTGTGGTCCTGATTACTTTTCTTCCTGGGTAATTCTATACTTAGGAAGCATGCGGCCGAAAGCTCTAACAAATCATACGGTGAGGAGAGCGAAGGAGTGATTTCCAAAGTTAGGTCAAATTTTTAGATTGATTATGTCGCCCCATTCCATTGGGTTTAAAACGTTTGCGCTTTAATCTAGCACCGAAATGTTTCATTACACTATGCAACACTGAAAAAGCAAACAACTTCTAGTATGCATTTTTTGAAAGTATATATGAAACTACAAAAACCATAGTAGGGTTTTGCCCATTATTTTATTCTTGTCGTTATCTACAAATTTGCTTCAGAGGCCCTATGAAGTTGAACATAGGTTTCAGAGATATAGCCCAGAATTGCTTTAAAAAATCAATATTTAACCAAGTTTAGATGGGACCATAAAATCTGGATCTGACACAACGAAACCCAACTAGATAGAGTATTTGTCATTTGGGTCGGTACTTTCAAAAAATCCTAAGCTCAAATTGTTTGCACAAGATTAACTTAAAAATGTTGTACAGTGTTATGTAGGGTCACTTCTCAGGAATGTTTTGTACGCCCAGCGAATACTAAATGCCCAATTTCAGCAATATCGGTTGGATAGGACCTTCGATATACCGAAAATCATTTGGTACTCTTATATGCGGCTATATGAAAACGTGGACCTATCTATACTGATGATCGGCGCACAGTGGATCAGAATCGTCTTTTCGTGGTCAAAGTTCTGTAACTTTTGAACGGATAGAGATATTTTCATAATTCCTTTTTTGTAAAACAGATAACGCATTCAGCTTTCAGATAAATTAGTTGCAGAGAAACTCAAGGTCAAAATTAAACTTTTGAGTTTTTTTACTATTTTTCATCAAAATGTCAGTGTTTTTGTATTTATTATATCTTCCTAAATGTGCCTCATCGAAATAATGGTTTTAGACCCCAAGTATGTTTGGACGAAATGTGTTTCAGACAATTTGGAGTTGATTTAGCCATGTCCGTCCGTCCGTCTGTCTGTCCGTCTGTCTGGCTGGAGCGCACGATAACTCTCGAACGGATCAACCGATTCGGTCCAAAATTTGGCTTTCGTAATATTTTGTCCAAACTTAGTTTAAGTTCGAAGATGGGTTATATCGGTCCACTCCTTCCGGCACCTCCCCCACAAAAGTTCGAAAATGTTCGGAAAATTGTTACGTACGATAACTCTTGAAGGAAGTAACCGATTCGGTCCATAATTTGCAACTCGTGAAATGTCTACTAGACTTAGATAAGGTTCCAATATGGACTCAATCGATCCACCCCTTCGGGTACCTCCCACACAAAATTTCGGATAAGTTCAGTTTAGGACCTGCTCTCGAATCGCTTTGATTTTTGTTTTAGCAACTTATATTCACTGCCCCCCATACGACGGAACAAATTTTATCAGGGGCAAGTCCATACTTCCTGCGAAAATAACCTGAAAGTTGCACAAAACCCCTATGACACCGTGTGAGGTGGTTGGAGCGCATGATAACTCTCGAACGGATCTGCCGATTGAGTCCAAAATTTGGCCTTAGTAATATTTTGTCCAAACATAGTTTAAGTTCGAAGATAAGCCATATTGATCCACTCCTTCAGGTACCTCCCCCACAAAATTTCAAAAATGTTCGGAAAATTGTTTGTACGGCAGCTTTTGAAGGGAGTGGCCGAATTGGTCCATACTTTACACATCCTAATATATCTACCAGATATAGATCAGGTTCAAATATGGACTATATTTGTTCACTTCATCTAGTACCTCTTAAACAAAATTTCGGATAAGTTCACTTTAAGACCTGCTATCGAATCACTTTGATTTTTGTTGAAGCAACTTGCATTCGCTGCCTCAATTCCGATGGTAAAAGTTTTTTTCAGGGGCAAATCCAAACTTCTTGAGCCAACAGACCGAAGGGTTTAAAACCCCCTATGGCACCATATGTAGTGGCTGAAGATCCACTTCCATAATGGTCAATGTCGATTCATTCCTTTAAGTATTTCCTCCGCAAAACTTTTTGTCTTTAATCCTAATCAACATTTTTGTCGTTTCATACGCCCAACATTTTTAAAACCCTCTAAATACATACATACGTTTTTTGGGGGAAAAATTTTTCAATATACACAGGCTGAGGGTATATCTCTGTCGGCCAAGCCGACTGATACTTTTTTACTTGTTTTTTAACAAATTTTACAAACAAATTTTAATTCTTTCAAACACTAAAAAAATACTACTTGGGTTTTCACAAAACTTATATAGCTCGTATAGAAACTCATATACTTAAAAAAATTTCCATTTCTGTAAAAAAAGCTGTAATTCTTATTGGAAAAAACATAAATTTTTACTCATATAATTTCAATAAATTTAAACAAGTAAGAGGGGGTTATAGTCGGACAGGCCCGACCATGTGATACCCTACTTCACTACACCTGGGCACTATTTTCCAAGGAATTTCTTTTATATGATTGCAACATATTTAGCCGTCGGTCAAACATACATAAGTTGATACCAGAAATATGAAACATACATACAAATATGTATACGCTGTCATTAATGGAAAAATAAGGTATTATTTTCCGTATTTTATAATGACCAATCGGGGCTTTTTCGCTACATATTATTAAAACATGTTAGAAAGTATCGGTCAGCTGTGCCGACGGACATATACCCTCAGCCTCGGACACAAAGAAAATAAGTAAACTCAAAACTTATAACGTCTCTATGATTTTTTTTTTGGGTTAATTTCCCAAGATGAATGGACTTTGACCCCCAACAAAATTTTACCGTCGTAACAAGGGCCACAAAGACGAAAAATGCAAAAAATAAAAAAGTCTTTTTTTCATGAAGTAGATGATGATAACGGATTATTGGATCAAGTTGCCGTATCTATTATTGGTTTGAATATAAATCTTAAAATTTGTTTATCTTATATACCTCCATGTAGTAATGAATGTATTTACTTAAAACATCTGGGTAATGTTGTCTCGTTGGAAGCAAGCTTGGAGTCAAATGTTTGTCTTTGTGTTCTAGGAGATTTTAATCTTTCAAGTATCATTTGGTCCAAATTTGAAACCAGTTGCATCGTTTCCTCGATCTTATTTTTGTTCCTCATGACTTTAAATTTCAAGTATTTGAATCGTTGACGCCGATATCTTCTTCCAACCTGCACCATACTCCAGTTGTTATTGAAATCGATTGTTTTCAATTCTTAAAATCCACATCGTTTGCTCTGACAGACTTTAATTATAACGCTTGTAATTTCCAAGTGCTAAATTCGATTCTTGGCTCTATTGATTGGTTGACAATTTTTGCAGATCATGAAGTTGATGTTTGTTATGAATTATTTATTGGAAAAATGTCAGACATTCTTAAAAATAATGTGCCTATTAGAAAAAATAAACCATATAAGTTACCTTGGTACACTAAAGGTCTTAAAAAAGCTAAAAAATCAGAGAAATAAATTCCATAAACGTTTTCTATTAAATGGAAGTTCAGATGACCAGTTAAAATTTAAACACTATCAACGAGAATTTAACTTTTTAAACAAGTTCCTTTACAAGCAATTTATTTTAGATAAAGAAAACGATATTAAAACAAATCCCAAAAGTTTTTGGTCGTTTGTGAAATCAAAAAAACAATCGTCTGATATTCCTACTGTTATGAGGTATAATGGTACAACGTCGCAATCAGGTGTTGACATTGTTAATATGATTGCAAACTTTTTCAAGTCTAATTTTGATTCGTCAACTGTGAATAATAACGTTATTCCAAACTCTGTATCTGCCATAAATTTGGGTAACATTTTAATTTCAGAAGATGATGTCTTGGAAGCTATTAGTAAAATCAAGAATAGTTTCAAAAGTGACGTTGATGGTTTGTGTGCTCACCTTTTGAAGAATTGTTCAGTTTTCATATCACCAATCTTAAAATTAATTTTTAATCGTTCTATTGAAGAAGGTGTATTCATTAGCAGATGGAAAATTGCATCACACCGATTTTTAAGAGTGGCAGTAAGGATGATTTAACCTGTTATAGGCCTATTGCTAAATTATCGTGCGTTTCTAAAGTATTTGAACACGTGATTTACAAAAAAACCGTTTTTCACATGCAAATCAATTATTACTCCTCATCAACACGGATTTTTTCTGGTAGGTCTACTACTACCAACTTAATCCTTTTTACTGAGTATTGTTTATCTGCTTTTGAGCGTGGTTTTCAAGTGGATGCTATTTATACGGATATCGCCAAAGCATTTGATAAAGTCTCACATGTGATTTTATTATCTAAATTGGAACAAATAGGTTTGCATTCTAATTTTTTACAATGGATTGCTTCATATCTGCATAATGGAATATGCAAAGTAAGAATAGAGGAATTTGTGTCTGAGTCTTACTTTCAAACTTCTGGGGCACCACAGGGCAGTATACTGGGGCCACTACTTTTTAATTTATTTATTAATTACATATCTTTGTGCTTTTCCAAGGCAAAGTTCCTTCTCTATGCCGATGATTTAAAGTTATTTTATAAAATTGAGTCTCTGCGTGATGCGATCGACTTGCAGAAAGATCTAGATAATGTTCTACAATGGTGTATTGATAATAATTTTGCATTCAATTTATCTAAATGTTTTCATGTTTCATATTATAGATTACTTAATCCCATTCAGACCACTTTCAAAATTGGTCACATTATACTAAATAAAGTAACTCCAATTCACGATCTCGGGGTAATTTTTGATTACTCCTTGACTTTTGTTCCTCACATGGATTTTATTATTCCACAAGCCTACAAAGTCCTCGCATTCATCAAGAGAAATTGTTCAGAGTTTTCTGATCCCAATACTATTAAATTGATTTATACTGCCTTTGTAAGATCAAAGCTAGAATATGCATCCATTATTTGGGACCCTTATAGCTTATCCCAAATTAGTCGTGTTGAGCGAATTCAAAGACGATTTACGAAATTTGCTCTAAAACCAATTTCGTTTGTTGAACTTCCACCATATCAATCAAGATGTTTGCTACTAGGATTACAGAGCTTGGAATGTCGTAGAAAATTCCAATCTTCTGTATTCATTTATGATTTGATTAATGACAATGTTGATTCACCTGATTTGCTGTCCTTAATTCCGTTTTCTGCTCCCTCAAGGAGATTACGATTTAATGATTTGTTTAATATTTCTTTACATCGGACTAATTATGCATGTAATGGGCCTTTGACGCGTACACTCAGAAATCTTAACTTAATAAATCTCAACTTTCAAAAAGATCAGAAGCCATGCATTGACTTTAGTGCTTCTAAAGAATCGTTTAAATGTTTAATTTATTATGCATTTACTTAAACTTTAATATTTAAAATTTATTTATTTTTGAATTGTTATCTTAGTCTGTAAGGAATTGTAATTCCATTGACTGAAATAAATGAAATGAAAATTTAAACAATCCGAGACGAGTTCTTAGACGGCACTCTTTCCAAAATTTGTGTGGGAGGCAACCGAAAGAGTGTGTTCCGTAGTCCATATTGGACGTAATCCAAGTCTCTAAGAAATAATACGACGTACAAAATTAATACCAAACCGGTTTCTCCCTTCGAGGGTTATCTTAGGCACTAGTCAGTTTAGTTGGCGTCGTCCCAAGAAGTATGGACGTGCCTCAAAAAAATTGCACAGTCGTAAAAGGAGCCGCAAGGCGAACTTGTTTCAAACAAATTCAAAACGGCTCGAGAAGAGCTGTTAAACTGTACTTTTTCGAATATTCCATATTCGTAGATTCCGAATAGTCCATATTCGTAGATGTAGTTCTATGCAAGAAAATCACAAATATAAAAAACCCACTTGTCAGTATTAAACGATAACTGCGAACTCCAGCGTGGTTATGGTTACTATAAGCACAATTAAAACTGGAATTTCTGTATATACTAGGCTGTAACTTTGTTATCTGAGCACGTACATCAATAATTGGCATCTATGGAAAAGTCGAGAGATCGTCTTTCAAAATAACTCACGTGGGCGGAATGTGTCTACCAGGAATAAAGATATCTATTATATAAAACTCAAATGACGTTCGTACGTGAATCAAAAACTCGACCAATTTACAACCGATTTGTTTTGGGTTTGTCTTAAAATGTTCGTATTTATCCAAGGAAGGATCTGACGTATTTTATTTTTGAGATATCGCGAAGAATCCGCGAAAATTTGCAAAAACATATTTTGAAGAAAGTTAATTGTTTCCTCACATTTCCTTGGAGGCTTTTGTTGTGGACTTGGTTATTTCCACATTTTTTTAGGGCGAAAAATCCGCTACAATTGTCAAAAATATATTTTGAAGAAAAGTAATTGTTTCCTCACATTTCGTTGCAGGCTTTTGTTGCCGGCTTGCTTATTTCCATCTT
The DNA here is from genome assembly GCF_047663935.1 of Musca autumnalis. NCBI lineage: Eukaryota > Metazoa > Arthropoda > Insecta > Diptera > Muscidae > Musca > Musca autumnalis. The sequence continues at coordinate 99,896,373 of NW_027411644.1, forward strand.
TTTCAATTTTTTAGCGCGAAAAATCCGCTACAATTTGCAAAAATATATTTTGAAGAAAGTTAATTGTTTCCTCACATTTTGTTGGAGACTTTTGTTGTCGACTTGCTTATTTCCAACTTTTTTAAATTTTTAGCGAAAATTGTATATGACGAAAAGTCAAACAAGTAAAAAAGCGTTAAGTTCGGCCGGGCCGAACTTTTTATACCCTCCACCATAAAATATTGTGAACTAAAATGGATTAATTAGTTTTCATTCCTGTCCCCAACTTTAAGTGGGTACGTTAAAATGTCAGATAATGTACATAAAATGTTTCATTCGGTAGGCTCTTTCTTATGGTGCCTATATGTAACTGTATGTTGTATGTTGACAATTTTTGGTGGGCTAGAAATTAAGAGGTACCGTTATATAGGGGTTATAATAAAACATGGACCAATGTTGACAGTTTTTGATGGAACCTTTAATGTCAAATAATTCCTAATTCGGTTAAAAATTGTAGCTAGAATCCTCAAAATACCGAAAATCGGTACATAACGTGGGAACTTCAAATGTCATTAATAGCTAGTTCGAAGGTATGTGGGCTATACGAAAATATGAACTTAAATGAACAATTTTTGTTGCCTTTTAAATTTCAAATTACAGAAAGTTCGTCCAAAAAATAAAGCTAAAGTACGGAAAATCGGGAGGTTTCCTCAAAGTACCGAAAATCGGGAAGTATCGTTATATTGGGGATATGTTGAAAATTGTTGATGCAGATGTGTGGTGACAACTACAAATGTCAAATTACAGTTAGTTCGGTTAAAAATTGTAGCTAAAATTGCAAAATTATTGAAAATCGGGAGGTACTTTTATATGGGAGCTTTATCGATTTCTTGACAATTTTTGGTGGAGAGGTGTGGTGACCACTAAGAATGTCAAATGTTCAAATTACAGATAATTCGGTTAAAACTTGTAGGTAAAATTCTCAAAATACCGAAAATCCGTTATATGGGGATACCGAAATCCATTATACCGAGGTACCGTTATATGGGGCTATACCAAAACATGGACCGACGTTCATAATTATTTCGAATATGAGTTTTTTGGAAGTTTTTCTAAGAACCCTAAATATCAAATTATAGCTAATTCGGTCTAGAAATGTGAATTTAAACGTCAAAATACCTGAAATCGTGCAGTAACGTTATATCCCCCATACGTGGATTTATGTCCACAACTTTTGTTATATAAGTTTATTGACACTTAATAACCCTTAATGTCAAATTATAGATAAATCGGCCTGGAAATGTAGCTAAAAACGTCAAAATACCGTAAATCGGGGGGTACCGTTATATGGGGGCTATACCAAGACGTGGACCTATGTCCACAACTTTTGTTATATACGTGTATTGGCACTTAATAACCCTAAATGTCAAATTATAGCTAAATCGGTCTGAACATGTAGCTAAAAACGTCAAAATACCGTAAATCGGGGGGTACCGTTATATGGGGGCTATACCAAAACGTGGACCTATGTCCACAAGTTTTGTTAAATAAGTTTATTGACACTTAGGAACCCTAAATGTCAAATTATAGCTAAATCGGTCTGAAAATGTAGCTAAAAACGTCAAAATACCGTAAATCGGGGGGTTCCGTTATATGGGGGCTATACCAAAACGTGGACCTATGTCCACAAGTTTTGTTATATAAGTTTATTGACACTTAGGAACCCTAAATGTCAAATTATAGCTAAATCGGTCTGAAAATGTAGCTAAAAACGTCAAAATACCGTAAATCGGGGGTACCGTTATATGGGGGCTATACCAAAACGTGGACCGATATAGCCCATCATCGAACTTGACCTGCCTGCAAACAAAAGACGCATTTTCCCAAAATTTCAGCGTCCTATCTCCATTTTTGTGGATGCTAGAATGATTACCACAGACGGACGGACGGACGGACGGACGTGCACAGATCGACTCAGAATTTTACCCTGATCAAGAATATATATACTTTATAGGGTCGCAAATGAGTATTTCAATGCGTTACAAACGGAAAAACAAACTTAATATACCCTCCATACTATGGTGGAGGGTATAAAAAGGTTTGCACTGTTATAATTCGCGAAATATTGCAGTGTACCAAGAAATATGACCATAGTTGCATCAAACGAAGTGTTTTTAATAGGGTGTCCAAAACCGAAACCGGTTAACCGGTTTTGACTTACAAAACCGAAACCGGTTTTCGCCAAAAACGTCATTTTCTGTTAACCGAAAAAACCGGTTATTTGTGTCGGTTAACCGGTTTAAAAAAAAATAGTAATATTTTTAAAATTTCATTACAATTGTATTCTTGAAAGTAAACTTAACTTAACTAACAAAAGGTACGGCTAAATTATAAATGTCAGATACCTTTAAACTTGAAAATATTTTGTGTAAAATGGAACAACTCTATTATAGTTCAATTCAACGATCATGAAAAAAACTGAGTATACGTAATATCACACGGTTGTTTGAATGACGTTATTCATACGTTTTTGAATTATTACAGTAAACTAAGAACTTGTCGAATTTAAGGTTGTAAAGGGTAACGATAACAAAGTACATTTTGATTCCGGCACGATAATTTGAGTTTCTCAATGCAAGAAGGAGAATCCAGACTTAATGAAATATAAATTTAATTCCTTTGGTACACAATCGTATGTTTGTAAGGGCTTTTACTATTCTTAGAGCACAATTTCTGACTTATGTTTGCTGTCTCCACTTTAAGGTTGAATGTTAAATAACAAGGATATTATCAGATAATTATATAATAACGAATTAGTTATACTTAATTTAACCCTTGCCGCACATTTTTAATCAAATATTTATCAATTATGAGCAATTTTGTACCTATTTTACAAAACCGGTTTAAACCGGTTAACCGGTTTTGAACATTTTTGAAAACCGAAAACCGGTTTTTGAAAAAACTGAAAATTTCGGTTAACCGAAAACCGTTTTGTTTGGAAAAACCGGTTTTTTGGACACCCTAGTTTTTAATCAACGCTCAAAAATGTGGCTAAAAAGTTAAATTTCGCGGAAGCTATGACCGAGTAAATGAATAAAAACACGTAAATGGTAAAAACACGTTCAAGCAAACGAGTTTTTTTACGTTGTTATTCGATTGACGGTTAAACCGTTTAAATAACGGATATCTGTCCAAAGTAAAAGTAGAAGAATAAAAATGAAGATTACACTTCTAATGTATCACATTTCAAAATTTCCACTGCATCCCGCTTACGCATAATTGACCATGTAGCCCAGACAGCATCAGAGTAATCCACTGCCAAAGGCCAACATTTAGTGCGATATTTTTTCGAAAAACCCTATTTGTGGGATACAGTATTTATAATATCCGTTTGATAGTGCTGGGACCCCAAGATATTTTAGTTTTTTGACGGTCCGGATCATACAAATCCATCCACTAGAACGGCGAAAACAGCAACTGCAAAAACCGAAAAATGTGCGTAAAATGTTTTTGGAAATATCGCGGATTTAGTCGCGTTTTCTGTGGATCGTTTCCTTTTCAATGAAGAAACTGACACATCACTCGCGTTTTTGCGAAAACAGCGGTTTAAAAAATTTAGTGGCATGGGAGCTGTATCCGATTTATCCCAAAAATAGTGTGTGATGCTACATCCACGGTTCTTGATGGATTTTTATCGAAATAGGTTTAGATCGATGTATTTTTTCTTGGATGATAGTGACATCGGATGTGCAAATTATAAGCGTGAAAGTTATAAGCGTTATATCGTTTTTTGCACTCTACGCTGCAGGCGATGCTACATCTTAGAGGCCAAAGTAAATACTGGCAAATGTGTACAAATTAAAATAGAAGAATTCGGTGTATTGGTTAACCACATGCGCATCAAACTATTTTGAGGATTTCGCGATTCACACGCATTTCAAAATGAAAATTACCCGATAGAGTTTTATTTCAAGATTATACCCCAAGGAACACAAAATCTTTTTGAACTTGATCTTCCGTTAGATGTTAGCGTGTATTCGAGAAGTGAATATAATAAAAAATGTGATTTTTTCAGTGACGATTTACCTATTTTTACTCAAAAAATTAATTTTAATAAATATTTTCTCTTACAAAAATTTTATAAATTTCCTCAATATATTTTTTGTGTTTGCTATAATATGCAAACAACTAACCGGATTTGTATAGTTTTCATTTTCATTTGAATCTTCGCGATGTTTAGATTACGTACATATTTTTATATATTTTTCGGATGCATAAACAGCTTGAATTTTATTAAAACAAGTTGCAAGCTAGCAATTGTTTTGAATTATTTCCTAATTTCCGCGAAAATTTACAACTTTTTCACTGAAGCTATGGGACCTCAGTAAACATATAGTATGTAGGAAGCCATAAATTAACAAAGTTTCTCGATACAATGAATAGCGTTTTTATAAGATTTTTTCTAAAAATCAGAATTGTAACCGCAATAACTTTTGCGCGCAATATCCAAAATTAGTATCTAGAACAGATTTGGGAATGGAAATTTTTCCTCAATCCATGTACCAAAAATCGTTTATATAGCGTCAAACAATTTTTTTAATTTTTTTCAAATAGAATAAGTAAAAATTCCTAATATGGACAAATTGTGACATTTTATGTTTTAGTTTTATCAATATTTGAAAGTTTTAAAATGTTTTATTTACGACAATCAATTTAATTTGCATTGAAATTATTTAAAGGAAATTAAAAGGATGCAAATTGTCCACGATTATTAGTGGTAGGCAATTATTATTATTATTGGTTTAGTTAGAAATTACCTACATTTCCGAAAGTAAATATATTTCGGTGTTAATTTTGTAACCGTAAGTAGTTGCTACATGTTCTATCATATTTCAATGCCGCGACTTCTATTATATAAAACTCAAATGTCGTTCGTACGTGGATCAAAAATTCGACCAATTTACAACTGTTTTGTTTCGCGATTGTCTTAAAATGTTTATATTCAAGTTTAATTTTTTTGTTTTTTTTTATTATTTGGGAAAGCAAATATATTCCAATATGTAACGGTAAGTAACGACAAAACATCTTTTACGCGGCTGTGTTCATATTCCGGTACCACGAGTCTGAAAATTCGAAATTACCGCAATCAATGGTATATAGGTGATCAAGAATACCCACAGGGCAGTGATTGAAGCTCAACTCCAAAAATACGGCTTGCAGGCGGTGTCGTTCTATGGGTGCTATGCCGAAACGTGGAGCTTTGCCGAACATTTTCGGCATGAAATGTTTGTAGCTCGACCGAAGACCAAGATAAAAATTGCACCCCGTTTATTGTACAATGTGCCTAACACCAACAAAATATCGAAAATATGTAGGTATTGTTTTACGGACACTATGGGTCTATACAAACAATTTTCTACAACATAGTGGTATACATCTAATTTCCGAACCTTCAAAATACCGAAAATATGGTACTGTTCTATGGAGTCTATTTTAAAACAACGACCGATAAAATCATCTTCTACAATTCAATGTGCTTTCGGATGTTCCCGATTATACAATTACAATTTCGTGTTACTATAATTAACTTAATTAATTGTTAAAATTATTTAAGTACATTTTTATTCAATCATCGAAAGCCTTCGGTTTCTGGCGGCTGTATAATTTTCATTAAAAACTCCATCTAAAATGTTGAAAGCTTTGTCTACTTTTCTACAGACTAAGGGACATCGAATTTGCATTTTATGCAGATTAAAAATATGGGAACTAGGGTCATAAATTTTTTCTATATTTTACAAATATCGAAAATATCACATAGCGGTGTAAAAAAACAGTTATTTCTTTCATTTCGCCATTACGGTAGAAGTCATCATTATAGTATGCGTGTACTTTTAGTTGGAGAAAATCAAGGCTAAAATTATTAAATATCGTATATCTGGATACTTCTTAGGTGGGATGGGCGAAGGGGAAACAGTTACCTATATTTACTTAAGACATGTCCTTATCCTCATTATTATTATTGGATTAAAAATTGTCAATGCAAGTGGGAGTTACCCTAATAGTAATTTAAGGTGTCACAACAGCTTTTTATATGCCCTTGGAAAAACGTTCTCAGTCCTAACGTTATTCCTAATTTAATTCTCTTCTTTAAAGGGGACATTTTTCTTACTACCTGCACCATACAAAAATACTATAACATAAGCTCCATACACGGCACTGAATATGCATTAAAGTATTTTAAAGAATAATTTCAATGCATTCCATTATATTTTATCTTGGTCGGAGTAGCGAAGCGCACCGGGTTCAGCTAGTCTATTATATAAAACTCAAATGACGTTCGTACGTGAATCAAAAACTCGACCAATTTACAACCGATTTGTTTCGCGTTTGTCTTAAAATGTTCGTATTTATCCAAGGAAGGATCTGACGTATTTTATTTTTGAGATATCGCGAAGAATCCGCGAAAATTTGCAAAAATATATTTTGAAGAAAGTTAATTGTTTCCTCACATTTCGTTGCAGGCTTTTGTTGTCGACTTGCTTATTTTCAACTTTTTTTTAAATTTGTTAGGGCGAAAAATTCGCTAAAATTTGCAAAAATATATTTTGAAGAAAGTTAATTGTTTCCTCACATTTTGTTGGAGGCTTTTGTTGTCGACTTGCTTATTTCCACCTTTTTCAAATTTTTAGCGAAAAGTGTATATGACGGAAAGTCAAAAAAATTTAACATTGATGAAGCAAGGTTTGCACTGTTATAATTCGCGAAATATTGCAGTGTACCACGAAATATGACCATAGTTGCATCAAACGAAGTGTTTTTAATCAATGCTCAAACATTTTCGCGGAAGCTATGACCGCGTAAATGAATAAAAACACTGCCATAGGCCAAAATTTAGTGCGATATTTTTTCGAAAAACCCTATTTTTGGGATACAATATTTACAATATCCGTTTGATTGTGCTGGGACCCCAAGATATTTTAGTTTTTTGACGATCCGGATCATATAAATCATAAATCGTGAAAATCCATCCACTAGAACGGCGAAAACTGCAACTGCAAAAACCGAAAAATGTGCGTAAAATGTATTTGGAAATATCGCGGATTTAATTGTGTTTTCTGTGGATCGTTTCCTTTTCAATCGCGTTTTTGCGAAAACAGCGGTTTAAAAAATTTAGTGGCATGGGAGCTGTATACGATCTATCCCAAAAATAGTGTGTGATGCTACATCCACGGTTCTTGATGGATTTGATCGAAATAGGTTTAGATCGATGTATTTTTTCCTGGATGATAGTGACATCGGATACGCATAAAAAGTGTATGCACTTTGTGCAAATTATAAGCGTTATACCGTTTTTTGCACACTAGGCTGCAGGCGATGCTACATCTTGGTGGTCAAAGTAAATCCTGGTAAATGTGTACAAATTAAAAGAGAATAATTCGGTGTATTGGTAAACCACATGCGCATCAAGCTATTTTGAGGATTTCGCGATTCACACCATTTAAAAATGAACATTACCTGATAGAGTTTTATTTCAAGATTATACCCCAATTAAAGGAACCCAAAATCTATTTGAACTTGATCTTCCGTTAGATGTTAACGTGTATTCGAGAAGTGAATATAATAAAAATGTGATTTTTTGCGTAAAATTTTACTAACATAGGAGAATAACTCCGACCTCTTTCTTCAACTAACTCACAAAATAAATGTTAATAAATATTTTTCTTACAAAAATTTTATAAATTTCCTCAATATATTTTTTTTTGTTTTTGCTATAATATGCAAACCACTAAACGGATTTGTATAGTTTTCATTTTCATTTGAATCTTGGCGATGTTTAGATTACGTACAAGTTTTTCGGATGCATAAACAGCTTGAATTTTATTATTAAACAAGTTGCAAATTACCAATTGTTTTGAATTATTTCCAAATTTCCGCGAAAATGTACAACTTTTTCACTAAAGTTATGGGACCTCAGTAAACATATAGTATGTAGAAAGCCATAAATAAACAATGTTTCTCGATATTATGAATAGCGCTTTTATAAGATTTTTTCTAATAACCAGTATTGTAACCGCCATAATTTTTGCGCGCAATATCCAAAATTAGTATCTCGAACAGATTTGAGAATGGGAATTTTTCCTCAATCCATGTACCAAAAATCGTTCATGTATCGTCAAACTATTTTTTTATTTTTTCGAGAGAGGCAATGGTTTCGAGAGAGGCAATTATTATTATTATTGGTTTAATAAGAAATACCTACATTTCCGAAAGTAAATATATTTCGGTGTTAATTTTGTGACCGTAAGTAACGACAAAAGCTTACTATGTGGTTGCGACTTTTATTATATAAAACTCAAATGTCGTTCGTACGTGGATCAAAAATTCGACCAATTTACAACTGTTTTGTTTCGCGATTGTCCTAAAATGTTTATATTCAAGTTTAAATTTTTTTGTTTTTTTATTATTTGGGAAAGCAAATACATTCCGATGTTAATTTTGTAACCGTAAGTAACGACAAACCATCTTTTATGCGGTTGTGTTCATATTCCGGTACCACGAGTCTAAAAACTCGAAATTACCGCAATCAAAGGTATATAGGTGATCAAGAATACACACAGCGCAGTGATTTATACTCAACTCCAAAAATACAGCTTTCTATGGGTGCTATGCCGAAACGCGGAGCTTCGCCGAACATTTTCCGCAAAAAATGTTTTTACCTCGACCGAAGACCAAAATAAAAATTACCACGTTTTTATTGTACAATTTGCCTGACATCAACAAAATATCGAAAATATGTAGGTATTGTTTTACGGACACTATGGGTCTATACCAACAATTTTCTACAACATAGTGGTATACATCTAATTTCCGAACCTTCAAAATACCGAAAATATGGTATTGTTCTATGGAGTCTATTTTAAAACAACGACCGATAAAATCATCTTCAATAACAAAATCACCGTTTCTTCTTCATCTGCAAATTTGTATTCGGATGTTCCCGATTATACAATTACAATTTCGTGTTACTATAATTAACTTAACTAATTGTTAAAATTATTTAAATACATTCTTATTCAATTATCGAAAGCTCTCTGTTTCTGGCGGCTTTCAATAGACTTCGTTCCTCTTGCAGACCCGTGCAAAGTCTTAGGAGCTATATAATTTTCATTAAAAACTCCATCAAAAATGTTGAGAGCTTTGTCTACTTTGCTACAGCCGGGCAGACTGAGGGACATCGAACTGCAATTTTATGCAGATTAAAAATATGTGAACTAGGGTCATAAATTCTTTTTATATTTTACAAATATCGAAAATACCACATAGCGGTGTAAAAAAGTAGTTATTTCTTTCATTTCGGCATTACGGCAAAAGTCGTTCTTAAAAAAGCTATATTTTATTGAATATAAGCCTTTAATCTATTTGACGCACCAAACATGCAATATATGCCCGATTGCAATACATTTCAGAATTTGTTACGGAATTTTGCCTACAAATAAATGTGCCAAAATATATCGAAATCGGTCGAGGTTTGGATGTAGCTCCTATATAACATTTTGGCCGATTTGAGGTATCTGATACACCAACACGCTATGAATGTCCAATTTCAATGAAGTTTTTAAGTGTGAAGGAATTGGGACTATATATTAATTATATTGAAATCGGTCGAGATTTGTAAATTGTGTGCAGAATTTGGAGTAAAAAATGTTCGAAAAAATATTTTGAAAACAGATCAAGTTTGAGGTCATCCTTTTGTTAAAAAATATCACATGAGTAGAGATAAGGAATAATAATAAAATATTGAATCTCTGATTCATTATTTAAGGAAGTGTCTTTGAAGTCAGTAGAAGTCATCATTATAGTATGCGTGTACTTTTACTTGGGGAAAATCAAGGCTAAGATTATTAAATATCATATATTTGAGAGACTTCTTAGGTGGGATGGGCGAAGGGGAAACAGTTACCTATATTTACTTACGACATGTCCTTATCCTCATTATTATTATTATTGGATTAAAAATTGTCAATGCAAGTGGAAGTTACCTAATAGTAATTTAAGGTTTCACAACAGCTTGATATATGCCCTTGGAAAAACGTTCTCATCTTAACGTTATTCCTAATTTAATTCTCTTCTTTAAAGGGGACATTTATGGTGACGATATGACATTTGCAAATGTCACCCACTTAGGTGTAGTTATAGTAGGGAAGGATTTAGCAGAAGTCTTACTACCAGCACCATACAAAAATGCCATAACATAAGCTCCATACGCGGCACTGAATGTGTAGAGAAAACCTTCATATCTGCTATATTCATGCATTAAAATATTTTAAAGAATAATTCAATATAAGTATAGCATTCCACTATATTTTATATTGGTCGGGGTAGCGAAGCGCACCGGGTTCAGCTAGTTAGATATATGCACTGTACAACACAAAAAATAATTACAAGATAATTCGGCCAGATTATGAAAGAGGACCGAAAAAAGAAGACCCGTGTATCGGCGTTTTGAAAGTTTACGTCGGGAAGTAACCTAAATAGGCGTGACAAGTTCCGCCCATTTCTACAGGTTTTGAAATATTTGACATCAGATTCCTTGCATTTTAGGTATAAAGTGTCTTTGGCAATATTACTGACAACAATGCAAGGTATCTTTTTATGAAAAAACTTCACCCTCATGCGAGTCACTAAACGGGGTATTTTGGTCCATTTTTCAAAAACGTTTAAAAACTCCTTGAAAATGTGATCGTATCAGATCAAAATATTCTACAAAGTCATTTGTCATAAAATTTTACTGTAGGTCCCCGAATACACCAAAACTCTAAATTGTACCTAAACGCCAGGAATCTGTCACAAGTAAAATCACGTTTTAGGGTTAATGTTGTACTTTATCTGAGTTTATTAAGTTTTGTCCCACAAAACTTTATTCTAGATAGAAGATGTCAAAAACAAAAATGTTCTCCATCAAATTTCAATATAAGTGGCCGAATAAATGAAATATGTATTTTAAATATATATCACGAAAATATATACATCAAGTTTGTCAACAAAACACCCAAATATGTTTCGAATAAATTGTGTTGTGCTTTTTTCGAGTTGATGCATGAAAGTAACATGAAATTTAATTTTAGGCGAAAGACGTTAAAAGAAGAATAATTCTACACAAAATTTCACTGTAAGTCCCAGAACAAACTAAATGTCTAAGTAAAATACTTTGTTAAGAAAGCGACGTTACAAAATTATATATTATAGGTAGAAATTATTTGTTAAACGTATAGACTCTTAATTAGAATTTACTCAATACTGAGTCAAAATCTCCTAAAATGTTTCACGTTTTCGCGATTGTGTCAAATCTCTTTTGTTCAGAGACTCATAATGAAATTTGATTTGGAACATTTCTTCTTTTGAAACAATTCCCAAAAAGTGAAGTCGGACGGAGCCGACCATGGGATACCATATACCACTATCCCTGGACGATCGCTCTCCACGGAACTTCTTTTCAATGATTGTGAAAATTTAATTATCAAATATCAGAGATGTAATGTATAATACTTATGACCAAAACCAAAAAGTTATCTAGCATGACAAAGACATTTTTGTAGCAGGAAAGAAAATTTAGTTCTCACAAACTAAAATGTAATGAAACCCACATATGTAGTACTACTATTTCCGTTGTTTAACCGCTACGTTATTGACATTTTTACCAATTTCACACAAAAGTTTCAGTCCATTTAACCCGCTAAGTATTATCTGATCTTCACGTTGGTTTGTACGCTTCTTCTTCATCATAAACTCAAACTTTGTTTAAAATTTTGCGGGTTATTATTTTGGCCTACAGAGCCGCTACAAAATTGGTTAAAATTTTGTTTTTGGTCCATTTCATTCCCTGAACATTTCACGATCATCACCAAAAACTAATCATTTCTATTCTGGCCCGAACCCAACCTCCTTAAAAAATTCGTTACAATCGGTCCATAATTGCGGCCTTAAGCTTGTTTACAATTTTTAATGGACGGACACACATCGCTAAATCGCATTATCTAGTCGAGATATGAATTTTGGCATACCAAATAAGGGGTCTACGACGAATATTTCGTGGTGTTACATAAACTTTTGGAGAGACAATATGTAGCATGGGATAAAAATGTTGTTCTCTATACAGAACCCATTATATATTAGGCAGTAGGCCCGTTATCTAGCAAACACTTTATTGCAATTTACATCAGAGGAAAGGTCAGTAGTTTTTTTCCCATATGTAGGCTACTTTGGGAAATATATATGTACTCAAGGAATTAAAATATCGACCAAAAATAAAATTTTTATATTTTTCATACAAAAGTAATGGTCCATTTCACCCGATAAAGAATATCAGATCATCATTCAAAATTGTAGGCATCTTTTTCGACATATACTCTTACCCGGTGCAAAATTTCGTGACTATTGATGTATAATTGCGACTTCTAGCGAGTTTATTATTACACTACAAACAAATAACGGAATATATTAGGCTGTAACTCTGTTATCTGATCATGCACACCAACGTAATTGGCATCAATTGGAAGGTCAAGCGTTGCACTTTTAAGTATATCTCACTTGTCCGGAATGTCACTTCCAGAAATTAAGATATAAGCTGTATTTTAAAAATTTTCACAATTTTCACACAAAAGTTTTGGTCCATTTAACCCTCTAAATATTATCCGATCGCCATGTCAAAGTGCAAGCTTCTCCTTTGTGATATACTCTTATCTTATTTAAAATTACGCGTTGATCGGACTATTATTGAGACCTACAGAGCCGCTAGAAAATGGAAAAATATTATGTTTTTGGTCCATTTCACCCGCTAAATATTTCACGATCATCACCAATAAGAATAGGGATCTATTTTGATCTGAACCCGACCTCCATACAAAATTTCGTGACGATC